>NC_133970.1:23668055-24310920 GCF_031877795.1 Strix aluco
GTAGATATACTTTGCTCTGTTCATTGTTATCACGGTTATTCTTATTGTTGCTGTTTGTTGTGTTGCTGTTGCTCTGTTGTATTAAACCTTTCCTTATTGCAGTCTTGGGGCTTTGTATTTCACTCCCTTTGTGGGGGAGGGGCAGCGGCCGCGTGGTCTCAGACCCTGGCAGGGGCTAAACCATTACAACTTTGGCGCTCCAACGTGAGGCTGGAGAAGACTGAAATAAGGACAAAAGGAGAAGGTATGTTAGAGCAAACTGTTAGGTGTAATTTTTTCTGGTTTTACTTGTATTGTTTGATAAGAAATGTTTGCAATGCTGACCAGTTTGCTTGCGTGGTGGGGCTGGATCAATCCTTATATCCATTGTGCATTCCCAGTGCTGATGTTTGTTTTTGGTGGAAAATGTGTCAAGGGTCTTGTTTTGCTGTATTGGCTGCAAACTGCTTATAATGGGCTAGTATCGCTGCTTGTGGCGGTGAACCGGTATCTGTTTGCTGCCTGGGCTTTTGTTAAGGGTCTCACCCCCTCTGTGGGTGAGCCAGGGGAAGAGATCCTCTCGGTTTTTGAGAGTTTCAGCTATCCCTGGAGCACCCAGGCCACTGTGCTTGCGGCTCTGTGCTTTCTAAATGTCTGCCAGATCTTGTTTTGGGTCATGCGGTACTTCTCCAACAATAGCACCACCCGGAAACCTGCCCCGGGGGCAGATAGTTATAAATGGCAGGGTGTGTGGGAGAAGATCGGCAAGTGCCTGAGTCAGTGGTCACCTCCAATGCTTTGGGATCTCACTCCCGAACAAGTGCAGAGTCCTGATAAACTGGTGGAGTGTTTGGAAAAGGTGTGCTGCCAATCTGACAAACCCCGGGAGACACAAATCCTTGCAATGTGCTGGGGGCTTGCCCATGCCTACCGCATCGCCCTTAACACTGATCACTGCCCTCAAGGGGGAGAAAGGGCTGCAGGGTCTAAAAGTGAGCTTACTGGTGCAGCAGCTGGGCCAGGGGGACAGGCAGTGCCAGTACCGGTCGCCTCCACCAGCACAGCAGCTGAGCCGGAGGGACAAGCAGTACCAATATGAGTTGCCCCGATACAGAAAACCAAATATACCAAAAAATCCCCTCGCAGTGTACAGGGTGATAATGAACCAGGCCCATCACAAGCAGGAGGAAGAGCCGGAGGTAATCATCCAATCTCTATCCCTCAGTGAGTTGCGAAATATGCAGAAGGATTTCGGCCGCAGTCCAGGCGAGCAAATTTGCACCTGGCTGCTCCGGTGCTGGGATAGTGGAGCTGCTGGTTTGGAATTGGAGGGGAGAGAGGCCAAGCAGGTGGGACCTTTAGCCAAGCAGGCTGGTATTGACAAGGCAATAGGGAAACAGGCTCAAACCCTCAGCCTTTGGAGGCGACTCCTGCTCGCTGTGAGGGAGAGGTACCCCTACAAGGATGATGTTCTATGTCGGTTAGGCAAGTGCACCAACATGGAGAAAGGCATTCAAAACCTCAGGGAAATGGCTGTGTTTGACATGATCTATGGTGATCTGAATGATGAGCAGTCACCAATGGATCCAGATCAGGCCCCTTGCACACAGTCGATGTGGCGGAAGTTCCTGCAAAGTGGACCAGAGGGACATTCCAAAGCATTAGCAGCAGCATCCTGGTGGCGAGACACCCAGACTCTGACAGTAGATGAAGTGATTATCCAGCTCCGGCAATATGAGGGAAGTCTCCCTTCCTCCCAACATGCTTTGGTTTCAGCTGTAGAGGAACTGTCTCAGAGGCTCCAGAAAGTGGAAGAGGACATGTCCTATGTTCCACCTGCACAGGCCAATGTCTCAGCTATTAGAAGCAGGCGCTTCCCCACCCAAGAGAAGGGCAGTGGAAGACAGACATCATGGGCCACCCTGTGGTTTTTCCTCCGTGACCATGGGGAAAACATGAGAAGGTGGCATGGACAGCCCACTTCCGCCCTAGCTGCACGAGTACAGCAACTGAAAGGGAAGACCACCATGAAAGGGGAGTCTTCCAAGAGAGATGCAGCTCCAGTGTCTAGTTAGAAATCCCCCAGACAGAATAGAATGGCCGACAGTATGCTTGACCCTCTTGAGGGGACCAGGAAGTCATTCCTACAGGAGTCACTCTTAGATCAAGTGAGTGATGGTGAGCAGGATTAGAGGGGCCCTGCCTCCAGCCAGGTGGAGGGAAGGGATAATCGGATTTACTGGAAGGTGTGGATCCGATGGCCTGGCACATCAGAACCACAAGAATATAAGGCCTTGGTAGACACTGGCGCACAGTGCACCCTGATGCCATCAAGCCACAGTGGGGTTGAATCCATCTGCATCTCCGGAGTGACAGGGGGGTCCCAACAGCTGACCCTATTAGAAGCTGAAGTAAGCTTAACTGGGAAGGACTGGCATAAGCACCCCATTGTGACTGGCCCAGATGCCCCGTGCATCCTAGGTATAGACTGCCTCAGGAGAGGGTACTTTAAAGACCCAAAAGGGTACCGGTGGGCCTTTGGTATAGCTGCCCTGGAGGAGGTTGAGCAATTCTCCACCTTACCCGGCCTCTCAGAGGATCCCTCGGTGGTGGGGTTGCTTGAGGTTGAAGAGCAGCGAGTGCCAATTGCCACCAAGACGGTGCACCGGCGGCAGTACCGCACTAACCGAGATTCCCTGGTCCCCATCCATCAGCTGATCCGTCGACTAGAAAGCCAGAAGGTGATCAGCAAGACTCCTTCACCTTTCAACAGCCCTATATGGCCAGTGAGAAAACCTAATGGCGAATGGAGACTGACCGTGGACTACCGTGGCCTGAATGAAGTTGCGCCAGCGATGAGTGCTGCAGTGCCGGGCATGCTAGAGCTCCAGTATGAGCTGGAGTCGAAGGCAGCCAAGTGGTACGCCACGATTGACATCGCTAACGCGTTCTTCTCCATCCCAATAGCACCAGAGTGCAGGCCACAGTTTGCATTCTCTTGGAGGGGTATCCAGTACACCTGGAATCGATTGCCCCAGGGGTGGAAACACGCCATGGACTGGTGCATACTGCACTGGAGAAAGGTGGGGCTCCAGAACACCTGCAGTTCATTGATGATATCATTGTATGGGGGGACACAGCTGAGGAAGTCTTTGAGAAAGGAAAGAAGGTAATTGAAATCCTCCTGAAGGCTGGTTTTGCCATCAAGCGACAGAAAGTTAAGGGGCCTGGAAGGGAGATTCAGTTCCTAGGAATAAAATGGCAAGATGGGCGTCGCCACATCCCAATGGAGGTGATAAACAAGATAACAGCCATGGCCCCACCAACCACTAAAAAGGAGACTCAGTCTTTCCTGGGCGCTGTGGGGTTCTGGAGGATGCACATCCCAAACTACAGCCTGATTGTGAGCCCTCTCTACCACGTAACCCGCAAGAAGAACGATTTTAAATGGGGCCCAGAGCAACAACAAGCCTTTGAACAAATTAAGCAGGAGATTACCCAGGCAGTGGCTCTCGGGCCAGTCCGGACAGGGCAGGAGATTAAGAACGTGCTCTACACCGCAGCCGGGGAGAATGGCCCTTCCTGGAGCCTTTGGCAGAGAGCAGATGGGGAATCCCGAGGCCGACCTCTAGGCTTTTGGAGCCGGGGATACAAAGGCTCTGAAGCTAACTATACCCTGACTGAGAAGGAGATACTGGCAGCGTACGAAGGAATTCGAGCTGCCTCAGAAGTGGTCGGCACTGAGACACAGCTCCTCCTGGCACCTCGACTGCCGGTGCTGGGATGGATGTTCAAAGGAAAGGCTCCCTCCACACATCATGCAACAGATGCCACGTGGAGTAAATGGGTTGCGTTAATAACACAACGGGCTCGAATAGGGAACCGCGACCCCCCAGGATTAGTGGAAATGATCATGAACTGGCCAGAGAGCAAAGATGCTGGGATGTCACCAGAACAAGAGGTGAAACGTGCTGAGGAGGAGAAGCGATATGCCCTGTTCACTGATGGGTCTTGCCGCATTGTGGGAAAACATCGACGATGGAAGGCTGCGGTGTGGCATCCCACACGAGAAACCACTGAAGCTGTTGAGGGACAAGGTGAATCGAGCCAGTTTGCAGAGGTGAAAGCCATCCAATTGGCTTTGGAGATTGCTGAGCGAGAAAAGCGGCCGAGGCTCTATCTCTACACTGACTCGTGGGTGATGGCAAGTGCCCTGTGGATGTGGTTGCAGCAATGGAAACGGAACAACTGGCAACGCAAGGGCAGACCCATCTGGGCCGCTAAAGTATGGCAGGACATTGCAGCCCGGGTGGAGAACCTCGTTGTGAAGGTGCGCCATGTGGACGCCCATATACCCAAGAGTCGGGCCACTGATGAACATCAGCATAACCAGCAGGCGGACCAAGCTGCTAAGATCGAGGTGGCTCAGGTGGACTTGGACTGGCAGCATAAAGGTGAACTGTTCATAGCCCGGTGGGCCCATGAGACCTCGGGCCACCAAGGCAGAGATGCAACATATAGGTGGGCTCGAGATCGAGGGGTGGACCTCACCATTGACACCATCGCAGAGATCATCCACGGATGTGAGACGTGTGCTGCAATCAAACAAGCCAAACGGGTGAAGCCCCAGCGGAATGAAGATCGATGGATGAAATATAAGTATGGAGAGGCCTGGCAGATCGACTACATCACACTGCCACAGACCCGCCGAGGCAAGCGCCACGTGCTCACAATGGTGGAAGCAACCACTGGGTGGCTCGAAACTTATCCAGTGTCCCACGCCACCGCCCGAAATACCATCCTGGGCCTTGAAGAGTGAGTCCTGTGGCAACATGGCACCCCAGAGAGGATTGAGTCGGACAACGGGACTCACTTCCGAAATAACCTCATAGATGCCTGGGCAGAAGAACACGGCATCGAGTGGGTCTACCACATCCCCTACCACGCACCAGCCTCTGGGAAGATCGAGCGCTACAATGGACTGTTAAAAACTACATTGAGAGCAATGGGGGGTGGAACCTTCAAACACTGGGACACACATCTGACAAAGGCCACTTGGTTAGTGAACACAAGAGGATCTGCCAATCGAGCTGGCCCGGCTCAGTCAAAACTTCCACGTGTTGTGGACGGGGATAGAGTCCCTGTGGTGCGTATGAGGGACCTGCTGGGAAAAATGGTCTAGGTTAGTCCTGCGCCGGGCAAAGGCAAACCCATCCACGGGATTGTTTTTGCTCAAGGACCTGGGTGCACCTGGTGGGTGATGCAGAAGGATGGAGAGGTCCGATGCGTACCGCAAGGGGACTTGATTGTGGGTGAAAACACACCATGAGTTATACTGTGCTTTTGTTAATTTTTCTTTGTCACTGCTAATTGCTAAGTGGCAGCTGGATGTGACACACATGGTATAGAATAAAGGGGTGGATTATGTCCTGGTTTAACCAGGATAGGGTTAAGTTTCCCCAGCAGTGGGGGGGGAGCTCTAGCCGGGTTATTCAGATACCATGCGGACGTCACATCCTGGCGCGTCACGTTTCCTGGCGCGGGAGCGCGGTGCACGCATGGTTTTGTACATCTGCTCCTCTCACTGCTGTATTTGGTAGCTATTTTGCTCTGTTCATTGCTATCACTATTACTGTTATTGTTATTGTTGTTGTTTGTTGTGTTGCTATTGCATTATTGTATTAAACCTTTCCTTATTTCAGTCTTGGGGCTTTGTATTTCACTCCCTTTGTGGGGGAGGGGTAGCGGCCGCGTGGTCTCAGACCCCGGCAGGGGCTAAACCATTGCAGCTGAGTCAGTTACAATATTTACAGGAGTGGAAAAAATAGAAAAAACAACAGCCATTGCACGCAGCTCTACTACTTGTGGAGAACCATTTTGATATACTACTTTGTTGTTCCAGTTGTTGTTTTCATACCATACTACTGCTGCTTTACCTGTTTTTCCTGAGCCATCTGTAAAAACAGTAAGGCCGTTCACTGTTTCTGGGTGGCTTAAATTTTTCTGACCAAATGGTACTTCTCGAGCAAATTTCAGCAGCGGGTGTGATGGCAGGTGATATGATATCTGTCCCTGAAAGCCTGCCATGGCTGCTTGCAGCTCATAATTATTTGCCAGACACCATTCAAAATACCAATTTTGAACAGGTAAAACAATCGTAGCTGGGTCACGCCCTGTTAGTTCTGTACATCGTTTTCTGGCTTTTATGATTACATCAGCAATAAGCTCAAACAGTCCAGGAGAAGTTTTTCGTGGTCGGAATGACAGAAACATCCATTCCAGAATATGTAATGGGTCATCCCACTCAGAATTCCACTGCACCAAAGCACCAAATGGCACAGTTTTGTCAATTAGTACAAAGAGTTGTGCCAATTGAGACAGATCTATTCGAGAAACAAATTTCTCGTGTATAGATCGTTCCACCATGTGAATTACATTTAATGCTTCCTCAGTTAATATTCTGGGTTCTGTTGGATCATTGGAATTTTTTAATAATTCCAGTAAAGGTTGCAGTTGCGAATTGGTCAGTCCGAGATAGGGCCTAATCCAATTCAGGGATCCCATTAACTTCTGTACATCATTAAGGGTTTTAACTTCAAGGTTGAGTTTCACAGGTTGAGGCATTACCTGCTTACCTGTAACTGTCATTCCTAGATATTTCCAGGGTTCTATTTTCTGCACCTTTTCAGGGGCAATAACTAATCCATATTGTTGTAACGAGTCTCTGGCTAAATTCTCCATGTCATTCAACTGCTCCTTGCTGTGTGATGCTAGCAGGATGTCATCCATGTAATGGTAACAATAGCTGGTAGGGAATTTTTCCCTTACAGGTGACAAAGCTTGTGCCACAAACCATTGACAAATTGTTGGTGAATTTTTCATGCCCTGCGGCAGAACTCTCCATTGATATCTTTTTGCGGGTTCTGCATGATTGACAGAAGGCACAGAGAATGCAAATTTTTCTCTGTCTTGAGAGGCTAATGGTATTGTAAAAAAACAGTCCTTAAGGTCCATGACAATGATTTCCCAATCTTGAGGGATCATGGCAGGTGAAGGCATGCCTGGTTGCAGAGCCCCCATCGTGGCCATGACAGCATTGACTTGCCGCAGGTCATGTAAAAATCGCCATTTTCCTGATTTCTTTTTTATCACAAACACTGGAGTGTTCCATGGGCTCTGAGAGGGTTCAATGTGTCCAGCAGCTAGCTGTTCTGCCACCAATTCTTGCAGGGCTTTTAATTTCTCAATTGGTAGGGGCCACTGATCCACCCACACAGGGTTATTCGTTAACCAAGTTAAAACAAGCGTGGGCTGTCTAACACCCTGCAGCACAGTGGCCCCTGTTAAAAATCCGTGGTAATTCTCACCCCCCATTGTGACAAGCAATCCCTCCCCCATAAATTGAGGGGAGCTGCCATCACATATGGTTTGATGACTGCTTGTTGGCCCTCAGGATTGGTAATCAGAACTGCTGTGGCTGCCGTCCTTGCTCGCGCGGATCCTCCCAGCCCCACTACCCCTGTGTCTTCCGCCACCATGGGACAATTAATTGGCCAATTAATATGATAGATAATAGTTACGTCCGCTCCAGTGTCCAGAAGTCCACAGATTGCAGTAGAAGGAGGAGAACTGTCTTGATTGTAGATGATGCACTTCATGGACGGACGATGCGTCTCAATGGGTTGTGACCAAAAAGCCATCAGCGCCCCGGTCGATCCAAAGTTGTTATCCCCACGGAGGCGCTGCTCTGCTTTTGGAACACAACTCAAAAAAGGTACAAGTTGAGCAATGCGAGTGTCTTTTGGAATCGTTACAGGTGGATAAGGAGTAGAAATCATAGCACAAATTTGTCCAGTAAAATCAGCATCAGTAATTCCCCTATGCACAATTAATCCATTCAAAGTGCTACTAGATCTTCCAACCAATAGGGTACTTAGACCTCGTAATTTCATCGTCTTTTTCAATGTGGTGAGTCCCACCTGTTGAGACTGTTCCAATATAATATGGGGTCAAATGGCTTGTAGTTGAGGATTACTAAATGGTCCTTCACTAAGCAAAGCATCCTCTCCAAGGTCTAGCCTCGGGTCATCCTGTGGCAGTTGTAAATTATTCTGCGCGGCTGCGCGTGCCATCTGCCTCCAAGTAGATTGAAACTCTTGTAATTGCACGGGCTGAAACAACACTTGTGCGAGATGCGTAACGTCATATGGACACAGCAGATCTGTGCTGATTATTCGAATAAGTTGCATCACAGTGGATTATTAACGTCCTTCAGACATGAATTCTCTATACGCTGTACAAGATTGGCAACATAAGCAGAATCAGTAACAATGTTAATTGGGGTGTCCCAGCGTTGAAATACACGGACTACTGCAGCTAGCTCAACGATCTGTGGCGATCCCGGGGATTGAGTAATGTCTGATTGCCAAATTTGAGTATGCGGGTCTTGCCATACTATGACTGACTTTCCCGTTTTTCCAGATCCATCAGTAAACACAGTCAAGGCTTGCAACGGTACGTTGCTGCACTTTGGCATGGCATATAATAAAAAATTTTGCTGTAATAATTTGTGTGACAGGCTGTGTACTAAAAGCTGTCCGGGGTAGTCACAGATCGCTGTCTGGAATTCTAAAGACATTTGTATTAGCCACTGTAACATGTGCATAGTAACCGGAACAACGATACACACAGGTTCCTGACCACCAATAGTAGGCGCTGCCTACCTTTCATGATCAGTTTGGCAAACATTTCTGGACGAGTAGTGACCGTCTTGTGCATTTGGTGTGATAAAACAAAAAACAAAACAAAACAAATCCATTCAACAATAACAAGAGGGTCACTAAGTGTTTCATCCCACTGAAACAGCAGAGCATAGGGCTGCCCTGGAGGGTTAAATAATATCAGTTGATACGGATGGCCGGGCACACATCGCGATGCTTGTCTTTCTGACATGGCGTTAGCTACACGGTGGAGATCTTGTTTCGCTTTCTCTGTAAGTACTCTGGGTGATGTCAGGGAAGGATCTCCTCGCAAAATATCAAACTAGCTATGCAGATCATCATTACTTAGGCCCAACAATGGCTGTATCCAATTTATGGCTCCCAACAGTTTCTGTCAATCATTTAAAGTCTTAACATCAGTTTTAAGTTTAACCTGTTGCGGGACAATGGTCTGTTCACAAATTCTCCACCCCAGGTACAGCCATGGTGATGATCTCTGTACCTTTTCAGGTGCTATTTGCAACCCCATTTGAGATACTGAGTCTTTGGTTAAAGCAAGAGGCTTTTCCATGATCTCCTGTGTTTCTGCTGCTCTAAGGATGTCATCCATATAATGATATATAACAGCCTGGGGGACCTGCATTCTAACAGGGCTCAAAGCCTTTGCAACAAAGCACTGACACATCGTGGGACTATTTTTCATGCCTTGTGGCAAAACAACCCAGTGGTACCGTCGTGCAGATTCACTAACATTAATACTGGGAACAGAAAAGGCAAATTTAGGTGCATCATCCTGATGCAAGGGAATGGTGAAAAAACAATCCTTTAGATCAGTTATTACAAGATGCCAGTTTCGGGGAATCATTGTCGGGGAGGGCATTCCTGGCTGTAACGTACCCATATCCTCCATGGCATCATTAATGTGTCAGAGATCATGTAAAAGTCGCCATTTACCACTTTTCTTTAAAATAACAAACACCGGGGAGTGTGGGAGGCATTGGCCTGTCAGCCTTGCACAGCCTCTGAGAAAGTGCTAGGCTTTGATGAAAAACAGGCCTTGGAAGAAAGATAAGAGGCTGCTGAGCTATGCCAAGGTATCAGGGAAAAACAACGGACAGCTGCAACACTGAACTGTGGAAAAGTACTGAATTGTGAGAAGTTGCTACCGCGAGAACAGCGCGTGATCAAGAGGGTGATTGGTCTGCACAGCGCGTGTTAGAGTGGTCTTATGCTGATAGGAGAAAAGGTTGATAGCTGTCTAATTGCTGATTTGTTAACTATGAAGTAAGAGCTTTACCGACAGCATCCGAGAGCATAAGTATGTACCGTTGTAACAATAAACTCTCTTTCTTTCTGGATTTCATCGGGAGTCCGTGCCTCAGTTGCCACAAATGGTGCCCCGTGTGTGCGGGAAATAAGCGTGACCAACTTGGATCACTCCGGTGGCAACCCCCACAGAACTGAAGTAGCTGCTGAAAGGAAGCAGAAGTCGGCATCAATCACCGTTGCAGGGTGAGCAAGGTGAGCTGTGGGGAAGCGATGGGTAGGTCGATACCCTCGGAAGAAAAGTCAGTGCTTGCACTGATGGAAAGACTGTTAGCTAAATATAAGGTGCATATTAACCTGCGTGCCTTGAAGGGAATTTTAAACTGGGTAGCAGCCGCGGTTACTATATTCACTGTTCTGATATGGGATACAGCAGGAGTAAGACTGTGGGACTGTGCAACCCGAGGGAATGAGGTTGCGGCAGAACTCTTACCGACATGGAGAACTCTTTTTGAGATAGTAAAAAGACACAATAATGAACGCGGCCAGACTGTTAACACAGAGAATGAGAACCCAGAGGGCAAGGACGCATATTTTGAACCCCGGGAGCAAGATTTATATGCTGGGTCTCTAGACTGTGATAATCTTTTAGACCCTGACACTGTAAATCCTAAAAGAGACTCTGGCCTGTGTCCTCCCTTAGCTGGGGATGATCCGTGGGTAAAAGTGAGGCAAGAAGCCTTGGCGCAAGGGGATATGGACATGGCAAGAAAGATTGTTGCTCCTGTAATCTATGAGCCGGGACGTCAGCCACGTTGGGAAGGACTGCATTTTTCTGTTATTAAAGAACTACAGAAAAGCGTTAATGAGGACGGGCTTCAAAACTCATTTACAACAGGTATACTGGAGACAATCGCTCATGGATATCAATTGGTCCCGTGGGATTGGCTGGCACTTTTAAAAACGGTACTAACGCCGGCACAGTATTCTATCTGGAAACCGAGTGTGTGGATCTCTGTCCTCAGCATTCGCGCCCCCCCACCTGCAAGCGCGGAGTTGGCGGCGGCGGCCCGGGGCCTCCCCAAGCCCCCCCCGCCGCGGGGCGACCGCCTGCGGCCGAGCCCGGCACCGCGCTCTCGGCCCGCGCCCCCCAACACCACAAGCGGCAGTTTTTACAGAAGCTGCTGACTCTGGGATGCGGCGTCCCTTGTCTGCCAACACCACATAATCAATAAGCAATGGCTTCATATGGTCTTAATGGTGTTTTGATGTTTGTAGTATTTGTCATTTTATGTTGTACGAGTAATAAGTGTAAGGGGCCCCTTTGTGTGGGTGTGTGACTGTTCTGCGGGTGTGAGACGCAGCCCAGCTGCAGCTGCGGAGTGCGGAGTTCTCTGACAGAGCGCCCTAGTGCCCGCCTGCTGGGTCACTGGTGCTGCCTGTTTGCTTGGGCTCAGTGTTTGAAGTGTCATAGGTGAAATATCTCCTCTAGCAGGAGGCAGTAATTCTGTGTTAATTGTTGTCTTGAATTGCTGTAACGTTTCAAAGCAAATAACTCATTCATGCAAGGGGCCCAGTAAACTGGGTAGCAACTATTCGTCCATTTATATTGGAAACCCCTATTACATCATGGGGTCGTGACTGTATGGCTCAATGGGGAACTCAAATTGGATCAAATTTGTCTTAATCGCCACTGCAGCACAACCCACCCCTAAACCCACCCTGAAACTAACCTGGAAAACAGAATCACCTGTGTGGGTGGGTCAGTGGCCTTTGCCAATGGAAAAGTTGTGAGGATATGGGTACGTTACAGCCAGGAATGCCCTCCCCAACAATGATTCCCCGAAACTGGCATCTTGTAATAATTGATCTAAAGGATTGGTTTTTTTACCATTCCCTTGCATCCAGATGATGCACCTGTTGAGACTGTTCCAATATAATATGGGGTTGTAGTTGAGCTTGTAGTTGAGGATTACTAAACGGCCCCTCACCAAGCAAAGCATCCTCTCCGAGGCCTAGCCTCGGGTCATCCTGTGGCAGTCGTAAATTATTCTGCGCGGCCGCGCGTGCCATCTGCCTCCAAGTAGATTGAAACACTTGTAATTGCACGGGCTGAAACAACACTTGTGCGAGATGCGTAACGTCATATGGACGCAGCAGATCTGTGCTGATTATTCGAATAAGTTGCATCACCTCAGGAGAATGGATTCCAAATTTCTGTGCTTTATTCTGCAAATCCTGCACCACTTTCCAGCCGATTGGGTTGTGCTCATCGTGCTGGTTTGTGCCTGCAGCAGCTTTGTAAACAGGGAATGCACCAGGAGCCTCTGCTGCTATATCTACAGGCTTTGGACATGCCGGGGTTGGAGAGTACGGGCTGAGGCGTTCAACCAGATCCCAGTTGCCAGCTTCGGCAGCATACTTCCTAACTCCCTCCCAAAATCGATCAGGGGATCTTGGGACGACAGTTATTGTGGATGGAGGGAGAGTCCATGGCTGGGCTTTTTTCACTATGGGTTTATCTGTAATACGCAGAGCTCGCATAGCGGCAGTTAAAGCTTCTTCTCCCTCACTTTCATTTTCGCTCTCACTCTCCGGCTCTGTGTTATTCGCCGGATTCGCCGTATTTTCCTCCTCGGGGGGGGCTGATGGAATCACCCCTTCTGCTGCTGCGCCGCTAGGGGCCGCCGCTGCACCGCTAGGTGGGGGGGACCCCTCATCACCCCGCAAAATATTTAATGGCGGCGGAGGAGGAGGTGGGCGAGGGCGTGATCTGCTTTTGCCCGTGAGGGGTTTCCTGCCTGCTATCGCCGACGCTGAGGCATCGGCTTCATTTGCCCCTTGGTCACAATCTCTCCCCTTCCTAACATTTTCTGGTTTCTCATCTTTCTTTTGCTCATCATTCGCCTCACATTCTGCTTTCCATTCCTTCAGGGTCTCGCTTAATAGACGCCATGTGGTTGCCAACTCACATGCCTCTTTTTGTCCTTTAGAGACCTCATCCCATAGTTTCAATCCTACTGCTTGCCATGCACTCACACTGAATGCAGTTACTGTTGTGGCTTCGAAGCCTTGCATCTTACTCCATAGCAAAATCTTTTTCAGGCTTTGTTCTGAGGTCTTAACCCCCTTTCTTTTTAATAGGGCTTTCCAGGTAGACAAAATCGTCTCCTCTTCTTTTGTTAATTGCTGCCCCATAATTACAGTCCCGTTCCCGGTGGCTCACCTTTTTAGGTGTCGAAGTTCAGGTCCGGACCAAGCAGATTCCCTCTGCTCTCAGCTACACCGGGCTCCGTCTCCGCGGCTCTTCCCGCCGCCGTTATACTTCTCCGCAGCTCTCCCCGCCGCAGAATACGTTGCCTTTAAATGATCACTTCACCCTTATCACGTCGGGGTCACCATTTGTCGCAGTAGAGACGGACACGACAAACATCAGATTGTGTGAAATGACCAAAATGGCTGCAAAAAGCACCTTTATTGTTCTAACAAGCCTTTTTATAACCTTCTTCAAAGTAGGTGTTCATACAGGATTGGTTTACTTTAGTAACTAACAGTTCATGATTGGGTGTTAGTTTCTCGGCTGAATCGTCAGGACAGTTCTTCTTATCTTAGTTCTCTAATCTTGTTTCCATGGCACTTCTCGGGACTTTCCGGCCTCTCATGGATACACTGGAATCTCGTCAAGGTTAAATTCTTCTTCAGTTAGACTAGAGGCAGATCTGCTGCCTCCCCCGACACACAACAGTCCTTTTTGGCGCCCAACATGGGGCTCAAAGGGTTCAAGATAACGACAGATTTGATTGGAATGTGCTAGATCGAATTTGTAGCTGTTATTGCTGTTTAGCTATTAATTGACAGGCTCCTGTGCTTGCCATGGGGCTTGCTTGCCTCACTGTATATTAGAGTCTGGTGCTCGTTAGTGGCTGCTTTTTGGTGTCGCTGCTTGCTGCAGTGCTGTAGTGCTTATCATCTGACTCTGCTGTGCCTGGGAACATTTTGATAACAGGAATGGCCATGCACCTGGGCTGGCAGATGGCCAGGGCATCGCTGCTGTTCCTGTGCTGCTGTACTGGACAGGCTGAAACTCCACTGCGATCTCGATTTGAAGGGACTGTGACCTGTGGATGAGTCCACGCGGGAGCCGGACACCCCAAAGCATCTGTGGCCGTGGTCATGTCTGTGCTGCAGCAGGTATACCTCTGAAGGGACTGTGGCCCAAGGATAAGTCCACCCTGGAGAAGGTACATCTCGAAGCATGTGTGGCTGTGGATAAGTCCATGCTGCAGCAGGTACACCTTGAAGCATCAGCAGCTGTGCTCGAGGTCATGCTGGAGCACCTCAAAGCATGTGGCCATGGATAAACCCACGACAGCAGGTACACCCCTGGAGGGACTGCATGGGTAAGGCCATGCTGGAGCAGGTACATCTCTGAAGGCGTGAAGGCCACACTGGAACAGGTGCACCTCAAAGTGACTGCGGCTGTGGATAAGTCTACGTCGCAGCAGGTATACCCCTGGAGAGACCGTGGCTCATAGATAAGGCTCCACTTGGAGCAGGTACAACCCTACAGGACTGCGGTCTGTGGATAAGCCCAAGCCAGAGCAGGGGAAAGGAGAGGGGTTCATTGCAACGTTAAACCCGATGGTCTGGTCCAAAGGGACCAGGGGTGGAGATTGTAATGGAAACACCTTTAAATTGTTGCAACCCTGGATTTGAGTTGCAGGTTATGGGAATTACTACAGCAGGAACCACCCAAACCAGTGGAGGACAAGCCTTACAAGAAGCAGTGCAAGTGCAGCAGCGACCCGACCTGATCTGGCTTTGGTGCCCAATAACTCCATGCAACACACCACCTCTCCTGTCCTGGGTGACCACCATAACAGACGGAGCCCAAAGTCATGGACTAAATGAACTCAGGGGACATTTTGTGGACATTTTACAGAGGTGGTCCAGACACTAATGGAATGATATCTGTGTATTATATCAAAGGATGGGATGGGGGGAGTGGTTAATGAGGATGTATTGGGTAGTGTGGGACCTGAGCATGACATAAACAGTATGAAATAAGGGGCAGAGAACGTGCTGGTTTTGGCTGGGATAGAGTTAATTTTCTTCACAGTAGCTAGTATGGGGCTGTGTTTTGGATTTCTGCTGAAAACTGAGTTGATAACACAGGGATGTTTTAGCTGTTGCTGAGCAGTGCTTACACAGAGTCAAGGCCTTTTCTGCTTCTCACGCCACCCCACCAGTGAGGAGGCTGGGGGTGCACAAGAAGTTGGGAGGGGACACAGTCGGGACAGCTGACCCCAACTGACCACAAAGGGATATTCCAGACCATATGGCATCATGCTCAGCAATATAAAGCCGGGGGAAGAAGAAGGAAGTGGGGGGACGTTCAGAGTGATGGTGTTTGTCTTCCCAAGCCACCGTTACATGTGATGGGAGCCCTGCTAACCTGGAGATGGCTGAGCACCTGTCTGCCAATGGGAAGCGATGAATGAAATCCTCGTTTTGCTTTGTTTGCACGGCTTTTGCTTTACCTGTTAAAGTTGTCTTTATCTCAACCCACGAGTTTTCTCACTTTTACTCTTCCAATTCTCTCCCCCATCACAGCGGGGGGGGGGGGGGGGGGGGAGGAGTGAGCAAGCAGCTGCGTGGGGCCTAATTGCCAGCTGGGGTTGAACCACAACATGGTCAACATTCTATTATGTAATCCAATGTTATGTTAGTTCTGGCATTCAGTTCAAATTCATGTTGAAAGTCTGGTCAACTGTCAGAGGCCAATACTCTCTGACCACGTTCTTCTAGGTATTCCACATGTGGAAGATGTAATGTTTAATATGAAATTTACTTATTTGAAGGCAGTTGATGTTACACAGGATTTCTGATTTAGAGGGATACATTTGTATTGTGTTATGAAATATATTTGTAAGTTACACTTCGCAAAATACAGCAATTGCAATACACAGTTCAATCACCATACCAATGTGATTCCCCTTACTGGTCTCTATAATATGCTCACCCTCATGACACTGGGTGCCCCCAATCACCGGGAATGAACATGTGCCTTGAAACCAGCTCAAGCCCATTGCTTTTTTTGAAATTCTTTTGTTAGTTGTCTAGTTCTTATACTCTTGGGCAGAGCCACATATTCACTCCCCCCATGCTCGTCTGGTTAACTCAGGGAGATGTTTACACCACCAGTTGATCCATTCAACTGTTGAGAGCTGTTTAATCTAAAACAAAGGCCACCCTTTGGTCCCCTTTGTGTTGAGATAAAGCCAGCTTCTTTACAACAGCTGTGGTCAGTCACACCCTGCATTATTCCCCCGAGCTTCATGGGCAGATCACCCTTGCCCATCTCCACTGAGCCTTCTTCCACTGTAGGGGTTTATTCACAGTGAGTCACATTCCACCTCTAGGGGTTAAATCAGTCACAGAATCACAGAATCATTCATTCAGGTTGGAAAAGACCCTTGGGATCATCGAGTCCAACTATCAGCCCTACTCTACGAAGTTCTCCCCTACACCATATCCCCCAACATCTCATCTAAACGACCCTTAAACACATCCAGGAATGGCGACTCCACCACCTCCCTGGGCAGCCTATTCCACAACAATGCAGAGAATAAAAATTATTCAAGGTATGAAAAAACCTTGTACACCTTGATGAAAAACTTCGTTTCTTCCAAATAGTTTGATTATGGTTTAGAGGTCTTGGAGAAGACACAAAGAAGTAAGATACTATTTACTAGGGTTTTTTTTTAAAAAAAAAAAAAAAAAATCTAACAAAGAAAGTCAAGAGGTCTTAAAATTAAAGATGCATTCAAGTCAGTAACGCAACAATTAAATGATAACAGCTAACAGATGTAATGAACTAAAAGAAATGTATGTTTTCAAATCAAGAAGATTTCCTTAATTCAAGCTAATTGATTCGCGGAAACAGACTCTACAACTCGGATAGAGTTATAAAGCAGGTATGTTTACTCCGGCGCCGGGGTGCAAGGGGATTTCTCCACAAAGCTTGCACACCTACCGCACATTTTACCAAAAACTTATAGAGTGTGGATATACATATTCATTGGATTACATAACACAAATATGCATATGCATGAGTAAGGCTGGGTTAGTTCTAGAGGCTGGTGTCAACAGTTTATGTTCTCTTTGCACCCGCGCATTGCCTCCTGGGGGGCGTCTTCGGGGGTCTTTGGGAGGAAGGCTCACAGTCTTTCTCACCTTGTACTTTTCCTCGGAGCGTGCGCAGATTCTCTTAGCCAATTTCTTGAACAACAAGAGTGGTTCCTGCCGGTTTACCACCTCTATCTTATCTAAAAGCACCAGTATATTAATTTCTACTGTCCATATATGGCTATCTATCCATTACAAAGACTAAACTTGCTAGAACACATCTGCTTTCCAAGGACATGTTTCTTATTTTTGCCGAACATAGTAATTCTTGGTAAGTTTCCGCAGAAAACTGCTTTGTTTTGATGAACACAGTAGTCCTTGGTAAGCTTCCACAGAACAGTCAGGGCAAGCAGGATTATTAAGCAATATTCAGAAATCATTATAAGTTGCTATAAGCAAATAAGTTGCAAAGTAGGTGATCATTTCCTTGTATCATAATCATACTTAATTTACACTTAATATGAAAGCAACTGGGTGAAGTTCTAGAGGCTGAGTAGGACAGACATCAAAATAGATGGTTTAAATCCTTTCAGGACCTGAATTTGATTATTTGTGTCAGGTGCCATTGCCCATCTTCACACTAGAAACTAGAACAGCTGTCATTTGAACACCATGGATAAATGCTGTTTTCAACACTGCCCGTGACATTTTTCAATTTCAAGAAGGCTTTTTTTCCAAAATATACATTGAAACATATGCGAATTTCTCCTCCTTCTAACTTTCTTGCTCGAGGAGGTGGTTTTGATTTCTGATGAATTTAAGAGTCCCAGAGAAACATAAGGGATTTTTTGGTCTGACCTAGCAGTAAGATATTTCATTTCCATTCCTATGGGAACACTTTTGTGACTGACAAGATGACTGAAGATAAAATTCCAGCTACACTAGACCAGAGCCTGTTTGTTCTAAAAGACTGAGCCTATAATTAAGTTCCAGATTGTGTAGTAGTCTTTCAGTTAATACCAACATCTGTCTAATAGTACCTACGTGCATCTGCCAAACAGATCAGTAAGAAGGGAGTAATGTATTAATACTTCAGGCCTTAAAAAAAACACCTTACATAGTTATCTGACAGAGGAACTATTTAGCGTCCAAAGAAAAAGTATAGTCATCCTGTACTCTTGAAAAGTATTAGATCTCTTTGTAGAGTTCAGTGATATTTCATAAAACTGGAATTCATTGCCTACCTTTAAAATAAAAAGATTAAATGAGTAGCAAAAGGTCACAGTAGATCCAACAGACAGGGAGATCTAATCTTGCTGCCTCTCAGACAAAATTATTATTATTTTTAAATCTTGAGCATTTATACTCCACCTATAGGTGCTATACTAACACCAAAAAAGGAAAATTCCCCCCAAAATTTTTACAGTCTAGGTATAAGACAGAGGAAAACAAGGAAAGGTTATTTAAGAGCATAAGGCAGTAAACTCTGAGTGTGTGTGTGTGTGTGCATCCCAACTCCCTTCCACTGCAGAAGCCATACCTAATGATGCACGGATTCATGATATAGCCCCTTCAGAATTGTTAAGGATGGGACACACAAGAAATCATTTAACCCATCACCACATATCATCATGTATACCTAGGCATGGCATTTCAAAACCTGCTAGCATCAGCTGACATCATCACTCGAAGATGGAGCTGTGTTGAGAGTGTGGGAAAAGCAAAACAGCGAAAAAACTGCAACACACACATTTCCTTAACACATGGTGCCCAGAACAAACACAGGACGGGATGGAGATCCAGTGATTTGTGTTGCCGTGGCACCAAGGAGGAACGTGAAGCGAGGTGGAGGCCGCGCGGTCCCGTTCTTCCACTTTTCTCAAGGAACATTTGGCACAACAATGCAGATTTATCTCCTGCTCTTCCCCTTCTCTCAAGGACTGTTTTGCACAACTCTGCAGACCTTATCTCTCATTCTTCCTCTTTTCCCACAAAACCAGCGCACACCTTGCACCAAGGAATGTGCTGTGTTGTTACTCAAGAAACAATGGCTTGACCACAGTCCCACCCACTCACACATACACACTTGGATAAATACTACCCCGAGTTTGTATCTAACTCGGAGGGACGATAATCCGATACCAAATTGGAGGGTGAAGTGCTAAGGCTTGGACAACAGGTCCAAGCCAGAGTTGACCTATAGATGAATCCTGTATATTTTATAACTGATTACCATTGTGCTAGTAGGTATTGTATTAAGTTATAACAACCCACTTATGCTGGTGTAAAAAGTGCTAAAGCATTGAAATACTGCAGCCTGAACAACAGGCCCCAAGCCGAAGCTGCTAACTTAGCATGTAGTCATTAGCAAAATATGTAAACTCGCTAGTGAAAGACAAAATATAATCAGTAGAGAGGAGAGAATGTATGCAACTTTCCTTTCGCAGCCTTGTTCAAGGCTGAGAACCCAAGTATTTGGCCTTGTTAGAAACTCCCTTGGTTCCCCCACCCCTGAGTCCTGGCCAGGCTTCGGGTGGAATCCAACAGGAGAATGAAACCAGAAACTTTCCGCTCAAAACAAAGGTGCCAGCTATTCTGGCTTGTCGATCTCCGGTATATAAGGCTGGACCCGCTCACAGCGACTTTGGAAGCCTCACCTACGGGTGGACGCACCGCATAGGATTTCCCACTTGCCGGGACTGGCTCTCCAAATCCTCGCTGTAACCGGGGCTGCCCAGCGCCTGCGGATCTGGATGATGATGATAATATATGCAAGTGGTGATGTATTTCTCTTAATTACTATTCTCTCTCTCTCTCTCGTGTAGTAATGATTTGATGCATTACCCTGTATTTTCCTGTTTGTTGCTTTAAGTGCACTGTTCTGCTTCTTCTTACTGCATGTTCTCTGTATTACACTGTTACATTACTCGGTTATCACCAGTAAAGTACGCCTACTCTTTTCACTCTGGTGTCCGAGTTTAATTGGTATCCTTAATCAGCAAAACATAAATTGGTGTCAGGAGTGGGATCCGACAGAAAATGCCATTATTTAAGTTCAAAGGAAATTTGTCAAGTCCACCAGATACTCCCAGTTGGAAAAATCCTCCCTGTAGTTCACGGGCCCAGCAGTGGGCTCAGGTCGGAGGACCGTGTGAACAATGGGAGAGCTGGCTGAAAAAAGCCAAACCATTAGATGTTCTAAATTATATGAAAAGGATACCTATTGGAAAAGGAAAAGAGACTACAAATTCAAGTAAACGAGGATGGATTTTGTTAACTGCATATAAAAAAACAACACCAGAGTAAAGAGAGGCTGTTGTTGGAGCGCTCCCAGATGGAGCGACAGATACGTGATTTACAGAGTCAAATAGTGATGTTGTAATGCTGGAATGAGTTGCTTGCTGATAATTTGGATACTTATCAGACAGTGGCAGAGAAAGCCACAGTGCGAGTAGCACAATATAAGTATAGAAAAAGGAGAGGGCTGGATTTGTTGTGTACTTTGACCATTGGCACCGATATTGACTCTGAGACTTGGAACTTGTATATTGTACGTATGGTGTTAAATTTAGATTTGTCGTTTGTCATAATTGTCCTAGTGGTACTTGTGGTTATAAGTGTAATTGTGTTGTTTGTGTAAATGGTGTAAGGGAGCTCCTTGTGTGGTAATATAAGATCGATCTGTTTAATCTAAGAGTGTGTGTGAGTGTGTGACGCAGTACTACTGTAAAAATGTTATCATGACTCTTTTGATTACTGAGATAGGAAATCCCCTTTGTGATGCGATAGAAAAATACAGCAGCAGGGTGACCTTGGGGAGTGGGACCCCCGAAGGAGTGCAGGGAATCGAGATACTCGAGACAGCCCTAAAGACAGTGAAAGTAGGATTTCTCGTAAGGAAATGTTTATGGCTTTACTAAAAGATGGCATGTCTCGTAAAAAAAAAAAAAATTGACAGTGTTCCAACTAACGGGCTGTGGTGAATATATACACAGAGAGGGCTGAATAAACCTAGCAAGAGAGTGCAGAGTTCTAAAACTAAGAATCCAGGGACAACTCAGCCTACAGCACCCCTTCTCGAACCTCAACGGGACCCTGCATCTGCCCATGGAAGGCCCCCTTCCCCCCGCCCCGTAAGTGGATCACCGCTTCCGGGGGTGAAAGACGATTAGACACCATTTTCTGAGTTGTACCCTTTGCACGAGGCAAAGGAAGTGAATCAATATTATGATCAGTACAAATGAATTAATGGCCAAGCTCCAGGGCAGTGGGTGCAGAAGGACCAACGACCCCATGTGGAGCTTAAAATTTTTTTTTTTAGAACAAGCAGTCCCCACAAACTGTAAATACCCTGATTGACACTGGAGCGGAGGCCTCCTTAATATATTGGAATCCCAAGAAATTTAAAGGACAACCTGTAATTATCACAGGTTTAGGAGGAAAATAAATTAAAGCTGTACAAACACAAATAGAAATGAAAACAAGAAACCTCCCAAAATGATTATATTCAGTCATGTTTGTCCCCATTTGTGGATATATAAAAGGTATAGAGATTCTAAAAAGACTAACTTTAAATCTTTTTGATGGTCGGTATCAATTTGGAGTTAAACCCTGTATTAGTGCCAGACCTGTTACCATCGATAAAGTGAAAATGCCTCCTGTGCAGATCCCGGCTGCAACTGAGTTAGTCATAATGAAGCAGTATAGAATTCCAGGAGGACATGAAGAGATATCACAGACAATTAGAGATTTATTAGATGTAGGAGATTTAAAACTGACCATAACAGTGTGGAACAATCCGATATGGCCTGTCAAGAAAAATAATGGATCTTGAAGAATGACGGTGGATTTTAGAGAACTAAACAAACATACTCCACCGCTTGCAGCAGCTGTGCCAGACACTGTCACTTTAATAGAAAAAGTTCAGAAACATCCAGGAACTGGATACACTGTAATAGATTTAACTAGTGCATTTTTTACTATTCCAACTGTAGAAGAGCATTGGGATCAATCTGCCTTCACATGGCAGGGCCGGCAATACACTTTCAGTAGATTACCACAAGGATAGTTGCATAGCCCCACTATCTGTCATAGAATTGTAGCTGAACACTTAGATGAAATACAGCTGCCTCCTCACACACAATTAAGTCACTATATAGATGATATTTTGATTCAAAGAAATGATGATGAGGAGGTACAACACGTTCTTGAATTAGTGGTAGCTCACATGAAACAGAAGGGTTGGGAAATTAACTCTGCAGAAATCCAAGGACCATCTCAGATGGTGAAGTTTCTAGAAATTCAGTGCCATTGTGGGCATCGAGAAATACTGCCTAAAGCGCAACAAAATCTTTTAGATTTTGCTGTACCGCAAGACAAAAAGAAGCTCAAATATTTATTGGGCTACTCGGCTTCTGGAGGCAACATATTCCCCATTTGGGATAAATTTTAACCCCTTGGTACAAGGTGACAAGGAAAAAATACGAATTTGAATGGAGAAATGAACATCAAGCTGCTTTTGAATTAGCTAAAGAAACCATTCAAGAGGCTTTAGATTTATGGCCTCTGCAGAAAGGAGAAGTGGAGTTAAATGTGTCAGTAAATGGATGCCCAAAGATCACAGCATTCTGTCCAAAGGCTCCAACAATCATGCCAGCCCCACATGGCCTTGACCACCCCAGAAATCCATCTCCTTTGCCAGGACAACCTGTCTTAGTCGAACTCCCCGTGGTGGGAGCAGTACCATTGGTATTGGATACCCCAATAAACAAGTACACCTGGAAAGCCAAAGATGCTCATGGAAAGGAGCACAAAATTAAGACAAGGTAGATTATTCCATCTTTCTAATTATAACCCACTTCCGGTTCTCAAAATGGACCGAGAAGCTTTTCTTTCCTTTTTCTTGCAGGTAAAACCCCCCGGAGACAGATGTCCTGAGTCACGACGGGGGATCCTCATGTGAATTCAAGTTTTTGTATAGTGTTGATGCTGTCTTATTAATGTTTTTAGGATGTATTGTCTAGCATTGCAAAATTGCTTTGGGTGACTGTTCTCTCTCCCTTGATTCAGGGGGAAGCTCCAGCTTCCTAAATGTTAACCAAGAATGGGAGGAAAATGAATTTGTGGTTTTAGGTCATTCTGTTGCCAGTATTATGAGCAAACAATAGACACCAAATCAGGGGAAGGTCCCTTTGCTAATGGGGCCTGGGCTTTAAAAGGTCATTACTGAGCCCATGAAGGCGAGATGGAAATACCAAGGCCTAAACTATACATGCGCTCTGGGCTGGGGTGTGGAAATACATTTTCCTGCTGCGTAGGCAGGCCCCAACTCCAGCGAGCCAGACCACCATCTTCAGCTCCACAATTGATAACAACAACCAGAATTTATCCCCTTTTGATACTTAATTTTGTGGAGGTTGCTCTGTTAGCTCTTGCTATATTTTCTCTTGTGGTATCTATGTGTTCGTCTTGTCAGTGTCCATGTAAACTGTCTTGTAATTGTGCTTATTCATGCAGACAACCACCTTCTTCCCCCAATTCCCAAGGACCGGGAGCACATCCTTAGGCCCAGCCTCAGACACATTTTGGTTAAATATGTTTAGTTAAAATATTATTAATTGACACGGTTGTTGTTACTGTTACCTTTATTATATGTTTGGTTAAAATGTTGTTAACCATTGTTAGTGTTAATATTGGTTTATTTGTTATTTGTAGTGTTATTACTCATTTACCTTTGTTTAAATCTGGGATTGACGTTTCTAGGCCCAGATGACGCATGTGCTTTGGGATAAGGGGGCGTGGAAATCAATTTTCCTGCTGAGTATGCGGACCCCAACTTCGGCAAACCAGGGCAGCAGACCGTGTGGACTGCCAGGGCCGCAAACACTCAGTGGTACATTGCCAGAACCGCGGAAAAATAATGGATCACATTTTACTCCTGGGATCATTTAAGAAACCTCCCTGATATTGGATCGGGACATGCCTGATGAGACATCATCAACTGATAGATGAAAACTAATGTCACTAACTATAGAAATGGTTTGAGAGCCATGATTCACCTATAGGTCAAAGGACCGGATGAAGTGCTAAGGCTTGGACAACAGTCCCAAGCCTGAGTTGACCTATAGATGAATCCTGTATATTTTATAACTGATAACCATTGTGCTAGTAGGTATTGTATTAAGTTATAACAACCCACTTATGCTGGTGTAAAAAGTGCTAAAGCATTGAAATACTGCAGCCTGAACAACAGGCCCCAAGCCGAAGCTGCTAACTTAGCATGTAGTCATTAGCAAAATATGTAAACTCGCTAGTGAAAGACAAAATATAATCAGTAGAGAGGAGAGAATGTATGCAACTTTCCTTTCGCAGCCTTGTTCAAGGCTGAGAACCCAAGTATTTGGCCTTGTTAGAAACTCCCTTGGTTCCCCCACCCCTGAGTCCTGGCCAGGCTTCGGGTGGAATCCAACAGGAGAATGAAACCAGAAACTTTCCGCTCAAAACAAAGGTGCCAGCTATTCTGGCTTGTCGATCTCCGGTATATAAGGCTGGACCCGCTCACAGCGACTTTGGAAGCCTCACCTATGGGTGGACGCACCGCGTAGGATTTCCCACTTGCCGGGACAGGCTCTCCAAATCCTCGCTGTAACCAGGGCTCCCCAGCGCCTGCGGATCTGGATGATGATGATAATATATGCAAGTGGTGATGTATTTCTCTTAATTACTATTCTCTCTCTCTCTCTCGTGTAGTAATGATTTGATGCATTACCCTGTATTTTCCTGTTTGTTGCTTTAAGTGCACTGTTCTGCTTCTTCTTACTGCATGTTCTCTGTATTACACTGTTACATTACTCGGTTATCACCAGTAAAGTACGCCTACTCTTTTCACTCTGGTGTCCGAGTTTAATTGGTATCCTTAATCAGCAAAACAGAGGGACAGATCAACGGGTTTGTGCTCCTTGCTCCCCCCCCCCCCGCCCCCAAGGGACACCTACACCTTTTGGTAAGATCTGGGCCCTCGGCTATGCCGAGTGATTACCTGGGAATTAAGTGTGTGTGATTGCAATCGTTCTTTTTGTGTGCAGTGCTATATAGCCAACCTGCAGTTTGTGCATTTATCGTAGGCAATCTCAAAGAACCTGTAGATGTTGCATAAGAACAAACCGTACTATTCGTGAACCTGACTGCTTCTCTTGAATGCAACCGGACCTACAGCACATGGGCTGTTCGTGCATCTGGTGTCAGGCCTATAGTCGCGGCCATAATTGGCATAGATATTAAGAGATAAGTCCAGCCGCCCCTAGCCCCTCTAATCTCTGAGGACCCACTAGAACACAAGGGGATTCATTTCTTACCAAATTAATTCATTACCTTCAATGCAACAAGATGTTGCAAGTATTACCATCACTGTTGATGCATGCAGCACCTGTCAGCTCTGTACTGGATCACCTGATGTGCACCAGGATCATACAAGGCGCTTTTTTTTTTTTTTTTAAAATGCTCTTTCAGCACTCCAACCCTTGTAAACTAGGCAGGCAATGGAGTAAAAATTAGTGATATTTTTTTAGTTCTCCTACAATACAGCCTACTTATTTAGGTCAGAGTCCCAATTAGTTCTGTTATACACCACCATACTTGGACCCCAGCTTCAAAAGCTTTACAGTTCTGCATAAGCGCCAGCATAAGAATTCAGAAATTTAGTTTCACGGGGTCCTCTTCATGGCTGCTTTCAGGGAAAAGGGTCTACAGAAGAGGTATTTATCAATCCATCGCAATGACAACACAGTTGCTACTCTAGTTATTAGGCTGAAGTAGCCTTCACGGAGACACTGGCAATCAGGGATGGTGCACAAAGCACTAAAACACCCTTGCATTCTATGAAGCAAGTCTCTGAAGAAGTTCCTTACAGGTAGGTAGATGTTGTGGCAGGTGCATCCGCTCAATGAAAGCAGAGCTTCTTGGCTGCTGAAGTGCAGCAGCTCCTGACTGTCTTTGTTCTCAGGGCTTCGCGGTAATTGGGGCCTTTGGCCAAAGGGAGCCGCTATTGACTACAGGTCAGATTCGGCCTGGGTATAAATGGAGTCCCCTGGGGGAGCCATTTTGAGCTCGTCCCCTGGAGCAGCACGCTGCGGTTGAGGACTCTCCCCTTGGGTTCGGGACGCTGCCCAAGAAAACTCCTCGAGGTGCCTTGGGTCAGGACGCTGCCCTGAGCAGGTCCTCGAGGTTGAGAGCCCTCACTTGTCAGGTGAGTGATAGAGCGTTTTGGGTTGCCGTTAAACCCTAGAAAGTTGTTCTGTTCTCCTCTCACAGACATTCGAACCTGTAATTTACGGAGAGCTAGTTAACTGTGTTAATAATTATTTTTTTTTATTTTTGGTGGTTGGTTGCTCATTTGGGAGCCTCCGTAACAGATGTGTAGTTCCGTCAAGCACAAAGGTAAATTTGCAAACACTTAAGTGCTTATTAAGCTCACCTACTGGTTATAAAGATGCTCTGGCTTTCTTCTGTCAGTCTAAAGCAATCTGCAAACATACAAAGGAAAAAAAAAAAAAAAACAAACACAAACCCAAAACAAAAAAAACCCACGACCACAACAAAAAACCCCCACATCCTAAGCCTTACATAACAAGTATAAGAGTTTTTCCAATTACAAACTTTATTCATATTCTTGGCACATCAATTTATGATCTTGGTCTCTCCTTCTTGCCCTTGTATAAGGCCAACAGAGAAACATTGGCTACTTTGACAACCTTGAAGCGAACTCCGGGAATGTCACCAACAGCATGACCCTTCCGACCAAAACCAGCAACCAGAACTTCATCGTTTTCCTAGAATGAAAGACAGTGCAGATACAGAGTTATAAACATTAAAACTGTAGATACTTTGAAGTTAATTTACATTAAATTTGAGCCACATCACAGACTTTCTAAGGAAAGGGTGGAAAGACAGTAAATGCTAAAGTCTATTGATAGATATACATGAATTATGGATTATTCCCTTCAGCATTTTGGAGAAGGGAAACATAAGATGAGGTGTCATTTCACTTGCAGGAGTACTGCTGAGGACCGGCTTACCTTAGCAAGGGAAAAGTACAAAGCCACCTTTGGCATTTCTCATCTGCTTCTGCAGATACAGCATTAAGATATACACAGTTCAGAATGCCATGAACCCTTGTCTAGCCATCACCTGATTCTGTCAATTATGCATTTCTTTACTTTCATACACAGCTTTCTATAGGTTGTTTCTTGAAAATTATTCACCTCAATGAAGTTCAGGCAACCATCATTGGGAACAAAAGCTGTTATTTTTTTGCCATTCTTGATCAGCTGGACTCTGACACATTTCCTGATGGCAGAGTTAGGCTGCTTAGCTTCTACTCCACTAAAACAGAAGTACATGAAAATACATTAGCAAAAACCTGCTTGATAGATTAGTAGATATTCATTACAATACCATGAATCACTATGTTATTTTGCACTAACCTTAAGTCGCATGTGTATTTCAAAAGCAAAAACTATTAGTGATCTACTTCGAGCTATGCAATATCCAAAGACTTAATTTAGTTCCTAAACAGAGTAAAAATCAAAAGCAAGTCTGTCTTCTAGAGACAAATACTAACTCTGTAATTAAAAATTTGGAAAAGAAAAAGAAACACCTTGGAGTCCTGAGAGTATCCTAACAAAACTTGTAAGTTACTAACAAAAAGCCAGAACACAAGTAGATGGAATCTTTGATACTTGTCGACTGCATCAAACAAAGCACACACACTGAAACCCTCTCCCCTCCCCCAAACTAAACTTAAATGTTAAGTAAAATTCTTCTCCTTCTAAAGGTTATGCACAATTTCAAAAGCAACACTGAGTATATGAGAACCTTTCACCTAAAAAACCCAACTGTTTTCAGCCTAGTACATAGAAGCTACAAAATAATAAAAAAATTGTCATACTTCAGGTAGAAAAACTCTATCATATTTAGAAAAAACAACTTAGAGGTGTATCTTCTTTAAAGTCACATATGGGATCTTTCAAAGGTCCCAAATTACCAGGAATTTTCCTGGTGACTCCAAGGACCCAGAATATCCTACACTGTACCCGGGTGCTTGCGCCACAACTTAGCTCACTGCTGAGAGCACGCCCTTGCATACCCCTAACCCGGCACAAGCACAAGTTGTCCCCATCCCACGGCAAACCACCCCCAGCGCCCGCGAGGTCGTAAAGGCGCACTCCGGGGAGTTTTACCCACACTTTTTCCAGAACAATTCCTTTGGCGTGAGAAGCGCCACCGAAGGGGTTGGCCTTCAGCGCAGTGCCCAAGTGGGCCTTCTTATACTGTTTGTCGTGCCACTTCTGATCGCGGCGGTGGCTGCGGAGTTTCCGAGCGGTACGGAGCCCACGGCACTTCCCTAGAAAACACCGGCAGAGAGAGCTGGAGGTCACCGAGCAGCTCCTGCCGTCACCACCCCTCGCGGGCCTCGGGAGGCAACCCAGCGGCGAGACCGCAGACCTCCTCGCCTCTGTGTGTGTGTGTGTGTGCACGCGCGCGGGGGGGGGGGGGGGGACGGGACGGGACGAGACGAGGACGCACAACGGGGACCGACAGTATCACTACTAACAGGCAGCAAGGGGGAATAGGGGACAAAGGCTAACGGAGGCGCTGTTAACACCGAAGCCTAGGGACGTCGCGAGGGCCCAGAGCCAGTGGAGGAGACTCGCGGGACAGTGAGGGGGAGTGCTCTGAGCCGCCTCTCCGCGCCCACACACACTTCCCGTCCCAGTCCCAGTCCCCCCAAGGTCGCCGCTACGACTCTCTCCCTCTCCCCCGTCCCCCCCAAGGTCGCCGCTACGACTCTCTCCCTCTCCCCCATCCCCCCCAAGGTCGCCGCTACGTCTCTGTCACACACGCTCCCTCCCCATCCCAGTCCCCTCCAAGATGGCCGCTACAACACTCACCCATCCCACCACCACGCCTGCCAAGACGAAAAAAGAGAAGCCCCTAGTGCGCCGCGCCGGTTAGCTGCAGCCGCAAGGACCCGCGTTGGGGTGACCCAGTCGCGCCTGACTGGAAACTCCCATCCAGGACCAGCACCCGCGAGGAAAGGGCTGTGACGGGCCCGCCCGGGGGGGCGTCCCCATGCAGCTGCCGAACCAAATCACCCCGCAACCGTGCACACCGAGGCGGGAAGAGGGGATAAGTAGCTCTACCGTCACTTCTAATTTTAGCGGTACACCCCGTAGTCTTTGGCTGGGCACACAGCCTGTGCTGTTGTGTAACAGCAGCCGTTACTTGGCGGCGCGGGGGCCGTCGTTCCTCAACAGTGTGAGGTGAGCACCCACAGCAACAGAGAATTTCTTTCCCTCTCGCAGTTTAAAGGCAGGTGTGGCATTTCGATACCAGTAGCGACTTGTCTTTTCTTTCTTAAATCTAGTTTCTTTCGGAATTAGAGACCTCGTTGGAGAGGGAAGCTGGTGAAAGCACTGAATATAAAATGTCATCTTCCTTACTGAGGTGAGAGAGTAGAATGAAGTACTCAAGCTTCTCTGTAGAAGCAGTGCAAGAATTAAACTTCTCTTTCCTACTTCTTGTCAAACACATCTGAAGCCATCATCATTGCCCCCCACATTAGGGAACTAGATCCCGACTTTATGAAACTCTTGCTTGTTCTTTTATGAAACTGGTAACACGGCAGGGGACAAGGTGTTTGTTTTAGCGTAAAAGCCTCCTGCTTATTAGCGTTAGCCCAGGAATTAGGAACCTGGGTTTAGTTTTCCCGTTCAACGTGGATTTCTCCTTTATCCAGTGACACAGAGATACAGAAATGGTAACTTGTAAAGGCACCAGAAGTCTAGATTGCCATAACCAAATGCTACTCATGTTCCCCTTGTATTTTCTGTAGCGTGATGAATGCTTGCAATATTTTCCATAGTTAAGAGACATGGAGAAGGACTCCCACACACTATCAGTCTAGCAATTGGAACAGTTTTAGGCATGGAAGCCTTAAAAGTGAAGGGGGTTTGACCCGATTAACCTGAGGAAAGAGGTACATACATAATACTGTTCATTGGTTTGGAGGGCATGGTGACATCACTCTCATTTTTAATGGAATGGCCTCAACTGGAGCTTGAAAGGCCCCTTATTTCTGCCCTCTTAGAGCTCATTAAATTAAGTATGCAGGGAAACCCCTAAATTAGAATAACAGAATCATAGAATGGTTTGGGTTGGAAGGGACCTTCAATGATCATCTAGTCCAACCCCCCTGCCGTGGGCAGGGACACCTTCCACTAGATCAGGTTGCTCAAAGCCCCATCCATCATGACCTTAAATGCTTCCAATGATGGGGCATCCACAACTTCCCTGGGCAACCTGTTCCATTGTCTCACCACCCTGTAAGGGACTGAAGGAAGTAATGCCTCAAACATTCATCAACACAGAAAACCTCAAGGACAAGCTGTGGCCTTTGTGATTAGTCTAAGGAATGTCACCCAAGGAAGCGGGAGTGTACTGAAGGATGCACCCCCCACTCCCTTGCAGTTGTATTGACAAACTCCTTAGATAGGCCTCAAAGGGGGGAAACGTGGACTGAGTGAAACCAAATGTTTCTCATCAAGCACAAGGACCACTAATCATTGGCTCCATTGTGTAAGCCCGAAGAGATGACAAGGCCTGATAAGAGGTGAGCATTTCTGCCCCAGAAGCCGGATGATTGCTCAAGAAGCATGAAGTCATCAAAAATCTGTGGGAACGGAGGAAAAAACAAACGTGGGCAGGGTGAGTATGACCACCGACTCAATTGGACAAGGGGTGGTGCACCCCATTCCCCCTCAATGTATGTGCAGAACCCATGCTCCACCTTTTTCCTCATCTCTCATGGAAATGAGTTTGTGGAATACCTGCCCCTCCTTGTCTAGTATGCTAATCAGCTGATAAGATGAACTTAAAAGGCGACAAGATGAACTTAAAAGGCGACAGAAAACTTTGCTGTGTGTGCACCCACCACCCAAGATTACCAGACCTGAGACAACGCTGGATCCAGGGGTGGTGATCCGGATTTCTTTGACTCTCTTCCTTTCCTTTCCTTTCCTTTCCTTTCCTTTCCTTTCCTTTCCTTTCCTTTCCTTTCCTTTCCTTTCCTTTCCTTTCCTTTCCTTTCCTTTCCTTTCCTTTCCTTTCCTTTCCTTTCCTTTCCTTTCCTTTCCTTTCCTTCCTTCCCTTCCCTTCCCTTCCCTTCCCTTCCCTTCCCTTCCCTTCCCTTCCCTTCCCTTCCCTTCCCTTCCCTTCCCTTCCCTTCCCTTCCCTTCCCTTCCCTTCCCTTCCCTTCCCTTCCCTTCCCTTCCCTTCCCTTCCCTTCCCTTCCCTTCCCTTCCCTTCCCTTCCCCCGCATTGCTTATTATCCTTTTCCAAATTTAAGTTGTTTTCTACCGCAAGTAAAACATTTTAACTGGTCGTTTGGTGTCATTTCACCTTAATTTAACCCGAGGGGATCACAGAACCATTGTGACTCTCTGGGCTCCCAATCCGGGTCGTGACACACCCTTATCGTAAAAAATTTCTTCCTAATGTCCAATCTAAATCTACCCTCTTTCAGTTTAAACCGTTGCCCCTTGTACTGTCAGTACAGGCTGTGGTAAGCCCCCTTTATATATTGAAAGACCGCAATAAGGTCTCCCCGGAGCCTTCTCTTCTCCAGGAAGTTCTACATCTTCATCACATTTATGCAGCAGACACGTGCCAAGCTGTTCACAACACAAGCAAAAGCAGAAAACTCAAGAATGGTATATTTAGAATGAACTAGGAAGATACACAAGGAGTTTAGGTGGTAACTGAGTGTGCTGGTTTTGGCTGGGATAGGTTAATTTTCTTCATAGTAGCTAGTGTGGGGCTACGTTTTGGATTTGTGCTGATAACACAGGGATGTTTTCATTATTGCTGTGCAGTGCTTACACAGAGTCAAGGCCTTTTCTGCTTCTCACACTGCCCGGCCAGCAAGTAGACTGGGGGTGCACAAGAAGTGCAAAAACATTCACTCAGATATGTCACAGAGTATATATTTGTATATACAAAACATTCATTATGACACAGAAAACCAAACAAAGATGTGGTGGGTTGTCTTTGGCTGGCTGCCAAGGTGCCCACCAAGCCGCTCCATCGCTCCCCTCCTCAGCGGGACAGGGGGGAGAAAATAAGATGATAAACTCATGGGTTGAGATAAAGGCAGTTTAATAAAGCAAAAGCAAAGGCCACACACGGAAGCAAAGGAAAACAGGAAAAAAAGATTTATTCTCTACTTCCCATCGGCAGACGATGTCCAGCCACTTCCTGGGAAGTAGGGCCTCAGTATGCATAGCGGTTGCTTCAGAAGACAAATGCCTTAATAACGAATGCCCCCTCTCCTCCTCCTTTCTCTTAGCTTTTATTGCTGAGCACGACGTCGCATGGTCTGGAATATCCCTTTGGTCAGTTTGGGTCAATTGTCCTGGCTCTGTCCCCTCCCAAGCTCTTGCCCACCCCCAGCCTACTGGCCTTTTGGGGGTGGGGTGTTGGAGAGACAGCCCTGATGCTGTGGGAGCACTGCTCAGCAGTAGCCAACACACTGGTGTGTTATCAACACTGTTCTAGCTACAAATACAAAGCACAGCACTATGAGGGCTGCTATGGGGAAAGTTAACTCCATCCCAGCCAGGCCAAATAATACAAAATATTTATCAAATTAAAATGTTCATTAGTAATCTAGCTGGCACAAGAGGAATTTACAATCTTGGCCTCTCCTTCTTGCCCTTGTTCAAAGCTAATAGAGAAACGCTGGCTACTTTGACAACCTTGAAGTAAACTCCAGGAATGTCACCAACAGCATGACCCTTCAGACCAAAACCAGCAACCAGAAGTTCATAATTTTTCTGGAATGAAACAGTTACCAAGTTCTTAAAACAACTGTCAGATTTCATTCAAATTTCAACTCAAGTAAGTAGTTTAAGGCTAAAGACAAAGACTTGCTTTGGTAAATTTATATGCATACATACAATGTAGTGTAACTATACTCTGAGTTTGCTGAAGTAGCCTCAAGTTTGAAAATTCAAGCTCAACTCCTTCATAGTCCACATTACTAAGCAGAAAAGCATAGTACTTCTCCTATGATTAAGATCCCCCAAAGCATAGTGCCAGTAAGATAGCTACTCCTGAGCACAGTTGCACTGGGACAATGAACTTAATAGTACTAGTTTTAGATGTAAGTTATTCACCTCAGTGAAGTTCAGGCAACCATTTTTGGGAACAAAGGCTGTTAATATTTTTTGCTGTTCTTGATCAGTTGGACATTTTCTGATGGCAGAATTGCACTGCTTAGCTTCCACACCACTGAAATTACAAAGAAATGGCTTTAAAAATCATCAATATACTAATTCACAAAGCTTTAAGAAACTCAAAGAGGTTCGTTTGATATAGGAGTAAAACCGTACACCAGCAAAAATTTCTTCAGAGAGCTAAAGAAAGTCCCAGTCCCAAGCTTTGTGCAACTAAACTGTTAGTCCCTGCAGGCTACAGCTAGACACTGTTTAATTTACTAGAACAGGAAATTCCCAGGCACTGAAGCACCACTGCCTTTAACGCAAAATGTCAGAACGGTCCCTAGCATGCTTTTGATTTCTGCCCACTAAAATTCTCCCAAACAATTCCTGGTCATAGCTTGGGAGTCAGAATATTTCAGGGACCGTTCCCAACAGCAGTCTGCAATAACTGCTCACTTGGGCACTGGCAAAGAGTTCACTAGTAAAAATGTAGCTGTTCCATGCCAATTAGTCTCAGTGTCAGGAAGCTCCCTGGACAGTATTACTGTACAAACCACAACAGACAAGTCTCCTCAGCCTACAGACATAGTTTCAATAGGCTATCGTTGCATTTAAGGTAATGAATTAATTTGGTAAGAGATGGATCCCCTTGTGTTCTAGCGGGTCCTCAGAGATTAGAGGGGCTGGGGGTGGTTAGACTTATCTCTTAATAGCTATGCCAATTATGGCCGCGACCATAGGCCTGACACCAGATGCACGAACAGCCCATGTGCTGTGGGTCCAGTTGCATTCAAGAGAAGCATTCAGGTTCGCGAATAGTACGGTTTATTCTTATGCAACATCTACAGGTTCTTTGAGATTGCCTATGATAAATGCACAAACTGCAGGTTGGCTATATAGCACTGCACACAAAAAGAACGATTGCAATCACACACACTTAATTCCCGGGTAATCACTCGGCATAGACGAGGGCCCAAATCTTACCAAAAGGTGTCCCTTCGGAGGGGGGAAGCAAGGAGCACAAACCCGTTGATCTGTCCCTCCGATTAGATACAAACTCGGGGTAGTATTTATCCAAGTGTGTATGTGTGAGTGGGTGGGACTGTGGTCAAGCCATTGTTTCTTGAGTAACAACACAGCACATTCCTTGGTGCAAGGTGTGCGCTGGTTTTGTGGGAAAAGAGGAAGAATGAGAGATAAGGTCTGCAGAGTTGTGCAAAACAGTCCTTGAGAGAAGGGGAAGAGCAGGAGATAAATCTGCATTGTTGTGCCAAATGTTCCTTGAGAAAAGTGGAAGAACGGGACCGCGCGGCCTCCACCTCGCTTCACGTTCCTCCTTGGTGCCACGGCAACACAAATCACTGGATCTCCATCCCGTCCTGTGTTTGTTCTGGGCACCATGTGTTAAGGAAATGTGTGTGTTGCAGTTTTTTCGCTGTTTTGCTTTTCCCACACTCCCAACACTTCCATCCCGTGACTTCAGTCACACACACGCACTTGAATGTGGTCTCTAATTAAGGTCTTCAGGACCAGGGACGTCGATTGGGTTCTCCTCCTCTAAAGGGATATAGTTAGTTCGTTGAATCATTCTTATGCTAATGGTTTTCATTATAGTTGATTTTATAGAAGTTATTGCTATACCTATGACACTCATAGGCACAATGAACGTTAACACATATTGTATCAAACTTTGGATCCAACCAGTAATACCAAGTCCAAACCAACTAAACACTTTCGAAAGCCGGCTGTTGTTCATTGACTCTCGTAGCTCGCGGGTATCTTTCACTACTTGCCGTATCTTCTCTAGTTGGATGTTGAGGCCCTGCGTAACATTAGGGATGTAAATGCAGCAGTCAGTACTGGAGAGGTTTAGATAGCCACAAAGTCCATTTTGGTGTATCAGCATTAAGTCTAGCGCCATGTGGTTCTGCAGAGCTAATTTTGAGGTAGCTTGTAATTGACTGTTGAGCAGATGCAGACTAGTGTCGGTAGCATTAGCTAATTTCTCTACTTGATAAGCTAATTTGCTTAACCATAATCGCATTTGCATAGTGGCAAATCCAAATGCCCCAAATCCTTCCAGTCCCCAGGCTAGGCGAGTGGCTGCTCCTGGGTTTTGCCATCCCTCTACATCTCCTTCTGGTTCTATTCTCACCCGCTTCGTGCGAGCCACCCAGTGGGGCCAGACGGGAGTCCTTTTCCACGTAGGACACAAAGTCGGGATTCCTACGGTGCATTGGAGTTCAGGCAACCCACCCCATAAAGAGGTGTACATATTGCCATCGTTACAGGCCCAGATCAAACCAGCTGGAGCGTCGCCAGAGGCAACGCGGCAATCATTACGAGGTGCAAAATCTGCACTGACCGCTTTGTAAGCTATGCTACGATTTTGGCACAGACAGCCCATTTTTAGGGTGATGTAAACTGGCCAATAGTATTTAACCCAATCATGTTGTTTCCAATTAAAACAATTTATTACGTGTTGGCAAGACCACAATGCTGATTCATTTGATACTGAGACAAAAGGGAATTTCTGATCAAATGGTATATAACTTTGGAGGCCGTTATCAGACCCAAACTAAGAGCAATCATGGCTACGGCCGTTTCTTTTGGAGCAATTTCGCCCTTTACTCCACTGTATGCACCAGGAAGTTTTTATAGGTTGATTATATTGTAATATGTTGGTTGCTCGTCCCCAAGGTTGCAAATCTGTGGTACCCCATATGATCCAATTACATGGGAGAGTTATATTTTCATTTGCGTAATACGTACAACTTGTTTTGTCAATGGTAGAAAAATTGAATGGTTGATCAAGTCGCACAGCAACTTGCTTTCTATCTGAGGAATAAGCATATATTATGTGGAGGTTACCACTTGTATTCCACAATCTTAGCAGACTTCCTGCTACATCTGTGGGAAGAATACCCATGGGAAGGGGGTCTTCTACAGATTTGGGTAGGGGCAAGCAAGCAGTAATACTAGATTCATTGAGGGCAATTGCAAATCCCTTTATCAAGGTTAAGACTAGGTTATCATCTAAACCATGGGTGGTTTGGACAGGTAAAGTTCGCCTATTCTCATTCCGAGTACTTTCTTGATTCCAGTGGGGTGTCATCTATTTCCATAATACATAAAGACACATTAAACCAAATCATGCTAATTACATCATCCCACGAAACACCTTACTCCTCCCCATACATGGGATACGTAGGTATGTGGGTCGACCTAGGGGACAGACTCAAGGAAAGTGTGTATAAATTGAGGGGGGACAAAGAGCAGGGGGGCGGTTTGGAGAGTGAAGTGAAGCGAAGAAGACGGATGCCTCCTTGAACCCTCGCTGGCAGGATCGACGCAGGAACCCAGACCGGTGATCTCTATTTCTCTATTCTCTCTATCTCCCTCCTTTCCTTTTTCCCCTTTTCCTTCACTACCATTAAGCAATGCAAGGCATACTGTATTGCTTGCCACAACTCGTTATATACTTAGCCAATTATCGTGTATCCAATTAATACATTGTGGGAAGTTAATAAATGTCTGGACTTTGAGACTTGTCTCACTGTTGTCCACTCCGTTGGGGATTTACAAATCTGAGTCACTTGTCTCCCTTGTCTGAGCGGGACGTGACAATCCCCAGTCCCACAATTTATCTTAAAATTTACAGTATAATCTGATTTCTAATTTTGCTTATGAAATCAGATTTCTGATGTCCCACAAAACTGTGTCCAGCTTTAAAATAAAAATCTAAACATTAAAATGTCAGTAACCAACCTCTTAACATTTGTTATTCGTTCCTTGTATCCTTGCATTCATTCCATGTATTATTGACTGCTTCCCTCAGCAGCTTGCTTCTACCAGTCCAAGATTACAAGAAAACATGTCTGTGTTTAAAAGAAAGCGTCCCCTTTCTTTATAAAGGAAAGGTACATCTTGAGGATATCAGCATATCCATGGTCTATCCTGTAGTCCTTGAGAACTACAGGAGCTATTCATGTAAGTGTAGGGCTCCACATGTTTCTTCTCAGAGACAGATTTAGGATTCAATGAAAAGAACTAACTCTTCATATGGGGTTATTTGAATTATAAAGTTTAGAAGGTGATTGTAAACAAGAGGAAATGGCTAATGTTACTGTTATCACAGGCACAATGAGAAAGTCAAATTTTGTTTTGAATATTTTCTAAAAAGCAACTGATTTTATTCTCTATTCTTAGAGAGGCCAGGAGAGGGGGAAGCAGAACTGACATCCTGGACTTCCAAAGGGCTGACTTTGTCTTGTTTAGGCACCTGCTGGACAGGATCACTTGGGAGACGATCCCGAAGGGTATAGGGATCCAGGAAGGCTGGGTGCTCTTTAAGAAGGAAGTCTTAATGGCACAGGAGCAGGCGGTCCCCAGGTGCTGTAAGAGAAGCCGATGACAGAGAAGACCACCCTGGCTAAACAGGGAGCTTTGGCTGCAACTCAGGGAGAAAAGGAGAGTTTACAGCTTTTGGAAGAAGGGGCTAGCCACTCACAGTGATTACAAAGAGGCTGTGAGGCTATGCAGGGCGGAAATCAGGAGGTCTAAAGCCCAGCTGGAAATTAATCTGGCTTCAGCAATCAAGGACAACAAGAAATGTTTCTATAAGTATGTCAGCAGCAAAAGAAAGACCAGGGAGAGCCTCCATCCCCTGCTAGATGCAGGAGGAAACATGGTAACAAGTGATGAGGAAAAGGCTGAGGTGCTTAATGCCTTCTTTGCCTCAGTCTTTAATAACAAGACTAGTTGTATTGAGGGAATCCAGCCTCCTCAGCCAGAAGACAGAGACTGGGAGAACGACCCCCCCTGCATTCCAGGAGGAGACAGTCAGTGACCTACTGCATCACATAGACACACACAAGTCTATGGGACCGGATGGGATACACCCGAGGGTGCTGAAGGAGCTGGCTGGGGTGCTTGCCAAGCCGCTTTCCATCATCTACCAGCAGTCTTGGCTGACCGGGGAGGTCCTGACAGATTGGAAATCGGCCAATGTGATGCCCATATATAAGAAGGGTTGGAAGGATGATCCGGGAAATTACAGGCGTTGGTGCCCGGGAAGCTGATGGAGCAGATCATCCTGAGTCCCATCACACAACACATGCGGGACAACCAGATGATCAGGCCCAGTCAGCATGGGTTTATGAAAGGCAGGTCCTGCTTGACTAACCTGATCTCCTTCTACGACAGGGCGACCTGCTTATTGGATGAGGGAAAGGCTGTGGATGTTGTCTACTTTGACTTTAGTAAGGCCTTTGACACCGTTTCCCACAGCATTCTCCTGGCAAAACTGGCTGCTCGAGGCTTGGATGGGCACACGCTTCACTGGGTAAAAAACTGGCTGGATGGCCGGGCCCAAAGAGTTGTGGTGAACGGAGTTAAATCCGGTTGGCGGCCGGTCACGAGTGGTGTCCCCCAGGGCTCGGTTTTGGGGCCACTCCTGTTTAACATCTTTATTGATGATCTAGATGAGGGGGTCGAGTGCACCCTCAGTAAGTTTGCAGATGACACCAAGTTGGGTGGGAGTGTTGATCTGCTCGAGGGTAGGGAGGCTCTGCAGAGAGACCTGGACAGGCTGGAGCGATGGGCTAAGGCCAACTGTAGGAGTTTCAATAAGGCCAAATGCCGGGTGCTGCACTTGGGCCACAACAACCCCCAGCAGCGCTACAGGCTTGGGGAGGAGTGGCTGGAGAGCTGCCAGTCAGAGAGGGACCTGGGGGTGTTTGTGGGGACGAAATCCCGTGCAGGCCACAGGAGACAAGACCACAGACAATCAATATGATTGGAAGTCAAGCTCAGAGCTTTATTAGCAAGCAAGCCCTTATATACTGTTGTGCATTCTAAAAATAGTAGCAAGCCCTTATATACTCTGGTGCCTTCTAAGAATAACAGCAAGCCCTTATATACTGTTGTGCATTCTAAAAATAGCTCCCCTCGGTATTTTCCACAAACATTGCTACCCGCATGTAGCCAGTAGATAAGTTCCTGCTTTTGCAATTCCTAAAGGTCCCTTCTTTATCAGTTTCTTCCTTAACGAGCACATTCTTTTCTTCTGGCCTTCTTGTAACTATTTCTTGTTTTCAGACATCGTTAATCTTCTGACGGGAGTGCTGGTTGTACTTTTCCATTGTCAGTGTGGGCAGAAAGTTCAGTAAGCCAGCATGCACACCCACAGGTGTTGATTGACAGCCGGCTGAACATGAGCCAGCAGTGTGCCCAGGTGGCCAAGAAGGCCAACGGTATCCTGGCTTGCATCAGAAATAGCGTGGCCAGCAGGGACAGGGAAGTGATCTTACCCCTGTACTCGGCACTGGTGAGGCCGCACCTCGATTATTGTGTTCAGTTTTGGGCCCCTCACTACAAAAAGGACATTGAATTACATTGAATGACACTGAATTACGTGTCCAAAGAAGGGCAATGAATCTGGTGAAGGGTCTGGAGCACAGGTCTTACGAGGAGCGACTGAGGGAACTGGGGTTGTTTAGTTTGGAGAAGAGGAGGCTGAGGGGAGACCTCATCGCCCTCTACAACTACCTGAAAGGAGGTTGCAGAGAGCTGGGGATGAGTCTCTTTAACGAAGTAACAAGCGATAGGACAAGAGGGAATGGCCTCAAGTTGCGCCAGGGAAGGTTTAGACTGGATATTAGGAAGTATTTCTTTCCAGAAGGGGTTGTTAGGCGTTGGAATGGGCTGCCCAGGGAAGTGGTGGAGTCCCCATCCCTGGAGGTGTTTAAGAGTCGGGTTGACACAGCGCTTAGGGATATGGTGTAGTTGGGAACCGTCAGTGTTAGGTTAATGGTTGGACTAGATGTTCTTCAAGGTCTTTTCCAACCTTGGTGATTCTGTGATAAGCTGCTCGGTTCATGGCGACCTGAAGGTAATTGTAAACCATGTTGAAAATAAATTGTGCCTTTGCCTGAGGAGATGCTAGCCAAAGAGATAAATTATCCATGTCTAAAATTATGTCTGTGGTCTTATTCATTGCATGCAAACTCAGTATGTGTATAATCATTGCAGCATCAGGCAGAGCAGCTGTCATCTCTAGGTCCCCATCAACTTTTTTGTAATCATCCTGTTTGACCGAGGGTTTGCTGGACTGTGGTGACACATTTGGGAAAGTGTGGGAAGCCAGGAATACCGATTGGCTAACCTACCAGTCTCTATGATTTTTTGCTTCATGAACCTCACGAAACTGTGAGCCCTTATGCTGAATATAATTGCCGACTGCTTTCTTAACTATCTTTCTGTAAAATAGATTAAAAAAAAAAAAAGCAACTCTTTAAGCACGATAAAATCTCCTGCTGTGTCTCCTCTGTGGCTCCAATATATTTTGCAGTAGAAATGTTGGAATTACCACTATACTAAGAAAAATACATCAGAGTGATAGCTGCTTTATCATCACAGGATTTAATTTTTGCATGAAGAGTAATCACTAGCAAAAACTTATTGCCAGATGGGGAGAAGATGATGATAAACATATGTTTAATCTCCTTATTTGAAATATTAGCCACTTTCAGCCTACCATAGCCTAACTTGTAAGATGTAAACAAAATTGTTAACTTCCTATTGACTTTGTCCTTCAGGAGGTTCATAGAATGTATTAGTGGATTTGAATGTGTCTTTGTGTGTTCCATAAAACAGTATTTGGGCTTTGCTCATGATCCTCTATTCACCTTTTGTCTGCTGCATATGTATGTTGTTGAAGAATAATATGTGACTGACCAAGCTTTGTTATTTCAAAGCTTGGTTTATTTCAATGTAAAACACGCAAATGTAAAATGGTGATTGGTCAACTCAATCACAAGAGCTCATCTAATTGTACACTTGTCCAGTAAAACTACTGCATATAGGGCTCCTTTCAAGAAGTTTTATTTGTAAACTCAGTAGTGGAGCTGTGGAGATGGTTGTTTTGTCATGATTCTTCAACAGAATGAAGTAAATGTTTAGGGTGACTTCTTTGTTTACAGTGGATCTCATTCCTCTTTAGATACCACACGAGTCTGTTTATTCCTGAAGCTGATAAAAAAGGAACATTTTTAAGAACTGTATCAAATGCTTAATATTACCAACAAGTGTCAAGAGGTAAGGAAAGTTTTTTTCTTCGTGCTCTTTGTCTCTCAGTATTTCAGATTATGACTGCTGATTACAGTATTAGTGTTTTCACTGATTTATGCTGGTTTAACCTAGGTTAGTGGTTTGGCATTACATATTTTCTTGGTTGTCTGATAAAAAATTATTTTTGAGCAAATTAACATATACTTTTCCCTTCTTTAAGTCTCTGAGACAGTGCTCAAATAAGGCCACTTTCCCTCTAAAAATTGATAGCACCATGGAAATGTACAGACTGGAAGTGCAATTAAAGATACATTCTGTTGGCACAGAATGGACTACAGGACATTTTCTTGGATTCAGCCCTTACTGACTTAGTTTAGCTGTGGTCTGCCAAATGTTGTTTATTCTATCTTCTCTCTCTTTCTCCCCACTCAGAGGACGCATGATCTATTTGTTCATGTCATATTGCTTTATATTTCAGCATTTTTCTTTAGAATCATAGAATCATTTTAGGTTGGAAAAGACCTTTAAGATTGAGTCCAACCGTAACCCTAACACTGCCAAATCCACCACTAAACCATGTCCCTAAGTGCCATGTCTACACGTCTTTTAAATACCTCCAGGGATGGTGACTCAACCACTTCCCTGGACAGCCTGTTCCAATGCTTGACAACCCTTTTGGTGAAGAAATATTTCCTAATACCCAATTTAAACTACCCCTGGCGCAACTTGAGGCCATTTCCTCTCGTCCTATCACTTGATACTTGGGAAAAGAGACTGACACCCACCTCGCTACAACCTCCTTTCAGGTAGTTGTAGAGAGCGATGAGGTCTCCCCTGAGCCTCCTCTTCTCCAGGTTAAACAGCCCCAGTCCCCTCAGCCACTCCTCATAAGACTTGTTCTCCAGACCCTTCACCAGCTTCGTTGCCCTTTTGCCCTTCTTTGGACGTGCTCCAGCACTTCAGTGTCTTTCTTGTAGTGAGGGGCTCAAAGCTGAACACAGTATTCGAGGTGCAGTCTCACCAGTGCTGAGTACAGGGGGGGACGATCACTTCCCTAGTCCTGCTGGCCACACTATTCCTGATACAAGCCAGGATGCTATTGGCCTTCTTGGCCACCTGGGCACACTGCTGGCTCATACTCAGCTGGCTGTTGACCAACACCCCCAGTTCCTTTTCCTCTGGGCAATCCAAACAGACTGTGACACTGCGTCTCTGCACCCTCAGACAGTATCTTTGTATTCCTCCCAGGTTACTTGTCCCTTCTTCTACCTTCTGTATACTTCTTTTTTTTTTTTTTTTTTTTTTTTTGAGTGTGGCCAGGAGCTCCTTGTTCATCCACGCAGGCCTCCTGGCATTTTTGCCTGACTACCTGCTCGTTGGAATGGACCACTCCTGAGCTTGGAGGAGGTGATCCTTCAATATTAATCAGCTTTCTTGGGCCCCTCTTCCCTCCAGGGTCTTATCCCAAGGGACTCTTCCAAGCAGGTCCCTGAGGAGGTCAGTGTCTGCTCTCCTCATGTCCAGCATTGTGAGCTTGCTTTTCACCCTCCTCCCCCCACTCAGGGTCCTGAACTCCACCATCTCATGGTCACTACAGCCAAGGCTGCCTTTGATCTTCACATCCCCAACAAGCCCCTCCTTCTTGGTCAGTAGGAGGTCCAGCAGATCACCTCTTCTTGTTGGCTCCTCTATCACTTGGGTCAGGAAGTTGTCATCGAGGCACTCCAGGAACCTCTTGGATTGCTTATGCCCTGATACATATCTGACAGCACATTGGGGTTTGGGTAGTTGTTGACTCCCCAGATGAGTGATTCCACAAGAGACATTTTCTCAGTTTACTGAAAAGAAGTTTTAAGTCTATAAGGTCATTGTGGTAATGGTGTTGCTATTATTATTCTTCATACTGTACTGGGTCTGGAGGCCATGTCGTATGAGGAGCGGCTGAGGGAACTGGGGTTGTTTAGTCTGAAGAAGAGGAGGCTGAGGGGAGACCTCATCGCCCTCTACAACTACCTGAAAGGAGGTTGCAGAGAACTGGAGATGAGTCTCTTTAACCAAGTAATAAGCGATAGAACAAGAGGGAATGGCCTCAAGTTGCACCAGGGAAGGTTTAGACTGGATATTAGGAAGTATTTCTTTCCAGAAGGGGTTGTTAGGCGTTGGAATGGGCTGCCCAGGGAAGTGGTGGAGTCCCCATCCCTGGAGGTGTTTAAGAGTCGGGTCGACTTAGAGCTGAGGGATATGGTGTAGTTGGGAACCGTCAGTGTTAGGTTAATGGTTGGACTGGATGATCTTCAAGGTCTTTTCCAACCTAGACAATTCTGTGATTCTGTATAAATATTGCACTAGCAGTAACATGTCCCAGTCCTTTGCATAGCAACAGAATGCCAGGGTGGACTGTGCTACTTAGAAGGTTATGTAAGCATCAATTTATGCCATGGGTTGTCTGGAGTTGGGTTTTGCTGATTTGCAAAGCTCTGAATATATTTAAGATTTTGCAATTACCCTGTTAATTTGTAATCTAAGATTTTTTATAAGTCTCAGTTCCACAACTTTATAGAAGCTCTACTGGTAGTATCTGCTGTACTGTATGTTGATTAGAAATAACAAATAATGCCTATAGCTAAGAACTGAAAAATAAATCTAGATGAAGTTTAGATAAACTGATCTCAGAGAAACAGTCCATAAACTCAGTCTTGAATTAGGGACTGATTTTTCAGCTGATTTTTTTCCTTTCCCACAATGAAGTCCTTTTGTTAACACATCATACTAGTTTTGGCTGGGACAGAGTTTCTTCATAGTAGCTGTTATGGTGCTATGTTTTGTATTTGTGACCAAAACAGTGTTGATAACACATGGACGTTTTAGCTATTGCTTAACAGTGATTACACAGCATCAAGGCCTTCTCTGTTTCTCATGCTGCCCTGCCAGCAAGTACTGGCTGAGGGGTGCACAAGAAGTTGGGAGGGGACACAGCCAGGACAGCTGACCCCAACTGACCAAAGGGATATTCCAGACCATATGACGTCATGCTCAGCAATAAAAGCTGGGGGAAAGAAGGAGAAAGGAGGGGGATGTTCAGGGTTCTGGCATTTGTCTTCCCAAGTAACTGTTATGCGTGCTGAGGCTCTGCTTTCCTGGAAATGGCTAAACACCTGCCTGCCAATGGGAAGTAGTGAATGAATTCCTTATTTTGCTTTGCTTGTGTGTGCGGTTTTTGCTTTACCTAATAAACTGTCTTTATCTCAACCCACATTTTTTTTCACTTTTACTCTTCTGATTCTCTCCCCACCCTGCTGTGGGAGAGTGAGCGAGCAGCTGCGTGGTGCTTAGCTGCCTACCAGGGTGAAGGAGCCTCCACAATGGTGACCCGGTAAACATACTGACAAAGAAGGATATCTCCTTAGCCAGAGTCAGGAGACATCCCTGATAAGCTGAAACCTCCTTGATGGGGAGCAGTTGGCTGGGCAAAGAAACCCTGATGGGTGCAGGACAAAGAAACTGTGATAAAGAACTGACCTTCCAGGAAAACAGGAGTCAACAACAACTATTTTGGTAACTGATGTCCAGTGCCCACTTATGTATCTACACCAACATGGTATAAAAGGTAGGTCGCTACCTACCCAAAATGAGCTTCACTGCAAGAGCCTTTATGCAAGAGCTTCCCTACATGAGATCTCCCAGACAGACCGGACCCTCGCCGGGGATGCCTGGCTAACTGGACTCCATGACACGGATCATCTTTGAAGTAAGACTTTTCTGTCGTCGGTTAGCCCCACTCCTGGGAGTGGCTTGGTGAGCGTTGTACCAGTAACACCTCATATAATATTTCTATAGGTGCACACACAGGTAAAGGTTCATAAGTATATACTTGCTTCACTAGTTGGAATTCTGTAATAACTTGTAATAGACATATATTTGCTGCACTCTTGTAATATATATATACACTTGTTTTCCTAGTGGTAATTTTGTAGTGACTTGTAGTGTGTGTGTGTATATATATCATTTTACTAATAGTAGTTTTGTAGTAATTTGTAATAAAGAAATTCTCAGAACCCCAGACCTCCATGTCCTCATGTATTGTGTAATCCTGAGAACCCCGCGGTCACGATCTTTACACACCTGCAGGTCGGGTAACCCTCATAGGTCGTGACCGTGACCACTACAAATTGGTGGTGGTGGTGGGATTCTGTAAATACACAGGTCATGGACGCTTGAGAGAAGACTGTAGGAGAACAGCAAAAATGGCAAGAGAGTAAGGGATGGAAAACACCTAGGTGGGACAGGAGATGGGTTGCTGAAAATTGTTTTATCTGGGTGTGCTGGGTTTGTGTGTGTGGCGGGGGTTTTTGGTAGCAGGGGAGAGGGCTACAGCGGTGGCCCCCTGTGAGAAGCTTCTCGAAGCTCCCCCGGCTCCAAGTCGAACCTGCCTCTGTGCCAAGGCCAAGCCAATTAGCCACGGTGGCTGCGCCTCTGCGATAACGTATTTAAGAAAGGGAACCTGGGAGGAGGAGTTGGAGTTGTGAGGAGGAGTTGCGAAGAGGACACCTATGCGAACACTAAGGTCAGTGGAAGAAAGGAGGAGGAAGGGGGGGAGGTGCGCTGGTGCAGAGACTCCCTTGCCGCCCGTGGTGAGATGGCAGGCTGCCGCCCATGGAGGTCCACGGTGGAGCAGATGCCCACCTGCAGCCCATGGAGGACCCCATGCCAGAGCAGGTGACCGTGTCCGAAGAAGGCTGGGACTCTGTGGGAAGAAGCAGCCCCCGCTGTTGTAGTTCAGCGCTGGGAGGACTGCAACACGTGGGGTGGGACCCACGCTGGAGCATCTCGGGAAGAATGCATCCCGTGGGAAGGACTCATGCCAGAGAAAGTTCGTGGAGGACTGTCTCCCATGAGAGGGACACCACGCTGGAGCAGGGGAGAATGCGAGGAGTCCTCTCCCCTGAGGAGGAAGGAGCAGTGGACTGACCGTAACCCCCATTCCCTGCCCCCTGCGCCGCTGGAGGGGAGGAGGTAGAGAAATCAGGAGCAAAACTGAGCCCGGGAAGAAGGGAGGGGTGGGGGGAGGGTGTTTTTAAGATGTGGTAATGCTTCTCACTGTCCTACTCTGTCTGTTAAGTGTTGTTGTTGTTAGTGTCTGAATTAAATTGATGGGTTTTTTCCTTCCCCTTATGAGTCTGTCTTTTGCCCATGACCAGAATGGGTGAGTCATCCCTCTCTGTCCTTATCGCGATTCCTGAGCCTTTTTGCTTTATTTTCTCCTTCCCATTCCTGAGGGGGCAAGGTGTGAGTGAACGGCTGTGTGGTGCTCAGTTTCCCTCTGGGCTCAAACCACGATACTGGGAGACCCTGTGAACACAGTTTCAGAATTGGCAGAAAATGTCCAAATGTAAATCAAAGGAAGGCAAGGGAGCCTTCGTTGGGCTTTTCACAGAGGCCTTTGTGGCTGCAGGTACTTTGCTAAAAGCCATTGAGCAGCGAGCTCAGGATGCTGAACAACGAGCTAAGGATGCAGGTGCATGAGCAGCTGCCTTTGAATCTCAGTCATGTTAAGATCCAACAACTTCAATCATTAGAAACTAATCTCAGACCCCTGGCTTTGCAAAAGCTAGAGCAAGAGCATACCCACCCAGTCTCAGAAAGTGAGATTATTCAAAAGATATATGCACTGGGAGTTGGTGATTAGGACGATGATTCTGATTTTGATAACAAACCTTTTGCCCCCACCTCGGCCACACCGTTACCTGAGCCTAATCCAGAAGAGGTAACGGGCGCCGCTCTGGTAGCCCCCTTGTACCCTATTACTAAAACTGCCAGGGTACAACCCCGGCTCCTGCCAGGGGGGCATATAATGCCACCAGTTAAGGCAGATGTCCTTACAGTATGGAAAGAAGCTGATTGAGGTTTGGTTAGGATGGTTGGCACACTGCTGCCAAGCAGGAGCTGGAGCCATTACTCTTGATCAAAATGAGGCTAGACAAATATTTTTGGGAGGAGACCGCTACATGGGGCTAACCCACAATGCACATATATGCAAACTAATTGACATTAATGAAGCTCTTTTGTTTGTAGACTTTTAATACAAGAAATGGAGGACACCTTTCCAGGTCATTAGATGTAGAGGGTCAATAGCAACATAATTTATTTGAGATTAGCCTACTAGAATTTATTTCAGATTGTTCTATAATTGCTCTTAAAAAATAGCTCCTGCAGAGCTAGGGCTTGCCTAGCCAACTTCATGATGTCTCATGATTTTTTAAGTTACTGGTAATTCAAGGATGTCTGATAAAATGTATGACCTGAAGAAAAATTCTAAATCCATAATATTTATCTAAAGCCAAGAAGTTCCTCTCCACTGTGAGAATCTTAGGGAGATCAAAAAGGGCTAACCAGACTCAGGTATTGATTAGTCTTAATAAACTCTTCAGAAAACAACACAACCAGCAAGAGACAGCTGTCAAGGCCCTGAGGGCACTAACAGGCCTTAATGGCCCTGATCAGCCTCACCTGGGGTCGCCTCCCCCCCCACCCCCTATCCATGGGGCTACTGGGCCCGTTTCAGCTCAGCCCTGGGCCTTCAGTCCTTACTCACTTCACTTAGGGGCTGTGGGATGGGGGTCTTGGCTGGTGAGGCCTCTGTCCTCCCAGCTGTGTTAGCACACTCATCTTCCTGACCTTTAGGGAGCAGCCAGTTCTTGCTGTACCCTTATAACAGCATTTTGTTTGTCCTGACTCAAGTAACACTAGAAGCTCACCGAATCTCTACGCAGAGCCCTTGCCATTTGTGTCCCAGTTAGTGGATGTGATACATGGGTTTGTGTGGCAGGAGCCTTTCATGTGTCTCAAATATGCTGGGAAAATTAGGGGACCATGCAGGATTATGCAATGAAAGAATGTCAACATTAGATTGGAGCTAAGGTTCAACCTTCCCTTTAGAGGGGCCCTTTGGAGAGGGGTGTATCTTGGTGGTATGTCTGTTCTCCAGTTCTGTAGATGGTCTCCTGCTCCATGATGCCATGCCCTGAGAGCAGCTGGTCAGCAGCAGCACATGAGACACATGCACGGCTCTTGGGAAGCATGGAGGAGGAGTTAGTTGTGTGAGTCTCACAGTAAGTGCATTAGCCTTGGCAGGCCTGGATGTGTGTGTGTGGTATGTGTCTGAGATGTCCAGGTGTGGGCAGTGCTGTATATGTAAATGGTTTTTCATTTTCCATAACTAAACTCAGAAACATTACCTAAATTTCCTTTGTATTTTCCAGTCCCTTCTTTGTAGTGTGTCCTTGAAGCACTGAGACTTTATTAATTCAAAATAATTCAGACATTAGGCCTCCTAATGGACCATAAAACAGTCATTAATAATTATAATCATGAACTTGCTTTGAAGTTTAGAGAGTTTGGAAGTAGAGAAGAAAACTGAGTGGGATAGCAGCTCCAAGCCCAGATCCTGCACACATGGCATGTAAAGTGAGAATCACCACTGAAACCAATGGCATAGTAATAGTTTTTTGCTTAATAAGTATTTGCATAAATGCTTGTCAGTGTCCTGGACCTGTAACCTTCTGATTTCAGTGAGGCTTATAAAGGTGATGGACTCCCTCTGCCTGGAACAGCTTGCAAGACCAAGGCTGGCGTTAGCAGTTCACTCTTGCACCAAGCTTTATGTTTTTTCTAATAGCATGTTCAGATGCAGTTCTGTGCCCTCATGTGTCTGGATGGGCATCAGTGGTAGCTGGAAAACTAAGTCCTTTAGTGACCGGCTGTATTTTTCCTATAATATGTCAACAAACAAAATGACCAATACCTTCTGACAAGGTGACTGTGGTCATGTAAAGTGGTCTGATTATCCAGAAAGAAAAACATAGTATAAATATTGTTGGAAGTAGGCTATCTAAACTTCAAATATATCGAAACCCTTCTGACCGTGGAGTTGCAATGGTTAGACGCGTTCACCAGGGAGCTGTCATCCTCTGAACACAAAATACCGGGCTACAAAACATATAATTCCATTGCCGTTAGGTAGCCACAGATTCAGCGGTTTTGTCTATTCTTTTGTAAAACAAACAAACAAACAAACAAATTATTATAACATTGCCTACAAATTTCTTTCTAATGGTTAGCCAAAGAAACATATTCAGACAAATATGCATTCAGACACTACTTAAGTATAATTCTCCAGCTACATCCACACAGATTCTTATAAGAATATTATATAAGTCATTAAGCAGATTTTCAGGGGAACTGAAGTTTTCCTGATCACTTTAATTACAGGAAAAATCTGCCTTCAAAGATATTTACACCATCACTTTCCCTATGGTGGTGATCCAATAATCTTCCTAATGCCAAGGTAAGATTATATATATAATTCTGTATCTTTTTAATTTTCACTGTGGAATTCTTGCAAAATTCGAGAAGTTATACAGCATGTGCTGAGAGCATCATGGGTCTCAAGTGATTTTGGCAGGGCATTGGTTTTACTGTAAGTATTTATATAAACCATTTCAACTCTTAAACATTCCCAGCCTGCACTGCAAGCAACAACCATGATAACAAAAGGGATCCATGAGCTGAACAGCTGGATTTAATTTTTTTTCGCATATCGTGCACAGAGCCCATTTCATTTCAAGTCAGATTAAATGGAAGCACATTAATACTGAGGGTGCTTCTTTGGCAATAGGGGCAATTTAGGCAATAACAATTTCTACTGATATCTGTAAAGGAAAGAAGGGAGCTGAGCTGAAGGGAGTTGTTAGCACCTGAAGTGACATAATCTTCTGCAAGACAAACCTAACCAGTGCAAGACATTTCTAGAGATAACTTCAGAGCAGCCAGTGTCTAGGGTGGAGGATATTTGCACTGTGTTTCTGAATTCAGGTTCTTCATAATTCCCACTTCTTGTTTTTTTCTCTCTTCCCTCTCTGGGGCCTGAAGGTTTGTCCTTTCAGTTTCTTTATTCTGAAAAATGGCCAACTGTTGAATTAATATTTCTGTGTAAGGTAAAATAGAATGATCACAGCATGTTGCTCCCATATTTGGGGGCTGGACCACATCCATTTTTATTTAGTGTTCAGACTCAAATATGGAGCTATGAATCTACTCCACAGCCTTCTGATTAGAGGCAGGATTTGTAATGATTCTGCACCTCATTTCACAGACCATGATTTCAGACTGGTTGAATGTGAGATTTTCATGGAGTGAGGCTAAAACTGTCCCTTTCTTTTAGGCTTTACATTTTTGAAGTAACAGTTATAACTGGAACAAAGCTTTTCAATCCATGAAAAGCCTTGATTAATATTTTGTGACAGAAAACTGCAGTTGGGAGTGAAAAACCTTCTCGTTGTTGATAAGAAAAAATGCTGCAACTTCAAGGATAAGTGCTTGGTGAGTTTTAGACTGTGGAAAGCTGCTGTTCAAAGTAAGCAAGCAGCCTGTTCTGCTCTGCAAAATAGAGAGGCGAGCATTTGTGAAGTGGCAGAAATTACTAATGCACTCACCAATCCTCCCCACTCTCCCTAATCCTGCACCACCTCCCTGCCACCCTTCCCCATCCCATCTCCAGGTTTCTTTCCACCTCCTCGCAATCCCCCCACCACTTCCTGTGAACCAGGATTGTCTCCACGTCGTATTGCTAATATCAAGAACATCCCTTCAGGGCCTGGCAAAATCTCAGTCGCTTTGTGCTTTTTGAGTGTAAACCAGAAAAATCTGTCTCTGCCTCATATATTCAGGATTGAATGTTTCTGAACAACTGTGTTCTTTAAGAGACTTTTTTAAATAAAAGCATTTGTGGTGGTGTTAATCCTGCTAAGGTGGAGCTGGATTGGAGCTGGAGGAGCCTGAAGCTATGGCCCAACTCTGGTTTGGGATTCCTGAAGAGAAGCAGCAGAGTTTTATATACCCGTGTAGTTCTGGGTCTTTTCATTGTGAAGACCACCTTTAGCTGGTAGAAAAAAAGAGAAATCATGTCCAGGGCTGAAAATTTAGCTCAATTTTTTTTTTTGCTAGAGAACACAGATAATAAATGCCTTCCACTGCAGGCATGATGGAATGGCAGAAAACATGGTTTTCTCAAGAGGATGCTTGATCCTGTCATGGTACTGGCAAGGACATGAAAGAGAGGAAAGCATCTGGCTGCCATTGATGGCTGCTTCAAACTGCCTCCAGAGACCTGCAACTAAACCTGCTGCTTCTCTGGGAAGCTAGTTTAACACCTAGATATGTGAGAAGCAACTCAATAGCCCAAGAGGCAGCATGGGCCCAACAAAAAGTTGTTCCTGCTCTTTCTGTGGCTCTTATCAATTCACTTAACCTTCAAGCTAAAGGCAGGAGACTGCTCTTCCTGGAGAGAGGAAGGAGAAAGACTGTAACAATCAAGTAGATGGTGTTAATAAAATGCTGTGTACATGCTAAAGTTCACTAGGATGCACTGAAAAAATCTAGCCAATTTCAACAACTCCATCTGTCTATAGAAGAGGATTTGTCCACCACTGAGTGAATACCTACCTAATTGTGATTTCTTCTCATTTCATTATCAAGATTTTTCTAGTTCTGCATTTTTTGGTTATTATGTTTTGAGTCAGAACACTTTTAGGATGGTTGAGGTGTTTTCTGCAACCAATCTGAGGTGTATCTAGGACACTGAAGGACCTGCTAATATTTTATTTGGATCTGTGGCCTTCTTCAATCCCACATTAACAGAATGGGGAAATTCTTCACAACCATGTAAAAGAAATGCTTGAAATCCACAAGCCCCTAGATGATACCAGAAGTGTATGTAAGAAATAAAAAGCCTTACCATGCTGCTGCAGCAAGAATCAAAGTTAATTGGGGGGGGGGGGGGAACGGCACCACTTGAAAAACCTGAATGAAAGAAAGAAGTCTGTTTCTTCTGGTTTGGTGGACTTGAGTGTTACTTACCAGTAAGTGGACCCATGTTTTTTTCTTCCTGTGTCCATGGTGAACTTGGCTTTGATTATTCCTTGTGCATTCATAATCAATACTATGCCAATAGTCCACCATTTTAGGTCAAACAACAATAGTTAATGTACTACCTGAAATCTTAGTTTCCTGAAGGTGTGAAGTTTTCTAAAATTTGGGGCGCAAATATATAAAATTCAAACTACAGCAGCTGAAACATATGATAAACAAATGTGTTTATTTGTTCAATTCAGTGTTGGCATTATGCAATGAGAGCTGCAAAGTCTTTGAAATTTATCCTGCTTCAGTTAAAGGAAATGAAAATCTTTGACTTCAAGTGGAAGTTGATGGGGCTCTGACTTTGAACCAGTAAATAAGTTTTGAAAAGATGCTATAAGGCTTTTGTTTGAATGGCTATATATATGTTGAAATGGCTACTGTGTTCCAATGCAGCAGCAAAACTATGCAGAATGCAGACCATGTAAAAAAGATTATCTTTTGTTAATGAGGATGTTAGTGCAAATGTAGCTTATTTTTGTAGCAACTAGTTTATTTTAACTGAGTTTTCTTGTTTCAGAACCAGAAGAATGGACTGACCCTGTTCTGAAATGTGCATGCGATAAAGATCGTTTATCTGACTTGCACAAAACACAGTCTACTAGGAATACAAAAATCCACATTTTATCTTTTCAGTCTTGTGTAATTTTTACATGTGGCACAAGGGGACAGAAGCTGTACCGATGATGTACAGCTTCTTGTGACGTTTTTCCACTAAAATATCATTAACTTCTTACAAATGTATGGTTCATAATTCCAGTCCTATGACTTAATGTCATATTTCCTGTCTCCCTAACTCAATTGGCCTATTTATCCTTTCTAACTCTTGCTGGCACCTGAGCAGATATGTAATGATACTGAATATACTTGGCAGAGTAGAATCATCAGTCACTGCCTGGCACGACTGCAACATGAAAAGTCCCCGCAGAGAGAAGATAGCTACTAGTTGTACTCCTCCACCCAAGATATGTTGCCTATAGTACCAATTGCTGTCATGGTTTAGAAAAAGCTGAGAAAAAGAGAGGAACTTTCTTTTTCTTTTCTATTTTTTATTTCTGTCTGAATTCTCTTTTTCTCGTGGTTTGTCATGTAAATAGTGTATACAAATTTGTCTCTCTTGTTCAATTGCATTGCTGCTGAAGGAACCCCACCCATCATTTAATTTTGCACCAAAAATTCTGCACCGACATGCTGGAGATTTGCACTGTTGAATCTCTAGAGTATAAAACTGACAGACACAGTCTCACCCTCACTACCAAGATAAAGACAAGGGGAACATTATGTGGGTAGGAAAATAGCTAAGGAAGGAGGTTTATAAGGACAGATGAGGAGTGAAGGATATGATTAGAGGGAAGCTCCCTTTTCCCTGATTTGCCAAGGTCACAAGAATCTCTTACAGCAAATTGCCTATTTAAAATATGCAAGAAAATTATTTGTAATCTTCATCTCAGAGTAGATAATAATTACACCCATAGCATCACCAGATGCTAATCAGAAGGTTAAGTGAGCTCTATGGGATGAGCTACTGCACTTGTTCCCAAGAGAACATTAAGTTTAGAGAATGCTGTCATGCCCAAAGCTACCATGTACGGCTCTGCAGAATGGATATTTTACATCAGTGAATGACAGTAATTTTGAAAGCCAGACTATCACAGATTAATGTCAGATGCTTATTGCCCGATACACAAAGAAACCCCAGGTACAACAGCACTGCTCTCCAGACTCTGAGGGAACATCAGCTATTTAGCACTGGCATTCTGAACTCCTGCTGACATTGTCATTAATCTAGATTTGTCATAATTCTGTGTAATGAGAGGGGACCAAACAGGTGAGTGTTTAGCTGCTCCATGTAGAACACAGTACTGAATTTGCATCTCCTCATTTTATTCTCATTTGGGTTCCTAGGCATTCACAGTTTTGCTTGTTTTCTTTACAAAACAGATCATGTTTGGCAGTAACTAGCCACAGCCAGCTTTGCCAAGTCCCCCCAAATTTGTCTCTTATATCTGGTTACTGTTAAAAGATGATTTTTTTTTTTTCCCTCTGATGTGGAGTAATTGCTTCAGACTCTACATCTAGTCTGTGTGTCATCTGTGCTAATAAGTAGAAGCTTTGGACATCTCTCAAGGTATTTAAAGAGCACTGCAGTACTCTTTACAAAGACCATAAACAACTAGTCAGTTCTTTTCTCTAAAATAAAAAAGGTAGTTGGTTGATAAATCTGTTTTTGCAAAAGATTTGCTAAAATGCTGGATTTAGTATTACTTGTGACCTAAAAGCACCATGGTTAGTGCATTACTGCCTTCCTCCTTGGTAGAAACCAGGGCTAAATTACAGGCTACTTTGGAGTTCCCAAACTTTGACTCTAAGAGAAGAAAGGATTATTGGGAAGACACTATCTTAAATGCCCAGAAGAGGGAGGAGTGAAAATTATATCTCAGCATCCTTTTCAATCTTGGGGAGCTTCCACCACTTTGTTTACATGTTTTCAATTATAGTACTAGATATCACCACTCAGGTAAAATTTCCAAAGAAGACCAATGGGATTTCACAGAAAATAAATTAACCTAGAATTAAAGGGTATAATGCTCATAATCCTTCTTTTGACATAGAGTTGATCCAAAAATTTAAGGGTAAGCCTTTGACTGGATGTCTACTGTTCTCCCACCAGATCCTTACAGTAAGACTCCAGCTTAGACAGAGAAAATTATTGAGATGCTGCTATAAGTCATCACTTTTTCATCAGTGTAGTGGATGAATACACAGTTTATATGTCTCTGAAGATGCTAAAGAAGGAGGATGCTTTTATGAAGAGAAAGAGGAAGGGATGCAGTTTGGAATGACTGAAATACACACAAAAAATTACACTGAGAAAGGAATGGATGCTATTTTGCCAGAACATATAGAAGAGTAGATGAACCAAATACAAAAAAAGGAAACCCCTTGCCTTCTGAAGGAATGAGCAAGGAGAACTATTTATTTTTTTGTATTTTTATTTAACTTCAAAGGCGCCATTACTGATTCTTCTTTTCAGGACTTGGTAAACTGGCTGGAAAAATATGCATTTTCGGTTTGTACTACAGGAATAAACTCCCACCACATGAATTCTCTTATTCCCATTGTATTATTTTTGTTGGTCCTGTTTTCCAAGGCATCTTTGAGATGATTATCATTAAGTAACAGCCAGTAACTGGCTAAACAATGTTACCTATTTTTCTTTTCATCATTTGGTGAAAAAAATGCACAAACTACATAAAACAGTTCCAGCAGAAAAAAATGCCACTTGTTTCACTGAGACAGATGCATGCTGATAAATATAGATTTTATAGAACTGTCGGTTTATAAGTTCATAGGATTCATTTCCACTGGTTCTCAGTGGGTCTTTCTTATTCCCCACGTCACTGTCTTTCATTTGCACAAAATAAGCAGGAGAAGCTTTACATTCATAATGCCTGTCAAAAGATTTTAGGTGGACCAACACTGAAGAGCATAGGCAAGAACCAGCAGCAGAATCAGTGACATAACCAATCCCATAAGTATCGCTGGAGAGAAAAAGGATGCAGAGTCTTTTGCATAGGCAAAATGTCCTTCCTGAATGTTAAAACCTTGAATCTATAAAGAAAACAAAAGGGCTCATATTAAATAAAATAATTGTCTTGGTTACAAGCTACTTCATGAATTTGCTCCTGATGCCAGTAAGAATTTTTAACGTCATATCTGCATATTGCAAAATTATATCTAGTAGTGCTAGCTGGAGTTAACACTCAGAGTTTATCCATGTCAGTCTTATAGAAACTGCCAGTTATTTTAATCCCTTTGGCTCTGGTGCCCAAAGAATTTTCAGTTTTATTTTACAGCAAATCTTCTATGATCACTTTTGATAGCCCAGTGACATTTAATTGTAAACTTGGTGCCTTTCTAGTTTACAGTGCATTTCCAGCATAATTTATTGAGAATCTGCAGATTCTGTTTCGAACCGCATAAGCATCAATACAGCAATCAAGGAAATAAACTTAGTTGCCTGCCCTAATACTAAATTTATATAACCAGATCCAAGAGTTGGGTATATAGTAGCAACTCAGCTAAAATACATGAAGCTGTATTCAACTATGGCCAATACCAGTAAATTTTACTTGTGGTTTCAAAGGAGGGAGAGTTTGCTTCAGCTCTAACATGAAGTTTACCACATTGGCATGCAAGGAATCGACTGTCTGCTTCACTAAAATGGGTCCATGAGCATTTATCTCATGGTGAGAAAAGGGGGATCAACTTTCACCTTAGCCCCTTTTTTCAGCTATACACTACTGCAAGTCCCACATCACAATGGTACAGCGGTCTTCCCTTCAGGATCACTATGCTCACTAAAAACGTTTCCTTCCTGAGTAGGTTTTGGCTCCTGTTTTTTTTTTATTGCCCCTGAAAGGGGTAAATAAATTGGAGGCAAATAAATGTTGCAAAAGGTTCTTCTGTTCTGCTGGAACAGTCAGCTCTGAGCTGCGAAACACTGACATTCCTTATGTATTGTATTGATTGTGAGCTAGAGCAAAAGTACACAGTCCAATCAGGGCTATTGGGCAACTTGGGGTGGGATTCATTCCCTATAACTTAGGTATCTAAAAGAGACACATCCTATTCCAGTCATCTTAGGCTCACCTATTGTCAATGCAAAACAATGGACACCTTCAGACAATGATTAATCTCATCCTAAAATAAGAACTCAAGATGATTCAGAGGAATTATCCACTTGCTTTAGAGACAGACTGGGGTGACTATAAACAGGGAGGATAAGAATAACAATTTAAATCTTTCAGTTGATAAGCATAATTAGGTTCATTTGATCTGTGTTCTCCTCAAGTTGATCAGGCCAATTTATAATAAAATCTCTTAGTGATGCATCACCTATGTATATCATTAGAAAGTGCTATGTGTAAGCAGCAACATTATCCTCATCTGTGTAGATATCAGAGTGTAACAAAAGCAGATGATATTTGAGTGCAAATTTTACACACGTGCATCATCAGTGCAATATAAATACATTGACTGTGAGGTAGCTCTACAAAGCTTATGTGTGGTTAAGATGGACATCTGAAATTTACTAAAGTGAAATGTCCTGGCAAGTTAATTGTAAACTAGCATGTTAAGCTCCATATGCATACTCTACCACCTTTCTGTCTCAGAAATTAATGCACTGTAGCTCTACATTATTAAGTGGCATACAAGTTTTTGGCTTAACAATAGTATTTTGCCTCTTAGAATCTGAGTAAAAGATTTTCACTGTTGACGTAACCTTTTTAAGCTAAGTTAGATATCACAACGCAGTGAACTACCATGCAACACTTGCAAGACTTCAGAACTTAAAGCCAAAGAAAATAAAAAAGTACAGCTAGCCATATGATATCGTAAGAGATCTAGATTTCTTCTTATACCTTGGCTAACACTGGTCCAATAAACCAGGACACTGGATCTTAGACCATCCCTTGTTTTATTACAAAGGGAAATCATAGATAGCTGAAGATTAGACACAGGCAAATATCACATTTAACTCAGTTGCCTGATCCAGGACTTGGTGCATAAAAAAACCCCAACCAAATTACAGGCTGGATTATTATATTATATTTATATAGCAAATGCGTATTGTCATGGTTTGAACTCGGCCGGCAGCCAAACACCACGCAGCCGGTCGCTCACCCTTTCCCCTGCCTGGGAAAATAGGGGAGGGACAAAAAGGAAAAACTCATAGGTTGAAATAAAAAAAACCAGTTTAGTGATGGTAACAAAACAACAGTAACAATAGGAAGTCCAAATGGGTAATGCACAATGCTCACCACCCACTCACCCACCGACCGACCGACCGACCGACACGCAGTCCACCCCCGGCAGCAATCCTGACAGAACGAAGATCCCACGGCGCCAACCGGAAGCAAGAGAGAACCCGCCTCCTTTATATACCGAGCATGATGTCACATGATATGGAATACTCTAATGGCCAATCCGGGCCCGGCACTCCAGCTGTGCTCCCTCCCAGCTCAAGGATATTAACTCTATCCCAGCCAAAACCAGGATACATATGCATAAGGGACCAAATATTTTTTCCTGGCTCCGGCTGCTCTGCGTTGATCAGACAGTATAAAACAACTTGAAAGCCTATTTAAAGCCACAACAGAGGATTGTCTTAACAAAGAAGGCTGGAGAAGGGAAAGGTTTAAGGGACTTTTCTGGGGTGAGAAGAACGGGGCAGTGTATCATATGAGCACTCAGCCAAATAATCAACTGGCACAGTTTAGATCAATCCTTAAACCTGAGGTTATGGAGCAAAATGGAAGTTAAAGCCAATTTTTCTCCTTTTCTCCTCAGCTACAGTCAAATGTAAATTGACCCAGATTATCCATTTTCCTATCTGCAGAGCACAATTTCTACACACAGGGACCTGAATTAGTACTTCAGTAAGTGCTGACAGAGGCACAGAGAGTCACAGATTTCTAATGAATTGATAACTGGGATTCTAGCAGAGGTGTCACAGATTTGTTCATGGAATCTGTCAAATGTCCTGACAAATCCCTCCTAGTGAAAGCTCAGAATAAAATAGGCCTTCCTTGGTCAGGAGTCTAGAGCACATTCAAAGGGCAGAAGTCAGTGAGATTAGTATTTTCTCAAGGTATCCCATATAAGCAAAACACAGAGTATGCAAGAAAACATAAATATTGGGAAGTGCTAGCATTTTCCTCTTTCTCTCACCACAGAACAGAGAGCAAAATTGGTCCAACCACCCACCCGCATTAGAACCGGTGCCACCAGAAAAGTACGCAGGGTGTTAGTAATTGGAGACTACTTGCTGAGAGGCACCAAAGCACCCACTTCTCATCCAGACAATGTCTCTAGAGAAGTTTTCTGCCTGCCGGGAGCTTACATTCACGATGCCACAGAGAGGCTGCTAAGTCTGGTAAAGCCTGAGGACTATCACCTGTTCCTACTATTCCAAGTAGGGTCAAATGATGCTGCAACGAGGCAACTCAGAAATATCAAAAGAGACCTTAGAACAATGACCTTAGACCTTAGAACTCTCAGAACAATGTTAAAGGGATAGGGAGCACAGGTGGTGTTCTCCTCTGTCCTCCCAGTCAGAGAAGGGAGTTCAAGTAAGAGGAGATGAATTGAACGGGTGAATGACTGGCTGCATAGCTGGTGCCATGCTCAAGGTCTTGGCTTCTACAACCTTGGGCGTACCTTTGAGAAACTGGGCCTGTTGACAGCTGATGGGGCTCAACTGACCAAGTGGGGCAAGAGTGTCCTGGACAATAAGCTGGCTGGACTTATAAACAGAGCTTTAAACTAGATTTAGCGAGGGAAGAGGATGGAGTTCTAAGCACTAGAGAAGAGCCAGGGGCTGCTAAGGCTTTAGGAAGCAATAGGGAAACACCTGTGAATTGCCTCAAGGGAATTAGGGTGAGCTCCTCTAAAAAGGGGATGTGGCCAATAGCCCAGCTGAAGTGCCTCTATACCAACGCATGCAACATGGGAAGCAAACAGGAGGAGCTAGTAGCTGCTGCCCAGATGGAAAACTACAACCTGATTGCTATTACAGAAGCTTGGTGGGATGAATCACATGATTGGAGCACTGCAATAGATGGCTATAAACAATTCAGAAGAGACAGGCAAGGAAGGAGAGGTGGAGGAGTTGCCCTCTATGCCAAAAATGGGATTGATTGCATGGAGCTATCTTTGAAGAACAGCAACGCGCAGGTCGAGAGCTTATGGGAGAAAATTAGAGAAGCAGCCAACAAAGGAAACTTTGTGGTTGGTGTCTACTACAGGCCACCTGATTAAGGAGGTTGATGAAGAGTTCTTTCTTCAACTGCAGGAAGTATCACACTCACAGGCCCTGATCCTTATAGGGGACTTCAGCCACCTGGATATCCGCTGGAAAAGCGGCACAGCAAATTTCAAGCAGTCCAGGAAACTACCAGGAATGGAAGCTGGGAGATATTTAAAGACATTTTTCTTAAGGTGCAAGAGCTCTCAATCCTGACATGCGAGAAGTCAGGCAATGGAGGCAGAAGGCCAGCTTGGCTAATTCAAGACCTCTTAGCCAAACTAAAACACAAAACCAAAATGCATAGGCAGTGGAGGCAGGGATACACATCCTGGGGAGATTATAAGGATATGGCCTGGGAATGCAGAGAGGGGATAAGGAAAGCCAAGGCACAGATGGAGCTGAACTTGGCTAGGGACATAAAAAATAAGAAGGGTTTCTTCAGGTACATAGGGCAACAAAGGAAGATCAAAGAAACTGTACACCCCCCCCCCCGATGAGCGAAACAGGAGACCTGGCTAGAACCAACATGGAAAAGGCTGAGATACTCAACAACTTTGCCTCAGTCTTCACCGGCAAGTGCTCTAGCCACACCACCCAACTCACAGCATCCAAAAGCAGGGACTGGGAGAGTGAAGTACTGCCCACTGTAGGAGATCAGGTTTGAGACCATCTAAGGAACCTGAAGGTGCGCAAGTCCATGGGACCTGATGAGATGCATCCGCGGGTCCTGAGGGAACTGGCAGATGAAGTGGCTAAGCCACTATCCATCCTATTTGAGAAGTCGTGGCAGTCCGGTGAAGTTCATGCTGACTGGGAAAGGGGAAACATAACCCCCATTTTTAAAAAGGGAAAAAAGAAAGACCCGGGGAACTACAGGCCAGTCAGTCTCACCTCTGTGCCCAGCAAGGTCATGGAGCAGGTCCTCCTGGAAACTATGCTAGGGCACATGGAAAATAAGGAGGTGATTGGTGACAGCCAACATGGCTTCACTAAGGGCAAATCGTGCCTGACAAATTTGGTGGCCTTCTACAACAGGGTTACAGCATTGGTGGATAAGGGAAGCGCGACTGATGTCATCTACCTGGACTTGTGCAGAGCATTTGACACTGTCCCACACAACATCCTTGTCTCTAAGTTGGAGAGACATGGATTTGACGGATGGACCACTCTGTGGATAAGGAATTGGCTTGATGGTCACACTCAAAGAGTTGCGATCAGTGGCTCGATGTCTGGGTGGAGACCAGTGACGAGTGGTGTCTCCCCCCTCAGGGGTACGTATTGGGACAAGTATGTATCGGGTCTGGCTGAGCCAGAATTGGTTTTCCCCTGTAGCAGCCCTCATGGTGCTGTGTTTTATGCTGGGAGCTGGCAGGGTGTTGATAGCACACTGGTGTTGTGGCTACTGCTGAGTAGTGCTTACACAGCACCAAGGCTCTTTCTGACATTTCCCCCCCCACAGTGGGACGGGGTGGGCAAGATCTTGGGAGGGGACACAACCAGGACAGCTGACCCGAACTGACCAAAGGGATATTCCAGACCATATGACGTCTGCTCAGTATAAAGCTGGGAGAAAGGAGGAAGGGGGTGGGGTCACCCTTGGTCCTCCGAGGCAACCGCTACGCGTATCAGAGCCCTGCTTCCTGAGAAGGCCCGACATCGCCTGTTAATGGGAAGTAGAGAATAAATCTGTTTTCTTTTTTTTTTTGCTTCCGCGCGCGGACCTTTGCTTCGCTTTGCTTATATTAAAACTGCTGTTGTTTTACCCACAAGGGTTGTTTTGTTTTCCTATCTTATTTTCTTTCCCTTCTTTGCCCTATTGAGAAAAAAAAGGGGAAAGGGGGGGAAGTGATAGAGCGACTTGGTGGGTACCTGGCATTTAGCCAAGGTCAAACCACCACAAAGTATTATTTAACACCTTTGTTGGGGACATGGACAGTGGGATGGAGTGCACCCTCAGCAAGTGTGCGGATGATGCCAAGCTGAGTGGTGTGGTTGATACTCTAGAGGGAAGGGATGTCATCCAGAGGGACCTGGACAGGCTGGAGGGGTGGGCCCGTGCAAACCTCATGAAGTTCAACAAGGCCAAGTGCAAGGTCCTGCACATGGGTCAGGGCAATCCCAAACATGGATACAGGCTGGGGGATGAGGGGATGAAGGGATTGACAGCAGCCCTGCAGAGAAAGACTTGGGAATAGTAGTGGATGGAAAACTGACTATGAGCCAGCAATGTGCACTTGCAGCCCAGAAAGCCAACCGTATCCTGGGCTGCATCAAGAAAAGTGTGGCCAGCAGGTCGAGGGAGGTGATTCTCCCCCTCTACTCCGCTCTCGTGAGACCCCACCTGCAGTGCTGTGTCCAGCTCTGAGGCCCCCAACATAAGAAGGTCATGGACCTGCTCAAGCGGGTCCAGAGGAGGGCCACGAAGATGATCAGAGGGCTGGAGTACCTCCCTTATGAAGTCAGGCCGAGAGAGTTGGGGTTGTTCAGCCTAGAGAAGAGAAAGCTCCGAGGAAACCTCATAGTGGCCTTCCAGTACTTAAAGGGGGCCTACAGGGAAGATGGGGAGGGACTCTATCGGGGAGTATAGTGACAGGACAAGGGATAACGGTTTTAAACTGAAAGAGGGTAGATTTAGACTAGATATAAGGAAGAAATTCTTTACTGTGAGGGTGGTGAGACACTGTGTGGTGGTTTAGTCCCTGCCGGGGTCTGAGACCACGCGGCCGCTGCCCCTCCCCCACAAAGGGAGTGAAATACAAAGCCCCGGGGCTGAGATAAGGAGAGGTTTAATACAACAGTGCAACAGCGACAAAACAAACAACAACAATAACAATAATAATAACAGTAATAACAATGAACAGAGCAAGGTATGTACCGATACAGCAGTGAGAGGAACGGCTGCACAAACCCACGCGCTCACCGATTCTTCCCGCGCTGTATCGCCCAGACGTGACGTCAGCATGGTATATGAATAACCCGGCTAGAGCTTCCCCCCCACTGCTGGGGAAACTTAACCCTATCCTGGCTAAACCAGGACGCACTGGAACAGGTTGCCCAGAGAGGTGGTAGATGCCCCCTCCCTGGAAGTGTTCAAGGCCAGGTTGGATGAGTCTTTGAGCAACCTGATCTAGTGAAAGGTGTCCCTGCCCATGGCAGGGGGGCTGGAACTGTGTAGTAGGTGACTGGCTTAGAAGCAAGGATGTACACAGTTCTCTTCCCCCCTCCTCAGAACAACCAAACTCACCACACAGAATCATTCTTTTTTTCTCTGTTTGCCACTGAAATTGTCAGCCCCATTTTTGTGGTAGACAGCAAATGCTCTCCTGAATAAGTTTAAAAGATAAAGACATAACGTTAAGGTCTGCTCTGTGGCCATGCTGCAAAACTGAAAGACTGGAGTTATTCTGACAATGGCATTCCATATTTGACCCATATGTTGACTACTGTATCTCAGGAAAGTTTTTAAATAATACCTGAATGGAAGTTTTGAATGCCGAATTTATTATTTTTATTATTTTTATTTTAGAAAGTAAATACCTTTAGTCAGAGCAAATAAAAAGATAAGACTTTCACACAGAATTTATTTTTCAAAAATGCTGTCAAATACTGGAGAATTTCAAAGCAAGTGCTGACACTCCCTGTACTACCCTCAGCTACAAAATGAGGTCTGTTATCTGATGATACCCTTTCTGGAATACCAAATATAGGAATTATTTCTTTTAGCATTATCTTAATTACTTTTCTTACCTTATTGGTGCGACAGGGAAAAGCTTCAGGCCAACCACAAAAAATATCCACTGAAATTAGCAAATACTTATACTGGTTACATTTTGGTAACTTGGAAAAATTTACTTGCCAGTACTCCCCCGGCGTTATTCCTTGCTTTGCATTTCCTTCTATAGGTTTCTTTTCTATTTTCGGGTTATTGGCACAACATGTTGGACATTTCTTCAACACTATGTCTGTAATACTCTGCATCTTTGGCCCTAAAACATACTTCTTAGCAGTCAGGACTAATGCGTCGGAACCCATATGTGTTTCCTGGTGTAATTTCTTCAATACAAATTCCATTGCCCTTTCAGGAAGGAGAAGTTGCTGCAGGGGTGTTTTCCACCATCCTTGTTCAGTTTTGGTACAGTCCAGTTGCCTAGCTAACTGGTCTTCTTTTTCCGTGTACTGCGGTGGAGTCAAATCTAGGCGACATTCAGGAATTAAAGTTCCTTCCATATCTGGGGTTTTTAGAGCTGCTTCTTTTGCAGCAACATCTGCTCTCCATTTTCCTTTGATTATTTCACTGTTTCCCTTCTGATGTGCCCTGCAGTGAATTATTGCAACTTTCTTTGGTGGTAATACAGTTTGGAACAATTTCATAATCTCAGGTTCATATTTAACAGGAGCAGCTTGTGAGTTTAGAAGTCCCCTCTCTTTCCAAATTGCCCCATGAGCATGAATAACTCCAAAGGCATATTTTGAATCAGTATAAATATTAACTTTCTGTCCAGTGCTTATTTCCAAAGCTCGGATCAAAGCAATTAATTCCACCTTCTGGGCTGATGTATTGTGAGGCAGTTTTTGCTTCCAAAACACAGTCTCTGGTCACTATTGCATATCCAGCGTGCCGCTTTCCTTTGGACGTGAAGCTATTTCCATCAGTGTATAGTTCTGAATTTAAATCCGGAAGAGGAATATCCTGTAGATCAGGCCAGCTAGAATAGATCTGTTCGATGGTTGTCAGGCAATCATGCTGCAATTCACTACGTTCTGAGATTGGTAGCAGAGTCGCGGGATTTAAGGTGGTAGATATTGAAAGGGTGACATCATCTTGTTCCAACAGAACAGCCTGATATTTAGCCAGCCTGCTGGGAGAAATCCAATGCTATCCCCTGTTCTCTAGGAGAGTTATCACTGCATGGGGTACAAATACAGTTATAGCTTGTCCCTAAGTCAGTTTCCTGGCCTCTTTGATCAAAATCACTGCTGCAGTAACGGCTCTCAAACAAGCAGGCAGTCCTTTACTGACTTTATCCAACTGCTTAGAGAAATACCCCACCAGTCTCTTCCAGCTTCCCAGTATGTGAGTTAAAACTCCTAGAGCTACTTGCTGTCTCTCGTGCAGATATAATTGAAAGGGTTTTCTTCTAAATTTGGAAGCCCTAATGCAGGATCTTCCATGAGTCTTTTCTTGATTTTATCAAACCCCTTCCAGCATTCTGCAGTCCACTCCAAAAGTCTTTCTGGACCTTTGGTGGCAGCATATAGTGGTTTAGCAATCAATCTAAAATTAGGAAACCACAACCGACACCATCCGGCCATACCCCAAAATCCTCTCAACTGTTTTTTTGATGTAGGGACAGTAATCCTGCAGATCACCTCCTTTCATTCTGCACTTAGCTCTCTTTGTCCTTTCATGATGTCAAATCCCAGATATCTGACTCGATCCTTGGCTATCTGGACTTTTTTCTTGGAGACACGATACCCTGCGAGTCCCAAAAAATTCAACAGACTAATGGTGGCCTCAAGACACTCATTGCAATTGCTTGAACCTATTAATAGGCCATCAACATATTGTAACAATGTTATATGCTCATTATCATCTTGTCACCATTCCAATTTTTTTGCCAATACGTTACCAAAAAACGTTGGGCTATTCTTAAATCCTTGCGGTAATTCAGTCCAACACAATTGAGTCTTCCATCTAGTAGTTGGGCTTTCCCATTCAAAGGCAAAAATGAGTTGACTCTTCTCATCCACAGGAAAAAAAAAGCATCTTTTAAATCTGAAACTATAAAACATATTATTTTCAGGAACAGAGGCAAGTAATGTATATGGATTAGGCACCATGGGGTGGATGTTGACAGTTCAAGCATTTCTCGTAGGTCTTGGACTAATCTATATTCTTGAGAATGAGGTTTTCAGACCATTAAAATGGGAATGTTAAATTCTGACTGACATTCCCTCAAGATTCCATATTCCAAAAAAGAATTAACAAGTGGCTCCAGTCCTTTCCTCACTTCCGATTTGATAGAATATTGTTTTTTCTTACCAGTTGTGCCTCAGTCTTCAATTCAATTTTAATTGGGGAAATCTTTGCACGTTCCAGTCTTCCTGATCCCCAGACCAGTGGTATTACTGCATTGGATACTTCTTCTGGAATGTCTATATGTTCTTTCTCCTTCTGGATTAACAAACATATCTGGGCTTTCCAAGCGTTTTCTGCAGGAATATGCAACTGCACTGAGTTTTCAGAAAAGGTTATTTGAGCATTTAGTTTACACAGTAGATCTCATCCTAATAAGGGGCGTGGGCATTCTGCCATATAAAGAAAACAGTGATTACCGTATTTAGTGCATTCCATTGGCTGAAAAAAATGGCTTCACTGTTCTTTTCCCGGTGGCACCAATTACACTGGCTTTAATTTTACTTAAAGGACCTTTACAATTTGTAAGCACTGAATAAGATGCTCCACTATCAATTCAAAAATCTATAATTTCATTCCCCAGCTTCACTGAAACCAGAGGATCAGCTGGGGGAGTTTTAATAGATGATTCCTCCGGTCCTCTTCATTCTAATTCAATTTCTGCAAAAACTCTAGCGTCTTTCCCTATCTCTCCCTGTTTTGGCTTCTGAGGGCATTTCCTTTTCCAGTGTCCCTTTTCCTTGCAATGAGCACATTTATTTTTCCCTATCTGAACATGGCTCTGAGGATTCCCTGGATTTCCTTGGCCAATTCTCCTGTTTATATATTCTGCCCTAAGGTTTATGTATCCCATACTGAATTCCATATAAAATATATTCTGATACTCTTTGATTTTCTGCAAGCCCGCACCTGTATTTCGATTCCACCCAGGATCCTCTCTGGGTATATAAATATTCATATCAGGCCCTCTGTTGTAAACAAATATTCTAAAAGTGCTTGCACATCACTACAATTTGGGTTGTGAGTTATCATCACAGTCTTAATGGTGCTATACATTCCCTCTGGATTTTCTCGATATAAACCCACCACTTATTTCCAATTCAATAAATCAGATGTCATAAATGGAACATGTACATGCACCGGATTCCCTTCAGGCCCCACAGCTTGCCTTAGGGGAGCTTGTATACCAGGGTATTAACCTCTTGTTCTCCCAACCACTGGACTTCTAGGTTTCTCCTTGTCTGAGCACTTGGAAGCAACCTTTGGGGGTGCTACAAACAACTGTACATCCTCATCATCATCCATCATCTTGCACCTCACACAACAAGATTTATCCTTTTCAGTTTTCTCAGTCAGATAAATACCATTCTGGTACTTGAATCAACCAAACCACATTTTTATTAATATCCCAATCATTTTTCAAAGAAAAAAATAAATCAACATATGGGACCTCATCCCATTTATCAGTTCTCTGGCAAAACAACATTAATTGCAATATAGTATTATATCTAATAGACCCATTTTCAGGCCATTTTTCTCCATCTTCCAGTTGATATTGTGGCCACCTTTGATTACAATACCACTTCAATTTATCCTTTGTCATAGGGTCCCCACCAAATTTATTCCAATTTTTCAGGATGCATCCCGAGGGGGAACAAGGAGGAATTTGTCAAGAAGTAGAACTGCCCATTTCGGTACCGAATAAACCAGGTAAATGGGGGACGTCTTCACTGTTGCCACCGCGTATCTTTTTCAATGTACCTGTCCTGGTTTAGCCAGGATAGGGTTAAGTTTCCCCAGCAGTGGCGGGGGGAGCTCTAGATGGGTTATTCAGATACCATGCGGACATCACATCCTGGCGCCGAAGCGGGACAAGGGGTTACCGCGTGTACTGTGGGATTTGCTCTGTTCTCACTGCTGTATCGGTAGATATTTTGCTCTGTTCATTGTTATTACTGTTATTCTTATTGTTATTGTTGTTGTTTGTTGTGTTGCTGTTGCACTGTTGTATTAAACCTCTCCTTATCTCAGCTCGGGGCTTTGTATTTCACTCCCTTTGTGGGGGAGGGGCAGCGGCTGCGTGGTCTCAGACCCCGGCAGGGGCTAAACCACCACAGCGCCTTATGCAAATTTGTTACTTCCACGTATCTTATTCAATATGCCTTATGCAGATTTACCAAAAAACGTTGTAGCATATTCCTCCATGAATATGCCTTACACAACCACCAAACAGGATCCAGAAGTCCGCCAGATGCCTGCTACTTCCCACCAAATCATTTCCCCCCCGCCTTTTCCTTTAAATTTCTGTTTAGAAAATACCTCTTTTTCCAATAGCATTGCACCGTTGAGTCATTTACCGTCCAACACCAGAGGGGATCCAGAAGAGTCCTTGATCAACAGGTCAGTGTGCTCTGGAGTCCTGTCCAGTCCAATTCTTTGCTGTCAGGTGTGGCAAGACGATCTGGGAAAGGCCTTATGGCTGTCCCATCTGCATCGCCAGAAACTGTTGTCCCAAAACGGGGGTTTGTCACCCGATGTGCAGACGCCCAATTCACACACAGGATGGAGGTATTTTCCTTTATTATGTGAATGCGAATGTGTTGGAAGTGTGGGAAAAGCAAAACAGCGAAAAAACTGCAACACACACATTTCCTTAACACATGGTGCCCAGAACAAACACAGGACGGGATGGAGATCCAGTGATTTGTGTTGCCGTGGCACCAAGGAGGAACATGAAGCGAGGTGGAGGCCGCGCGGTCCCGTTCTTCCACTTTTCTCAAGGAACATTTGGCACAACAATGCAGATTTATCTCCTGCTCTTCCCCTTCTCTCAAGGACTGTTTTGCACAACTCTGCAGACCTTATCTCTCATTCTTCCTCTTTTCCCACAAAACCAGCGCACACCTTGCACCAAGGAATGTGCTGTGTTGTTACTCAAGAAACAATGGCTTGACCACAGTCCCACCCACTCACACATACACACTTGGATAAATACTACCCCGAGTTTGTATCTAACTCGGAGGGACAATAATCCGATACCAAATTGGAGGGACAGATCAACGGGTTTGTGCTCCTTGCTTCCCCCCCCCCCCCCCCCCCCGAAGGGACACCTACACCTTTTGGTAAGATTTGGGCCCTCATCTATGCCGAGTGATTACCCGGGAATTAAGCGTGTGTGATTGCAATCGTTCTTTTTGTGTGCAGTGCTATATAGCCAACCTGCAGTTTGTGCATTTATCATAGGCAATCTCAAAGAACCTGTAGATGTTGCATAAGAATAAACCGTACTATTCGTGAACCTGACTGCTTCTCTTGAATGCAACCGGACCTACAGCACATGGGCTGTTCGTGCATCTGGTGTCAGGCCTATAGTCGCGGCCATAATTGGCATAGCTATTAAGAGATAAGTCCAGCCGCCCCTAGCCCCTCTAATCTCTGAGGACCGGCTAGAATGCAAGGGGATCCATCTCTTACGAAATTAATTCATTACCTTAAATGCAACAGCATACATGGATGCCTGTCCCAAGACAGCACACCGTGGTCCCGAAAACTACAGCTATTTATACACACAATCTATACATATTCAATACACTGATACATATTGATGCCTGCTAGCTGGTGCCTGCAAGCAGTTGGTGCTAATTGCTGTAAGGGGCCTCAGACAAGAATGCGCCCAAGGACATAATTTTTTGCAACTGTGATGGGTACATTCCAGACAGGGCTGATAAACCAGCATACACCTGTGGAATCCCCTCAGGGACCCTTCCCCAAAGTTTAGTACGCTTGCACAATTTATTAACATATGCATTAGATCCTCTGGAAATAGGTGTGTACTTCTCAGAAATTACATGAATATTCATTTCTTTTATTGTATATAATAAGTGTGCCCTTGTCTTTCAGTATGCACGTTAGGTGGAATGATCCCTCGTGCATCCAGCGCTGCAATAAAGAATGCCTGCCTTCTAAAACATCAAACTAAGTCTTAGAGGGTTTTTTTGAGACCGAATTTACTGTATCAGTATCTACTAAGTGATTGGTCATAATCTCTACACTTAGCATGTAAATTAGCACGCATGCCTAGTTTGCCCTCTCCACCGTCTTCTTTTGTGTCTGGGGTGTAATTAGAGTCGGTGGTCCATGGGTCGGTGGTCACGATCTCCCCCTGCTGGAATTACCTTCTACCTAGTTTCCTCATAATTTGGCAGACATAGGCAGGTTGTTGCAGCTTTCTGTCTCTACTTCACATTAATCCTACCTAGGCTTCTACTTTGTGACATACATATACAATAGCAGATTGTTTCAAGGTTAATCGTTTGTTTCTACCATTATCCTAACAGCCAATCATTTGGTTCTACAGTGTTCCTAATGACGCACGGAAACAAACTACAACTCGGATAGAGTTATAAAGCAGGTATGTTTATTCCAGCCGGGGTGCAAGGGGATTTCTCCACAAAACTTGCACACCGTCTCTGGCAAGTAGCCAAATATTTATTACACCAAAGCATACATATTAATTAGGAAAGGCCGGGTTATTACAATTAGTTCGGGGAATAGGTGTGATTATTATAATTATTTCTCGGAACTCATTTGCATAGTCTGAGCATGCGTAGTAGAAATAGGGTGAGGGTCTTTGGTGGTCAAGGGAGAAGTACGTGGTCTTCTTTACGGTGTCCGCTCTTTCCAGGGCATGCACTGTGAAGCAAAGTCCAGGTGTCTTCTTCGGAAATCAGCGAGATCATCCTCCCTAGATAACATCTTTGAGTCCTTTTGTTCAAGTTTAAGTTTACCTAAGTGCCCATTGAGGGCTTTGAGTCTGCTATCAGTGAGTTCTCCTTTTACTTCATACCCCAGGGCTACCTGCTACTTTCTTATCATAGCCAATCCCCAAACTATCTGGTAAGCTACACTGAATCCACAAAACAGTCTGGGCAAGCGGGATTCTTCGGCAATGTTCAGAAATCATCATATGTTGCTATAAGTAAATAATTTGCAAGGAAAGTGGTCATTTCTCTGTATCACTAACAAAACTGATCTCTAACCTTTCAACATTTCTTTTAATAATCCAGCATCAGCCTGACCAGTGCTGAGTACAGGGGGACAATCACTTCCCTAGTCCTGCTGGCCACACTATTTCTTATACAAGCCAGGATGCTATTGGCCTTCTTGGCCACCTGGGCACACACATGTTCCTTGCAGGTGTGGGGAAGCAAGTTTTTTCAGTCTTGAATGGAGTTGGTGATCACAATCTCCCCCTGTCACCTTTACCATTCCCCCAGTTACCACAGGTTTTTGCTGACATCATGCTTCTTGGGCAATCATCAGGCCTCTGGCAGCTTCTGGGGCAGGATGTTCCTCTCCTATCAGTCTCTTAGCTCCTCTTCAATTGTAAAGTCATTAGCAAGGCCTGCATAGTACCAGGCTAACACAATAGAGCCACAAAATTTCAGGCTTACAGAATAGACCCAGTGATTAATGATCCTTGTACTTGATGAGAAACATTTGTACGAGCTATAATACTGATGAAGAACACTTAAAAGATAATAACACATGTATGAAATCTCCAGGCACAATCAGGAACCCTCTCTGTACCTTATTTTTCTTTACTTTTTTTAGGAGGGACTATGGATCAGGAGTACTGACAAGTTTAACAGGTCAGTTGCCTTAATGGCTTAACAATGTTGAAAAAGCTGTGTGGCACTTCTGCTTCCCCCAGGGCTGCTTAAAATTCTAATTTTAGTTTATGTGATAAAAGCTCTTCTGCACAGCCACAAAGGTGCTCAGAAAATGGCAGGAGGGGGAGCCCAAATAATATTCTGCTGAGCTACACCCCAGGCCCATCACAGGGGCCATCAGCCCATTAAAGGCCTATCTGTGCAAGCCCAGAGGAGCACAGGGGCACACAATGGCAGGCAGGAACACAAATGATCCAAAGCCATCAGCCCCACTGTCTAGGTGTGAAACCCACTGGTAGCAGCTCTCCAGATCACCTTTCAGACTAAGTGGGGTTGTTGCCTGGGGGTGAGACACATTATGGTATGCAGGGGAAAAGCAATTTGGGTTTTCACAGGATTTATGGGATGTTTACGGGAGGAACAAGTGTGGGAAAATAGAAGGGTAAGGGGATTAAAAGGGCCAGTCGTGTATAAACTGTCTGTTGGTCAGTACCCTTGTCTGGCTATGCCCTATGTCTGATCAGTCTGTCTGAAGTGCTAAGGCTTGGACACCCGGCCCAAGCCAGAGTTGACCTATAGATGAATCCTGTATATTTTATAACTGATAACCATTGTGCTAATAGGTATTATACTAAGTTAGAACAAACCACCTAGTCTGATGTAAAAATTGGAAGTATTGAAAGCTGAAAAACAGGCCCTGAGCCGAAGCTGCTAACTCAGTATGTAATCATTAGTGAAATATGTATGGAAGATGTAGCTATCTTGAATGTATCTTTATCTTTCTTTGTGTGTGGATAAGATAACAGGGTCATGGAGACAGTTGGGACCCAATGTGTGATCTTGCTCATAATCCAATTAGATAAGCAGGGAAATGACGTGTGGAAACAAACTCTACAACTTGGATAGAGTTATAAAGCAGGTATGTTTATTCCAGCTGGGGTGCAAGGGGATTTCTCCACAAAGCTTGCACACCGTCTCTGGTAAGTAGCCAAGTATTTATTACACCAAGGCATACATATTCATTAGGAAAGGCCGGGTTATTACAATTAGTTCGGGGAATAGGTGTGTCACCAAAATGGGATAAAAGAACTTATCGACACCAATTTGATGTAGATAAGCAGACACTCCTTTTTTAATGGCCGGGTGCACAGGGGAGTCGTCTCACCAACAACGCATACCTGAGTTGTGTAACATGCTTATCATATTGGATACAGTAATACATATTAATCAAGTTCTCATACATAAACATGCTAATTCCTGTAACTCATTTTCATATTCCCACCTCTTCCCGGTCATGCGCACTTGAGCCCTGAAATGAGTCGGGGGGCTGCTTTTGTGACCACCACGGACCACTGACTCAAAAGAAAGACCCCCCAGTGTCCTTGACTCAAGGACTTTGGCTCACATTGCAATTTTAACATGCTTCGAGGCCCTTTCACAATACAACTTTTAAAACACCTGGTCTACAGGACAATAAATCATGCTTACCAAACAGTCTAACAATGGTACTTCGTCCAGCAGCGTAACTGGTTGTATGGTTACTTTAAACTAAATACAACATCTCTATGACTACTTAAAACATTACACCACTATCTTTTATAAAAACCAATTTTTTTGTGAGATTCTATTTAATTGATTAGTCCTAATCATTCCTTATCAAAATCTCCAAACATCATCAACTCAAATTAATAACAAATCAGTAACAATCAGTAAAATTTCCCCTCTTTGAAAGTTTTGAAAATAATTTCAATACTTTCATATCAGAGTCTATTATGTTTCTTTTTTACTGTATGCTGGTGGGAGTCTTGCATTTCTCTTATGATCATGCGATTGAATACAATTTTGCTGGTAATTTGTTTTTTAAGCAGGAATAAATCAACATTATTATCAAGAAAACAACTAGTAAGATAAATAATATGCCAATTAATAACCTTATCTATGAACTTAAATTTCAACCCAATTCACTAAAAATTTTGTCTATCCAATCTTTTGACATATCTTCTTGGACTTTTTTTTAGTATCTTTTTTCATTTTTCTTAGTAGTTCTATATCATGTTTTACGTCTTGTGTCACATTTGGGATATGTATGCAGCAGTGATCTATTCTATTTTTAAGGCAACCACAAACTCCATGCTCTTTAAGCAGGAGTATGTCTATTGTCATTCTGTTTTGCAAACTCATCCCTGAAGTTGCCTGTAATTGAAAATTTAATTCTTTGAATCTTTTCCTTGTGACATTAGCCAGTTTTTCTACCTGTCCAGTTAGTTGATGTAACCATTCTCTGTTTCTATATGATACTATGGGATTCAAAAGGGATTCTAGAGCCTAACTGTTGCAGTTAGCTCTGCCTCTTTGAACCTGCCTCTCCACGTGTCAGTGGCGCTCAGGTTGCAGAGGCTAATACTGCAACACCGCAATTAGCCTGCCTCATTAAACCTGCCAATCCACATGTCAGTGGCGCTCAGATCGCAGACTAATGCCGCAGGAGGTTAAGACCTTCACGGGGACATCAGTACAAACACCAATATGATGGATACAAAATGTCCGTTTATTAAACTGTGTATCTCACCTATATACCTTCACCAAGTACCTCCTTCGTGGGTGTGCCCTTAACATTACAAGCCTATCCATCACCTTACCTCGTAACAAGGGAGGGCTACAGCTATTCCTTCCGTACATCGCGAGATCTTCCGAACGCCACTCCCTACACCTAACCAATTTTTATTCCTGTTGGGGGTTCATTCTATGTGTCATCCATCTCTGATCTAACCCCCTTCAATTTTAAATTTCTAAGGACCCCATAAAGGGAGATTTCTTCTAAATTGGGCACAACATTGGCATACTTAAAGTAATTTGTTTTACTTTTCCATCCAAGGGCAGATGCATTGTCCAGGTTCCGTCACTCATTGCCCAAAACAAATGTCCTGGGCTCTGAATTACAGATCTTCTACAGCTAAATAATGTTCCTTTTCTGGGTATATATGTTTTGGTCAAATTAAGGCTGTTTTTAAGACTTTTGCAAAGACACTTATATTTTAAGGCAGCAGCCAAAGCAGGAATTCTCTGAATTATTAGGTCTACATTGTTGTAGTTATATACTTCCTCATATTTCTACCAAGACACTACATTTTTCTTTTCTTTTCTTAGTGTGCTTCCTTTATCATTTACTGATGGAAAAGCTGCAAAAGTTGTCCCATCCCAAGTAAAACACCAAGGCGTTCTAGCCATATTGAAACTGTGAAAATATAGTCATGGACCATATAGAATCTTATTGTACTTCCTCCTCTTGTGTAGTTTAATTGGTTTTGTCACACATCTATTCCGTGATGTTTCTACTTACATTGTTTCTAATTTGTTCATCATAAGAACACCACCTAACAGTTCAATATTTTTCTATTTTTGTGAAAACACAATTTAACAATTTTTATAATCTGCTTTATTTCCTGGGGACTTCCATTGTTTCCTGATAATTTTCACTTCTTCATACTACTGAACAACAGGGTTTTTGTTTGCAATGAGTAGTCTCATTTTTGTGTCTTAAATTGGTCAAATTCATTGTTAAAATTCCCCATGGAACAGATTCATCTACTGCTCTTGGTATCAGTAAACAGTAATTTGTGTTATGTTCTGCAAATTCTCAAATTTCTTAATTAATCCTAACATCAAATTTTTCTTCTGGTGTTTTCGTTGGGAGGTATATTAGCTGTTCTGTTTCTATATGCTTTCTATTCCTCACCTTCAGGTCTAGTATTTTCTCAGTTATATTTTGTCTTTTGATTATTACTTCAAACCAGAATTCCACCAGCATCAGTTTCCACATTAAAATCAAATCTAAAACAATTTCTAATTAATGTATAAATTTAGACATATTTTGAGAGTCAATTTTGAAGTTCCCGGATTCCTACTGTCGATCTTCTAGGAAGGGGACACCTTCTTCACTCTTGTATAGTGCATCCATGCATCTGATTCTGCAATTTTGATATCTGCAAAGGTACCAGTAGTATTTGAAATGGTCCTTTATAGCATTCTTGTAAGGGTTCAGAAGTCCACGTCTTCATGTAGACGTAGTCTCTGAGTTGAAAGTCATGTATTGGATATTCCAGGGATAGAGGCCAGTTCCACAGTACTGCATTTCGGATTGCAGTTAGGGTTTTTCCTAAGGAGAGTAAATAATTATATACATCTCGTTTCCTCTTACATGCACATTTGGATTCGGTTCCAGAGATTCATATGGTTTTTTATATAGTAATTCATAAGGACTAACTGATGTGCCATTTTCTGGTTGTACTCTGATTTGCAACAATGCCAATAGAAGGGTCTGAGGCCACTTTAAATTAGTTTCTTGACATATTTTGCTAATTTGCTGGTTTAGGGTCTGATTTTTTTTTTTTCTTCTACTTTTCCACTGGATTGTGGCCTCCATGGCGTATGTAAATCTCAAGTAATTTCTAGAGTTTTACATACACTTTGCACTACTTCAGCAAAGTGTGGGCCTCTATCTGAAGAGATCTTAATAGGGGCTCCAAATTTTGGGATTATTTCTCATAGTAACCATTTTACTACTACTTTTGTCTGAGTGGTATAACAAGAAAAGGTTTCGGGCCATCCTGTAGAAGTATCAACCCCCCCACCAGAATGTATCAATACCCATTTTGTCTAGGTAACTGTGAAAAGTCTTCTTGCCAATAGTCTCTTAGTTCTGTTCCAGATTTGAGTTTACCCATTTGGACCATTTTCTTTATTACTGTTTTTTTTTTAAACACACATCACATCTTGCAATTATTATTTTGGCTAATCCTAGCATTTTGACTGATACTACTTGTCTTTTATTAAAAGGGTTACCAAAGCCTCTATGCCCCAATGACATTCTTGATGTTTTACCTGAATTATTTCTTAGTTAATAGAGGTGGTACTATTATTTGTCTATTAGATATCACCCAGCATCCAGCTACATTTTCTTAGCATTCAATAATTGTTCTAATTTATCATCTTCTTCTGAATATTTAGGTTTCTCCCTTGGGAGAATTACTGTTTTGGTTAGAATCAATGCCATTTGTAATATTATTTCTTTTGCTGTCCTTCTGGTACTCTGTCTGCTAAATTATTTCCTCCAATTTCTTTTGTATTCCCAACCTGAAGTGGTTTAAAGTGCATGATTGCTACCTGAGTTGGTTTCTGAACTGCTTGCAATAATTGCAAAATTTCATCCTGATGTTTAATATTTGCTCCCTGGGAGGACAATAATCCTCTTTCTTTCTATAAAACTCCATAGACATGTACTACCCCAAAAGCATACTTTGATTCAGTACAAATATTTACTTTCTTCTTTTCATTTAATTCAAGAACTCGGGTTAAAGCAATGAGTTCTGCCTTTTGAGCTGAAATGGTGCTAGACAATGTATTTGCCTTTATGTTGTCTGTTGTTACCACATATCCAGAGTATTGAACTCCATGTTCCATAAAGCTGCTGCCATCTGTATATAACTCCTAGTCGGGATCTTCCAACAGTGTGTCTTTCAAATCCTCTCGACTGGAGTACACATGTTCAATGGTAGTCAGGCAGTCATGCTCCAGCTGCCCTTCTTCCTACGTAAAACTTAGAAAAACTGCAGGGTTTACCAGGTTAGTTTTGTTTTCTTTTTTTTTTTTTTTTAAACCACATCATCTCATTTAGTCAGGACTACCTGGTACTTTATCATTCTGCTTGTGGACAACTAATGTCACCCCTTTTGTTCTAAACCAGTTATCACCATGTGTGGGACATATATTGTGATTGTTCTTCCCAAAGTCAATTTCTGGGCCTCTTGAATAAGCATTACTGTAACAGCAACTGCTCGAAGGCAAGTAGGCCATCCTTTACTCACAGTATCCAACTGTTTGGAAAAGTATCCAACTGGTCTCTTCCAGCTTCCCATTCTCTGGGTCAGCACACCTAGTGCAAGATGTTGTCCTTCATAAACAAACAACTGGAAATCTTTGGTTAAATCTGGAAGTCCCAGGGCAGGTACAGACATTAGAGCTCATTTTAAATCTCTAAAGGTCTGTTGCTGATGTGGGCCTCATACAAAGGGAAAGTTCTTTTGAGCTTCATACAATGGCTTAGCTATTAGACCGTAATTCATTATCCAAAGGCAACACCACCCAGCCATTCCCAGAAAGGCCCTTAGTTCATGAACATTTTTTGGCTTCAGTATGCCACAAATGGTTTCCTTACAGTCTGTTCCTAATTGCCGCGGTCCTTTTAAAATCTCAAAGCTCAGATATATTACAATTTGGCTTGCTGTTTGGGCTTTATTTTTGGTTATCTTGTACCCGTTTAGTCCAAGAAAATTTAAAAGTTCTATTGTTACCTTTATGCAGGTCGATCTTTCTTCTGTAGCAATCAGTACGTCATCCACATATTGCAAAAGTAAGTGTTCAGGCTTTGGCTGTGAATCTTCCTGTGTCTATACTTCAAGTTCCTTTGCCAGATGATTTCCAGAAACGGTCAGGCTATTTTTTAAATCCTTGGGGTAGTCTTGTCCATGTCAATTGCATTTATTTTTTTTTAGTCCTGTTTGTGGATTTTCCTACTCAAAGGCAAACAATTTTCTGTTTCCTTTCTCCAGAGGTATGCAAAAGAAAGCATCCTTCAAATCAAGCACTGTAAACCACTGATGGGTCTCTTTTAATGCTGCCAACAATATATATAGATTTGCTACTACAGAATAAATGTCCTTAACTATCTGATTCATTGCTCTTAAATCTTGTTACTAACCTATATTCACTTGAAGGTTTCCTAACTGGTAAAACTGGAGTATTATATTCAGATTCACATTCCTCAAGGATTTTATATTCTAAAAACTTGTCAATCATTTCTTAATTCTCCGTCTAACTTCTGGTTTAATCGGGTACTGTTTAATCCTTACTGGTCTTGCACCCTCCTTCAATTGTATTTTCACAAGTAGTGCTAATTTTGATTTGCCAGGTTTATCTGTTTCCCATGCTATATGTATTACTGCTAGATCTACTTGCTGTGGAATTTCTTGTTCTTTTATTCTCTCTTGTATCATCAGGATTTCTCCTGTCTTTGACTCAGGTATTTTTAGGAAAAGTTCCCCTTCCTCAAAAACAATTTGTGCATTTAATTTGGACAACAAATCCCTTCCTAACAAGGGTATCGGACAGTCTGGTACATACAAGAATTTATGTGTAATTATTTTGTTCCCAAATTTTAAATACAGGGGTTGTAGAAATGGCCTGGTTTTTCTTTCTTTTTTGCTCCCCTTATGTTTGCTGTTTTCATTCCCAATTTTCTTTTACAGGTATTCAATACTGAAAATGTTGCTCCTGTATCTACTAAAAAAAATTAACCTCTTTTTCTCCCAGCTTAATTACAACTAGAGGTTCAGATGGGTTCCCCTCCCATCCCCTTCATTCATCTAGGATCATTACTCCTGCTACCTCTTGGAGACCACCCCTCATCTTTCAACATTCTCGTTTCCAATGACCTTCTTCTCTACAATAAGCACACTGATTTATTCCTAGGGGTGCATTAAAATCTCGGTTCCCAGAATTCACAAATCGTCCTCTAAAATTCCATTGGTAGGCCACTTTTCCCGATCTTCCAAAACATATAAAGGCCACCAATAATTAAAATACTCTTATCATTTGATTGTTATAGAAGTCATCATGTATTTCTCCCCAGTGTGTTAACAGACATTCTAATGTGGAAATCTTCCGTACCTTTTCATCAAAAACCAAATTACCAACACTCTTACTCTTGAACAAATGTATTAGTTTAGATGTCATTTCAAAATATTTTAAAATTCACACACACACAATCACTCAATCTTTTGCTTTGTTCTTCTCCGGCTGCACCCCTCACGGGATAACAGAACCGTGGATCCGAACTTCGCACTCGCTTTGTACTTATTTGCACATTTCAAACTCACACAAAAAGCACCAATTTTTTTATATTTTTTTCAATTTTTTTTTTTAATACCGAAACACAAATGCCACTAAAAACCTATAGCATATAGGTTTTTCCAATACCCAAATTTGTCCAACCCTGCAATAGCTTTCGCTTATGTCTTACGGGCAGACGCCTAGGCTTCCAAACCAAACAGATACCCTTTGTCCAACCCTGTGCAGCTTTTGTCACATCTGACAGGCAGACTTCCCAAACTAAAACAAATAAGAAGTGTCTTACCAATTCCAGAGGACGTTGCAAAGAGTCTTATGGATTGGGAATCAGTGGGTATCCCCGAGAATTCCTTGGTGCCAGCTGGAACCGATCAGGTCCCCGACTCCTCTGGTCTCTTTCAGTGAAGTCCCATCTGGGTCACCAGAAACTATCACCAAAACAGGATAAAAGAACTTATCTACACCAACATGATGTAGATAAGCAGACACTCCTTTATTAACAGCCAGGTGCACAGGGGAGTCATCTCATCAACAACACACACCTGAGTCATGTAACATGCTGATTATATTGGATACAGTAATGCATATTAATCAAGTTCTCATACATAAACATGCTAATTCCTGTAACTCATTTTCATATTCCCACCTCTTCCCAGTCATGCGCACTTGAGTCCTGAAATGAGTCGGGGGGCTGCTTTTGCAACCACCACAGACTACTGACTCAAAAGAAAGACCCCCCAATGTCCTTGACTCAAGGACTTTGGCTCACATTGCAATTTTAACATGCTTCGAGGCCCTTTCACAATACAACTTTTAAAACACCTGGTCTACAAGGCAATAAATCATGCTTACCAAACAGTCTAACACTGGTACCTCGTCTAGCAGCATAACTGGTTGCATGGTTACCTTAAACTAAATACAACATCTCTATGACTACTTAAAACATTACACCACTATCTTTTATAAAAAATGATAGTTCCTGTGAAATTCTATTTAATTGATTAGTCCTAATCATTCCTTATCAAAATCTCCAAACATCATCAACTCAAATTAATAACAAATCAGTAACAAGTGTGATTATTATAATTATTTATCAGAACTCATTTACATAGTCTGAGCATGCATAGTAGAAATAGGGTGAGGGTCTTTGGTGGTCAAGGGGAGAAGTACGTGGTTCTTTTCATGGTGTCTGCTCTTTCCAGTGCATGTGCTGTGAAACAAAGTCTAGGTGTCTTCTTCCTAAACCGGCGAGATCATCCTCTCTAGATAACATCTTTGAGTCCTTTTGTTCAAGTTTAAGTTTGCCTAAGTGCCCATTGAGGGATTTGAGTCTACTATCAGTAAGTTATCCTTTTAATTCATACCCCAGGGCTACCTGCTACTTTCTTATCATAGCCAATCCCCAAACTATCTGGGTAAGCTACACTGAATCCACAAAACAGTCTGGGCAATCGGGATTCTTCAGCAATGTTCAGAAATCATCATATGTTGCTATAAATAAATAATTTGCAAGGAAAGCGGTCATTTCTCTGTACCAGAAACTCCCTTAGCTTCTCCCTTGAGCCCTGGCCAGGCTCTGGGGGAATCTAATATAAGATTGAAACCAGATGCTTCCACTTAAAACAAAGGTGCCTGCTATTCAGGCTTGCTGATTTTTGGGTATATAAGGCTAGACCCAGATGCAGCAACTTTGGCTGCTACATCTATGTGTGGATGCACCATGTAGGATTTTTCACTTCTTGGGAAAGGCTCTCCAAATCCTTGCTGTAACTGGGGCTCCCTAGCATTTGTGGATCTGGATGATGGTAACGTATGCAAGTGGTGATGGATCTTTCTTGATTGCTCTTCTCTCTCTTGTGGTAATGATTTGATATGTTACCTTGTTTTTTCTTATTTAAGTACAGTATTCTGTTATTTTTTACTCTATGTTTTCTGTATTACTCTGTTACATTTTTTAGTTATGCCTAGTGAAATGCACCTACTCTTTTCACTGTGGTGTCTGAGTTTAACTGGTGTCCTTAATCAGCAAGACACTGTCTACCTTCTTATTAAATTCCTTTTGAACTCTTTCCTGAGTGAGGGGCTCTATGTTCTATGTGCATGTGTGTGCATGAAGGTGTGAGTACCAGCAGCTGGAGTCAGACTGACTTGTGGAAAGCAGACTCTACAACTTGGAGTTATAAAGCAGTTATGTTTACTATGGCACTGGGGTGCTAGGGGATTTCTCCACAAAGCTTGCACACCCATCACACATTTTACCAAAAATTTATAGAGTGTGGATATACATATTCATTTGATTACATAACACAAACATACATATGCATGAGTAAGGCTGGGTTAGTTCGAAAGGCTGGTGTCAGCAGTTTATCTTTGCACCTGCACATTGCTTCCTGGGGGGTGTCTTTGGGAGGAAGGCTCGTAGTCTTTCTCACCTTGTAGTTTTCTCTGGAGCGTGTGCAGATCCTCTTGGCCAATTTTGTGAATAACAAGAGTGTTTTCCAGATGGTTTATTCATTCTATCTTATCTAAGAGAACCAATGGAACTTCTACGGTCTGTATATGGCTATCTTTACTCATTACCAAGACCCAACTAGTTAGAGCACATCTGTTTCCCAAGGACAAAAACAGGATATTTTGATGGACACAGTAGTCCTTGGTAAAATTCCACAGAACAGTCTGCGCAAGCAGGATTTTTAGCAATATTCAAAAATACTCTAATACTATAAGTAAGTAAATAAGTTGCTAAGCAGTTTGCTATAATTAAATAAGTCTCAAAACAAGTAATCACTTCTCTGTATCAAGACCATGGGTTGGAGGGCCTGTGTATCTGGTGCCAGCAACTGGAGTGAATGTGTGTGCATGAGTGAGTGTGTGATTGCTAGTGAAGATCAAGCCAGACTAGCTGGGGGATAGGTGAAGTGGCCTGGGAGCAAGGGGGTGAATGGGTCTCTAAGGAGCAGCCCTTGGTGGGAGAATGCCGTGTGCACCTCTAGGGTTGAGAGCACAGGGGGGTTGGCTATGGGACCAGGGGAGTTCTGGCCAGCTCTGGATGTGATAGCACCTGTGTGTTACTGATTTGTTATTAATTTGAGTTGATGATGTTTGGTGATTTTGATAAGGAATGATTAGGACTAATCAATTAAATGGAATCTCACAAAAAAAATGGTTTTTATAAAAGATAGTGGTGTAATGTTTTAAGTAGTCATAGAGATGTTGTATTTAGTTTAAGGTAACCATGCAACCAGTTATGCTGCTAGACGAGGTACCAGTGTTAGACTGTTTGATAAGCATGATTTATTGTCCTGTAGACCAGGTGTTTTAAAAGCTGTACTGTGAAAGGGCCTCAAAGCATGTTAAAATTGCAATGTGAGCCAAAGTCCTTGAGTTAAGGATCTTGCAGAGCCTTTCTTTTAGGTCAGTAGTTCGTGGTGGTTGCAAAAGCAGCCCCTGGGCTCATTTCGGGACTCAAATGCGCATGACCGGAAAGAGGTGGGAATATGAAAATGAGTTATGAAAATTATCATGTTTATGCATGAGAACTTGGTTAATATGTGTGGGTGTGCATGCTGGCTTACTGAACTTTCCGCCCACACTGACAATGGAAAAGTACAACCAGCACTCCCGTCAGAAGATTAATGACGTCTGAAAACAAGAAATAGTTACAAGAAGGCCAGAAGAAAAGAATGTGCTCGTTAAGGAAGGGACCTTTAGGAATTGCAAAAGCAGGAACTTATCTACTGGCTGTGTGCGGGTAGCAATGTTTGTGGAAAGTACTGAGGGGAGCTATTTTTAGAAATAAGCATGCACAAGAGTATATAAGGGCTTGCTGCTATTTTTAGAAGGCACAAGAGTATATAAGGGCTTGCTTGCTAATAAAAGCTTGAGCTTGACTTCCAATCATATTGATTGTCTGTGGTCTTGTTTCCTGTGGCCTGCACAGGAATTCGTCCCCACAAATGGTGACCCCAACGTGATCCGCTATCAATGCGATTGACGTGGTATACTACCGTGTAGGGAGTGGCGTTCGGAAGATCTCGCGATGTACGGAAGGAATAGCTGTAGCCCTCCCTTGTTACGAGGTAAGGTGATGGATAGGCTTGTAATGTTAAGGGCACACCCACGAAGGAGGTACTTGGTGAGTGTATATAGGTAAGATACACAGTTCAATAAACGGACATTTTGTATCCATCATATTGGTGTTTGTACTGATGTCCCCGTGAAGGTCTTAACCTCCTGCAGCATTAGTCTGCGATCTGAGCGCCACTGACATGTGGATTGGCAGGTTTAATGAGGCAGGCTAATTGCGGTGTTGCAATATTAGTCTCTGCGACCTGAGCGCCACTGACACGTGGAGAGGCAGGTTCAAAGAGGCAGAGCTAACAGCAACAAATGGTGACTGCGACGTGATTTATGACATGATTTTGGGAAGAGATAAGCTGTGGCAGTCGGCAGTGCACAGCAGGAGGTGAGGAGCTCTACGCAGGACGAGAGACTCCGCGGCGCGCCATAGATGTCACAGTTAAGGTACTGAAAAGATGGGGTAAACAAAATAAGACTTCTGTGAAGTCGAGAACATTAAAAGCAATGCTACAAAGGTTGATAAGGCTCGGCGTTTTAGCAGAGCCGATAGACGGTATGAAGCCAGAGCTCTGGCCGCGAATAGAGGCGGAGTTAGCAGAGCAGGCGAAGTTAGGAAAGCCGGAGCATTTAATGGCTTGGGGGCAGGCAAATGCAATGATGAATGCTACCCCGGAGGAGCACTCAGTGAGCTCTGACGATGGGGAGGGGGAAACCGAGGTGCGTAGGGGAGAACTAGCAGAAAAATGGAAGGCAGACATGCAGCGTTGGGGGGCGGAGATGTGGGAGGCATTGGCCTGTCAACCTTGCACAGCCTGTGAGAAAGTGCTAGGCTTTGATGAAAAACAGGCCTTGGAAGAAAGATAAGAGGCTGTTGAGCTATGCCAAGGTGGCAGGGAAAAACAACAGACAGCTGCAACACTAAACTGTGGAAAAGTACTGAACCGCGAGAAGATGCTACCGCGAGAACAGCGCGTGATCAAGAGGGTGATTGGCCTGCAAGCGCGGAGTTGACGGCGGCGGCCCTGGGCCTTCCCAAGCCCCCCCCCCCAACGCCAGAAGAGGCAGTTTTTACAGAAGGTGCTGATGCTGGAATGCAACATCCCTTGTCTGCCAAGACCACATAATCAATAAGCAATGGCTTTATATATTCTTAACAGTGTTTTGATGTTTGCAGCGTTTATCATTTTATGTTGTGTGAGTAATAAGTGTAAGAGACCTCCTTGTGTGATTGGTTTGCGTGCATGAGACGCAGCCCAGCTGCAGCTGTGGAGTGTGGAGTTCTCTGACAGAGCACCTTAGTGCCCGCCTGCTGGGTCACTGGTGCTGCCTGTTTGTTTGGGCTGAGTGTTTTAAGTGTCACAGGTGAAATATCTCCTCTAGCAGGAGGCAGTAATTCTGTATTAATTGTTGTCTTGAATTTAGGTGCATACTCTGTGGGGAGAGTGCACTTTTGTACCATCTGTCTAAGAAAGGTATTGTCATAAAAATTATCTGCAACCTTACAGGGGTTGTTCGTTTTACCAGAGGTCAGACTTACTCAGCTTCTTTATTTTACTACAGCTGGGGTGACTCAGGATTTGGACCAGCACGTACCCCTCAAACATTTTGAGCTCAGACAGGGAGACAAAGTCGACCTCTGATAAAAAGTAACCTCACTAAAGCCGAAGAATCTGTTGAACTGACAGGCATTTTAGATACTGGTGCGGATGTGACTGTAATATCTGTGAGCTTCGGTAACTCGAGTGCTTTTCAGGGTTGGTGGTCATGCTGTAACATTTCAAAGCAAAGATCTCATTCATTTAAGGAGCCCAGTAAACTGGGTAGCAAATATTCATGCATTTATATTGGAAACCCCTGCTACATCATGGGGTTGTGACTATATGGCTCAATGGGGAACTCAGATTGGATCAAATTTGTCTTAATTGCCACTGCAGCACAGCCCACCCTGAAACTAACCTGGAAAACAGAATCACCTGTGTGGGTGGGTCAGTGGCCCTCACCAATGGAACAGTTGTGCCACCTTAATGATTTAATTCAGGAACAATTAAGTGCAGGATATCTCGTACCTACCACCAGTCCTTAGAACTCGCTGGTGTTAATTATTTGAAACAAAAGTGGTAAATGGTGACTTTTACATGATCTCCGATGCATTAATGATGCCATGGAGGATATGGGTACGTTACAGCCAGGAATGCCCTCCCCAACAAGGATTCCCCGAAACTGGCATCTTGTAATAATTGATCTAAAGGATTGGTATTTACCATTCCCTTGCATCCAGATGATGCACCTAAATTTACCTTTCTGTTCCCAGTATTAATGTTAGTGAACCTGCAAGATGGTACCACTGTGTTGTTTTGCCACAAGGCAGGAAAAATAGTCTCTCAATGTGTCAGTGGTTTGTTGCAAAGGCTTTGAGCCCTGTTAGAATGCAGGTCCCCCAGGCTGTTATATATCATTATATGGATGACATCCTTAGAGCAGCAGAAACACAGGAGATCATGGAAAAGGCTCTTGCTTTACCCAAAGACTCAGTATCTCAAATGGGGTGACAATTAGCACCTGAAAAGGTACAGAGATCATCACCATGGCAGTACCTGGAGTGGAGAATTTGTGAACAGACTAATGTCCCACAACAGGTTGAACTTAAAACTGATGTTAAGACTTTAAATGATTTACAGAAACTGTTACGAGCTATAAATTGGATAAGGCTGTTGTTGGGCCTAACTAATGATGATCTGCATAGCTTGTTTGATATTTTGCGAGGAGATCCTTCCCTGACATCACCCAGAGTACTTACAGAGAAAGCAAAACAAGATCTCCACCGTGTAGCTAACGCCATCTCAGAAAGACAAGCATCGTGATGTGTGCCCGGCCATCCGTATCAACTGATATTGTTTAATCTTTCAGGGCAGTCCTATGCTCTGCTGTTTCAATGGGATGAAACACTTAGTGACCCTCTTGTTATTATTGAATGGATTTTTTTTTTTGTCACACCAAATGCACAAGATGGTCACTACTCGTCCAGAAATGTTTGCCAAACTGATCATGAAAGGTGCCACCAATATTGTGTCACTTCTCGTCGCAGATACCAGATCAACAAGAAGTCCAGGGCAGGCTTCAAGTCCTGGAAAGTGGTAATTGGGAAGGACCATATCCTTTAATAACCTGGGGAAGAGGTTATGCTTGTATTTCACAGGTCACAGTCCTGGTGGTTACCAGCAAGCTGTGTGTGACCACACCCGAGGTGTGAGAGGCAGCTTTTGGTGGACACCCAGGAGCCGGCTGTGGGTGCCCCTGTGCCAACAGTTTGCGATCTCTTCGGCTGATCATTTAAGCAGAATGTATGGGTAATGCTTGCTACTGCAATAGGACAAAATATCTCTGTCCTTAATCACACTATGGTTGCCAATCTTTTTAAGAGAAAATGCTAACAGTAATTGTAACTCCTTGATGAAATATATAAACTTATTAGATACCAGTAAAAGATGTAGCTTAGATAAAATGTAGTTATTAATAAGGATGAATTGCTATAAGGATGTGTGTATTTAAGTTACTTGTTTAGCAGTATCAAGAAGCAGGACCCCAAGTGTTTAACCTTATTAGAAACTCCCTTGGTTTTCCCCCTTGAGTGGTGGCCAGGCTCTGGGTGGAACCCAACAGGAGGATGAAATCAGATGTTTCTGCTCAAAGAAAATTGCCAGTTATTTTGGCCTGTTGATTTGGAGGCTGGACCTGCTTGCAGCGATGTTGGATGCCTCACCTACGGATGGACGCATCGTGTAGGATTTCCGTTTTGCGAGGAAGGGTACTCTAAATTCTCGCTGCATCCAGGGTTCCCCAGCAATTGCGGATCTGAATGTTAGTACCCCATTATGTAAGTGTGCTATTTCGTATTTTCTTTACTGTTTATTTTTGTAGTATTTAGTCATATCCCTCAAAGTAGTGAAATTAGCCTACTCTTTTAACTAGTAACTGTAACTGCTGTATTGTTTCTAGCCTTCTGTGGAACTATTTTGAATATGCTGCATTTTTTGAAGTTTCCCTAACCCTTAATTCATAAAGTCTTGAAATAAGTGTTGCAGGTGCTGCTGCAAAACCAAGAAAAGAGGATGTGGACTCAGACTAACAAATCTGTACAATGGTTAGAGGTCAAAGCAGTCCAAATGGCACTCCAGCAAGAGGCAGAGAATCCTGTTAATATTGTTACAGACTCTTTATATGTTTATAAACTTGTACACAAAATGACAACAGTAGGATTTGTGCAGACGGAAGTGTCGACCTTACTTTATGAAGCTCTACAACAGCGCATAGGGCAGGCCTTTATTACACATGTGAATAGTCACCAATCCCTACCAGGTCCGATTGTAGAAGGCAATCATAAGGCTGACCAAGCGGCACGGGGTGTGTCATCATTGGACGCCACAAAGAGTTTACATGCCTTTTTACACCTTGGAGCAAAAGCCTTAGCAAAAACATGTCATATTTCTCTGTCACAAGCAAAAAACATAGTGGCACTTTGTCCCTACTGTCAAAAAGGCCCACTGTGGGAGGCAGGTGTCAATCCACGGGGTCTCTCTTCCAATCAGATATGGCAAACTGATGTAACATGTGAATTGTTAAAACCAAATAAGTATCTCATAGTAACCATTGACACCTTTAGCTCTACAATATTAGCCACAATGGCTCGCAAGTAAAGAGCCAGACACATTATTGTTCATTGGGAGGGCGTTATTGCCTTGTTAGGGAAGCCACAAGAGATCAAAACAGATAATGGCCCTTGTTTTATGGCTAGATGCACAAAAGAATGGTGTGCATTGTGGGACATGAAATTAGTACACGGCCTTCCTTATAACAGTCAAGGACAAGCGATAGTGGAACGTGCACATCGCACCCTGAAAGCAAAGCTCCAACAGCTTGGGGAGGGGGAAGGTCATAAGAGGGACAATACCCATAGACTGCCAACAGCCTCTTTTGTGACGTGCTTTGTATACCTTAAATCATTTTGTTCGAGGCGATGAGTCTACACCTCCCCTGTGGAAACATTTTATAACCTGATCTAACATAAGATGGAGTTTTGTGTTACAGCGTTGGTGGTGGATCACCCTCCTTGGTTGCGTGTTGCCAACTCACGCAGGATATTGGAGAGAGCGGGCACGAGAACATCACCGCGAAGACGTCTGTTTTCCTCTGGATACAGGGGCAGAATCTTGCTATGTCTTCATCACAGCCACCTTTGTAAAACCAGAATGGTTTGGGTAGCTTGACAACGTGTGGACTTAGATTACTAGTTAGCTTAGTTGGGATTGGCTCATTTGGGGAATTATTGGAATATGTGGTGTGCTTCTTGCTACTTGTATCGCCTTTACATGCATTAGTGCTGTAGTTTGTAGATTGTTTAAGAAGGTTAATGTTTTGTTCTTAGATCGACATACGGGTCTTGCTCATCACCGCTTGGAACAGCGCAATAATGAAAATCAATCAGGAATAATGATGTTATAAAGCATGGGGAGGGGGAAGTGTAGGGAGTGGCGTTCGGAAGATCTCGCGATGTACGGAAGGAATAGCTGTAGCCCTCCCTTGTTACGAGGTAAGGTGATGGATAGGCTTGTAATGTTAAGGACACACCCACGAAGGAGGTACTTGGTGAGTGTATATAGGTAAGATACACAGTTCAATAAACGGACATTTTGTATCCATCATATTGGTGTTTGTACTGATGTCCCCGTGAAGGTCTTAACCTCCTGCGGCATTAGTCTGCGATCTGAGCGCCACTGATATGTGGATTGGCAGGTTTAATGAGGCAGGCTAATTGCGGTGTTGCAATATTAGTCTCTGCGACCTGAGTGCCACTGACACGTGGAGAGGCAGCTTCAAAGAGGCAGAGCTAACAGCAACACTACCGATGTGATGTGCTATTAACATGATCGAAGTGATATTCTACTGACTTAGTCAATGGTGGGGACAACGCCCTTCCTAAAGAAGGTAAACACAAGTCAGGGAAGAAATGGCTGTGGGGTGAAGAAACAAAGAAAAAGACGAAGGTGTGCACAAGGTGAGCAGCCAGGGGAAGCGTGGTATCTGCAGAAGAAAAGTCGGTCCATGTTTTTTTAATGAGATTAGTGGACGGGCAGGCTGTATCGATAAACCCAGAAGCGCTCTCCAGATTATTAAAATGGGGACAGCGGACAGGACTTGTCAGACTATGAAATATGTTTGACCTAAGGACTTTGGAACTCTTTGGAGGGAGAACTATGGCAAGCGATCACTATGGGACTGTAACTCAAATATTTCATGCGGATGCCAAAATGAAGGATTTGTGGAGCAGAGAGTTAGGTACTACTCAGACAGAATCGCCCCCCCTGTTGCTTTACCAGTTGGGGCCACTGAATATGCTGAATCTGTAGACTGTGATAATCTTTTAGACCCTGACACTGTAAATCCTAAAAGACTCTGGCCTGTGTCCTCCCTTAGCTGGGGAGGATCCATGGGTAAAGGTGAGGCAAGAAGCCTTGGCGCAAGGGGATACGGACATGGCGAGAAAAATTGTTGCTCCTGTAATCTATGAGCCGGGATGTCAGCCACGTTGGGAAGGACTGCATTTTTCTGTTATTAAAGAATGACAGAAAAGCATTAATGAGGACGGGCTTCAAAACTCATTTACAACAGGTATACTGGAGGCAATTGCTCATGGCTATCAATTGGTCCCGTGGGATTGGCTGGCACTTTTAAAAACGGTACTAACGCCGGCACAGTATTCTATCTGGAAACCGAGTGAGGGATCTCTGTCCTCAGCATTCATGCCCCCCCACCTGCAAGCGCGGAGTTGGCGGGGATGGACCGGGGCCTCCCCGAGCCCCCCCCGCCCCCACCGCGGGGCAACTGCCTGTGGCTGAGCCGGGCACGGCACTATCGGCCCACGCCTCCCCCCCCCCCCCCCCGCCAAAAGAGGTAGTTTTTACAGAAGCTGCTGACACTGGGATGCGGCGTCCCTTGTCTGCCAAGACCACATAATCAATAAGCAATGGCTTTATATATTCTTAATGGTGTTTTGATGTTTGTAGTATTTGTCATTTTATGTTGTGTGAGTAATAAGTGTAAGGGCCCCTTTGTGTGGGTGTGTGATTGTTCTGCGGGTGTGAGACGCAGCCCAGCTGCAGCTGCGGAGGGCGGAGTTCTCTGACCCGCAGTTCCGTTATCCCGCGAGGGAAGCGGCCGGAGAGGAACGAAGCGCAGGGCAGACTCTGTACCAGTGGGGGGGTAGTGCAGGACCAGTGAACATTCCTTAGGACAGAGCGCCCTAGTGCCCGCCCGCTGGGTCATCGGTGCTGCCTGTTTGTTCGGGCTCAGTGTCTGAAGTGTCATAGGTGAGATATCTCCTCTAGCGGGAGGCAGTAATTCTGTGCTAATTGTTGTCTTGAATTTAGGTGCATACTCTGTGGGGAGAGTGCACCCTTGTACCATCTACCTGAGAAGGATATTGTCAGAAGATCATCTACAACCTTACAGGGGTTGTTTGTTTTACCAGGGGTCATAGATGCTGATTATGAAGGGGAAATCAGAATTATGGCCTGGACCCCTGTTACCCGTGTGTTCAGTAACAAAAATGTCAAGAATTACTCATCTTGTTTATTTTACTGCGGCTCCCCCAATAGTATGCCGAGAAGCTGGGGTGACTCAGGATATGCATCAGCAGGTGCTCCTCAAATATTTTGGGCTCAGACAGTGACACAAGGTCGACCTCTGGTAAAATGTAACCTCACTAAAATAGAAGAACCTGTTGAACTGACAGGCATTTTAGATAGTGGCGCAGATGTGACTGTAATGTCTGCGAGCAGATTGGCTGTTAGCTTGGGTAACTCGAGTGCTTTTCGGGGTTGGTGGTCATGCTGTAACATTTCAAAGCAAAGATCTCATTCATGTAAGGGGCCCAGAAAACTGCGTAGAAAATATTCATACATTTATATTAGAAACCCCTATTACATCATGGGGTCGTGACTGTATGGCTCGATGGGGAACTCAAATTGGATCAAATTTGTCTTAATCACCACTGCAGCACAACCCACCCCTAAACCCACCCTGAAACTAACCTGGAAAACAGAATCACCTGTGTGGGTGGGTCAGTGGTCCTTGTCAATGGAAAAGTTGTGCCATGGTAATGATTTAATTCAGGAACAATTAAGTGCAGGACATCTCGTACCTACCACCAGTCCTTAGAACTCCCTCGTGTTCGTTATTTTAAAGAAAAGTGGTAAATGGTGACTTCTACATGATCTCCGACGCATTAATGATGCCATGGAGGATATGGGTACGTTACAGCCAGGAATGCCCTCCCCAACAAGGATTCCCCGAAACTGGCATCTTGTATCTGAAGGACTGATTTTTTTTTTTGCCATTCCCTTGCACCCGGATGAGGCACCTAAATTTGCCTTTTCTGTTCCCAGTATTAATGTTATTGAACCTGCAAGATGGTACCACTGGGTTGTTTTACCATAAGGCATAACAAATAGTCCCACGATGTGTCAGTGGTTTGTTGCAAAGGCTTTGAGCCCTGTTAGAATGCAGGTCCCCCAGGCTGTTATATATCATTATATGGATGACATCCTTATAGCAGCAGAAACACAGGAGATCATGGAAAGGCTCTTGCTTTACCCAAAGACTCAGTATCTCAAATGGGGTGACAAATAGCACCTGAAAAGGTACAGAGATCATCACCGTGGCAGTACCTGGGGTGGAGAATTTGTGAACAGACCATTGTCCTGCAACAGGTTAAACTTAAAACTGATGTTAAGACTTTAAATGATTGACAGAAACTGTTGAGAGCCATAAATTGGATAAGGCTGTTGTTGGGCCTAACTAATGATGATCTGCATAGCTTGTTTGATATTTTGCGAGGAGATCCTTCACTGACATCACCCAGAGTACTTACAGAGAAAGTAAAACAAGATCTCCACCGTGTAGCTAATACCATCTCAGAAAGACAAGCATCACAATGTGTGCCTGGCCATCCGTATCAACTGGTATTATTTAACCCTCCAGGGCAGCCCTATGCTCTGCTGTTTCAGTGGGATAAAACACTTAGCAACCCTCTTGTTATTATTGAATGGATATTTTTTTTGTCACACCAAATGCACAAGACGGTCACTACTCGTCCAGAAATGTTTGCCAAACTGATCATGAAATGTAGGCAGTGCCTACTATTACTTGCTGGTCAGGAACCTGTGTGTATCATTGTTCCAGTTACTATGCACATGGTACAGTGGCTAATAGAAATGTCTTTGAGCAAGCTCGGCTTTCACATGCATTTTTCCACCGAAATGCCAGGGCAATACAAAAACAGTTTTCTTTATCAAGGCCTCAGGCTAAAGTCATCATTGTGACTTGCTCTGAATGCCAGAAGGACTCCCTCTCTTCAACAGCTAGTGGTGTCAACCCTCGGGGACTCACCTCCTCAGAATTATGGCAATCTGACGTCACTCACTTTGCTGCATTTGGAAAGTTAAAATATGTACCTGTGTCTGTTGATACCTTTTCTGGAGCAGCGTTTGCGTCCTGCCATACAGTGGGGAGTCAAGCATCTGACCGGCATTCCCCACTCACCGACCGGACAGGCCATTGTGGAGCGTACGCATGGCACGCTAAAGCGTCTATTACAACAACAAAAAGGGGGAGATGGAGGGTATCAATCTACACCTCACGAAAGGCTAAATAAGGCATTATATGTCATAAACTTTTTAAACATTTCCCCTGTCTCACAGGTGCCATCAATATTGCATCACTTCTCATCACAGATACCAGATCAAGAAGTAGTCCAGGGCAAAGCTCAAGTGTTAGCAAAAAAACCTGGAAAGTGTGTGGTGGTTGAGGCCCTGCCAGGGTCCGAGACCACGCAGCCGCTCCCCCTCCCCCACAAAGGGAGTGAAATACAAACCCTGGGGCTGTGATAAGGAGAGGTTTAATACAGCAGTGCAACAGCAACAAAACAACAACAATAAAAGTAATAACAATGAACAGAGCAAGAAATGTACTGATACAGCAGTGAGAGGAGCGACTGCACGCCCTGCGCGTTCTACCGATTCTCCTGCGCTTGGGCGCCAGGATGTGATGTCAGCATGGTATTGAATAACCCAGCTAGAGCTTCCCCCCCACTGCTGGGGAAACTTAACCCTATCCTAGCTGAACCAGGACATAATCCACCCCTTTAGTCCATACCATGTGCGTCACATCCAGTTGCCATTTAGCAATTAGCATTAACAAAGAAAAATTAACAAAAGCACAGTGTAATTCACGGTGTGTTTTCACCCACAATCAAGTCCCCTTGTGGTACACATCGGACCTCTCCATCCTTCTGCATCACCCACCAGGTGCACCCAGGTCCTTGAGCAAAAGCAATCCCGTGGATGGGTTTGCCTTTGCCCGGCGCAGGACTAACCCAGACCATTTTTCCCAGCAGATCCCTCATGCGCACCACAGGGACTCTATCCCCGTCTACAACACGTGGAAGTTTTGACTGAGCCGGGCCAGCTCGATTGGCAGATCCTCTTGTGTTCACTAACCAAGTGGCCTTTGTCAGATGTGTGTCCCAGTGTTTGAAGGTTCCACCCCCCATTGCTCTCAATGTAGTTTTTAACAGTCCATTGTAGCGCTCGATCTTCCCGGAGGCTGGTGCGTGGTACGGGATGTGGTAGACCCACTCGATGCCGTGTTCTTCTGCCCAGGCATCTGTGAGGTTATTTCAGAAGTGAGTCCCGTTGTCCGACTCAATCCTCTCTGGGGTGCCGTGTAGCCACAGGACTCGCTCTTCAAGGCCCAGGATGGTGTTCCGGGCGGTGGCGTGGGACACTGGATAAGTTTCGAGCCACCCAGTGGTTGCTTCCACCATTGTGAGCACGTGGCGCTTGCCTTGGTGGGTCTGTGGCAGTGTGATGTAGTCGATCTGCCAGGCCTCTCCATATTTATATTTCATCCATCGATCTTCATTCCGCTGGGGCTTCACCCGTTTGGCTTGTTTGATCGCAGCACACGTCTCACATCCCTGGATGATCTCTGCGATGGTGTCAATGGTGAGGTCCACCCCTCGATCTCGAGCCCACCTGTATGTTGCATCTCTGCCTTGGTGACCCGAGGTCTCATGGGCCCACCAGGCTATGAACAGTTCACCTTCACGCTGCCAGTCCAAGTCTACCTGAGCCACTTCGATCTTAGCAGCTTGGTCCGCCTGCTGGTTGTGTTGAAGTTCATCAGTGGCCTGACTCTTGGGTATATGGATGTCCACATGGCGCACCTTCACAACGAGGTTCTCCACCCGGGCTGCAATGTCCTGCCACACTTCAGCGGCCCAGATGGGTCTGCCCTTGCGTTGCCAGTTGTTCTGTTTCCATTGCTGCAACCACATCCACAGGGCACTTGCCATCACCCACGAGTCAGTGTAGAGATAGAGCCTCGGCCACTTTTCTCGCTCAGCAATCTCCAAAGTCAATTGGGTGGCTTTCACCTCTGCAAACTGGCTCGATTCACCCTGTCCCTCAACAGCTTCAGTGGTTTCTCGTGTGGGATGCCACACCGCAGCCTTCCATTGTCAATGTTTTCCCACAATGCGACAAGACCCATCAGTGAACAGGGCATATCGCTTCTCCTCCTCTGGCAGCTCGTTATATGGTGGGGCCTCCTCAGCACGTTTCACCTCTTGTTCTGGTGACATCCCAGAATCTTTGCTCTCTGGCCAGTTTATGATCATTTCCACCAATCCTGGGCGAGGTTCCCTATTCGAGCCTGTTGTGTTATCAACGCATTTACTCCACGTGGCATCTGTTGCATGATGTGTGGAGGGAGCCTTTCCTTTGAACATCCATCCCAGCACCGGCAGTCGGGGTGCCAGGAGGGCCTGTGTCTCAGTGCCGACCAGTTCTGAGGCAGCTCGAACTCCTTCGTACGCTGCCAGTATCTCCTTCTCAGTCAGGGTATAGTTAGCTTCAGAGCCTTTGTATCCCCGGCTCCAAAAGCCTAGAGGTCAGCCTCAGGATTCCCCAGGTGCTCTCTGCCAAAGGCTCCAGGAAGGGCCATTCTCCCCGGCTGCGGTGTAGAGCACGTTCTTAATCTCTTGCCCTGCCCGGACTGGCCCGAGGGCCACTGCCTGGGTAGTCTCCTGCTTAATTTGTTCAAAGGCTTGTTGTTGCTCAGGGCCCCATTCAAAATCGTTCTTCTTGCGGGTTACGTGGTAGAGAGGGCTCACAATCAGGCTGTAGTTTGGGATGTGCATCCTCCAGAACCCCACAGCACCCAGGAAGGACTGAGTCTCCTTTTTGGTGGTTGGTGGGGCCATGGCTGTTATCTTGTTTATCACCTCCATTGGGATGTGGCAACGCCCATCTTGCCATTTTATTCCTAGGAACTGAATCTCCCTTCCAGGCCCCTTAACTTTCTGTCGCTTGATGGCAAAACCAGCCTTCAGGAGGATTTCAATTATCTTCTTTCCTTTCTCAAAGACTTCCTCAGCTGTGTCCCCCCATACAATGATATCATCAATGAACTGCAGGTGTTCCGGAGCCCCACGTTTCTCCAGTGCAGTATGGACCAGTCTATAGCAAATGGTGGAGCTGTGTTTCCACCCCTGGGGCAATCAATTCCAGATGTACTGGATACCCCTCCAAGAGAATGCAAACTGTGGCCTGCACTCTGGTGCTATTGGGATGGAGAAGAACGCGTTAGCGATGTCAGTTGTGGCGTACCACTTGGCTGCCTTCGACTCCAGCTCATACTGGATCTCTAGCATGTCCGGCACTGCAGCACTCATTGCTGGCGTAACTTCATTCAGGCCACGGTAGTCCACGGTTAGTCTCCATTCGCCATTAGTCTTTCTCACTGGCCATATAGGGCTGTTGAAAGGTGAATGAGTCTTGCTGATCACCTTCTGGCTTTCTAGTCGATGGATCAGCTGATGGATGGGTACCAGGGAATCTCGGTTAGTGCGGTACTGCCGCCGGTGCACCGTCTTGGTGGCAATTGGCACTCGCTGCTCTTCAGCCTCAAGCAACCCCACCACCGTGGGATCCTCTGAGAGGCCGGGTAAGGTGGACAATTGCTCAACCTCCTCCAGGGCAGCTATACCAAAGGCCCACCAGTACCCTTTTGGGTCTTTAAAGTACCCTCTCCTGAGGTAGTCTATACCTAGGATGCACGGGGCATCTGGGCCAGTCACAATGGGGTGCTTATGCCAGTCCTTCCCAGTTAAGCTTACTTCAGCCTCTAATAGGGTCAGCTGTTGGGATCCCCCTGTCACTCTGGAGATGCAGATGGGTTCAACCCCACTGTGGCTTGATGGCATCAGGGTGCACTGTGCGCCAGTGTCTACCAAGGCCTTATATTTTTGTGGGTCTGATGTGCCAGGCCATCGGATCCACACCTTCCAGTAAATCCGATTATCCCTTTCCTCCACCTGGCTGGAGGCAGGGCCCCTCTAATCCTGCTCACCATCACTCACTTGATCTAAGAGTGACTCCTGCAAGAATGACTCACAGGTCCCCTCAAGAGTTTCAAGCATACTGTTGGCCATTCTATTCTGTCTGGGGGATTTCTGACTAGACACTGGAGCTGCATCTCTCTTGGAAGACTCCCCTTTCATGGTGGTCTTCCCTTTCAGCTGCTGTACTCGTGCAGCTAGGGCGGAAGTGGGCTGTCCATGCCACCTTCTCATGTTTTCCCCATGGTCACGGAGAAAGAACCACAGGGTGCCCCGTGGTGTGTACCTTCCACTGCCCTTCTCTTGGGTGGGGAAGCGCCTGCTTCTAATGGCTGAGACATCCGCCCGTGCAGGTGGAACGTAGGACATGTCCTTTTCCACTTTCTGGACCCTCTGAGACAGTTCCTCTACGGCTGAAACCCAGGCATGTTGGGAGGAAGGGAGATTTCCCTGATATTGCCGGAGCTGGCCAATCACTTCGTCCACTCTTTGGGTCTGGGTGTCTCGCCACCAGAACACTACTGCTACTGCTTTGGAATGTCCCTCTGGTCCACTTTGCAGGAACTTCCGCCACATCAGCTGTGTACAAGGGGCCTGATCTGGATCCATTGGTGACTGTTCATCATTCAGATCACCATAGATCATATCAAACACAGCCATTTCCCTGAGGTTTTCAATGCCTTTCTCCATGTCGGTCCACTTGCCTAACCGACATAGAACATCATCTTTGTAGTGGTACTTCTCCCTCACAGCGAGCAGGAGTCTCCTCCAAAGGCTGAGGGTTTGAGCCTGTTTCCCTATTGCCTTGTCAATACCAGCCTGCTTGGCTAAAGGTCCCAGCTGCTTGGCCTCTCTCCCCTCCAATTCCAAACCAGCAGCTCCACTATCCCAGCATCGGAGCAGCCACATGCAAATTTGCTCGCCTGGAAGGCGGCTGAAATCCTTCCGCATATCTTGCAACTCACTCAGGGATAGAGATCGGATGAGTACCTCCGGCTCTTCCTCCTGCTTTCGTGATGGGCCTGGTTCATCATAGCCCTGTACACTGCGAGGGGATTTTTTGGTATATTTGGTTTTCTGTATCGGGGCAACTGATATTGGTACTGCTTGTTCCTCTGGCTCAGCTGCTGTGCTGGTGGAAGCGACTGATACTGGCACTGCCTGTCCCCCTGGCCCAGCTGCTGTACCAGTAGGTTCACTTTCAGACCCTGCAGCCCTTTCTTCCCCTTGAGGGCAATGAACAGTGTTAAAGATGACACAGTAGACATGGGCAAGCCCCCAGCACATCGCAAGGATTTGTGTTTCCTGGGGTTTGTCAGATTGGCAACACACCTTTTCCAAACACTCCACCAGTTTATCAGGACTCTGCACTTGTTCAGGAGTGAAATCCCAAAACATTGGGGGTGACCACTGACTCAGGCACTTGCCCATCTTCTCCCACACACCTTGCCATTTATAACTATCTGCCCCCGGGGCAGTTTTCTGTGTGGTGCTATTGTTGGAGAAGTACCGCATGGCCCAAAACAAGATCTGGCAGACATTCTGAAAGCACAGAGCCGCAAACACACTGGCCTGGATGCTCCAGGGATAGCTGAAACTCTCAAAAACGGAGAGGATGTCTTCCCCTGGCTCACCCATAGAGGGGGTGAGACCCCAAACAAAAGACCAGGCAGCAAACAGGTACCGCTTCACCCCCACAAGCAGCGATACTAGCCCATTACAAGCAGACAGTAGCCAGTACAGCAAAACAAGACCCTTGATACATTTTCCACCGATAACAAACACCAGCACTGGGAATGCACAGTAGATATAGGGATTAATCCAGCCCCACCATACAAGCAAGTTGGCCAGCATTGGAAATGTTTCTTATCAAACAAATACAAATAAAAACAGAAAAATTGCACCTAACAGATTGCTCTAACACACCTTCTCCTTTTGTCCTTATCTCAGCCCTCTCGTGCCCCACGTTGGGCGCCAAAAGTTGTGGTGGTTTCGGCCCTGCCGGGGTCTGAGACCACGCGGCCGCTGCCCCTCCCCCACAAAGGGAGTGAAATACAAACCCCGGGGCTGTGATAAGGAGAGGTTTAATACAACAGTGCAACAGCGACAAAGCAAACAACAACAGTAACAATAAAAATAACAGTAATAACAATGAACAGAGCAAGAAATGTACTGATACAGCAGCGAGAGGAGCAACTGCACACCCTGCGCGTTCCACCGATTCTCCCGCGCTTGGGCGCCAGGACGTGAAGTCAGCATGGTATTGAATAACCCGGCTATACCTTCCCCCCCACTGCTGGGAAAACTTAACCCTATCCTAGCTGAACCAGGACAAAGTGGTAATTGGGAAGGACCATATCCTTTAATAACCTGGGGAAGAGGTTATGCTTGTGTCTCCACAGGTCACGGTCGCCGGTGGTTACCAGCAGAATGTGTGCGACCATACCTGAGGCGTGAGAGGCAGCTTTTGGTGGACACTCAGGAGCCAGCTGTGGGTGCTGTGGATGCCCCTGTGCCGACAGTTCGCAGTCTCTTTGACTGATCATTTAAGCAGAATGTATGGGTAATGCTTGCTACTGCAATAGGACAAAATACACTATCTCTGTCCTTAATCACACTACAGTTGCCAACTTGTTTCAGAGAAAATGCTAACAGTAATTGCAACTCCCTGATGAAATATATAGGCTTACTAGTCACTAGTGAAAGATGTAGCTTAGACAAAATGTAGTTATTAATAAGGATGAAATGCTATAAGAATGTGTGTATTCAACTTTCTTTGTTTAGCAATATTAAGAATTAAGAACCCAAGTGTTTAACCTTATTAGAAACTCCCTTGGTTTTCCCCCTTGAGTGGTGGCCAGGCTCTGGGTGGAACCCAACAGGAGGATGAGATCAGATGTTTCCACTCAAAGAAAACTGCCAGTTATTTTGGCCTGTTGATTTAGAGGCTGGACCTGCTTGCAGCGATGTTGGATGCCTCACCTACGGATGGACGCATCGCGTAGGATTTCCGGTTTGCGAGGAAGGGCACTCTAAATTCTCGCTGCATCCAGGGTTCCCCAGCAATTGCGGATCTGAATCTTAGTACCCCATTAAGTAAGTGTGCTATTCCGTATTTTCCTTACTGTTTACTTTTGTAGTATTTAGTCATATCCGTTAATTATGGGTACTGAAATTAGTCTACTCTTTTTACCTAGTAACTGTAACTGCTGTATTGTTTCTAGCCTTCTGTGGAACTATTTTGAGTATGCTGTGTTTTTTGAAGTTTGCCTATCCCTTAATTGATAAAGCCTTGAAACAAGTCTTGCAGGTGCAGCTGCAAAACAAAGAAAGGGGAGATGTGGGAGGCATCGGCCTGTCAGCCTTACACAGCCCCTGAGAAGCAGCAAGGCTTTGAAGAACAGGCCTTGGAAGATAGATAAGAAACTGCTGAGTTGTGCCAAGGTGGCAGGGAAAAACAGCGGACAGCTGCAACACTGAACTGTGGAAAAGTACTAAGCTGTGAGAAGTTACCGCCGCTGTATGGCGGAATGGGCCAGGGAATATGGGGAATTAGTTCAAGTGACCTGTGGAAGAATTTCTGGGTAACCTGGGCAAATCAATCAGGACAGGAGGCATTTTGCCTAGGTTTAGCAACTGCTACCGACCCTTTTCGGACCTGTTTGATTGGTATGCCATATTTCAGTGCTCAGGACTTTAAAGGGTTTGTTAAAAATATGGCAAGAATAAATAAGGGAACAGAGGACGTTAATGGGACGTGTTGGGCATTGTATAACAATGCAGTACAGGCAACGAAAAGTTGCCCAGAAGCAGGCTTGCCTATGCTACAGGGACATATTGTGAATTATCTCAACCAGACAGCCCCTCTTCCGTTACAAGAGTTAGAGCTGAGAGGCTCTCTTCCCCCAGTAAGTGGAAATAACACGCAGAATCAGCCCTGGGGGTGTATACGATTTGGGAGGAGGGATACACTGTGGGCTCGCTGGGGTTGGGAAAATCAATAGAAATGGGAAGGCTGGCAGAATGTGACTCCTGTCGCGATACCCATAAATGAAACTTGGTTTTGTGGTGGTCAGCACACTTCTAAAATGGGCCTACATCTTGAAGAAGGAGGAATATGGAATAATGGTTCGGCTGAAAGGTTACCACCTGGGTATTTTTTAATATGTGGGGATCGAGCGTGGGGAGGGATTCCTGCCAAAGTAGTTGGAGGTCCGTGCTACCTGGGAAGGCTGACTTTATTTGCCCCTAGTATAAGAAATTTTAAAAAACATCAAAGATCAAAATGGGCCGTAACACATCATGAACTCACCCCAGATTGCCGAGACCAAGTAGAATTATGGGGGCCTGGAGAGATTATTGCTGCCTCTCTCTTGGCCCCAGGAGTAGGGGTTGCAAAAGCCCTATCCACCTTGAATAAAATGGCTTGTTGGAGTATAAAACAGTTTAATTTAACATCTACTATAATAAGTAATTTGTTGATGGATGTAGATAGTGTAAGGCATGCTGTTTTGCAGAATAGAGCGGCTATAGATTTTTGTTACTGGCACAAGGACATGGATGTGAAGAATTTGAGGGCATGTGTTGTATGAATCTTTCTGATCACTCTCAGTCAATATTTAATCAGCTTCAGCAACTGCAAGATAATATGCATAAGATTCAGGAAGTTTCTTCTCCTTTGGATGAGTTTTTAGGAAGTCTAGGGTGGCCAAAGTGGATTATAGAGCTTTTGAGAATGTTAGCAGGACCAATAATAATAGTGGGATTATTGATATGTTGTCTTCCCATTTTAATGAGATGTTGTCTGTCTTGTGTGGAAAATAGCATGGAGGCTTTAATAAAAAGAATGGGGGGAGATGTGGGTGCGCATGCTGGCTTACTGAACTTTCCACCCACACTGACAATGGAAAAGTACAACAAATTGTTTTTGAGGAAGGGGAACTCTTCTTAAAAATACCTGAGTCAGGAGAAATCCTGATGATACAAGAGAGAGTAAAAGAACAAGAAATTCCACAGGAAGTAGATCTAGCAGTAATCCCTGCAGTATGGGAAACAGATAAACCTGGTAAATCAAAATTAGTGCTACCTGTGAAAATACAATTGAAGGAGGATGCAAGACCAGTAAGGATTAAACAGTACCTGATTAAACCAGAAGTTAGAGTATTAAGAAGTAATTGACAAATTTTTGAAGTATAAAAGCCTTGAGGAATGTGAATCTGAATATAATACTCCAATTTCACTGGTTAAGAAACCTTCGGGTGAATATAGGTTAGTACAAGATTTAAGAGCAATGAATCAGATAGTTAAGGACACTTATTCTGTAGTGGCAAGTCCATATATATATATAGACAGCATTAAAAAAGACCCATCAGTGGTTTACAGTGCTTGATGCAAAAGAAAGCATTCTTTGAATACCTCTGGAGAAGGAAAGCAGAAAATTGTTTGCCTTTGAGTAGGAAAATCCACAAACAGGATGGAAAATGCAATTGACATGGACAAGACTACCCCAAGGATTTAAAAAATAGCCTGACCATTTTTGGAAATCAGCTGACGAAGGAACTTGAAGTGTGGAAACAGGAAGATTCACAGCCAAAGCCTGGACACTTAATTTTACAATATGTGAATGTCATACTAACTGCTACAGAAGAAAACTCCGCCTGCATAAAGGTAACAATAGAACTTTTAATTTTATTTTTTTTTTTTTACTAAATGGGTACAAGGTACCCAGAAATAAAGCCCAAACAGCCAAGCCATTGCATGAAGCTCAAAAGAACTTACCCTTTGTATGGGGCCCACATCAGAAACAAGCCTTTAAAGATTTAAAATGAGCTCTAATGTCTGCACCTGCCCTGGGACTTTCAGATTTAACCAGAGATTTCCAGTTGTTTGTTTATGAAGGACAACATCTTGCACTAGGTGTGCTGACCCAGAGAATGGGAAGTTGGAAGAGACCAGTTGGATACTTTTCCAAACAGTTGGATACTGTGAGTAAAGGATGGCCTACTTGCCTTCGAGCAGTTGCTGTTACAGTAATGCTTATTCAAGAGGCCCAGAAATTGACTTTGGGAAGAACAATCACAATATATGTCCCACACATGGTGATAACTGGTTTAGAACAAAAGGGGGGACATTGGTTGTCCCCAATCAGAATGATAAAGTACCAGGTGGTCCTGACTGAACAAGATCATGTGGTTTTAAAAACAACTAACCTGGTAAACCCTGCAGTTTTTCTAAGTTTTACGTAGGAAGAAGGGCAGCTGGAGCATGACTGCCTGACTACCATTGAACATGTGTACTCCAGTTGAGAAGACTTGAAGGACACACTGTTGGAAGATCCTTTGAGGAGGCTTTGGTAACTCTTTTTAAAAGACAAGTAGTATCAGTTAAAATGCTAGGAACCGCCAAAATGATAACTGGAAAATGCAAAGTGTGCTTGAAAAATAATCCAGTAGTGAAAAAAAAGGTTCAAATGGGTAAGCTCAAATCTGGAACAGAACCAGGAGACTATTGGCAAGTAGACTTTTCAGAGTTACCTAGACAAAATGGGTATCGGTACATTCTGCTGGGGGTTGATACTTTTACAGGATGGCCAGAAGCCTTTCCTTGTTGTACTACTCAGGCAAAGGAAGTGGTAAAATGGTTACTATGAGAAATAATCCCAAGATTTGGAGTAGCTGTTGGAATCTCTTCAGATAGTGGTCCACACTTTGTTGCTTAAGTAGTACAAAGTATTTGTAGAATTCTGATAATTACTTGGAATGTACACCATGGAGGCCACAATCCAGTGGAAAGGTAGAAAGAATGAATCAGACCCTAAAAAGGCAAATTAGCAATGTATGTCAGGAAATTAAAGTGGCCTCAGGCACTTCCATTGGCATTGTTGTGAATCAGGGTACAACCAAAAAGTGGCACATCAGTTAGTCCTTATGAATTACTCTATGGGAAACCATATGAATCTCCAGAACCAAATCCAAATATGCATGTAAAAGGAAAACAAGACGTATAATTACTTATTTTCCTTAGGAAAAACCCTGACTGCATTCTGAAATGCAGTAGCGTGAAACAGACCTCTATCCCTGGAAAATCCAGTACATGACTTTCAACCTGGAGACTACGTCTACGTGAAGTCGTGGACTTCTGAACCCTGACAAGAAGGCTGGAAAGGACCCTTTCAAATACTGCTGCCTACCTTTGCAGCTATCAAAATTGCAGAACTGGATGTGTGGATACACTATACTAGAGTGAAGAAGGCGTCCCCTTCCTGGAAGATCATCAGTAGGGATCTGGGAACTTCACAATTGACTCTAAAATATGTCTAACTTTATATATCGATTAGAAATTGTTTTAGATTTGATTTTAATCTGGAAACTGATGCTGGTGGAATTCTGGTTTAAGGGAACAATTGAAAGACAAAATGACTGAGAATTATGAGGAAATGTTAGACCCGAAGGTGAGGAATAGAAAGCATGTAGAAACAGAACAGCTAATATACCTCCCAAAGAAAACACCAGAAGAAAATCTGACGTTAGGATTAATTAAGGAATTTTCAAATTTGCAGATCATAACACAAATTACTGCTTGTTTACCGATACCAAGAACAGTAGATGAATCTGTTCCATGGGGAATTTTAACAACGAATTTAACCAATTTAAGACACAAAAATGAGACTAGTCATTGAGAACAAAAAACCTGTTGTTCAGTGGTATGAACAACTGAAAATTATCAGGAAACAATGGAAGTCCCCAGGGAATAAAGCAGATTATGAAAAATTGTTTAATTGTGTTTTCACAAAAATAGGAAGATATTGAACTGTTGGGTGGTGTTCTTATGATGAACAAATTAGAAACAATGTAAGTAGAAACATCATGGAATGGAAGTGTGACAAAACCCATCAGACTACACAAGAGGAGGTGCAATAGCATTCTATATGGTCCATGACTATATCTTCTCAGTTTCAATATATGGCTAGAACTCCTTGGTATTTTACTTGGGATGGGACAACTTTTTCAGCCTTTCCATCAGTAAGTGATAAAGGAAGCACACTGAGAGAAAAGGAAAATTTAGTGTCTTGGTGGAAATGTGAGGAGGTATATAACTGCAGCAACGTAGACCTAATAATTCAGAGAATTCCTCCTTTAGCTGCTGCCTTAAGACATAGGTGTCTTTGCCAAGGACTTAAAGGTTTTAATTTAACTGAAACCTATATACCCAAAGGAAGAACTATATTTAACCGTAGAAAATCTACAATTCAGACTCCAGGACATTTAGTTTGGGCAATGAGTGACAGAATATGGGCAACACTTTTGCCCTTGGATGGAAAAGTAAAACAGATTACTTTAGGTATGCCAATGTTATGCTCAATTTAGAAGAAATCTCATTTTAAAGGATCCATACAAAATTTAAGTGGGATCAGAAACAAATAAAACCTAGAATGAACCCTCGATGGGAGTGAAAATTGATTGGGCTCTGGAATCCCTTTTGAATCCCATAGCATCATGTGGAAACAGGGGATGGCTGCATCAGCTAACTGGACAGGTAGAAAAACTGGCTAATGTCACAAGGAAAGGATTAAAGGAATTAAATTTTCAATTACAGGCAACCCCAAGAATGACTTTGCAAACCAGAATGGTACTAGATATGCTCTTGCTTAAAGAGCATGGACTTTGTGGATACCTCAAAATAGATCACTGCTGCATACGTCTCCCAAATGTGACACAAGATGTGGAACATAATAGAATTACTAGATTAAATTGAAGAAGATACTGAACAAGCTCAAGAAGATATGTCAGAATTTTTGACAGACAAAATTTTTAGTGGATCGGGTTGGAATTTAAGTTCATGGATAAGGTCATTAATTGGCACATTATTTATCTTGCTGGTTGTTTTCTTGATGATAATGTTGATTTATTCCTGTTTGAAAAAAACAAGTTACCAGCAAAATTGTGTTCAATCGCATGATCATAAGAGAAATCCCAAGACTCCCACCAGCATACAGTGAGACAGAAACATAATAGACTCTGACAGGAAAGTATTGAAATTATTTTCAAAACTTTCAAAGGGGGGAAATGGTACTGATTGTTACTGATTTATTATTAGAGTTGATGATTTTTAGAGATTTTGATAAGGAATAATTAGGACTAATCAATTAAATGGAAGCTCACAGGAATACCTTTTTTTATAAAAGATAGTGGTGTAATGTTTTAAGTAGTCATAGAGATGTTGTATTTAGTTTAAAGTAACCATACAACCAGTTACGCTGCTAGACGAGGTACCAGTGTTAGACTGTTTGGTAAGCATGATTTATTGCCTTGTAGACCAGGTGTTTTAAAAGTTGTATTGTGAAAGGGCCTCGAAGCATGTTAAAATTGCAATGTGAGCCAAAGTCCTTGAGTCAAGGACATTGGAGGGTCTTTCTTTTGAGTCAGTAGTCTGTGGTGGTCGCAAAAGCAGCCCCCTGACTCATTTCAGGACTCAAGTGCTCATGACTGGAAAGGGGTGGGAATAAGAAAATGAGTTATGGGAATTATCATGTTTATGCATGAAAACTTGATTAATATGTATTACTGCATCCTATATAATCAGCACGTTATGTGAGTTAGGTGTGTGTTGTTGGTGAGATGAATCTCCTACGCACCCGGCCGTTAATAAAGGAGTGTCTGCTTATCTACATCAAATTGGTGTAGATAAGTTCTTTTGTCCCCTTCTGGTGACTTGTGTATCTCTAGGGATGGGAGCACAGGAGAGTCCTGGAAAGTCCTGGCAAGTTTGTGTGTGCATGTGTGTGCATGTGATAATCTGTACCATCCACTGGAGTAGGGCTGCAGTCTTAGGGGCTTAAACAATTTAGTTAATATACTAATAACAGGCCCCTTTGTATAAGCTTCCCCTTTGTATAAGCTTCATACAGACAAGATAAGCAAGCCTACATGCCAAAGAGCGACCCTTCCCCAATTCAGTACACTTTGTACAGACAAGGTAAGCAAGTCTGTGTGTGTGGAGGCAGTCCTGCAATGTATGCATTAGACTTCCTGGAAATAGGCAGGTACTTAACATGTGCATTAGATTCCCTGGAAATAAGTGGATACTTCTTAGGAATTATATAAATGCTCATTTTTTAAATGTGTATAATGAGTTTGCTTTTTTCCCTGGTGTGCATGTTAGAAGGAGAAATCCCCCATGCACCCAGCACTGCAATAAACCGATGTTGGCTTTCTAAACTATCATTTGGTTTGGGGAGTTTTCTTGGTTACAATTTTCAGTAACAGAATTTGATGAACCAGATGGAACCAGCTCTCCGGAGTCTCAACGGACCAGAGGAATCGTGAGGACTGCAGCCTCCGATTCCCTGGTCAGGTGAGTTTCCACAACAGCTATCTGGGAGATTAATGACATTGGTCATAAGTAGTGGTTGCTTACAAGTAAGTCTTATCTGAATTAAGTACACATTGTTGAGCTATTGGTATTGAAACTTGTAATGTGCAATTGTGTAATCCATACTTCGAGGATGCCTGGAGTCCAGATTTTGTTTGGGTATTCATGGTAATCTTGAAAATTTGTAAAATGTGAGCTGGACAGTCTACTTAAGGGGAAATTTTTAAGTGCTCTCCCTTAGGGTGTATATTAAAACATTGGAGCAAGTTTGGGGGCAACCCCCCTCCCTTGGAAAAATTTGATAGAATATTGTAATCATTGGTGTCCCTTGTATACTTGAGATGATCAGGAGAAATGGCCTAAGAACAGAAGTATAAACTATAATACAGTGTTGCAATTAATGTTGTTTTGTAGATATGAAGGAAAATGGGATGAAATGCTATATATGAATTTGTTCTTTGCATTATGGGTTAATTATGATATATGTAAGGAATGTGGTTTGATTGCAAGTGAAAGCGGTGTATTAGCACTAGAGGCAGAAAATAAGAAACCGCCTAAGCGTTGTTGCTCAGCATGTAGCATTGGCAGGTGATACAAGAAATATAAAGAGAAATGGGGAGAAGAGGAAAAGGATGTTGAGATGCTGGTCAGACCAAGAAAGAGCAGAAGGGCAAGGAGAAATGAGCAGGAAATGGCAGCACAGGGTGAAAGTGGGGAGAACAAAAGACAAAGGGAACAAGCAAATGAAAGGCAAAGGGAAAAAAGGAATAGCAGTTCGGATAGTTCCGACAAGGAGGAAGGTTTCAGTCCAGTGGCAGGTAGGACTAGGTGGGGAAATGCTCAGAACATACAAGCCCCTCTCAGGCAAGTGGTAGGAACAGACAGACCAGTTTGGGTAAAGGTGCTATTTTCAGTATCAGGTTTAAAGGCTTGGAAGGAGATGGCAGGCATATATAGAGAGGACCCCAAACAAGTAGCAAAGGTTATGGAAACTATAGTTGAGAATCATAAGCCAGATTGGAAAGATCTGTAAGTTATCTTAAACCATTTAGTGTCTTCTGAGGAAAGAAGAGTTGTTATGGCCAAAGCTAGAGAGGAGGTGGAGCAAGTGCATGTTCAAGCCGCACAAGCAGGACAGATAGAGGATCATTTTCCTCCCAACAACCCTAACTGGGATCCCAATGTCTCTGCTCAAAGGTTATTATTAACAGAATACCAACAATTGATTTTGTACGGTATTTGGAATGCTATTCCAAAGTCAAAGAATTAGTCTAAATTGTATCAGATCATCCAAGGAAAGAACAAGAATCCCTTTTCTTTCTTTAAAAGACTAATGGAGGCTGCAAGGAAATAGACTGATTTGTATCCAGAAAATGAGGCAGATGCTGTCTTGCTGGTCCACATTTTTATGGGACAATCTAGTGCAGACATAAAGTGGAAATTACAAAAACTAGAGGGGACAGATGCCCACTCATTGGATAAAATGTTAGAAAATGCCTGGGAAGTATATAACAATAGAGAAAAGGTGGAAGAAGAAAAACAGAGAAAATAAAAACTTAAAGATAGTAAGATACTAGCAGCAGCCATAGCCCAGGAAACTGGTAGGGTCAGAGGGCAGGGCTATCAGGACCCAAGGGGAAGAAGGTTTCCTAGTGGAGCACGAAGGGCCAGAATACCATTAGAAAAGGATCAGTGTGCGTTCTGTAAGCAGAGAGGACACTGGAAAAGGGAACATCCACAATTAAGCTGGCAGGGCCTTGAGGAAATGCTGAGACAGGCTGTTAATGTGATGATGTTAGATTCAGACTGAGGAGGACCAGGGGAAGAATCAGAAGCCTCCCCAACAGAAGCCCTGGTTATCATAAGGTTGAGGAATGAGAAAGTAAAATTTTTAGTAGATATGGGGGCTACTTATTCAGTATTAAATACATGCAAGGGTCATTTGAGTAATCAAAGCACGTTAATTATTGGTGCCACAGGGCAGAAAGAAAATCAGCTGTTTTTCCAGCCTTTGAGGTTTGGAATTGGGAAAAGGGTGTTAACCCATCAATTTCTCTATATACCAGATTGCCCTATGCTGCTATTAGGATGGGATATATTAAGTAAATTGAATGCACAAATCACTTTTGAAAAAGGGAAAATCCAAATCCATATTCCTGAAGATATAAAGCTTTGGATGCCTAAGTCTTCATATTACAGAAGGAAGCCGAGTTACAGGAGATACCAGAAGAAGTTTAAAATGCTGTAATACCTCTTGTATGGGTTTCAGGAACACTAGAATGATCCCAAGCAGCAGAACCCATAATCATCCAGTTGAAACCAGATGCCAGACTGGTAAGACGAAAACAGTACCCAGTTAAACTAGAAGCAAGAAAAGATTTAGAACCATTAATAGAACAATTTGTGAATTTTAGGTTAAGAGAATGCCAATCAGAATACAATACCCTGATACTGCCAGTTAAAAAGCTATATTCAGAAGAATATAGATTGGTTCAGGACTTAAGGGCTATAAATCAAATAGTGCAGGATGGCCACCCAGTAGTGGCAAACCTGTATACTCTTTTGACCACCCTGAAGGAAACAGATAAATGGTTTACTGTATTGGATCTGAAAGATGCGTTCTTTTGCCTTCTGCTAGCAGATGAGAGTCAGGAACTGTTCACTTTCAAATGGGAAAGCCCTAAGACCGGTAGAAAAACTCAATCGTGCCAGACAGTATTACCACAAGGATTTAAGAATAGCCCTACAATCTTTGGAAATCAATTAGCCAAAGAATTAGAAGACTGGCAAAAGATGCATGAAAATATCACCTTGCTGCAGTATATAGATGACATAGTGCTAGCAGCAAGTAAAAAGGAGGATTTCATACAAATGACAATACACCTCCTAAACTTTTTGGGGCTGGCAGGGTACAAGGTGTCCCAGAAAAAGGCACAAACTGCCCAGCAAGAAGTAACATATTTGAGGTTCACAATTTCCCAGGGCCAGCGTAGTCTTGGAACTTAAAGGAAAGAGGCTATTTGTCAAATCCCAGAACCCAAATTGAAACAAGAGCTTAGAGCATTTCTTGGAATGGCCAGATTGTGTCATCTATAGATAATGAACTTTGGACTCACTGCCAAACCCCTATATGAAGCTGTACAAGGGGAAGGAAATGTCCTTGTTTGGACTCAGGAATGCAGAGATGTGTTTACAAAATTGAAATGGGCCTTAATGAGTGCTCTGGCTCTAGGCCTCCTGAATTTAGAAAAAACTTTTGAACTATTTTACATGACAGACTGCATATTGCCTTAGGAGTGTTGGCCCCAAGACTGGGATTGTGGAAAAGACCCATGGGGTACTTTTCAAAACAACTAGACAATGTCAGCAAAGGATGGTCAGCATGTCTCCGAGCAGTGGCAGCTACAATACTACTGATCCAAGAGACCTGAAAATTGATGCTTGGGCAAAAGCTAACTGTATTTGTGCCCCATGCAGTTACAGCAGTTCTAGAACAAAAAGGAGGACACTGGTCACCAAGTCGGATGCTAAAATATCAAGCCGTTCTTTTGGAGCAAGATGATGTAGAGCTGAAAGTAACTACGATCCTGAATCCAGCGACCTTTCTAACCACTGATCTTATTGGAGAAGAATTAACTCATGACTGTTTGCAAACAATGGAGCAGATATACTCCAGCAGACCAGACTTGAAAGACATGCCAATGGAAAATGCAGACAGGGACCTGTTTGTAGATGGTAGCAGCTTTATGCGGAATGGAACATGGAAAGCAGGATATGCAGTGGTAACCACTAAGGAAGTAATTGAGGCCAAAGCTCTGTCATCTAACACTTTGGCCCAGAAAACAGAGCTCATAGCCTTACTAAGAGCATTAGAACTGTCAAAGGACAGAACTGTTAATATATGGACAGATTCAAAGTTTGCCTTTGGAGTACTCCATGCTCATGGGGCCTTTTGGAATCTAAGAGGACTCGTAACCTCTCAAGGATCCTTAGTCAAATACGGGCCAATGATCCAACAATTATTACAAGCAATTAATCTATCTAGACTAGTGGCAATCGTGCATTGTAAGGTGAATCAATTTGGAAATAGTCCGGTGCATATAGGAAACCATATGGCAGATAAAGCTGTGAAAGAAGCAGCTAGAAGTCAAATATTGCTAGTTTTGCCAGAAAAGGTCCACAGGTTGGGACCTAAGAGTCTGCAGTATACACCATAAGACAATAAATCGGCTAATCTACTGTAGGCAAATAAAAATCAAGAAGAGTAGTGGGTGACTCCTTCACATCAAGTAATAGTTACACAGGAAATTATATGTAAATTGGCTAATAGAACACACCAAGAAACTCACTGGGGAATTGAGACAATGGTAGAGGCATTGAAAACACGAGTGCTAAGTGTATGAATGTCACATCCCACTCAGATGAGGGAGACAAGTGACTCAGATTCGTAAATCCCCAACAGAGTGGACAATGGTGAGACAAGTCTCAAAGTCCAGCTATTTATTAACTTTCCACAACATACTAATTGGATACACGATAATTCACTAAGTATATAACAAGTTCTGGCAAGCAATATAGTATGCCTTGTGTTACTTAAGGGTAGTGAGGGAAAAGGGGAAAAAGGAAAGGAGGGAGATAGAGAGAGAGAGAATAGAGAAACAGAGATCACCAGTCCAGGTTCCTGTGTTGGTCTCATACAAGTTTGTCAGGGATGCATCCATCTTCTTCACTTCTTCACGTTGTCTTTTTTCTTTCTACATTTCACTCCTTGCCCCCCATCAATTTATACACACTTTCCTGGGTCCATCCTCTAGGTTGACCCACATACCTATGTATCCCATGTATGGAGAGGGGTAAGGTACTTCATGGGATTATGTAACTAGCATGATCTTGTTAATCTTCATTAATATATGTAGGGGTGTTAATTTTAACATGCATTTTGTGGATAATGAAGCAAAGGTCATTCACTGGACAGATGGCCCCTGAAATTTGACCAGGTGGACCAGAGCAGAACTGTCCTGTCTCCATAGGACTCCCCCCTCCAGCTGCATCCTGTGCTATCCAGGCAGCCTTATCAGCTAAAAACTTCACACTATCCACCCCATGACTATAGTTTTGTTACTTGTGTTTGAGACATTCCTCAGCTCAGAGGGCCTCTGCTTCCCCTCCCCCCCCCCCCATCCCTTATCTCTCTCAGGCTGTTTTTTCTTGCAGGCCTGTTTCTCTCAGGCCCTGTTTTTGGGGAGTTATAAGTTGTCTCTCTAAATGAATGACTGGAATAGCCAAAAGCATAGTGAATAAATGCAAATTATGCTTGAAGAACAATCCTCACTTACCCTGAAGACCTTTACCAGGGGTGACAAAGAGGAAACAGTCAGGAGACTATTGGCAAATAGACTTTTCCGAATTACCACAGCAAAATGGATACTGGTATCTTTCGATAATGATAGATACTTTTTCAGGCTGGCCGGAAGCTTTCCCTTGTCGCACCAACAAGGCAAAAGAAGTAGCAAAATGTTACTTAAGGAAATAATACTGAGATTTGGGGTACCTATAGGATTATCTTTGGATAGGGGTCCACACTTCATAGCAGAAGCCGTTCAAAATTTAGCTAAAGCACTGGGGGTAAAATGTGATCTCCATACTGCATGGAGACCTCAGTCAAGTGGGAGAGTAGAAAGAATGAATCAAAGCCTAAAAAGACTGTTGGTCTCGGTCCAGCCAGGATCAGGGTGATGTGCAGAAGAATGACAAACTTACACCAGTTTGTTGAAGGGGGGGGGCATTGCCAAGAGCAAATGCTCCTGCACTGTGTGCAAGCTCCCAATTTATTACCACCTGTTTACATAGGTTTGTTTTTACTTCTACATCCTACTGACCTTCAGGTTTTGCCTGTTTATTGCTTACATGCTCACCACACTCTTCAGGTGGTGTTTTTTACTGCTGTTTTTCGCACAACACGGTGTTACATAATGCTGCCTCAGTTATCCACAATCATTCTTCTAACCTCAAAGTCAGTTTATATTTTGCTAACTACGAGTTCTTAATTCCCACATCTCCCCCTTCTTTGTTTTGTAGCTTCGTTTCCGTGGTGATCATTGCAATCAGTCTCAGTTTGGCCTTCTGCACTGTGGACGGGAGGCATCATATGCGTCGTAGGATGATAAATCCTGTAAAACAAATCAAACATCCCAGGCCTGCTAAAACCTGCATCTGTAGGTTCAGACCTGAAAATTAATGCCTAGGGTTGAGCCATGATAAACTTTTTGCCCAACTCTCTCATGATGTCATCATGCATTAATTTCAAGGATGCCAATTAAACTCAGATATCAGAGTGAAAAGAGTAGGCTGATTTCACTACCAACAATTAAAGAATATAACTAAGTACTACAAAAATAAGCAGTAAGAAAAATACAGAATAGTACACTTACTTATTACTATATATAATTAAACAAGGCAAATGCACCGAATCATTACTGCGCAATGGGGTGCTAATATCCAGATCCGCAATTGCTGGGGAGCCCTGGTTGCAGTGAGGATTTGGAGTACCTTTCCCTGCAAGTGGGAAGTCCTACGCGATGCATCCATCCGTAGGTGAGGCATCCAAAGTCACAGCAAGCAAGTCCAGCCTCATATATCCAAATCAGCAAGCCAGAATAACTTGCACTTTTCTTTGAGCGGAAACATCTGATTTCATCCTCCTGTTGGGTTCCACCCAGAGCCTGGCCAGTACTCAAGGGGGAAAACCAAGGGAGTTTCTAATGACATCGAATACTTGGGTTCTTAATGTTTAACACTGCTAAACAAAGTAAGTTGGATACACATTCTCACAGTATTTCATCCTTATTAAGAACTACATTTTGTCTAAGCTACATCTTTCACTAGTGACTAGTAAGCCTATATATTTTGTTAATGATCAAATACTAATAATGCTAATGATAATAGAGATTTTACAAATTAGCAAATAATAATAATGGATAATGTTTAGTTATAAGGTTCATCTATAGGTCAACTTGTTTCAGGCCTATTATTCAGGCCTGAAGTGCTAAGGCTTGGACAACAGGCCCAAGCCAGAGTTGACCTATAGATGAATCCTGTATATTTTATAACTGATAACCATTGTGCTAGTAGGTATTGTACTAAGTTATAACAACCCACTTATGCTGGTGTAAAAAGTGCTAAAGTATTGAAATACTGCAGCCTGAACAACAGGCCCCAAGCTGAAGCTGCTAACTTAGCATGTAGTCATTAATAAAATATGTAAACTCACTAGTGAAAGACAAAATATAATCAGTAGAGAGGAGAGAATGTATCCGACTTTCCTTTCGCAGCCTTCTTCAAGGCTGAGAACCTAAGTATTTGGCCTTGTTAGAAACTCCCTTGGTCTCCCCCCCGAGCCCTGGCCAGGCTTCGGGTGGAATCCAACAGGAGAATGAAACCAGAAACTTTCCGCTCAAAACAAAGGTGCCAGCTATTCTGGCTTGTCGATCTCTGGTATATAAGGCTGGGCCCGTTCACAGCGACTTTGGAAGCCTCACCTACGGGTGGACGCACCGCGTAGGATTTCCCACTTGCCGGGACAGGCTCTCCAAATCCTCGCTGTAACCGGGGCTCCCCAGCGTCTGCGGATCTGGATGATGATGATTATATATGCAAGTGGTGATGTATTTCTCTTAATTACTATTCTCTCTCTCTCTCTCGTGTAGTAATGATTTGATGCATTACTCTGTTTGTTGCTTTAAGTGCACTGTTCTGCTTCTTCTTACTGCATGTTCTCTGTATTACGCTGTTACATTACTCGGTTATCACCAGTAAAGTACGCCTACTCTTTTCACTCTGGTGTCCGAGTTTAATTGGTATCCTTAATCAGCAAAACAAGGCCTCAGCACTACAAATTCAGATCTACATCGCAAAGGAAAAATTACTGTAAGCTTATGGCTAGATACATTGTCTGTAGATAGACAACTAAAATATTGAGGGATCTGTGATGATGATCTGATATCGGCCAGTACTATTGCTTCTGTTAGAATTGATGGAGTACAGTTTTAAATAGCAATGAAGTACACAGTGGTGGAAAATTGGCACAGAACCTACAAGTATTTAATCTTATTTGTGCCTCTTTTCCAGCCAACAAAATATACGGATGAGTTGCACAGATGGTCTAAAATACAGGTGCTGTGGTGACTGCACACATGTACCCCTTCCTCCTGTGGACATACACATGGGGGGGCATCTGCATACAATGCTATATTGACAACATTCAAATGATATGACTGATTCTCTGTGTCTCGAGGAGGAAGCCAAGCTCCTCCAGTCCCTTGTGTGTTGTTATTGCTACTGGTACATCGGGATCCCACCGCTGCCACCGTGTCTTCTGCTTTCTGTTGTCGTTGTTTTAGACTTCCTCAAGTGATAGCTGCAGTCACCAAGTTCCTAGGGGAACGTAGCCTGCGTGTCGATTCCTGCATCATCAGTTGAGGGGTCTGTGGCATCGGGTTGGAGGGTTGCTCCTTCCAGCTCATGATATGGCTTGACTTTCCTTGCTGGTATCCACCGAGGACCCGTGGGTGATAAAACACAAGCATACCCCCTCCCTCATACCAGCAGATCTACCGGCCCTCTCCAGGTTGGGTCTCCTTCGGGATCCTTATACAAGACCCGTGGTTTAATTGTAGAGTCTGTTGTGGTGCTAAAATGACGTTCCGCTGCTGTCAAGGCAAAAGGATTTCTGTTTAAAATATTAAGAATCTATAAAGCCATTGCCAGTTGATTATGTGGTGTGTCCAGAGAATTCCTCCTTTGTTTTAAAATCAAGGCCTTTAGTGTACTGACCATCAGAAAGATTTAAAGTTAGTCCTTTTAGAATGTCTATACTATTATATATTCAGGAACGGGGGGAATCATGACTGAATACAATCGTCTTGGGAGGTTTCCTATTTTCATTTCTATTTGTGTTTGTACAGCTTCAATTTGTTTTCCTTCCAAACCTGTGATAATTACAGGTTGTCCTTTAAATTTCCTGGGATTCCCATATATTAAGGAGGCCTCCGCTCTAGCATCAATCAGGGCATTTACTGTTTGTGGGGACCATAATATTGATTCCCCTCTCTTGCCTCCTGCAAAGGGTACAAGTCAGAAAATGCTGCCCAATCCTCTTTCACCTCCGGAACCGTTGATCCACCCACGGGGGCCCTCCGTGAGCAGACAGAGGGTCCCGTTGAGGTTCAAGAAGAGGCGCTGTAGGCTGAGTTGTCCCTGGATCTTTAGTTTTAGAACTCTGCACTCTCTTGCTAGTTTTATTCAGCTCTCTCTGTGTATATATTCGCCACAGCTCGTCAGTTGGAACACCATCAATTTTTTTCATGAGACATGCTGTCTTTTAACAAAGCTGTAAACATTTCCTTACGAGAACTCCTGTTTTCACTGCTTTTAGGGCTGTCTCTAGTGTCTCGATTCCCTGCACTCCCTCGGGGGCCCCACTCTCCAAGGTCACCCAGCTTCTGTATTTTTTCGATCACATTACAAAGGGGATTTTCTGTCTTATTAATCACAGGAGCATGATTACATTTTTATATACCGGTGGGGCAGCCTTAATCAGTTTATTTCTCATGGTGACAGACAAAGGATGCTGCATCATAATGTCAGCATCTTCTATAAAAACTGCCGCTTTTAGTGTTTGGGGGAGGCAGGGCGGGCGGGTGCGGGCCGGGGGTGTGGTGCCGGGCTTGGCCAGACTACCGATAAGGCTGCGGCAAAGAGCTGCGCTTTGTGGCCCTTGGTACCTACATGTTATCAAGCTTTCAGACATTTGCCAAGCTCCTGGGGTTTTCCCCTGAGTGGTGTAAGCACTGCTTGACAGTCAGTATTAGCACTGTCATATGCCAGTTGTAATATTAGAGCTTTGGCTGCCTCAGGGTTATCTACCTGTTGAGAGATCGCCGCCTGTAAATGATCTATAAATTGCCAATATGACTCCTGAGAGCCTTGTCGGATGGTTGCAAAGGAACCCATTCTGCGTTCCCCATCAGGTACCTTTTTCCATGTTAGTAAAGCAGCTTGGGAGGTCTGGGTAAACAAGCGCTGATCTTGCTGGGCTTGAACAAGGGGGTCTTTATACTGCCCTTTGCCGACCAGCATGTCATAGCCTATTGGTGTACTGTCAGCCAAATTTTTCATGGATTGCACTGTACAGATCTCTGAAAACACAGTTTTCCAGATAGAATACTGTGCTGGTGTTAATACCACTTTTATAAGAGCCATCCAATCCCATGGGACCAAGTGATATCCATGAGCAATTGCCTCCAGTATACCTCTTGTAAATGAGTTTTGAAGCCCGTTCTCATTAATGCTTTTACGTAGTTCTTTAAAAATCTGGTATGGCAGGGGCTCATGCTGTGGCTGGTGGTTGGGTGTTAAGATTGCTGGAAGCGCCACAGGATCTCCATTGCTCAGTGCCTCCTTAAGACATGTCTCTAGCCTAGATTCTTTTCCCTGAATCTCTACCGGGAATGCCTCCAGTGGGGGAGGTGGAAAATCAGAAGGTACAGATTGTAATTCCTCATCTTTAACATTTTCATCTCCACTTGCTTCTGCTGGGGGGGGGTAGTAGGAGTTAGTTCTTTCTCCTGTTGGGATGAGGTACTTACAGGTTCTGGTATTTTTCCTGTCAGTGGTTGTAAAGCCATGTAAATCACTCGCCATGTAAGGAAGACAGAGGTTGGCAATGTACTCCCCAGGTCTTCATTAGTTTAAAACTCCTGTCTGACCTTCCACCATAATGCTAAATCAAAAGTTCCGTTGACTGGGAACCATGTACAATATTTAAAGATACAGCGCAGTAACTCATGCAGTTGGTCATCTGTTACTGAATATTGGGCAGTGTTCAATAACTGCTTTAAAACTTGTATATAGTGCTTTTGTTCCTTAGAAAACGAGAAAGAAAGAAAAACCCCTTATGATTTAAGAGAAAGAGAAGAAAAACCATATGCTAGCAGCTTCCCACAGCCAGGCACTGCTGCCTGGCACCCACCAGATAAGAGAAAGAAACCAGCAGCTTCCCACAGCCAGGCGCTGCTGTCCAGCAGTTAAAGAAAAAAACCCCTTCTGTACTTTCGTATGTCAGCAGCTTTTCCAAAGCTGGGCGCTGCAGTCTGGTACTTACCAGTGGAATGAATATTGAAGTCTGGACGCCACTTTCCTCCTTCTCATACGAGCACGCCGCTGTCTTCTTCAATTTTCCGTACAGCTCACACAGGGCACCATTTGTCAGTCTCGGTCTATCCGGGACCGGGGCGACGCTCAGAAGAAAGACAAACTCACACCAGTTTGTTGAAGTGGGGGCATTGCCAAGAGCAAATGCCGCTGCACTATGTGCAAGCTCCCAATTTATTACCACCTGTTTACATAGGTTCGTTTTTACTTTTACATCCTACTTGTTATAAGTAGATTTCTCAAACTGATGTGAGTCAGAGCCAATCAAAATTTCAATTGTTTACTTAGCAAGCGGCAACAAGCAAAACAGCGCTGGGCGGCCGGGGAGTCCCTGCTCCACCAACGGCGCGCACTCACTTCCCGAGAGTCCGTCTTTTTTATATCCTCCGCCTTCTGGTATCGGGTCTCTCTGAGAGGTGTACCCTGCGTCTGTGCACTTTGCAGCTAGGGGGTCGCTCCATCCGGGTCTTCCTCACGTCACCAACTCCTTGTATTTCCTGCTTTCCTGAGAGTGGCTCACAAAGCTTTTGTTTATATCTTACAGAGTACAGACATTACCCCTTTGTCCTTCTTCCCTTTGTCTTTCTCCCCTTTGTCCTTCTTCCCTTCTCCCTCTTTTCAGTCTTTTGCACAATAGGAGTCCTTGCTTCAGCATTTCAACTTAGATAAGCACTTGCAGTCAGTTAGTCGTTACACAGTGTAATAGTTAAGATTAAGTTTAGGCCTACATAGTTTATGGAATAACATGTCACAAGCTCCCAGTTTCTTTAATGGAATTTGATGAACAAACAGTTTACTGTCTATCACACTACTGACCTTCAGGTTTTGCCTGTTTATTGCTCACATGCTCACCACACTCTTCAGATGGTGTTTTTTACTGCTGTTTTTCACACAACATGGTGTTACATAATGCTGCCCCAGTTTCCCACAATCATTCTTCTAACCTCAAGGTCAGTTTACATTTTGCTAACCACCCATTCTTAATTCCCACAAAAGACACATAAGTAAAATTTGCCAAGAGGCTCAGATAAAGTGGCTGGATGCTTTACCCTTAGCTTTGCTACAAATATGCATCCAGCCCAGAACTAAAGAAAAGGTTAGTCCTTTTCAAATCATATATGGTAAACTTTATCAGGTAACCGAGACAGGAGTTAATCTTGAAATCATAGGGAAACATTACCTGAAAGAGTATGTTATCTCTCTAGGAAAGGTTCTGTCCTCTCTCCACAGGTATGTCACTGGGAGCACGCTGCTATCCTTGGACATGCCTGTGCATCCATACCAACCTGGAGACTGGGTGTATCTGAGGATGTGGTCAGATGAACCATTGAAGGAAAAGTGGAAAGGACCCTTCCAGATTTTACTCACCACCTACACAGCTGTCAAGCTCAAAGGAGTCACTCCGTGGATACATCACAGCAGGATCAAGCCAGCCACATCACCAGAATGGACTGTAAAACAAGAAGGACATTTATGCTTAAAATTAACTTGGGAATCATGACATTCTGGGTTATATCTCTTGCGGTGATGTTAGGAAGTGCAGAAGTTGATAGACGGAGGCGCCAATGCATATTTAGATGAAAACCTAATTCTAACTTTAATACAAGGGTTTGGTAGAATGCATAATCTTACCAGTGTTACAGCATGTATCCCAATTCCTCATTCAGCTAGTCAGCCTATCCCATGGGGTATTATACCAATAAATTCATCTTTATTAGAGGAATATGATAACATCACAAAAGCCTTTAAACGAGCTAGTGCTTCCTATTATTTAGATGGAGAATGTAACTGTTGACAGAGAATAGGTCACATATTGAAAGACCCTCTTACAAATAATGCCATTAACATAACTATTGAACCTGCAGTAAAAGGAAAATGTAAGAATTAAAAGACACACTGAAACAGAAAAAGACTTTGATACTTGGACAGGGCCTTCCACTGCGGTACAACTTGAATGGGGATTCCAAAGTTTCCTATTACCAGGACTAATGGCTTTAGAAAATCGAATACTGATAGAAAATTTGACTTGGCAAGTGGAAACTTTATCAAGAGCCACTCAAAAAGGATTCCAAATTATTAATAAACAGGTCCAAGCTAATACTAAAATTACTTTACAAAATAGGCTAGCCTTAGACTTGCTATTAGTTAAAGAACAAGGGGTGTGTGGATATCTTAAATTAGACAAAGAACACTGCTGTATCCACATCCCAAACATCACCTATAGCCTGCAAGAATAGCTAGATAAAATGAGAAAAGTAGCAGAAGACAGCAGAGTGATCAGGGATGCAGCGGAAAATAATTGGCTCAACAAAATCCTCCAAGGGTTAGGCGGATGGTCTCTAAAAGGATGATTAGCCACCCTATTGGAAGGAATAATTAGTGTAGTTATAATTATAGCTGTTATAGGAATCTGCATAGGTTGTACTAAAAATCATTGAGAAAAATATGTGTGGAGGTTTGAACTCAGCCGGCAGCCAGACGCCACATGGCCAGCCGTTCACCTCCCCCTCCCCGCTCTGGTAAGATAGGGGAGGAACAAAAGAAGAGAATTCATGGGCTGAGTAAAAAGAAAGAATTTACTAAATATAACAAGAGAACAACAGTAACAATAGTGAGTTCAAAAAGAAAAAGGGTAAAATGCAACAGTGGCTTACCAAACGCGGCAACCGCCCCCCACAGCAACAATAGTGCCCAACGAACAGACGGCTCCAGAGAGAGACCCTGAGAGCGAGCCCGCCCACCTGGGCATGACATCACATGGTATGAAATACTCCAATGAAAATTAACTCCATCCTGGTCGAAACCAGGACAATATGGAAATAGTAAGAAAATCTAACTACTTCCAAAGGGGGGATTGATACCAAAGACTTAAAAAATTTAGTTAATATACCAGTAAAAGGCCCCTTTGTATAAACTTCATACAGACAAGATAAGCAAGCCTACGTGCCAAAGAGCGACCCTTCCCCAATTCAGTACACTTTGTACAGACAAGTCTGCGTGCGTGGAGGCAGTCTCGCAATGCATGTATTAGATTTCCTGGAAATAGGCAGGTACTTAACATGTGCATTAGATTCCCTGGAAATAAGTGGGTACTTCTTAGGAATTATATAAATATTCATTTTTTAAATGTATATAATGAGTTTGCTTTTTTCCCTGGTGTGCATGTTACGAGGAGAAATCCCCCATGCACCCAGCACTGCAATAAACCAATGTCAGCTTTCTAAACTATCATTTGGTTTGGAGAGTTTTCTTGGTTACAGTTTTTGGTAACAGGCTCATATGTCCAGGTACCAGCAACTAGGGAGACTGGGATCCAGGGGAAGTTACTGGGCAGACTGAGTGTCTGAGACCAGTTGCTGGAGTGACCAACCTTGAACACATGTGTATATATATATATATTCTCAGTAGCAGACTTCCATCCTGCTCAGCCAGAGAGGGGATCAGGATAAGGTTGTTGGTGCTGTCTGTTCACATGAATGCTCTGAGTGTCTGTCTGTGATCTGTGTGGCTGGCCATGTATATGCGTATATACATATATACGTATATATGTAGTGTGTATGCATGTTGCATGTGCATGTGCCTGAAACAAAGAGCTTCACTCAACAGTCAGAATTGAGTATAACTGTTAAGCAGGTATTCTTTATTCGCAGCGCTGGGCAGCACTGGGGATCGCTCCACCACAAGTGCCACACTTACTAACAAAACTCTCTGGCTAATATACACAAAAAGCATACATATGCATCAGATTTCTTAGAAAAGGCAGTCTTATGCTAATGGGTTCTCAGAATTCATTTACATAGTCTGAGCATGCGTAGTAAAAATAGAGTGAGGGTCCTCTCCCCTCCTTAGGGGTCCACACAGCCTTTCTCACACTGTCCCTTAGTGAACTTTAGGTTTCCTGTGTCCATATATGGTCATAGAGTGACCTCATCCGTCCTTCACTCCTGTTTGTTCCAAGGAGGTTAGTTTAGACCAGCTTTATTCACTTATCCTGACACTGGCGTCTTCTTAGGCACTTGTTTTTTAGGTTCCTGCTATTAGGGATGTACTCGGGGAGTTTTTCAGACTGTCCAAGGTCTGTCTTATCTTTACTAGGCAAGGAGTTACAGGTTTCAAAGCATTTTACAAGTGGGTAATGACTACAGAGGGTAGTTAGGAAAAAGTATAAATGAAATTACATACATTGCAGTAAAATACGGGAAAAATAAAAGTTAATAAAACACAAGTGATGTGTAACATTAAAACTAAATGTCCTACTTTACAGGTCCCTGTACATTAGCAATTTCAAATATACTTGCAGCAACTTCCCTTCACTCCTGCTGGTGTTGTCCCTCAAACGGGGTTCGTTACCCAGTGTGCAAAAGCCGATCTCACACACAGAGCCGAGATATCAGTTTATTCCATAGTTGCGCAAAGATGGGTGCTAGGTGGTAATTCCACAAAGCTAGCACGCTATACAAAGGAACTACAGCCTATTTATCCTATTACATGATTAGTAAAAACCTATCTAAGTTTACACTCGTTCGTCCGTAATTACCATTCCACTTGCTGTTGATTAGTTATATTTAAATTAGCCTCACTTGCTGTGTAAATTAGTACACATGTTCCTTGCAGGTGTGAGGGGGCAAGATTTTTTTGGTCTTGAATTGAGTCAGTGGTCGCAATCTCCCCCCTGCCGCCTTTACTTCTCCCCCAGTTTTCACAGATTTTTGCTGACTTCATGCTTCTTGGGCAATTATCCAGCCTCTGGCACCTTCTGGGGCAGGATGCTCACCTCTTATCAGTCTTCTATCTCCTCCCCAATGGTAAAGGCATTAGCAACGCCTGGATCATATCAGGCTTAAACAATAGAGCCAGTGATTAGTGGTCCTTTTGCTTGATGAGAAACATTTGTACGGGCTGTAAGACTACACTGGGAATATATCTCCAGCCTCCCTACTGGTTGTATATGGGGACACTGAGTGGCAGCAGCCTCACCTCTCTCAGGCTGTTGGATCCAGCATGATATATTTTCTACTAATACTTAGCTGACCTGTGTGTCTCTACTGGTGCAATTATTCTAAATTTAGCATCATACATTTCTTCTGGTGCTTCACAGAAAATTTAGAGATTGTTTTTAACCAGTACTTGTTTATCACTACCCTCCCTCATCTGATTTTTCAAGCTGGAATTCTCACATAAGTATCTGGATTCCTCCTTAAATTGGATAGAAGAAGTACTACTGAAGTCAAGATACTGAGAGATTAGTAAATCATCAAAGAGAAATTATTAAGATGATAAATAATTTTTGAGAGTTAAAATACTAAAGACCCTATCTTAATCTTGTATCTGGAATGCAATTGACAGGAGCTCTTGGCCAGTGAAGTAGGTCTGAGTTCTGTCATCACATCAGCAGGTACCTGCCATTACCTGCCAAGCAAGAAAGAAATGTGTCTGTGTGTGGAGTTGTGGTGGTTTAGTCCCTGCCGGGGTCTGAGACCACGCGGCTGCTGCCCCTCCCCCACAAAGGGAGTGAAATACAAAGCCCCGGGCTCAGATAAGGAGAGGTTTAATACAACAGTGCAACAGCAACACAACAAACAACAACAATAACAATAAGAATAACAGTAATAACAATGAACAGAGCAAAATATCTACCAATACAGCAGTGAGAACAGAGCAAATCCCACAGTACACGCGGTAACCGACTGTCCTGCTTCAGCGCCAGGATGTGACGTCCCATGGTATGTGAATAACCCGGCTAGAGCTCCCCCCCACTGCTGGGGAAATTTAACCCTATCCTGGTTAAACCAGGACATAATCCACCCCTTTAGTCTATACCATGTGCGTCACATCCAGTTGCCATTTAGCAATTAGCATTAACAAAGAAAAATTAACAAAAGCACAGTATAATTCACGGTGTGTTTTCACCCACAATCAAGTCCCCTTGTGGTACGCATCGGACCTCTCCATCCTTCTGCATCACCCACCGGGTGCACCCAGGTCCTTGAGCAAAAACAATCCCGTGGATGGGTTTGCCTTTGCCCGGCGCAGGACTAACCCAGACCATTTTTCCCAGCAGATCCCTCATGCGCACAGGGACTTTATCCCCGTCCACAACACGTGGAAGTTTTGACTGAGCCGGGCCAGCTCGATTGGCAGATCCTCTTGTGTTCACTAACCAAGTGGCCTTTGTCAGATGTGTGTCCCAGTGTTTGAAGGTTCCACCCCCCATTGCTCTCAATGTAGTTTTTAACAGTCCATTGTAGCGCTCGATCTTCCCGGAGGCTGGTGCGTGGTACGGGATGTGGTAGACCCACTCGATGCCGTGTTCTTCTGCCCAGGCATCTATGAGGTTATTTCGGAAGTGAGTTCCATTGTCCGACTCAATCCTCTCTGGGGTGCCGTGTCGCCACAGGACTCGCTCTTCAAGGCCCAGGATGGTGTTCCGGGCGGTGGCGTGGGACACTGGATAAGTTTCGAGCCATCCCGTGGTTGCTTCCACCATTCTGAGCACGTGGCGCTTGCCTTGGCAGGTCTGTGGCAGTGTGATGTAGTCGATCTGCCAGGCCTCTCCATACTTATACTTCATCCATTGATCTTCATTCCGCTGGGGCTTCACCCGTTTGGCTTGTTTGATTGCAGCACACATCTCACATCCGTGGATGATCTCTGCGATGGTGTCAATGGTGAGGTCCACCCCTCGATCTCGAGCCCACCTGTATGTTGCATCTCTGCCTTGGTGACCCGAGGTCTCATGGGCCCACCAGGCTATGAACAGTTCACCTTTATGCTGCCAGTCCAAGTCCACCTGAGCCACTTCGATCTTAGCAGCCTGGTCCGCCTGCTGGTTGTGTTGATGTTCATCAGTGGCCCGACTCTTGGGTATATGGGCGTCCACATGGCTCACCTTCACAACGAGGTTCTCCACCAGGGCTGCAATATCCTGCCACACTTCAGCGGCCCAGACGGATCTGTCCTTGCGTTGCCAGTTGTTCTGTTTCCATTGCTGCAACCACATCCACAGGGCACTTGCCACCACCCATGAGTCAGTGTAGAGATAGAGCCTCGGCCACTTTTTTCGCTCAGCAATCTCCAAAGCCAATTGGATGGCTTTCACCTCTGCAAACTGGCTCGATTCATCTTGTCCCTCAACAGCTTCAGTGGTTTCTCGTGTGGGATGCCACACTGCAGCCTTCCATCGTCGATGTTTTCCCACAATGCGACAAGACCCATCAGTGAACAGGGCATATCGCTTCTCCTCCTCTGGCAGCTCGTTATATGGTGGGGCCTCCTCAGCACATTTCACCTCTTGTTCTGGTGACATCCCAGAATCTTTGCTCTCTGGCCAGTTTATGATCATTTCCACCAATCCTGGGCGAGGTTCCCTATTCGAGCCTGTTGTGTTATCAACGCAACGCATTTACTCCACGTGGCATCTGTTGCATGATGTGTGGAGGGAGCCTTTCCTTTGAACATCCATCCCAGCACCGGCAGTCGGGGTGCCAGGAGGGCCTGTGTCTCAGTGCCGACCAGTTCTGAGGCAGCTCGAATTCCTTCGTACGCTGCCAGTATCTCCTTCTCAGTCAGGGTATAGTTAGCTTCAGAGCCTTTGTATCCCCGGCTCCAAAAGCCTAGAGGTCGGCCTCGGGATTCCCCATCTGCTCTCTGCCAAAGGCTCCAGGAAGGGCCATTCTCCCCGGCTGCGGTGTAGAGCACGTTCTTAATCTCTTGCCCTGCCCGGACTGGCCCGAGGGCCACTGCCTGGGTAGTCTCCTGCTTAATTTGTTCAAAGGCTTGTTGTTGCTCTGGGCCCCATTTAAAATCGTTCTTCTTGCAGGTTACGTGGTAGAGAGGGCTCACAATCAGGCTGTAGTTTGGGATGTGCATCCTCCAGAACCCCACAGCACCCAGGAAGGACTGAGTCTCCTTTTTGGTGGTTGGTGGGGCCATGGCTGTTATCTTGTTTATCACCTCCATTGGGATGTGGCAACGCCCATCTTGCCATTTTATTCCTAGGAACTGAATCTCCCTTCCAGGCCCCTTAACTTTCTGTCGCTTGATGGCAAAACCAGCCTTCAGGAGGATTTCAATTATCTTCTTTCCTTTCTCAAAGACTTCCTCAGCTGTGTCCCCCCATACAATGATATCATCAATGAACTGCAGGTGTTCCGGAGCCCCACGTTTCTCCAGTGCAGTATGGACCAGTCTATAGCAAATGGTGGAGCTGTGTTTCCACCCCTGGGGCAATCAATTCCAGATGTACTGGATACCCCTCCAAGAGAATGCAAACTGTGGCCTGCACTCTGGTGCTATTGGGATGGAGAAGAACGCGTTAGCGATGTCAGTTGTGGCGTACCACTTGGCTGCCTTCGACTCCAGCTCATACTGGATCTCTAGCATGTCCGGCACTGCAGCACTCATCGCTGGCGTAACTTCATTCAGGCCACGGTAGTCCACGGTTAGTCTCCATTCGCCATTAGTCTTTCTCACTGGCCATATAGGGCTGTTGAAAGGTGAATGAGTCTTGCTGATCACCTTCTGGCTTTCTAGTCGATGGATCAGCTGATGGATGGGTACCAGGGAATCTCGGTTAGTGCGGTACTGCCGCCGGTGCACCGTCTTGGTGGCAATTGGCACTCGCTGCTCTTCAGCCTCAAGCAACCCCACCACCGTGGGATCCTCTGAGAGGCCGGGTAAGGTGGACAATTGCTCAACCTCCTCCAGGGCAGCTATACCAAAGGCCCACCAGTACCCTTTTGGGTCTTTAAAGTACCCTCTCCTGAGGTAGTCTATACCTAGGATGCACGGGGCATCTGGGCCAGTCACAATGGGGTGCTTATGCCAGTCCTTCCCAGTTAAGCTTACTTCAGCCTCTAATAGGGTCAGCTGTTGGGATCCCCCTGTCACTCTGGAGATGCAGATGGGTTCAACCCCACTGTGGCTTGATGGCATCAGGGTGCACTGTGCGCCAGTGTCTACCAAGGCCTTATATTTTTGTGGGTCTGATGTGCCAGGCCATCGGATCCACACCTTCCAGTAAATCCGATTATACCTTTCCTCCACCTGGCTGGAGGCAGGGCCCCTCTAATCCTGCTCACCATCACTCACTTGATCTAAGAGTGACTCCTGCAAGAATGACTCACAGGTCCCCTCAAGAGGGTCAAGCATACTGTTGGCCATTCTATTCGGTCTGGGGGATTTCTGACTAGACACTGGAGCTGCATCTCTCTTGGAAGACTCCCCTTTCATGGTGGTCTTCCCTTTCAGTTGCTGTACTCGTGCAGCTAGGGCGGAAGTGGGCTGTCCATGCCACCTTCTCATGTTTTCCCCATGGCCGTGGAGGAAGAACCACAGGGTGCCCCGTGGTGTGTACCTTCCACTGCCCTTCTCTTGGGTGGGGAAGCGCCTGCTTCTAATGGCTGAGACATCCGCCCGTGCAGGTGGAACACAGGACATGTCCTCTTCCACTTTCTGGAGCCTCTGAGACAGTTCCTCTACAGCTGAAACCAAAGCATGTTGGGAGGAAGGGAGACTTCCCTCATATTGCCAGAGCTGGCCAATCACTTCATCCACTTTCTGAGTCTGGGTGTATCACTACCAGGACACTACTGCTACTGCTTTGGAATGTCCCTCTGGTCCACTTTGCAGGAACTTCCGCCACATCGACTGTGTGCAAGGGGCCTGATCTGGATCCATTGGTGACTGTTCATCATTCAGATCACCATAGATAATGTCAAACACAGCCATTTCCCTGAGGTTTTCAATGCCTTTCTCCATGTCGGTCCACAGAACATAGAACATCATCCTTGTAGGGGTACCTCTCCCTCACAGCGAGCAGGAGTCGCCTCCAAAGGCTGAGGGTTTGAGTCTGTTTCCCTATTGCCTTGTCAATACCAGCCTGCTTGGCTAAAGGTCCCAGCTGCTTGGCCTCTCTCCCCTCCAATTCCAAACCAGCAGCTCCACTATCCCAGCATCGGAGCAGCCACATGCAAATTTGCTCGCCTGGAAGACGGCCAAAATCCTTCCGCATATCTCGCAACTCACTCAGGGATAGAGATCGGATGGTTACCTCTGGCTCTTCCTCCTGCTCTCATGATGGGCCTGGTTCATTATCACCCTGTGCACTGCGAGGGGATTTCTGGTATATTTGGTTTTCCGTATCGGAGCGACTGATATTGGTACTGCTTGTCCCTGTGGCCCAGCTGCTGTGGTGGTGGAGGCGACTGGTACTGGCACTGCCTGTCCCCCTGGCCCAGTTGCTGTACCAGTAGGTTCACTTTCAGATTCTGCAGCCCCTTCTCTCCCTTGAGGGCAATGAACTGTGTTAAAGATGACACAGTAGACATGGGCAAGCCCCCAGCACATCGCAAGGATTTGTGTTTCCTGGGGTTTGTCAGATTGGCAGCACACCTTTTCCAAATGCTCCACCAGTTTATCAGGACTCTCTGTTTGTTCAGGAATGAAATCCCAAAGCATTGGGGGTGACCACTGACTCAGGCACTTGCCCATCTTCTCCCACACACCTTGCCATTTATAACTATCTGCCCCCGGGGCAGGTTTCCGGGTGGTGCTATTGTTGGAGAAGTACCGCATGGCCCAAAACAAGATCTGGCAGACATTCTGAAAGCACAGTGCCGCAAGCACTCTGGCCTGGATGCTCCAGGGATAGCTGAAACTCTCAAAAACCGAGAGAATCTCTTCCCCTAGCTCACCCATAGAGGGGGTGAGACCCCAAACAAAAGACCAGGCAGCAAACAGGTACCGCTTCACCCCCACAAGCAGCGATACGAGCCCATTATAAGCAGACAGTAACCAGTAGAGCAGAGCAAGACCCTTGATACATTTTCCACCGAGAATAAACTCCAGCACTGGGAACACACAGAGGATATAAGGATTAATCCAGCCCCACCACGCAAGCAAATTGGCCAGCATTGCAAACGTTTCTTATCAAACAAATGCAAATAAAACCAGAAAAGAATTACACCTAACAGATTGCTCTAACACACCTTCTCCTTTTGTCCTTATCTCAGCCTTCTCGTGCACCACGTTGGGCACCAAAAGTTGTGGTGGTTTAGTCCCTGCCGGGGTCTGAGACCACGCGGCCGCTGCCCCTCCCCCACAAAGGGAGTGAAATACAAAACCCCGAGACTGAGATAAGGAAAGGTTTAATACAACAGTGCAACAGCAACACAACAAACAACAACAATAACAATAAGAATAACAGTAATAACAATGAACAGAGCAAAATATCTACCAATACAGCAGTGAGAACAGAGCAAATCCCACAGTACACGCGGTAACCGACTGTCCTGCTTCAGCGCCAGGATGTGACGTCCCATGGTATGTGAATAACCCGGCTAGAGCTCCCCCCCTACTGCTGGGGAAACTTAACCCTATCCTGGCTAAACCAGGACAGGGGTGTATGTATATACATATCTATGTGTATATATTTATACACATAGATGTTTGCAGGAGCAGACTGTGGCTATCATCTCCTGCGTGAATATTAAAGTGGAGAAGGGTGCATTTGTTTTGCTGATTAAGGATACCAATTAACCTCGGACACCAGAGTGAAAAGAGTAGGCGTATTTTACTGGTGATAACCAAGTAACAGCATAATACAGAAAACATGCAGTAAGAAAAAGCAGAATAGTGCACTTAAAGCAACAAACAGGAAAATACAGGGTAATGCATCAAATCATTACTACATGAGAGAGAGAATAGTGATTAAGAGAAATACATCACCACTTGCATATATTGTCATCATCATCCAGACCCGCAGTCGCTGGGGAGCCCCGGTTACAGCGAGGATTTGGAGAGCCTGTCCCGGCAAGTGGGAAATCCTACGCGGTGCGTCCACCCATAGGTGAGGCATCCAAAGTCGCTGTGAACGGGCCCAGCCTTATATACCAGAGATCGACAAGCCAGAATAGCTGGCATCTTTGTTTTGAGCGGAAAGTTTCTGGTTTCATTCTCCTGTTGGATTCCACCCAAAGCCTGGCCAGGGCTCAGGGGGGGAACCAAGGGAGTTTCTAACAAGGCCAAATACTTGGGTTCTCCGCCTTGAACAAGGCTGCGAAAGGAAAGTTGGATACATTCTCTCCTCTCTACTGATTATATTTTGTCTTTCACTAGTGAGTTTACATATTTTACTAATGACTACATGCTAAGTTAGCAGCTTCGGCTTGGGGCCTGTTGTTCAGGCTGCAGTATTTCAATGCTTTAGCACTTTTTACACCAGCATAAGTGGGTTGTTATAACTTAATACAATAGCTACTAGCACAATGGTTATCAGTTATAAAATATACAGGATTCATCTATAGGTCAACTCAGGCTTGGGCCTGTTGTCCAAGCCTTAGCACTTCAGCAGTATTGAAGTCTCTATGGAATTTTCTACTCTGCTCATTTTAAACTTGTAAATAGAACAATGACAGGGTAAGTCACTGATTTAAGAGTGTTGTGGTCAAAAGAAGGAACCTGGAGATAAGGGAGTGAGTTATTCCAACTTTGTATAAACAATGCATGTCTGGTTAATGCTAAAAAGACTGATAGGAGGGGATCATCCTTCCCCAGGAGGCACCACAAGATGGATGGTTGTTTGAGAAGAAAATCAGCAGTAACTGATGGCAGGGGGGGAGATTGTGACCACCAAATCAATTTAGACCAAGAAGACGGCCCCTCCCCCTCACCCTTTGAGTTTGCGCAGAAGAATGAAAAGACACTGTAACTTTAAATTGAGACGAGCCATGTTGTTATCCAATGAAGGACAAAGTGATAAGAAACTAACCAATGGTCACTACAGTAAGTGTGTATTCATGTAATCTGAAGTGTATAAATACACTGAAGTTCTTTTGTGCGGTGTGCTAGCTTTGTGGAATTACCACCTAGCACCCCGCTCTGCACAGACATGGAATAAATAAATACCTCTGCTCTGGGTGTATATTGGCGTATTGCACACTGGCTAAACGACACCGCTTGTGGGACAACAGTTTTGGCGACCCAGGTGGGACTGCACTGACAGCCTTGCCTGGTTCATCTTGCCGTACTAGACGGGGAGAAGAGAACTGAGTGGATTCCAGAGTACACCGACCTGTTTTTCGGGAACTCCATCAGCTCCTGTCCTGCAGTCGGGCAGTAAGCGACACAACAGTGCAATGCTACTAAAAGAGGTATTTTTAAAGTATGATGAAAAGGGGGGTGGAAGCTGAGAAGTAAGTGGCATTTGATGATATTTGTTTTGTTTTGAGCTCTGCGTAAGTCATATCAGCAGAAGATGTGCAGCTGTAGCATAATCTTGTTTCTACACGTTGCTTTGGTAACAAAGGGAGACATCCCTCATTTTGTATTTGGAATTTTGGTGTATGAAAAGTTGGTTTAGGAAATTCTTTTTTTGTACCAAAATGTGTGCTACTACTTCCCAGGAGACACCCTTCTGCTCTCCTCTAGGATGCATCCTAAGAAACTGGAATAAATTTAGAGAGGATCCCCTGATTAAAAATAAGCTAAAGTGGTATTGTAATCAGTGGTGGCCACAATATCAATTGGAGGATGGTGAAAAATGGCCTGAAAATTGATCTTTAAAATATAATACTATATTGCAATTAATGTTATTTTGTTGGAGAACTGAGAAATGGAATGAAGTACCTGATGTGGATATGTTTTTTTCATTAAGAAAGGATTGAAATATCAGAAAGAAATGCAGCTTAGTATATTCTAAACATCAGATTGGAATATATGCTCTTAATAAGAAGGATAAAAAGGAAATTTCTTGTTGTACTAGTTGCAGAATGGTAAGAACTAAATCAGAAAATCCGGAGGAGGATACTCAGTTGTTGGTGGCTCCTCCAAAACAGCCAAAATCTGACAGGTCAAATGAGGAGGAAAGCGAGGTTGTGAGCCCTATATCGGGAAGGACAAGGGGACAGAGGCCTGTGGTTCAGGCTCCCCTTAGACAAGCTGTAGGACCTGAGGGAAGACCAGTATATGTCCATGTGCCTTTTACTACATCTGATTTATTAAATTGGAAACAGGCAGTTGGATCTTACCGAAATAACCCAGAAGAAATTTATAGCACTGTTAAGACTGTAATGATGACTCAACCCTAATTGGGGAGATATACAAGCCCTTTTGGCATATTTGTTCACCCATGAGGAAAGAAGGGCAGTCTTAGAAAAGGCCAGGGAAGGCCTGGTTCAGAAACATGGAGGGTGTTTGAGCTGGCACAGGCAGGATGCAGGAACAACCACAAAACCACAGATGAAATGCAAAGAGCAAATTTATTCGCGTTACCTCGCGACCTGGGGGATCTCTGCAGCAACACCCAGTTAGAGGCACACAAGTGGGGATGCAGGCACCACAGAGCTCAGTCCCTGCTAGCCAGAAAGAGGAGAAGAAAGAAAAGATCTCAAACCTGCTGCTTTCGCCTGTCTATATCAGGGATTTTTCACAGGTGTACTTTTCCACTGTGCTTTGGTCTTTCCCACAGCAGGGCAGGAATATCAAGCATGTTTGATAGGGTGCCTCTGAGTCTCTCACAGGCCTATGTTGTCTAAACACAGACGTTCTACCCATCAAACACACAAAGCTAAACAACAATTAGTATGATATATGTGTTTTTCAGCACCCCAGCTGCAAGTCACTTAAGGGTATTTACAATCCTCCTCACAGATCTTCTGTTGTATTCCCACATTCCACCCCCTCAATCAAGGAACTACTTCCACTGGGGCTGGTAAAGCTGGAAGTGTTCATTTGGATTTGCGGGGTGTAGCACAGAGCGATGTATAGAGGCACACAGTAAGCGTACATAGAATAAAGAAAGGAAAAAAACACAAAACCCCAAACATATCTCAACAATAATGCCTTTGGATCGGGCGTCCTATTCATCCTGTCAGAGAGTTAAACCACTCAGTCAGCCAGGCACCATCAGTAGATTGTTTCATTTGATGCATTAAGTCCTGGGGATGTTGAATGTCATCCTCTACGCTGGCTGATCCATCAGTGATGTTGAAGCAACACATGCCTTCAAAATTGAAGCAGTGTTTATGTTGTCAAAGGAGGAAATAGTCCACTGTCAATCAATTTTGTGATGTTCATTGGCATACAACCATTGCCTACTCAGAAAAAATAGCAATGAGAAACATTAATATCAAAATCACTTAGCATAGTATAATTCTGTAACACAGCTACTGGGGTTAGCACGCCAATGAAACACGTTGTCAAAAGATCTGCAGTTGTTAGTCTTCCCTTAATACAAAAGGCAGATGAGTCAGTTACAGTAAAGGCCAACCAAATCTAAACATGTACACGCTGATCTCGTAGAAGTGTGTCCAGGGTGTGTAGTTGTAGTATAAGACTATAAAGCACGACAAGCCAACCTGTGATAGGGGAGGAAAACAGAGTGTCATCTCCTTCCAGTAATACATACGGCATTGCTCCAGCTCCTTCAGTTAACATTACTCTGGGTTTAAAAACCTGATGAGGGGTAATTGCCCACACAGATTGGAGAGCTATGGCTTGTGCTTTTTCAGATTGAACTCCAATTTGATGTTGTGTTTGTGACACCAGTAACACCGTTCCAATGCTATCTCCTCTAGATAAGGCACAGGTATCCATCGAAGAGACCTGAAATACAAGAGCTTGAGAATCTGATATCAACAAAGGATGTAAAATAAGAGGGGCGGTTGGGGTACAAAACCATACGGCATTCTCAGGAGTTATTACATGAATCTTCACACCTAGGCTAATAGGTTCTTTCTGATTTTTTGGCCCAGTCATATGCCACAATCCCCATGAGACTATATCATCTAGAATTGTTACTTCTAATTCAAGAGGATGTCCTCGCCTAGGAGTATAAAACTGAGCATGCTCAATCAAAAAATTTTTGCAGGCTTCTTGTTGTTGCTTGGTCCACTGCCAAGCAACCCTCTTCTTAGTTAATTTCTGCAGAGGGCGCATTAATACCACCTGATGGGGGGTAAAAGTTCTCTAGTACCGTAAAAATCCCCAAAAATGTCTGTAACTGTTTTACTGTGTTTGGCACAGGAAATTGCTGGACTGTTTGCTGTACCATATTTGGTATTTCTCTAATCTGTCCATACCAAACTATTCCCCAAAACTGTACAGTAGTACTAGGGCCCTGTAATTTCTTTGGATTAATTGCCCAGCCTCGGTCCTGTAAATGCACTTTCAGCGATTCAACAGCTGCTTCAGTTTCTTGTTATGACTCTAACATAATCAATAAATCATCAATATAATAGTAAACAGTCACGGTACCAGGCCATAATGCCACATCAGCTGCTCTTATTTGGTGGCAAATGGAGGGACTGTGTTTGTATCCCTGAGGCAATACTTGGAAACTATATTGCTTTTATTGCCAGGTAAAGGCAAACTGGTCTTGGCTTTCTGAAGCAATAGCTATCGAAATGAAAGCAATAGCAAGGTCTATCACTACCTTCCAGGGTTGTAAATATTTGCTGATTTTTCCTATAAGAGTAACCATGTCTGGTACCATAACTGCAAGTGGGGGGGTGACTTTATTCAGTTCTCTATAATCTACAGTCATTCTCCAAGTGCCATCTGGTTTACGAACAGGCCAAATAGGATCATTAAAAGCAGTCATAGTTTCTCTAACGATTCCCACTTGTTGAAGCACCTGAATGGTTTGAGTGATTTTCTCCTTCCCCCCAGAATAAGATACTGTTTTACTGGCCAGTGTTGTGTCAGATAACAAGAAAGTCTTTTTTAAGTACATTAAGAGCAAGAGGAGATCCAAGGAAAACATTGGCCTGATACTTGTTGAAGATGGTCACCTGACAAATAGGGATGAAGAAATGGTGGAGACATTCAGTGCTTTTTTTCCCTCAGTCTTTAATAATACTGACAGACCTTGGTCTGCCCAGTCCTCTGAGTTGGAGGAGTACAAGTGTGAGAAAAGTGATTTTCCATTTGTGGACGCTGAAATTGTAAGGGACCAGCTGTATTAGCTCAATGTTCAGAAGTCCATGGGGCCTGATGGGATTCATCCCAGCATACTGAATGAGCTAGCGGATGTCATGGCAGGACCCCTCTCAATCATCTACCAAAGGTCCTGGGAGTCTGTAGAGGTCCCCACTGACTGGAAGGTAGCCAATGTTATTCCAATCTACAAAAAAGGCATGAGGGAAGACCCAGGAAAATACAGACCTGTTAGACTAACCTCTATTCTGGGAAAAAAATATGGAGAAGATTATACTGAGTACTATTGAAAGACATTTAAAGAATTGTTGTGGTTTAACCCCAGCCAGCAACTAAACACCACACAGCTGCTCACTCACTCCCCCCACAATGGAATGGAGGAGAGAATTGGAAGAATAAAAGTGGGAAAACTTGTGGATTGAGATAAAGACAGTTTAATAGGTAAAGCAAAAGCTGCACACGCAAGCAAAGCAAAACAAGGAATTCATTCACCACTTCCCATCGGCAGGCAGGTGTCCAGCCATCTCCAGGAAAGCAGGGCTCCATCATGCGTAACGGTGACTTGGGAAGACAAACACCATCACTCCAAGCGTCCCCCAATTCCTTCTTCTTCCCCCAGCTTTATATGCTGAGCATGATGTCATATGGTCTGAGATATCCCTTGGGTCAGTTGGGGTCAGCTGTCCCACCTGTGTCCCCTCCCGATTTCTTGTGCACCCCCAGCCTCCTCGCTGGTGGGGTGGTGTGAGGAGCAGAAAAGGCCTTGACTCTGTGTAAGCACTGCTCAGCAGTAACTAAAACATCCCTGAATTATCAACACTGTTTTCAGCACAAATCCAGAACACATCCCCACTCTAGCTACTATGAAGAAAATTAACTCTATCCCAGCCAAAACCAGCACAAGAATAATGCAATCATCAGGCACAGTCAACATGGGTTCACAAAGAGAAAGTCTTGTCTAACTAATTTGATCTCTGTCTACGATAAGGTCACCTGCCTAGGTGAAGGGAAGGCAGTGGATGTAGTTTTTCTGGATTTTGGTACTGTCCCTCACAGCATCCTTCTGGACAAGCTGTCCAACTGTGAGATGAGCAGGTTCACGGTGTGCTGGTTGAAGAACTGGCTGAAGGTCAGGGCTCAAATGGTTGTAGTGAATGGGGCTACATCTGGCTGGTGACTGGTCACCAGCGGTGTTCCTCATGGCTCAATTCTAGGGCCAGTTCTGTTCAATATATTTATCAATGATCTGGATGCAGGAGTTGAATGCACCATTAGCAAGTTTGCTGATGATACCAAACTGGGAGGTGCTGGTGATTCTCTTGAGGGACAAGAGGCCTTGCAGAGGGCTCTAGATATATTGGAGCATAGGGCAATCATCAGTAATGTGAAATTTAACAAGTCCAAGTGCCGGATTCTGCACTTGTGCTGGGCACAAGTATGGATTTGGAGAGGAGTGGCTGGAGAGAGCCCTACAGAAAGGGATCTGGGACTGCTGGTCGGCAGTGTGCCCTGGAAGCCAAGAAGACAAAGCACATCCTGGGGTGCATCAAACACAGTGTAACCAGCCAGTCAAGAGAGGTGATGATCCTGCTGTATTCAGGGTTGGTGCGGCCTCACCTTGAGTATTGTGTGCAGTTTTGGGCCCCACAATTTAAGAAGGATGTGAAGGTCCTTGAATGCATCCAGAGGAGGGCAACAAAGCTGGTGAATATGTTGGAAGGCATGTCCTATGAGGAGTGGCTGAAGACTCTGGGTTTGTCTAGTTTGGAGGAAAGGAGGCTGAGGGGTGACCTCACTGCTCTCTACAGCTTCCTGAGGAGGGGAAGTGGAGAGGGAGGTGCTGAGCTCTTCTCCCTGGGATCCAGTGACAGAACGTGTGGGAATGGTTCAAAGCTGCACCAGGGGAGGTTTAGACTGGACATTAGGAAGCATTTCTTTACTGAGGGGGTGGTCAAACGCTGGAACAGGCTTCCTAGAGAGGTGGTCAATGCCCCAAGCCTGTCAGTCTTTAAGAGGCCTTTGGACAATGCCCTTAATAATATGCTTTCACTTTTGGTCAGCGCTGAATTGGTCAGGCAATTGGACTAGATGATTGTTGTAGGTCCCTTCCAACTGAAATATTCTATTCTATTCTATTCTATTCTATTCTATTCTATTCTATTCTATTCTATTCTATTCTTTGATTTTAGCATTTCTAGGGATCATCCTAGTTCTCTTATGAGGTATTAGATTGGTTTTTGGTTTTGTTTTTGTAACTTTTTACCCCCCCTTATGGTCCCAAAGGGGAAAATAAATGGCTTTTAAAGAGTAATGCTTTTGTAGATGATTGAGTGTGGAATGGCTGGAAAATAACGGACATATTATGAGCGATCCAAACCGAGGGGCCTCACTGTAACAACAAGCTGCAGCTGTGTTCAAGGACAAAAACAAGGCCGAGACGGCCTGAGAAACTACATTCCTGCCCAAGAGATAAAGATGTTGGAATGTCGAAAACAGGGGGTCTACCTGGGGGGAGAGCATCGCGTGGACGCCACACCGGGACCAATCACAGGGGGCAAAAGGGCGCGTGAACAAGTAGCTTTAGCCTATTAGCAATAAGATAGCGGCGCGTGAAGTTTGAGATAGAGTATAAATTGCTGTGTAACCTTTAATAAAGTGGCATCAACTTGATCACATTGGTCGTCTAAGTTGTGTCCGAGACTTCCGCATCGGCAACTGGCGCCTGAACAGGGACCCGAGGGAGCCTCATCGAAGATACGCGGGACTCAAGCCCTGGGGAATCGGGACCCTCCCGTCGGTGCTCGCCCGAGCAAGAGAAGACGGCCCAGAGGGGGCAGTATCAGCCGTAGCAGGCGCTGCCCCGGCGCCTGGGAAGACGCGCGCGCAATCGTGGGAATCTCGCCCTGATCAGGTGAGCGGCTGGGGAGGAGATGGGGTCCGCGCTGGGTAAAGAAGAAGCGGCAGTGGTTAAGCTCCTCCAACACATACTCTCTGAGAGAGGAGTTTCTTATGATGAGGGGAACCTGAGGAGGTTGCTGTTGTGGGCTCGGCAGCACGAACTAATTGCTTCAGAGACCGCAGCCTTCGAGTTAACTACTTGGGAAAAGATCGGCGCGGCACTGTGGGATGACATTAGTTCAGGTTCCAAAGACAGTAGGAAACTTTCCACCGTGTGGAGAGTGGTCCTAGACACTCTGAAAGAAATGAAAGCGGAACGGCAGACCACCGCCTCCGCTTTCGCTGCCTGGTCAGCAGAGGCAGAAAGTGCTGGTGCCAAGGATTCCGCTACCGCTATGACGTTCGCGGGATCCCTGTTCCCTAAGGTGGCTCCAAAAAGGAGGGACGGGGACGCTGCACGCGCGGCACCCGTACGGCGCGAGCAAAAATCAGCCGATTTGCTCCAGCTCGACTCCCCTCCCTCAAGCCCAAAAGATCAATCACCGGAGCGCACGGGCCGGCCCCGCTCTCGCCGGCCCCCGCCCGACCCCGCCGCCGCCGCCGCCGCAGCCGCCGCCGCCGCCGCAGCTGCTTCCTCTTTAGAGGAAGGCGCCTACCCACCCCTGCCCCCGTCCTCGCCCCCGACACCTCTGTCGCCGCAAGAACAATCTCGTTACGGTTTACACGATCAGCACTTGCAAGAGTTAACGAGAAAGTTAGAGCAACTTGAAATCCGAATGCAGCAAGCGGCTCAGCCCACCCCCACAGCACCGCCGCCTCTTCCTTTTAACCCCTTCTTCCGCGACACGGGGAGGGGCGTTGGTCAGAGGGAAACGGTGGCTCTCGGGTCGCTACCACCATCGGCCCAAATGGGAGGGGGGGCACTGGCTCAAAGGGGAGGGGGGGCACTGGGACGCGCGAGTGGTAATAATAATCCGGCAAGCCGTTGGCGGGGAGTTATTCGGGATGCTATAATAGAGGGGCAGTTTAACGAACTTGGCCCAATGACGTTCCCGGTAATAGTGACCCCACAGGGCAATGAGTGGGAAGCCTTAGATTGGAAAATGATTAAAGAAGCAAAATTAGCCGTAACACAATATGGGTTGAAATCACCGTATACAAATTCGGTAATTCAGCATATCTTTACAGCACATTTATTGACTCCGTATGACGTGCGCATGATTGTACAAACCTTACTAACAGCTTCACAACAATTGCAGTTTTTCCAGCGCTGGCAAGTGGCCTGCGACACTGCCGCAGCCACACCCCGTCAGCAAGGAGACCCTCTATATGGGGTGCAAGCTCAGATGCTGATGGGGGCAGGTCCTTTTGCTAGCCCAGATTGGCAAGTGGGATTTCAACCAGAAGTGTTACAGTTAACCCAGGAATTGGCTCTCAAAATCATTCTAGCCGTACATGATGAAAAAGCAGCGCCAGCGTTTACAGGAGTGAGACAGGGGCCCACGGAGCCCTACCCAAAATTCATCGACAGATTGCATGCCGCTATTAATAGCAATCCTGATTTAAGTGATGAAATGAAAGTTAAATTCCTTGATATGCTTGCTTATGACAATGCTAATGACAAAACTAAGAAAGCTTTAAGCCTTCTCCCACGACAATCTACTGCAGGTCAGCTGCTGGAGGCAGCAGAGCGAATGCTTGATCAGGAGAAAGCTGCCTTTATGGCTGCTGTGGTAGGCGCTGCAGTAACACCAATTGTCAGAGGCAAACACATCAAAGGCAAGCGAGATAAGAAGTGCTTTAACTGTGGGCAACTGGGTCATTTTAAATCAGAATGTCGTGCTCGTGTGTCTCGTAAGAGGGGAAACGGGAGGCAGAGCGCGCCCCGCCCTCGCGCGACGACACAAGTCCAGGGTGCTTGGACCGCTGCTCCGCTGCCACCTCAGGAAGCGCAGGAGTGGACTTGGCAACAGCAGTAGCTATTACACTAACAGACACTACAATACATCTGGTTGATTCTAATCTGGTGGGACCTCTGGGACATGGTTTAAGTGCCTTATTAATTGGACGTTCCTCAGCATCTAAAAAAGGTATTTTTGTCATCCCAGGACTTATTGATGCTGACTTTGAGGGAACAATTAAAATCATGGTATACACACTTACTCCTCCTTTGACTATCATGGAGGGATCGAAAATTGCTCAGCTAATTCCATTTGAATCAAAAGTGCCTAATGCAGAACAAAAGAAGAGAGGTGAAAAAGGCTTTGGGTCCACCAGACAACCAGATGTTTTGTTAGCCCTGGACATTAGTCGGGGGAAGCCAGAGGAGCAGATGGAGATGAGACACCCTAATGGACAGAGGAGTAAATTATGAATGCTCATTGACACTGGAGCAGATGTCACAATTGTACCACTTTATCTATGGCCTAGTCAGTGGCCTTTACTGCCTGCTAATACAGGAATTCTAGGGGTTGGAGGAACTCAAGTCACATCCATCAGCAGAGACACAATAGCATTTATGTTTCCGGATGGCAAGCTAGTAACCACACGTCCCTATGTGATGCACTCCCCTGTGGCACTGGTGGGCAGAGATCTGCTCAGTCAAATGGGAGCTCGATTGATTACTTCGCCTTTTTAGGTGCGGCCACAGTAGAGCAGCCAATCCTAAAATTAACCTGGAAAACTGATGATCCCATATGGATCGACCAGTGGCCGCTAAAACTGGACCGGCTGCAAATTATTAAGGATTTGGTACAGGAACAGCTAGATGCCGGACATATCCTGCCTTCAACTAGCCCATGGAACACACCAATTTTTACAATCCAGAAAAAGTCTGGGAAATGGCGTCTGTTACATGATTTGAGAGCGATTAATGCTGTTATCTGTGACATGGGCACCTTACAACCTGGTTTGCCTTCCCCAGTAATGTTACCTGAAGGCTGGGATCTGGTAGTTATCAATCTAAAAGACTGCTTCTTTACAATCCCCTTACATCCAGAGGATGCTGAAAGGTTTGCCTTTACAGTGCCATCGATTAATAAGGCCGAACCAGCAAAGAGGTATCACTGGGTGGTGCTACCGCAAGGGATGAAAAATTCACCCACGATCTGTCAGTCTTTCGTCGCGTGGGCTCTGGGACCCATCCGAAAACAGTATCCTCATTTACTCATTTATCATTACATGGATGAGATCTTAGTAGCAGGAAAACAACTAGACTGCGAGACAATATTGGGCCAGCTAACATGCAGTCTCAGGGAGAGGGGATTAGAGATAGCACCAGAGAAAATTCAGAAACAGGGACCATGGCTGTATGTGGGCTGGATTATTACAAACGCAGTGATTCGCCCTCAAAAGGTTAAAATCAACACAAAAATAGAAACATTGTCTGATGCGCAGAGATTAATTGGGGATATCCAGTGGGTTCGTAATATCTGTGGAATTACGAACGATGATCTGAAACCTTTGATGCCACTCCTGGGCACGTCTGTACAAGCTCAGGAGCGCCGTCAACTGGATGAGGATCAACAGCAAGCTTTACAAGTAATTAGCAACAAAATCATGGCAACTTATACTCACAGGCGACTGGATGATAAAGCTCTTTCTTTTATGATAGTTAACTCTGGGGGTAAACGTGAACACCCATTGGGGCTTATTATTCAGTTGAGTGAAACAAAACCAAATTTACGAATTTTGGAATGGATTTTTCTCCCTTTTCAGCCCAGAAACACAGTAGTTACACGTCCTGAATTATTTTCACAGCTTGTCATAAAAGGGAGGCAGCGAATTTCAGATATTTCAGGCATCGAACCAGAAGTCATCTACATACCTGTATCTCAGTTATATTTAGATTGGTTATTATCTGCTTCAACTGTCTTTCAAATAGCAATTGCTGATTTCTTAGGTACTATCACCAATAGTTATCCATCGGATAAGCTTTTGTCATTATTATGCCATCAGCGGTTTGTACATTTACCCTTGTGATCAGAGGTTCCAGTAGAAGGGATAACTGTCTTCACTGATGCTGGACGAAAATCTCGAAGGGCTGCAGTCACCTGGAAGGAAGGGGACACCTGGAAACATCAATTACTCCCTGGAGTGCCTGGTGACTCTTTACAGACTTTAGAACTTCGAGCTGTTATCTGGACATTTCAACGCTGGTCTCAAGAACCTCTTAATATAGTATCAGACTCATTGTATGTGGTAGGTACAGTACAACGTCTGGAAAACAGCATGGTGAAACCTGTGCGAAATCCTGTATTACATACTTTGTTGTTACAATTGCTGACACTTTTGAACCAACGTCAGGATGAATATTTTATTATGCACATCCGCAGTCATCAACAATGTGGAGGCCTTGCGTTGGGAAACGCTCGAGCCGATCAACTTGTCGCTCCAGCCTGGACGGGCCCTGCCGTTAACACCTTTGAACAGGCCAGGCTGTCACACCAGTTTTTTCACCAATCAGCAAAAATGTTAGCCAGACAATTTCACATTCCTGTGGCTGATGCTAGAGGAATTGTGCAATCCTGTCCCGATTGCCAGAAGGTGGGAGTAGGCCTCGGTTTGGGAGTAAACCCCCGAGGACTCCAACCTTTACAACTCTGGCAAATGGACGTGACCCATATCCCAGAATTTGGCAGGCTTAAATATGTGCATGTTTCTATTGATACCTTTTCTCTAGCCCTTTGGGCAACAGCGCAAACAGGTGAAACAGCACGGCATGTCATCAAACATATGCATGCTGCAATTATGGCACTGGGCGTGCCTGCAGAGATCAAAACTGACAATGGTCCGGCCTACACTTCCCGGAAATTTACTCATTTTTGCCAACTCTGGGGTATACGTCACATCACAGGAATACCGCATTCCCCCACGGGACAAGCCATCGTGGAGAGAGCGCATCAAACCTTGAAAGCGCTTTTGCAAAAACAAAAAGGGGGAGAGGTCTTGGCTGCTGCAGAGCGACTTGCAAAAGCGGTGTATGTGTTAAATTTTTTGCGGTTCACAGGTGATAGAAATGAACCACCAGTAACAATACATAGTTTGGGTTTGAAATCTGGTACAAACCAATGTGACAGTAATGTTTTTGTTCAATACAGGGATGTCGTTACAGGAGAATGGAGAGGACCTGCAGAACTAAGAATGACCGGTCGGGGATATGCTTGTGTTGTTACAGATACTGGCGTCAGATGGGTACCGAGTCGATGGGTGCGGCCCTGGAAAGGGGAAGTCAGGAAGAACGACGCAGAGCACTAGGCTCACTCACAGGTCCTAGGCAGGGGTTCCTGCTTGTGTTTTTACAGGTAATAATTCATCTACGTAGGCCTCTGCAAACTGGACGGAGGACCCTGTGTTTTGAGGCACTTCAGAGACATGAACATCGACTGAACCTGGTTCTGACCTCGTTGCTAACAGCACTACATCCAGCAAACAGAGAAGCCTTTTGTCTTTTCCTGGGCTTGCAGTCGTTTTGCACGGCTGTTCGAATACAGGCGCTTATCACAGTTCAGAAGTTTATACTGAAGCAAGTTGGTTGTCTGAATTTGCCAACGAGCCAACATATCAGCAATCCACTTTTAGTTACAGAAAGGCAGGCTTAGTTTTTTAGAAAACAGCAGTAGTTTGTTAAAGTTATAGGCTTAATTGAAAACCTTAGATAAAGGATTCTAGCAGAAATTGAGTTTGAAGCTTTGTAGACGTTTGGCTTTGCCGTGTGTTAATTAGAACAATAAGATAGTAGATAAGAGTTGTGGTGTTGGGAAAGAATGGCTCTCGAAGCTGGCAGGTGTACCAGGACACCTGAGAAAGGAAAGTGAAATGATGACTACACGTCAAAGGTGGGCCACATTTGTTCTAGTTTGGCTCACATTAAGCCATGAAGGGATTCTTGACATCGAACCCAGAGCAACCATTTGGGTAACCTGGGCAAACGCATCTGGGATAAAGGATTTCTGTTTGAGTCTACAACAAGCAGATGATCCTTTTAGGACCTGTTTAATTGGCATTCCGTTGCAGGAAAATGAAACTGATTTTGAAGGATATTGGAAACAACAGAGAGTGGACCTGATTGGCAGACCAGATGATGATAGTTGTTTCATTTTAAATTGGCCCTCCATGCGTAATGCAGCTTGGCAAAAGACAGTCATTGAGAATCTAAACCAGTTAACTTCTTTACCCTTACAAGAATTGGATTTGTTGGCTAGTGTTACACCTGTTAAGTATGTTGATGTTACGGAGATGCCAAATTGCCATAATGTGGTTCCTCAGCTGCAGCCAGTGAATGGCACAGGAGTGGTTTGGTTTGGTGACCCATGACATATTTGGTTAGCTCAGAATGGTCACCGAGATTTATTTGTAGGTTGTCAAAATGTGACAGGGCATTCTTCTTGGAATAATTTGAAAACAGGAGGATTCTCCGTAGAAACCACCGGAGGCTTTAAACTTCCACCTGGAGTGTTTTCTGATTTGTGGGGATAGAGCATGGCCTGGTATTCCTGTACGACCTGTCAGTGGTCCTTGTTATCTTGGACGACTAGACTCGGGATGAGGGGCTGGTTGCAGACCTTGGTCAAAAGAGTATTGATAGTGCTAGTAGGTTTACTAATCTTGATGTTGCTTCTTCCCTGTCTGTTTCAGTGTTTGTGACGGATGTTGAATAGTCTGGGTGAACAAATGTTTAAGAAAAGAGAAGTCTGGATCGCTCAAAAACAAAAAGGGGGATTTGTGGAATGGCTGGAAAATAACGGACATATTATGAGCGATCCAAACCGAGGGGCCTCACTGTAACAACAAGCTGCAGCTGTGTTCAAGGACAAAAACAAGGCCAAGACGGCCTGAGAAACTACATTCCTTCCCAAGAGATAAAGATGTTGGAATGTCGAAAACAGGGGGTCTACCTGGGGGGAGAGCATCGCGTGGACGCCACACCGGGACCAATCACAGGGGGCAAAAGGGCGCGTGAACAAGTAGCTTTAGCCTATTAGCAATAAGATAGCGGCGTGTGAAGTTTGAGATAGTGTATAAATTGCTGTGTAACCTTTAATAAAGTGGCATCAACTTGATCACATTGGTCGTCTAAGTTGTGTCCGAGACTTCCGCGTCGGCAATTGAGGTCCCAAATAGTTCTGGAGATACTAAGGGACTACAGAACCCCCTAGTTTGTCCTTGAAGAGTTATGATGTCAGACAGAAGAGCGATGTGTTCTGGTTTACAGAGGCTTGATGGATAGTAAGGGTAGTGTTTTCAACATCAGTGTGGGAAATATAGTAAGGTCTGTGACACCAAAGTAATGACACTTAATGCTTATGTTCATAGACAAAATTAGGTCCTTCCCAGTAATGTTGTTTACCCATGGAGTATTACTGCTCACTGTTATTTTAGTAACAACTAGCTTCTCTTAATAAAGATCTTGTAATCCTTCTCTAACTGCATAGGTCCCAGGGAAAAATTAGTTACATACCTAGCAGCTGAAGACTAGTACATTTGGCTGACTGAAGATAAGCTGATGCTCTCATAGAATCATTAGAATCATAGAATCATTTAGGTTGACAAAGACCTTTAAGATCACTTAGTCCAACCATACAGCTAACACTACCAAGTCCACCACTAAAACATGTCTAAGTGCCACATCTAACACATCTTTTAAATACCTCCATGGATGTTGACTCAACCGCCTCCCTGGGCAGCCTGTTCCAATGCTTTACAACCCTTTCGGTGAAGAAATTTTTCCTAATATCCTATCTAAACCTCTCCTGGAGCAACTTGAGGCCTTTTCCTCTCATCCTATCACTTGTTACTTGGGAAAAGACACGGACACCCACCTCCTTACAATCTCCTTTCAGGTAGTTGTAGAGAGCAATAAGGTCTCCTCTCAGCCTCCAGACTAAATAATCCCAGTTCCCTTAGCCACTCCTCATAAGACTTGTTCTCTAGCACCTTCACCAGCTTCATTGCTCTACTTTGGATGTGCTCCAGCACCTCAGTGTCTTTCCTGTAGTGAGGGGCCCAAAACTGAACACAGTATTCGAGGTGCGTCCTCACCAGTGCCGAGTACAGGGGGATGATCACTTCCCTAGTCCTGCTGGCCACACTATTTCTGATACAAGCCAGGATGCTATTGGCCTTCTTGGCCACCTGGGCACACTGCTGGCTCATACTCAGCTGGCTGTTGACCAACACCCCCAGGTACTTTTCCTCTAGGCAGCTTTCCAGCCACTCTTCCCCAAGCCTGTAGCGTTGCATGGAGTTGTTGTGACCCAAGTGCAGGATCCAGCACTGAGCCTTGTTGAACCTCACACAACTGGCCTTGGCCCATTGATCCAGCCTGTCCAGATCCCTCTGTAGAGTCTTTCTGCCCTCAAGCATATCAACACTCCTGCCCAACTTGGTGTCGTCAATACTTGTGTAAGAAAAATAAGTTTATTTGCACAAAATGTTGTTAAATATCTCCAGAGTGCAAGTGCATATCATGTGGTGACTATCTTCCTGTTACCAGTTCAAAGTGCACTTTTTGAAATGTAAGCTAAATGGGTGCAGAAAAAAACCATAACCTAAAACAAGGAACTTGAAGTTAATGTGTAGCAGAGAAAGCAATAAATAAAACTGCAACCAGATTCAATGATGATTCTGTTTGCTGTCTGGTGTGTTCCTTGTCTATCTTTCCTGATCCTCATCTAACATGTTTTGTATTGGTTCAAGTAGAGGGTCAAGTATATTAGCTTCTTTCCATGCCAATTATGAAAGTGTCCATTTCTTAAGATATCCAAATCTCATATAGTATGTAAGTATGTGTGGTGGTGCAATTCTTACACCACCCCCCCCACCCCCACCCCCACCCCCCCGCCCCTCTTTGTTGGGCTGCTTGGTGCTAGGTGCGATTCCACCCACATCCCCCGAGCTATACACCAATCTGTGGAGATAAGGACTGACAATGTTAACGAGCCTGGCTCCTGCCCCTGCCGATTGCTCGGAAATGGTTAAAATGGCCCATCAACTCCTAAGGGCCTGGCACACCTGTGCCTGGGATGTGGTCAAATGGGAACAATAACATTAATCAAATTCTTGTGTAACTGCTGGAAGGCACCAGAAGGTATTTGACAAAAGTCAATTATCTTGGACCCTATAAATGGCGACCACCAGGGAGACCCTTTGAGCTCTCCTGGATCGCAGCGGGCCTGTGACCAGCATCTCCCCTGAGCTGGGACGCCTCTCAGGTACCAAACCCTTAAGGTGTCGTCTGCTCCAGACGGAAGGCCAGGGCGAAGTCCCCCGCTTGAGTCTCAATTATCGCCCGTTGAGGAATGCCAAGGCATTGTGAGCATTTGCTCTAAACTTGAGGGAAATTTTCTTTGAGCTAGCTTCTCTTTACTCTGTGTGTGTGTGTGTGTGTGGGCACGTACCCTTGTTTCTGTGTGTGTATGTCCGTTCTGTGTTCATTCTACTGAATCCAAACACCTTTGTTTCTGTGTGTTTGTCTGTTTTGTTATGTGCATGCATGTATATATATAGGTACCGTTAAGTAAGTTAGTGTGAATCTTGTCATTTTAGAATCTGAATATGTTATCAATTTACCAATAAGTAGAAGAAATTGTGTTTCATTTAATAGAAATATAAAATCATAAGAAATATTTAGTAAATTTTTTATTTGTTGTGGTTTGTATTAGCAACCGATTGCTGCTTTAAAATCACCTATACAGCCCCATACCAAGGCCGAGGAGATTGGTCATAATCATTTAGTAGAAACGTTTGGAACCTAGGTAACCAAATAGAAACTGATCTGTAAGATGATTTATAATATATATATATAGGACCAGGAGAATACAAGTAGTTGTCAAAGTCTAGGATTAATAGAAACTTGGGGAAACAACTGTAACAGCTTACAAGTACCTGCCAAGGAAACTGTGTTTGTGTATGAAACTGTGTCCTTGGGAATTGTGTTTGTGTATGAAACTGTGTCCTTGGGAATTGTATATGAAAAAGTTCTAGATAAGATGAGTGATTTTAGTGCTTGGCGCGCGCTGTTGGTGAGAACACTCCCCTGCGCGCCCGGCCATCAATAAAGAAGTGTCTGCTTATCTGCATCAAATTGGTGTTGATAAGTTCTTATTCCGGATTTTCGGTAACAAATAAGTCGTTTTGCTTTCTTTTAGTATTTCTCAATTATTTTATAATAAAAAATTGCTGTTAGTTATTAATAAACCTAGATTTCTTACTAAATATTACCGTGTCAATACTTTCATCCACGACAAATTGGCGTAGTCGGCAGGATGACAAGCAAAATCACCGAATACTTACAAAAACACGGTATCCAACCAAATCCCACCTTCCCAGAGGATTGGGTTTACAATAATTGGCACAACTGGGAAGAGGTAGAAAAACAGTTAACTATTGCTAGAGGTGCAACTAAATTTGGAAAAAACAAAGGTATGATTTGTAAAATGTTGGGAGTGTGCCTGGAAGCTGCCTGTCATGAACGAGAGAAGGTTAATCGTAAAATACAAAATTTACAAGATGAGATTACAGGGTACAAATCCACCAATCTGCTGTTATCGATTAAAATAGAGCAGCTGCAACAGCAACTTAAGGAATCCCAATTGAAACAACAAAAACTGGGGGAACGTGTTGAAATGATGCTAATGCAGTCTCCGAACCCCCCTGATATTGTTCAAATCAGAAAATGAATTGTGTCCCCTGAAGACTGGGATGGTAACATTTGGAGTGATACACATAATGACGACTCAGACGAAAATAATTATTTGCAGCTGCCTGAGTCTCCCCCTCTTGCAGTCAGACCAATTATTAAAACAGAAGAAACAACAGGACCTGGGGGTGGTGTGAGAAGTCGCATCAGCAAAACAACCCCTTTTGATCCAACTCAAATAGCCAATTTACAAGATCGTTACGGCCGTAAGCATGGAGAGACTGAAACTGAATACCTATGGAGAGTGTCTCTAAACGGGGGAGATAGAATTTTACTAGATGGCGATGAAGCCAGTGGATATTGGGGCCCTGGTGTCTTTTTGGATGCTGGTCCCAACCCCCCGAATGACCCCCACTCACTAACAAGCAGAGTGGCATATTGGGCTGGTGGCATTGATGCCTTAGAGAGAGGAGAACCTCTGTTAATACCTATCAAATCTCTAAATGACCTCTCCGCAGCTTTTACAAAAGCTGCCTGTATTCAAGCCATGCATCAGCGTAAACCTACTGATGTTCCTCTTTCGGCAACTGTAGCTCCTGCTATACTTAAAGTACTGATAAAAGGAGCCCCTGCCATGCTCAAACCTTTTCTCATTGCAAAATGGGATGAGATCCAGAGAGACTTAAATTATAATGAATTGGTAAATCTAACACAAACTATTGGAAATAGTGGTGAAGTGAGGAACCTTAACAAAATAGATGCAGGCCTCTCAGCAGGGTGGGCTCTCAGCAGGACGGGCTCTTGAGATAAGGGAGGAGCTGCAACTACTGAGTCCCAAGATAAGGAAGGGGAATTCAAAGAATGCTAAATTGACATGCTGAAGAGACCTAATTGGGTGAAAAGTCACGAGAGGAAGAAGAGGAATCTTCAATCTTCATCCTGAAGACCCCCGCCCAAGACCATCAGGAGACATTGCGCAGGCGCAACGGGGAGGGACTTGGGGCGGGATTTATGATAATGATTTCTCAAAACTAATTGTAATATCTCTCCCTATTCTCGGGATTATCATGAATATGTAAACACTTACGCTATAGAAAGGAGCTGCTTTTCGCTCCAAAATGTGCACGTTTGTGGAGGAGCGATCCCCCGTGCACCCAGCGCTGAATAAACATACCTTCTTTATAACCTTACTGGTTGTAAAGTCGTGACTCCGCACGTCATTTTGGCACCCCAGATGGAACTCTCTCTGCTCGGCTGCCGGAACGACTGAGGAACGGACGTCCTAGCCGCGGCCCGGGAATTCTCGGAGGAACTCCGCTCTCAGCCTTTCACTGCGGGGGCAGACAAGAGCCATCTAAACTACGGACAAAGGTATGTTTAAAGGGCAACGGGAGGCTGGTAAGGCGCGCAGAGATGTCTGGTGCACAGCGTAGTCCCATGCGCTGCTGGTAAGGCGTGCAGAGACGTCTGGCGCACAGCATAAGTAGCGCGGTCCCACGGGCGACTGGTAAGGCGCGCAGAGACGTCTGGCGCACAGCGTGGTCCCACGCGTGGCTGGTAAGGCGCGCAGAGACATCTGGCGCACAGCCTAGAGGGGTACCCAGTCTGGTTAAGGCGCCTCGGAAAGAGCTCTGTTTAGGGTGTTAAATGGGATAGCTATCGTTCAAATCATCTGTTGTAACCCATGGGAAATCGAAATATTGAAATTATATGTGTTACATTTAAGTTAACTGGCTTTATACCTGTGATAAACGATTAATGGTTTACGATTTATGTGATATGCGAATTTGGCTTTTATCTTAATTGGTACATTTTGTAGCATGAGTGTGAGTAAAAAGTAAGACGGGCCCTTTAAGTAACTGTGTGACTGAGTGCTTGCAGAGTGTGAGTGAGACGCAGCACAGCTGTGAAGCGAGTGTGGAGTTCTAATCCGAGTTTCCGTATTCTCCGCGAGGAGAACGGCCGGAGACGAACGAAGCGAATTCAGCTGCCAGGCGAGCAAAGTGGTTGTAGGGGGATATCCAACTTAACATATTAAGAGTGTATGAGGCTGGTATGATGAGTTGTATGTCCCTGACGACAGTTGGTGGGATAATAGCTGGAATAATAATCGTTGTAATCCTTTGTTGTTTGTTGCCATATTCTGTGGTAACACACTGACTCTGTGTATGGTGTAAAAGCCGCTGGGTTCGGCTTGTTTTAATTGAAGTAATTGCCTGTACCAATATTACGGTTGTCGCAGTTGAGATAGGTTGTACTTCGGAATAAAATTGGGAAATTACAAGCGTAAAGAGAAAGTATAGGAGTGTTTCCCATTTGTTCCCACTTTAATCTGAAACAAACTCTTTAGGATAGAGGTGGGAGCAGGATGGGAAATACCCACAGTAAAAAAGTCCTAAAAAGAAGCCCCTTAGGATGTATACTAATGCATTAGAAAGATATCATTAAGTCTGGGGGTACAGAAAATAAAAAGACTCTCATAAAATATTGCAATCAGTGGTGGCCACTTTATAAACTGGAAAATGGGGCACAATGGCCACTAAATGGAACTTTGGACTATAATACCCTCCTACAATTAATGTTGTTCTTAAGAAGGGAGGGGAAGTGGGATGAAGTATCATATGCAGACATGTTTTTCACCATCCGTAATCATCCAGATTGGCAAAAAGATTGTGGTCTAATCATACCACAAGATCCCTTGGTGCTCGCTTTGGAGGGAGAAAACAATAAAGGATTAAAAGGAAAACTGAGACAATGTTGCTCAGCATGTAGTTTTGGCCAGAGATGTACAAAAATTGGAAAGGTGCACCAAGGATCAGACCCCGACCTGACAGACTTATTTAAGCCTCCCCCACAAAAGCAGTCTCCTCCACCGCCACAAAAACAAGAACAAGACTCAGATTCAGACCCTACTCCTGCTCCCTCTCCCCCAGGTAGCCCGGTATCTTCCCGCACACGGGGAAAATCTGCTCAAACAATTCTTCAGGCACCCCTCAGGGAGGCAGTCCATCCTGATGGGGGAGCCATGCTAATAAAAATACCCTTTTCCACCACAGATTTAGAAAATTGGTAAAGAGCTGTAAAGGAGTTCCGAAGTGATCCAATAAGCGTGACCAGACAATTTCAGTTTATACTGAAACAACATAATCCTGATTGGAATGATATACAGCTACTACTGGATTACCTAACAGAGACCGAGAAACAATTGGTTCTGAAAGCAGCAGGTGATTTGGCCTCAGACTATTGCAGAACCACGGGGAACGAGGTTAAGGATTTCTTTCCCCTTCAGGACCCAAGGTGGAATCCAAACAGTTCTGCTCAAATGGACAGGTTAAAAGGATACCAGGATTTAATCTTAAAGGGATTGGAAAGGGCCATGCCCAAAAATATAAATTGGTCAGCATTATATGCAATTAAGCAGGGTCCTTCGGAATCACCTTCTGAATTCCTGGATCGGCTAAGGGAAGTGATGCGCCGAAATACGCCACTAGACCCAGGATCCGAAGCAGGAATACAACAGCTGGTATCGTTATTTTTGGGGCAATCCACAGGGGATATCAGGCGTAAGTTATAGAAACTACGCACCACGGAAAGCAGGAACCTAGAAGTATTACTGGATGAAGCATGGAGGGTGTTTAGCAATAGGGAAGACGAATATAGGAAGGGGCAATGAAGAGTGGTGGCAGTAATAGATGAACTACAGGGGAGAAAATTTAAGAAGGGGTTTCTGGATAAAGACCAGTGTGCATTTTGTAAAGAAAGAGGACACTGGAAGGCTGCCTGTCCGAAACAAAAGCGGAAAAGGAAAGTACTTGCATCAATAGATACAGATTGACAGGGACCAGAGGAGTCCACCCTAGCGGATCCACTGGTTACAATGAAGCTAGGGAAAGAACAAAAAGAAATAGAATTTTTAGTAGATACCGGAGCAACTTATTCAGTACTTAATCAAGCTCTGATACCCCTAGGAGAAGAATATGTGATGGTAAAAGGAGCTACTGGACAAACTGAAAAAGCTTATTTTTGTAAGCCATTAAAATATAAATTGGGAAAGCAAATGGGTATACATAAATTCTTGTATCTACCAAATTCACCCAAAGCTCTTTTGGGAAGAGATCTTTTGGAACAATTGAAAGCTATAATTACATTCAAAAAAGGGGAAGTTACTCTGAAGGTAAATAATCAACAATATATACAAATGATAAGCTTACTTTTAACAGATCTTTCAATAAAAGAAGAAGTAATTAGTAAAGAAATTATGGACCAGGTATACCCCGGAGTATGGGCAACAGATATACCAGGGCAGGCTAAAAATGCTATGCCAGTTATAGTAAAATTAAAAGAAGGGCAAAAACCAGTAAGGATAAAACAATATCCTCTAAAAAGGGAGGATTGGGAAGGCATTCAGCCCATCATTGAGAGATTTTTAGATCAGGGATTGCTGAAGGAATGTGAATCCGATTTCAATACCCCTATCCTTCCAGTAAAGAAACCAGATGGGTCCTACCGGGTGGTGCAGGATCTAAGAGCAATTAATAAAATAACCGAAGATTTATATCCTGTAGTGGCTAACCCTTATACCTTGCTCACCACCTTAACCCAGGAACTAGCCTGGTTTACCGTTCTAGATTTAAAAGATGCCTTCTTTTGCTTCCCTCTCCACGAGTCTAGCCAGAAATTATTTGCTTTTGAATGGGAAAATCACAAAACAGGCCGCAAAACTCAACTAACTTGGACGGTGCTGCCTCAAGGATTTAAGAACAGCCCCACAATATTTGGCAATCAATTAGCTAAAGATCTTGAAAGCTGGGACCAGCCACCTGACAAAGGCAAGATTCTCCAATACGTGGATGACCTGCTTGTTGCTACGGAAACCAGAGAAGGATGTATCGCCTGGACGGTGAGCCTCCTAAACTTTTTGGGTCTACAGGGGTATAGAGTCTCCCAGAAGAAGGCGCAAGTGGTACAACAACAGGTTGTCTATATGGGCTATGAAATAAGCACGGGAGTCCGTACCCTGGGGCAATCCCGAAAAGAGGCAATTTGCCAAACACCACAACCCAGAACTGTGAAAGAACTGCGCACCTTTTTAGGCATGACTGGGTGGTGTAGGCTTTGGATATACAACTGTGGGCTCCTGGTCAAACCTCTGTATGACCTTATTAAGGCAGGCACAAGCGGAAACAGGTTAGAATGGACCCCAGATGCAGACAGGGCCTATAAGAACTTGAAAAAGGCCCTGATGTCAGCACCTGCACTTGGACTCCCAGATGTGAGTAAACCTTTCTCTCTATTCTCGCACGAAAAACAGGGAATAGCTTTGGGAATCCTAACCCAAGATCTTGGGCCCTATCGAAGGGCTGTGGCCTATTTCTCCAAGCAATTAGACAAGGCTGCAAAAGGATGGCCAGGATGTCTCAGAGCAGTGGCAGCCATAATCTTGAATATCCAGGAAGCTCGTAAATTTACCCTGGGTCAGAAAATGACTGTGTTTGTCTCCCACACTGTATCAGCGGACTTAGAAACTTGTGATGGTTTAGCCCCTGCCGGGGTCTGAGACCACGCGGCCGCTGCCCCTCCCCCACAAAGGGAGTGAAATACAAAGCCCCAAGACTGAAATAAGGAAAGGTTTAATACAACAGTGCAATAGCAACACAACCAACAACAACAATAACAGTAATAGTGATGGCAATTAACAGAGCAAAATAGCTACCAAATACAGCAGTGGGAAGCACGATGTACAAAACCACGAGTGCACCGTGCTCCCGTGCCAGGAAAAATGTGACCTGCCAGGATGTGACGTCCGCATGGTATCTGAATAACCCGGCTAGAGCTCCCCCCCCACTGCTGGGGAAACTTAACCCTATCCTGGTTAAACCAGGACAAAACTAAAGGTGGTCACTGGCTGTCACCACAGAGATACCTGAGGTACCAGGCTATCATGGTAGAACTAGATGATGTAGAAATAGTGGTGACTAACATTGTCAACCCAGCTTCTTTCCTAGATGGCAGGAACGGGGAACTTTTGGAACATGACTGCCTAGAAACTATTGAAGCCGTGTACTCCAGCCAACCAGATCTGAAAGACACTCCGTTGGAGGGAGCCGATGATTGGTTTACCGATGGAAGCAGTTATATGGTAAGCGGTACCCAACACTCGGGGTATGCAGTCACAACAACCAGCAAAGTCCTGGATTCTGGGCCACTACCTGCTTCGACTTCAGCCCAGAAAGCCGAAATAATTGCCTTAACAAAGGCCCTTGAGAGGGCTAAAGGGCTAAAAATCAACATATGGACTGATTCGAAATATGCATTTGGAGTGGTGCATGCTCATGGGGCCGTCTGGAAGGAAAAAGGACTTTTGAACTCTCAAGGAAAAACCATCAAACATGCCACAGAGATTCTGAAACTCTTAGAAGCCGTTCCATTACCAGAAAGGGTGGCTATTATGCATATAAAGGCGCACCAGAAAGTACAATCGGACATAGAAAGAGGCAATGAGCTCGCGGACAGAGAGGCAAAACGAGTGGCACGGATGGAACAGGTAACCAAGGGAGCACTAATCCCAGATGATAAGGTCACACTAGGGGAAAAACCCCACTACAATAAGGAAGACCTTAAACTTATAGAGGATCTGGATGGAAAATATAATCAGGATGGATGGGCTATTACCTCACAGAAGAAAATCATAGTCCCCTCACACATGATATGGGCGGTAGTTCGGGAAGAACATAGAAAGGGTCATTGGGGGACAGAAGCATTATATAAATACTTAATTGGGAAGATTGTTGCAAGAAATCTGTATACGACAGTGAGGCAAGTAACTCAACAGTGTGATCTTTGCCTTCAGACTAACCCCAAAGGAGGCCCAAAATTCGAAGTAGGACAGATAGACAGAGGTAATCTGCCTGGGCAACAGTGGCAAATTGATTTTTCGGAACTCCCAAGGAAAGGGGGGTACCGGTATTTCTTAGTATTAACAGATACTTTTTCAGGATGGCCAGAAGCATTTCCCTGTAGAACGGCAAAAGCCCGAGAGGTCACCAAAGTCTTGCTACAAGAAATCATTCCAAGGTTTGGTGTACCATCAGCAATGTCCTCAGATAGAGGATCACACTTTATATCAAAAATAGTTCAACAAGTGAGTTTGCTGTTAGGAATTGATTGGCAGCTGCATACACCTTATCGACCACAATCGAGTGGCCAGGTAGAGAAAATGAATCACTTGATTAAACAACAGATTGTGAAATTGGGACAAGAAGCAAATTTGGCTTGGCCACAGTCTTTGCCTCTGGCACTCTTACGAATCAGGACAAGGCCCAGAGCCAAGGAAGGGATAAGTTCTTTTGAAATTCTATATGGAAGACCGTATTCTGTAAAGATGGGGATATCATCACAAGTAGGGGAGGAAATAATGAATGGGTACCTCATAGAGTTGAGCAAACAACTCAGAAAGATCGAGAAACATGTATACAGTACAAGAGGCAGGGGGCTTGATGGACCCGTACATAAGATATCACCTGGCGATTTTGTATATGTAAAGTCTTTTGCAGATAAGACCCTGGAACCACAGTGGGAAGGACTGTTTCAAGTACTGCTGACCTCTTACACGGCTATCAAAATCAAGGAACAGAACGCCTGGATTCATCACTCACGAGTGAAGAAGGCACCTAAGTCCCAATGGAAAATCACGCAAGTCCAGCCAGGGAAATTATTCTTATCTCGGTCATAATATTGAGTCAAGATATGACAGTGGGAAGCAGTTCTTCTTTGTCACCACTGCATATGTTTCGACCAAATAAGCAAAAACCACATCTAGCAGTAGTAGCAATACAAGCGACTCCATTTTTGAATGACTCATGGGTCTGGGATGAGGAAACAGGAAAGTATGAGATCATGGCAAAAAAAGGAGGAATGTTAGTAGGGTGTGCAAGGAACGGTTTTGAACCGGCAAGTATTATAAGTGTTGTAACTCCGCCCCCTAGTCGGAAACAAATCTCAAGGTTTTCTAAACGATTGTTTGATCTATGGAAATGCTGTGAACTGGGATGCTGTAGCACCCCAGGTGTTAGCAATGACAAGTGGCCATGGTCACAAGCTCATTTGGCGTACACAGAGACAATAGGAAAAAAATCAGAAATACGAGAGCTAACTTTAGCTACTGTGGTCATGTACAAAGAGGGTTCTGGAGGTTATGTATATAAAGAGGGAATATGGAATGAAGGTGAAGGAATCCCTCAGATATGGGGGATATCCAGGGAAGAAATTAGCATAGGATGTCGAATGGTGGATGGAACCAAATATAGTGGGTCCACCCAGATCTCAATTTCAACCTCACAGGGTAAAATTGTTACAGACTGTGGTAGTAGTAAGCTTGAGTGTTGGCACGACCACATTTTAGAACAAAATATTACAGTGGAATGCCTATGGAAATGACAGGGAAATGGGTTAAAATTTAAATTTCGGATCCAAGTCCAAGCTGAACCAACTTGGCTGAGTTTTTCATTTACTGAGACAGTAGAAGTCAGCTGCATATGGAAACGTCCGGATGAAAACATAATTTTTAGAATTAAAAATGGAACAAGGCCAATAAAGTCAACAACAACGACGGTTAAACCAACAATAACAACAATGGTAAAGCCAATAGCTCCCCCATACCCTGGATACCATATTTATGAAACAGGCCCACACATAATTCGGAAAACAGGACAGCAGATTGTATTGTACAATCCTAAATGGTCATTGAAGCAAATAGAATTACATTTGCAACTAGATATGTCAGGTGTCCACCAAAAATGCCTCCCATTTATAAAAGCAACCCAGGAGGGATGGAGAGAGTGGTTAAAATCTCGCACTATGAGGTCAAAAAGGGATGTGACAGGGATCCTAGGAACAGGACTAGGAGTACTAAACAGCATAGACTCAGAAGTAATAATGAACAAGCTGGCATCCGCAACCGGAGAGCTGGTCAAACTAAAACAACCTTTGATATCATCTTTGTTAGTCTTAGGAAATCACGAATGGCTGACGTCTAAACTACTCCCTGATTGGGAAAAAACCAATATTAAGGACCATTTGATGATAGTAGAAGGATTGGAAATGATACCAAAAGACATATCCTGGGCCCTTAGTTGCATCCAGGCACAAATGTGGATGCAAATTGTCATTTCCAATATCTTAAGAGAAGGCGAAGAAGGAATCCTCCCAACAGAGATTAGAAAGATAATTTGGGATAAGGCAAAACCTCAAGAGAGGGAGTTGCAGTCCTGGTGGAAACTGGTGAATTTTACATATGAAAGACAGAATGACAAAATAATTGCCTTTGTATTAACAGTTGTAGAAGCTGCCCAGCATAGCATATACCCTGTTACCTCTATAGGACTAAACCATGGGGGAATGATAATCAGTCCAGTAGGGCATGGGAAATGGGCATGGAAGCAAGGGGATAAATGGCAAACCGTCAACACAGAACTATGCATTAATATGGACCAGCAGGGATACGTTTGTGAAGGGAACGGCGTACAGGCCGAAGACATGTGCTTAGACACACATCAGAAAGAGTGTCATTTTGAAATACAGTCATCCATAAACAATGATACAGTCATGATATATATAGGAGAAGGGTGCATATGTCTTCGTACCCTTTGCACAAGTGTGCTCATAGATGGCTATTTTAAGGTAAAGATAGGAAACTATTCCAATCATTGTGTATGTAATTTCACAAAAATTGAAGGGTGTGATTTTACCTATACTATCCCAGTACTAACCTCTCAGGTAATAAAATCAGATTATACCTTGATTAGAAAAATAGATCCTGTCTCTATAGGAATGAATTTGGATAGGATTAAAGAAATGTTGCAACATAAAGACTTACTCTCCATCCTAGAAGATGTAAAAAGGAAAGGAAAAGAAATGTTAGTTGTAGTAAAACACGATACAGAACAAATTCATGAGATTCTAACACAAGTATAGAAAACCACTGATCACCACTGGTGGGATACTCTCCTTGGGTGGTCACCTACAGCTACTGGAATACTTACTATAGCTCTCCACCCAATTATAGCATTGCTAATAGCAGTAGCAATCCTATTAATTCTCACTATAGCCATATATGTCTGGAATTGGAGACTTACCAGACGCATACAGGCTATATACGAGGCTCTTCACTTTACTCCGATACCAAAAAACAATAAGGCCCTGAAAACTAGATTTAAACTATAAGATAAGTATTAGAGTTAGGAATAATTTCAGTAGTTAGTATAAGGATTATGAGTGAATTTTAGCTAACGAAAGAAGTAAAAGAATTTACTACTAGGAAAAGAAAGGGGGGAATTGAAGTGAGAAACCTTAACGAAATAGATGTAGGGCTCTCAGCAGGGTGGGCTCTCAGCAGGACGGGCTCTTGAGATAAGGGAGGAGCTGCAACTACTGAGTCCCAAGATAAGGAAGGGGAATTCAAAGAATGCTAAATTGACATGCTGAAGAGACCTAATTGGGTGAAAAGTCACGAGAGGAAGAAGAGGAATCTTCAATCTTCATCCTGAAGACCCCTGCCCAAGACCATCAGGAGACATTGTGCAGGCGCAACGGGGAGGGACTTGGGGCGGGATTTATGATAATGATTTCTCAAAACTAATTGTAATATCTCTCCCTATTCTTGGGATTATCATGAATATGTAAACACTTACGCTATAGAAAGGAGCTGCTTTTCGCTCCAAAATGTGCACGTTTGTGGAGGAGCGATCCCCCGTGCACCCAGCGCTGAATAAACATACCTTCTTTATAACCTTACTGGTTGTAAAGTCGTGACTCCACACGTCAGTGGGGAAGAAGACTTAGAACCAAGAGTATTAACCACTTGGGCAACTTTAGTGCATGAAACTATAAATCATGCCTGAGAAATGGGATGGAATGAAATCCCCAATGAAACAAAAAATATAGGTCGCACTGTTAGGCAAATTAAACAATCGCATCAAAATAATTCTCAGGAACAAAAACCCTCTGACTGACAATCTAGGGGTCAGGAGTGGAGAAATGAACTGTGGAAGCAAGCATTGTCACTAGGAATTCCTAGAGCCGCGATTCAGAGACAGCCTACCGGCGTCATTCTGAGTCTGATTCAGGCATTTCAAAAAGGTATCGCGCTTCAAATGCTCCAACCCCCCCCCCTCCCCCGGTAGCCAGCTCCCAGAGAAAAAAAAGATAACCCTTTCCTCCCTCAAGAGGATCAGTTGCAAAGCACAGGATCAAAAAACTGATAAGGTCCGGACGGCAATTGGGCCTGCCGGTCCGGCAAGTAGAAGCTTATCAGTGGATAAATGACAACGGCCCTTATATTTTAATTCCAGTTGGTCCTCAACAACAATTAATAAAAATTTTAATTGATACTGGTGCACAAATTTCAATAATTACCCAGCGAGATGCCGCTAAGCTAGGCATACGACCTGGCTGGCGAAAGGTTAAAATTACTGGAGTTACAGGAATTAGTACTGTGTGCCAGACAGCAAAAGTTAATTTACTGCTCCCTGGCGAAAAACATGTAACATCTCTTCGCTTTGCGATCAAGGAGCATCATGAAAATATCCTGGGTTTCGATGCACTGAACGGCCGGACCTGGCGTTTGCCAGACGGCAGTCTGTGGTCTTTTGGTTCAATTGCCAACCCCAGCCATAATAAAAATCAACAAACTGCCACAGTGCATGTACTCCGTGCAGCTCCAGCACTTCCCGAATCAAAAATTACTAATGTCCCACGGTATCCAATTTCTGCTACAGCACGAACTGGAATTTCTGAAGTAATTGTGGACTTAGAAAAATGACAGATTATTTCCCGAACTCACTCCCCATACAATTCTCCTGTCTGGCCAGTCCGCAAACCAGACGGGAGGTGGCGTTTAACAGTCGATTATTGGCGTTTAAATGCCAATACAGCCCCATTGACAGCGGCAGTCCCCAACATTGCAGCTTTAACGGCTACACTGCAAGGCGCCGTACATCCTTGGATGGCAGTGCTAGATGTAAAAGACATGTTTTCCATGGTCCCTTTAAGGGAAAAAGATAAAGAAAAATTCGCATTTACATGGGAAGGTATCCAATATACCTTTAACAGACTCCCACAGGGATATAAACACTCACCCACAATTGCTCATGCTGCACTTGCTGAACTTTTACAGACAGTTTCACTCCCTGCAGAGGTAAAACTGTATCAGTATATAGATAATATTCTAATTGGAGGACCCTCTCCTGACAAGGTGGGAGAAGTGGCAGCAACAGTTTGGCAAACATTGCATGAAGCAAAAATTGAAATTCCACCTGAAAAATGTCAGGGACCAAGTAAAGAAGTGAAATTTCTGGGCACTTGGTGGATTGCTGGAAGTGCAGCAATCCCACCAGATACTCTAAATAAAATAGAACAATCAGAAATGCCCCAATCTAGAAGAGAATTACAACAGCTAATGGGCACTTTAGGATATTGGAGAAAACATGTACCTGGATTCTCCATCATTGCCCGCCCACTTTATTCACTTTTACGAGAAGGAAAATCGTGGAGATGGGATTCAGAACATGAAGAAGCCATTAAAACTCTAATACTGGAATTAAAAACCTATCAATCCCTAGGACCTGTTCATCCTCGTGACCCTATTATAGCAGAATGGGGTTTTGCAGAACATGGTACTTATTGTAACTTATTTCAAATCGGCCCTAATGGGCCAAAGAGACCTTTACTGTTTAGCTCAACTGCATTTAAAGAGACGGAACAAAGATATTCAGAGTGGGAAAAGGGTCTTTTGTCTCTAGTCCGTGCAGTTAAACAAGTTGAGAAAATACGTCAAGAACAAACTGTTCAGACCAGAGGTCCCTTCAATTTATTAGACACAATCCTAAAAGGGACTGCTCCCCCAGAGGGAATTGCACAAAACCCTACAATTAGGAAATGGTATGCCTATCTAGTGGGTGTGGCGGATGAAATGCAATTAACTGAAGGACACACAAAAGTTTCTAAATTGCAAATGCCTATTAATACTGACCCCCTGGCATTACAACAACCATTCAAACCTTCACCAATTTTAGATGCACCTCCCTTCACTGAAGATTCACCAACAGAGGGTGTCTGGTTTTCTGATGCCTCGGCAAAAAGAGTGGATGGTAAATGGCAATATAAAGCTGTTGCATTAGAAATCAAAACAGGCAAACAAGTTATTGAAGAGGGTGAAGGCAGTGCTCAAGTAGGAGAGTTAGGAGCAGTTGTTTTGGCAGCACAAAATGAAGCAAAAGCCATTTATGTAGACTCTTATGCTGTCTGGGCAGGTGCCACACAGTGGCTTTGTCAATGGGAAGCCCTAAACTGGGAGATAAATAAATCACCAATCTGGAGAACTGCAGACTGGCAATTACTATTAACCATGGCCAGAAAAACACCATTCCAAATAGGATGGGTAAAAGCTCATGCTAATGACAATAAACCAGCTACAAATTGGAACCAAAGGGTGGATGAATTGACAAAAATTAGGAAAATAGACATTGAAGATTCCTCAAACCCCACATGGTAGCGACTAGGAGAATGGTTACATCAAAAATTAGGCCACACAGGTCGAGAAGCACTTTACTTTTCAGCCCAAAGCCGGGGATGGCCCCTCAGTAGGAAAACATGTGAAACCATCCTCACTGAGTGCCCCCAGTGTAAATTAAAATTGCAGATGGACCATCCTGCCAAAGCACCACCTTTACACATTAAAAAGGGGAAAACTTTGTGGTCTACTTGGCAAATTGATTACATTGGTCCTTTAAAATCCTCTGCTGGGTACAAATATATTTTAACAGGTGTAGAAACAATATCTGGACTCCTTACAGCTACCAAGTGCCAAAAGGCTAATGCACAGAATACTATCCGAGGCCTTTCCTCATGGTTCTCAATTTTACCTGTCCCTGATTCTATCCAGAGTGACAATGGCTCACACTTTACTAGTAAAGAAGTACAGGAATGGGCAAAGCAAAAGGAAATAAAGTGGGTATTTCACACACCTTATTACCCACAATCTAATGGTATAGTTGAACGAGTCAATGGACTGCTGAAAAAATATCTTAAACCACATGAAGGACAATGGGACAGACGTCTTTCTGAAATTTTGCAGCAGTTAAATAATCGGTGTGATCCCTATGGAAGTCCAATTACTCGAGCCTTCTTAACACTTTCTTCAGAAACAAACCTAAATAATGAGCACACCTGGTCCTCAATGAAAGCAGGACAGCCTGTGATGGCAAAAATACCATCTGTAGGAACAATACCAGTAACCCTGGTCAAACCACGAGGATTTCTAGCATGGGATGTTATAGATAATAATGGAATAAAACATAAAATCAGTACTAGATGGATTTATCCAGCATCCTAAGGGGTAACCTGTTCAGCCTCCCCTCCCCCCCCCCCCCCCCCCGAGACAGTTCTCTTTTCTTTCCTTTTCAGAAATAACCAACTCCACCAACGACACCGTGGAAGCAGACACCATACCCAGCAAGTCCACCAGTAGCACTGTGGGAACAACCCTCATCTTCAGTATGAGACTCTTCGCAGCATTATGCCTACCCTTTCTCTCACCATCGTACCTCGATTGCTACAACAACGGTGTCTATACGCCTCTTCTTCTCTCTTCCTTTTTCTGCTCATGAGAGTAAAGACACTTACAATGGCTCACACATCAAATCCTTGGGATCTTGCATTACTGAGATACACTGGAAGCATCAAAACACTACAAGAAAAGGCAGGTCTAATTGGTCAACTTTACTCACTACACCGAAGGTGATAGGATTATTGCATTTGTCCTCACTATATGCAATGCTTCAGTGTACAACATATACCCAATCCTTGCATTAGGACTAAATCACAATGGAAACATACTCTGTCCCTCAGAACACAAAGTATGGGCCCACCAGAAAGAGGGGAAATGGCAAACAATTTATGTAAATGCATGTACTGTGCGAGAACAACGAGGCTTCATTTGTGAAGAAAATACTCTTGAAGCTCAAGACATTTGTCTTGATACTGAACAAAATATTTGTCACTTTGAGATCCACCCAAACGAAACCCCTGAAACCGTAGTCATATATGTTGGAAAAGGATGTGTTTGCATGCGAACACGATGTGATTCCTTATTAATAGATGGTACTGTCCATACGACTCCTCCAACATCCTGACTTAATCGACCTCCTGCAACAAGCACAGAAAACTGGACAAAAGACTCTTATCACGGTCCAATATGATATAGAAGAAATACATCAAGTGTTAATAAGAGTCAAAAGGGATGGAGAACATCAGTGGTGGGAAAGCTTATCTGGATGGTCACCCACCGCAACAGGACTGTTTAATTCCATGTTCCACCCGGTCATGATTTTCTTAATTCTAATTTTAATATGTTTACTGCTCATAATTGTATTGTATATTAAGGTTTGGAGGATGGTTAAACAGATTACTCAGTTACAAAAGTATCCCCGTGTGTACACCATCCCAAAATAATTTTTTTTTTGAAGCTAATCAAACACAAAATTTCCTTCAATTGTAATTGGATCATGGCATCCTCTGTTTATAGGCATAGAGGCAAGAGGCAACCACACTGCCACTCTATGGACGAGATAAATTGACTTTAGTCACGGGGTGGATTGTGGTGGTGCAATTCTTACACCACACCACACCCCCCCCCCCGCCCCTCTTTGTTGGGCTGCTTGGTGCTAGGTGCGATTCCACCCACATCCCCCGAGCTATACACCAATCTGTGGAGATAAGGACTGACAATGTTAACGAGCCTGGCTCCTGCCCCTGCCGATTGCTCGGACATGGTTAAAATGGCCCATCAACTCCTAAGGGCCTGGCACACCTGTGCCTGGGATGTGGTCAAATGGGAACAATAACAGAGTCGCACATTAATCAAATTCTTGTGTAACTGCTGGAAGGCACCAGAAGGTATTTGACAAAAGTCAATTATCTTGGACCCTATAAACTGCGACCACCAGGGAGACCCTTTGAGCTCTCCTGGATTGCAGCGGGCCTGTGACCAGCACCTCCCCTGAGCTGGGACGCCTCTCAGGTACCAAACCCTTAAGGTGTCGTCTGCTCCAGACGGAAGGCCAGGGTGAAGTCCCCCGCTTGAGTCTCAATTATCGCCCGTTGAGGAATGCCAAGGCATTGTGAGCATTTGCTCTAAACTCAAGAGGGAAATTTTCTTTGAGCTAGCTTCTCTTTACTGATGTGTGTGTGTGTGTGGGTACGTACCCTTGTTTCTGTGTGTGTATGTCCGTTCTGTGTTCATTCTACTGAATCCAAACACCTTTGTTTCTGTGTGTTTGTCTGTTTTGTTATGTGCATGCATGTATATATAAAGGTACCGTTAAGTAAGTTAGTGTGAATCTTGTCATTTTAGAATCTGAATAAGTCGCTTTTCTTTCTTTTAGTATTTCTGAATTATTTTATAATAATAAATTGCTGTTAGTTATTAATAAAACTAGATTTCTTACTAAATATTACCATGTCAATACTTTCATCCGCGACAGTATGCAGGAAGGAACTAGAGAAATTTGCACTTGCACAACACTTGCATGGATGCCTGTAGATGTGGTATTCACTGAGATTCACTGTAGTTATACTTGATGACTATACAGTTTGTTCAGTCCTCTCCTCTCTGAATTTAAGCCTTTTTAACGTTCTATTAGTCTCTAGCATTCCAAATGCAACAATTGTTGATTCTGAGGAATGGACCAAAGAAAGTGATTAGACTCACTTGTTTTCCTGAAATAGCATCTCCTATTGTTATTGTCAAAGACAGACTAGTAGCCTACATGGCCCCTCGATCTTACCAACTAGGACATCTCTTAACTTTTTAACTTTCTGTTCCAAATCCCCTTTCATAGCTCCTGAATCCACCTGTATTCCTCACTGTGTTGTCTCTCAAACACATCATCTATAGTTCTTTCTTATTTTCTAAACAGTTGGACTGTTCATTTATTCAGCCTTCTGAATGGGATAATTGCCTATTCTTATATGGAAGCACCTGTGAAAGAAATGGAAAAAAACCCTGTATTTATCTGTTTTGATGTAGAACACTGAAAAAAAGCCCTCTATTGTCTTCAGCAACATAAGGTCACAGATTTTAATTTAACATTTTTATTATACTTGTTTTTCCTATTTGTGAGAAATCGAGCAAGTGAATTGCGTCAGCATAAGAAGAATGTTAGAATCCTTTCTGAAGTTGTATTTCTTTTATCATTATGGTGCATATTACAAGTTGAGAAGAAAGTTAATTCTTAACATGTCCTCTATTATTGTCATCAGTCCTATCTGTTTTTATGCTTACCACCAAAATTATAAATGTACTGTATGTTTAAGAATGTAAAAGTACATGTCTAGGGGCTAAAATATAAATGATAGAGATAAGAGGCCATATACCTAACTGAACATATAGAAAATTTTAGTTATGCTCTGTGTCTTTGGAGAAGATCTGAGTTCAGTTTCATACTCTCAGTTCTGACAACTTCACAATCAGAATAAAAAGAGCTTGTCTAGATGAAACTGTTAAAGCAAGATGTTGATTAATATGGAAATAATATACTTATAAAAGTTGAGTGCAGATAAGAAACCTTGCTTTAAAAATGTGCTAAACTGAACAAAAAAAAAAACCAGTCTCCTCCCTTGTCTTTAAACTGTATGGCTTAGCATGTCCCAAAATATATTATCTATACTAGACTTCACAAAATTCTCAGTTAACTAACAGTAGTTAATATATAATAATGATGATTTGTTTATCCTAATTTGGACAAGGCCAAAGGCTTTTTTCATTCACTTGACTTATACTCAGTTATACAGAAATTCGTCAGACCTTCAGAATTCAAACCAGTTGTTAAATTACCGACATTTTCTCAAATCCAGTTTTTTAAATTTTTATTTTTTCCAATCAAATTACACATTTCTTCAGATAGACTTTAACTTGCAGCATGGCTGGACATTAGTGTATTGGGTATTGTGCTGGTTTAGTCTGGGGTAGAGATAATTTTCTTCATAGTAGCTAGTATGGGGCTGTGTTTTGGATTTGCGCTGGAAACTGTTGATAATTCAGGGATGTTTTAGTTACCGCTGAGCAGTGCTTACACAGAGTCAAGGCCTTTTCTGCTCCTCACACCACCCCACCAGCGAGGAGGCTGGGGATGCACAAGAAATCGGGAGGGGACGCAGGTGGGACAGCTGACCCCAACTGACCCAAGGGATATCTCAGACCATATGACATCATGCTCAGCATATAAAGCTGGGGGAAGAAGAAGGAATTGGGGGACGTTTGGAGTGATGGTGTTTGTCTTCCCAAGTCACCGTTACGCATGATGGAGCCCTGCTTTCCTGGAGATAGCTGGACACCTGCCTGCCGATGGGAAGTGGTAAATGAATTCCTTGTTTTGCTTTGCTTGCGTGTGCGGCTTTTGCTTTACCTATTAAACTGTCTTTATCTCAACCCACGAGTTTTCTCACTTTTACCCTTCTGATTCTCTCTCCCATGCCACTGCAGGAGGAATGAGCGAGTGGCTGTGTGGTGTTTAGCTGCCCACTGGGGTTAATCCACAACAGTCCTTTTTGGCACCCAACATGGGGCTTGAAGGGTTCAAAATAATGATTTGATTGCAGTGTGCTATACCAAATTTATATCTGCTCTAGCTGTTTAGCTACTAATTGACAGGCTCCTGTGCTTGCCATGGGGCTTGCTTGCCTTACCTTATATTGGAGTCTAGTGCTTGTTAGTGGCTGCTTTTTGCATTTGCTGTTTGCTGTACTCCTTATCATCTTATTCTGCTGTGCTTGAGAACATTTTGTTAACAGCAATGGCCATGTGCCTGGGCTGGCAGATAGCCAGGGCATCGCTGCTGTTTCTGTGCTGCTATACAGGATTCTCCTTCCTTTCTCACTGTCCAGGGAGTGAGCAAGTGGCTGTGTGGGGCTTGACTGCCAGCTGGGGTTAACCCACAACAGTCCTTTATGGCAGTTGGATATTTCTTGAAGGAACTGTGGCCTGTGGAGAACCGACACTGAAGATTTTTCCTTGATAGGGCTGCAGCTCATGGAAAAGCCCATGCTGGAGGAGGGGAAAAGTGTGAGGAGGAAGGAGTGGCAGAGAGGAACTGTTATGAATTGACCACTGCTTGGGTCAGTGTCAGGTACGACTTGAAGGACTCAGACAGAACGGCCTGTACTGCTCTGTTGTTAGAGGGGGACGTACTTGTTACGGAGGCTCCCAAATGAGCAACCAACCACCAAAAATAAAAAAAAATTAATTATTAACACAGTTAACTAGCTCTCCGTAAATTACAGGTTCGAATGTCTGTGAGAGGAGAACAGAACTTTCTAGGGTTTAACGGCAACCCAAAACGCAGAACAAAGCCCCACTCCCTAGGGTTTAACGGCAACCCAAAACGCTCTATCACTCACCTGACAAGTGAGGGCTCTCAACCTCGAGGACCTGCTCAGGGCAGCGTCCCGACCCAAGGCACCTCGAGGAGTTTCCTTGGGCAGCGTCCTGACCCAAGGGGAGAGTCCTCAACCGCAGCGTGCTGCTCCAGGGGACAAGCTCAAAATGGCTCCCCCAGGGGACTCCATTTATACCCAGGCCGAATCTGACCTGTAGTCAATAGCGGCTCCCATTGGCCAAAGGCCCCAATTACCGCGAAGCCCTGAGAACAAAGGCAGCCAGGAGCTACTGCACTTCAGCAGCCAAGAAGCTCTGCTTTCATTGGGCGGGGGCACCTGCCACAGTACTGGAACTTGTAGGCTACAAACCTTGGGAGGCCTGATAAAGGGAAGAGAAAAGCGCTGAGAAAAGTGCTGATATGGTGAAGAATTGCTAACCTGTGAGTCATGCTTGATAAAGGGCCGAAGACGGTGCAGACAGCAAGGAATTTAGAGTTTTTTACAGGAGTGGCTTAGTTGCTATTAGTCCAATTGCTAAAGTTTAAGTAGCTACCAATTAGCGCGCGCTGATAAGAATTCTGAAGCATAGCAACCAATCAATTTAACACACGCATCTTCTGATTTTCTATAAAAATGAGTGTTACATGTAATAAAGTGGAGAACTTTGCTTGCATCAAGCCTGTCTCCCGTCTCTCAATCGCAGCAAATTGGTGACCCCGACGTGATCCGAGTCCAGGATGTGATCGGGTCCAGGAACCGCCTATCTGCGCGGCAGGCTGCGAGTCCCACAGAATGTTGAATGAGCTGCTGAAAGGAAGCAGGAGCCGGCCGGCCTGAAATCCCTCCGGAGTAGACAGGTGAGCTGTGGGAAACATGGGGAATCAAGCGTCTTCCCCGGAGAGAGACGTATATGAGCTTATGAAAGCTCTTCTTCAAAAGCATGGGAAAGTTATCTCTGGGCACGACCTTAAAGCCATGCTTAAATGGGTACAAATGAAGATACCTGCTGTAACTGCTTCTAGTATTTTTACGCGGGAACTTTGGGATGATGTGGGGGTGAAGTTGTGGGATTCTGCCACATCGGTGAATGTAGAAGCACAGCATATGCTCCCGTGGTGGAGGATCATTTTTGAAGCTTTAAAAGCTCAAGAGGAGAGTAATAATGGCAACGTAAAGACTAAAGGCAATACCACCGCCGCCCTGACCGTTACCCCCATGGTCCCTTCTCCGCCTTCAGAAAGTCAAAGTTGCCAAGGACCCCCAGAGGTCGGCGCCGCAAATTATCCTACGGGGGAGGACTCCTTTGATTCGGGGCCGGTAGATCCCGAGACGGAGCCGGACTTATGTCCCTCTGACCCACGCGACGCATGGGCTAATATAAAACGCCAAGCCTTAAAAGAAGGGGATCTCGAGATTGCCAAAATGATAGTTGCTCCTGTGATTTATCAGGGCCGGGGGGCACAATGGGAAGCCTTATCTTTCTCTGTAATTAAGGAGTTGCGCCGTACCGTCACTGAGCACGGGCTTTCCTCTCCTTATTTTGCGAGCCTGTTATCTTCGGTTTTTGATACCTATGTCATGACTCCTCATGATTTAAAATCCTTAGCGCAATTACTGTTAACTCCGACTCAGTTTTCGTTGTGGGAGTCGCAGTGGAGGGGAGGGCTCCAAGTACTTCTCCGCGCGTTTGCGGGTCATGCTAATCAAGCTGTGGCTGCTTTAACTATAGAGCATCTTACCGGCACGGGTCAGCACACTGATCCGGTAGACCAGGCTCGGAATATCCCTCGGGAAGCTCTTGAAGCGATCCGTAATAAAGCGAAAAAGGCCTTTTTTAAGGTCCCGGACACACAGAAGCCACAGAAAGCTTTTACAACTATTACTCAAGAACCTCGAGAGCCCTATATGCAATTTATTGATAGATTAAAGCAGGCTCTGGAGCGTCAGATAGATAATGTGGAAGCGCGGGACATTCTGTTGCTGAAACTGGCTGTTGAAAATGCTAATGTGGATTGTAAAAAGCTCCTGAAATCCCTTCCTAATCTGAATCCTACACTGGTTGAAATGGTGGAGGCTTGTAATAGAATTGGCACTGTGGATCATAAATTTGAGGCCATGGCTGCTGCCCTTGCAGCCATGCGCGGTCCGTCAGGCTTGGGAAATTGCTATGGCTGTGGTAAATCAGGGCATTTTAAAAAGAATTGCCTGACTATGAACGCGGGGGCTAGGCACCAAGCCCCCAGGCTTTGCCCTAGATGCCGAAAAGGGCGTCATTATGCTAATCAATGTCAGTCTAAGTATGATTTTCAGGGTCAACTGATACAGGGAAACCGGTCGCGGAGCACGGGGCAGCGACATGCGCAGACACAAATGCCGCAGCCGACATTCCAGCTGCAGCCAGCGTTCCAGCCCTCACGGAGGGAAGCAACAGTGCCTCAAGTCATCGTCCAGCAACAGCCGGGAGCGCAGGATTGGACCTGGCAACCGCCCACACAGTAACATTACTTGATTGCTCAGTTCACTTGCTGTCAACAGATATCTCGGGACCCTTACCCCCTAAAACACAAGCGCTGTTGTTAGGAAGATCATCTACTACATTGTCAGGGCTTTTTGTATTACCAGGGGTCGTTGACTCTGACAGTACTGACGAAATTAAAATTATGGCATGGACTCCGTTTCCTCCCTGCACGATACCTAAAGGTAGTCGTGTAGCGCAATTGATATTGATTACTGTGGGGACGAACTCCCCCACTCCTAGTCAATCTTATCAAAGGCAGGGAGGATTTGGGTCTACAGGGAACCCACAAATTCTATGGGTGCAACCTATTTCTCAAAAGAGACCCGTATGTCAATGTACCCTTATTCGTGGAGGGCAGCAAGTAGTACTAAATGGAATTATTGATACTGGAGCTGATGTCACGATAATATCTCTGGCTAAGTGGCCTCCACAATGGCCTCTGGCTAATGTTTCCCACACGTTAGCTGGAATTGGAGGAACTGGTAACAGCCGTCAAAGTGTGGAATTAATTCAGATTCAAGGTCCAGAGGGGCATATAGCCTCTGTTAAACCTTTTGTGTTACCCGTCCCTCTGATCCTGTGGGGGCGTGATGTGCTGTCCCAGTGGGGAATGTCCATTCGGACCCATTTTTAGAAGGGGCCATTGAAGCGCGCGACACCCTTAAATTGACATGGAAGACCGATACCCCTATTTGGGTAGATCAATGGCCCCTACCACTGGAAAAGCTTCGCGCCCTCCAAGAATTAGTTACAGAGCAATTAACAAAAGGGCATATTGTGCCTTCTACCAGTCCTTGGAACTCGCCTATTTTTGTCATTAAAAGACAAACCGGCAGGTGGCGCTTGCTCCACGACCTCAGAAAAATTAACGATGCTATGGAAGACATGGGGGCCCTCCAACCAGAACTCCCGTCCCCTACTATGATTCCTCGAAATTGGTATTTGACTGTCATTGATCTTAAAGAATGCTTTTTCAATATCCCACTGCACCTTGATGATGCTCCTAAATTTGCCTTTTCAGTTCCAAGTGTCAACATGCCAGCCCCGTTGCAAAGGTACCAGTGGGTTGTGCTGCCACAAGGAATGAAGAATAGTCCTACAATTTGTCAGTGGTATGTAGCTAAAGTACTTAGTCCTGTTAGGGCCACAATGCCTAATGTTTTGTTATATCATTATATGGATGACATCTTGGTGGCCGCACAACATCACAAGGTCATGGAGGAAGCTATAGCCCTTGTCACGGCTGCTGTCAACTCGGCAGGCCTCTGTATTGCGCCAGAAAAAATTCAAAAAATATCACCGTGGAAGTACTTAGGTTGGCGCATCAGGGCTCAGACTATAGTTCCTCAACCCTTACAGATACAGACAGACATTAGAAACTTGCATGATGTACAGAAATTGTTGGGAACAATCAATTGGGTCCGACCGCTGTTGGGAATTTCTAATGCAGACTTAAGTCCTTTATTTGAACTGCTTAAAGGGGATACTGACTTGTGTTCCCCCTGCAGTCTCGGCTCTGAGGCTGTTGCCTCTTTGCAAAAGGTTGCCACAGTGATTGCCAACAGGCAAGTTCACCGGTGGGCTCCTGAATTACCCTTTCATCTCATTATTTTAAATCCTGCTTGACAGCCTCATGCACTGATTTTTCAATGGGACTCTCAGAAGCCAGACCCATTGTTAATTATTGAATGGAATTTTTTTGCCAAATCAATCTACAAAAACTATTTCGACACAGCATGAGATGTTTGCTTCTTTAATAATTAAAGCCAGACAACGCTTACTAACATTATCAGGGGTAGACTTTACTTGTATCTGCCTACCTGTGACAAGCATGTATCTACAATGGCTTTATCAGCAATCAGACGGTTTTAGTATGGCACTGGCAGACTATATGGGTCAACTCACATCCCACCCACCTTCGCACAAACTGCTTAATGCCAATATTCACTTGATATCCAGGCCGAAAAGAAGTGACCAGCCGTTGCAAGCCCTTACTGTATTTACGGACGGGTCTGGGAAATCGCACAAATCAGTCATCTTATGGTGGGACGACCAGCACGGACGATGGGACTCAGACATAGAGACCGTTCCTGGTTCTCCCCAGATAATGGAACCTGCTGCAGTTATTCGAGTTTTTTGGAGGTGGTCTACACCACTTAACCTTATTACTGATTCAGCTTATGTTGCAGGGATTGTTGAGCGAGCTGAAGCATCTGTATTACGTGATATCTCACATTCTGAGCTGTTTGTTTTATTACAAGAGCTTATCTTTCTTTTGGATTCTCGCCCTCATCCCTATTTTGTTATGCATGTCAGATCGCATACTTCTTTACCTGGTTTTATTGCAGAAGGGAACCGACAAGCAGATATGCTGACATTACCAGTACAGGTATTGCCGGATCGCATAGCACAAGCTAAACTCAGCCATTCCTTTTTTCACCAGAATGCTGGAGGTCTCAAACGACAGTTTGGGCTTACCTCCCAACAAGCATCTAATATTATCGCCGTGTGTCCTGACTGCCAAAGGCATTCTTTCCCATCGATAGCAGGAGGGGTTAATCCTAGAGGTCTACAAAGCTTACAACTACGGCAAACAGACGTTACGCATTATCCAGAATTTGGTAAATTGAAACATGTCCATTCTTCCATTGACACCTTTTCAGGCGCTTTGTTTTCTTCTTGCCACACAGGAGAGAAGGCGCGTGACGTTCGTAAACATTTAATGCGTGCTTTTGCCACCTTGGGCATACCTTCTCAGATAAAAACGGACAATGGTCCTGCATATGTCTCAACTGCAACAAAAACCTTTCTTGACTCCTGGGGTGTAATTCACACTACTGGCATCCCTCATTCCCCTACAGGTCAATCTCTAATTGAACGCTCTCACCAGTCTTTAAAGCGCTTACTACAACAACAAAAAGGGGGAGTAGGGGCTGCCACCCCTGAGGAACGACTACAGAAAGCTTTGTATGTTTTTAATTTCTTGAATTGTTCTTTGCTAGATAACAATCCTCCGATAGTTCGACATTTCAACGCGAATACTTCATTCAAGACACGAGTTAAAGCCCCAGTGTTGGTTCGCGACCCAGAAACAGGTAAAATAATGGGACCATATCCTCTTGTCACGTGGGGAAGAGGTTATGCTTGTGTCTCTACAGAAAAAGGCCCCAGGTGGATTCCAGCAAAGAACGTGCGTCCTTTCCGTGAATCCCTGCCTCGAGCGCCCGACGAGCCCAGCAGGGACTCTGCTCAACCTCCAGATCATCCTCCGGAACAACTTCCTGATCTTCTTGAGGCTACGGAGGACACCTACGGAGCTTCATAAACTGGGGATCGTTAGATGGGCCAAAGCAAAGAAGTATTTGTGACGGACATTGTCTGCACTGTATGTGGGTATTGTAAACCCTGGATCCTGTGTGTATGTTATAGCTGTGAAAAGGAGTGGTGGCGTAAAGCAACCCTAGCCTGCCGTTGGTGTGACGAATGCCTGGAAAAGGAGGTGGACGTTGGTAAAATTGTACTTATCACCGGGCATGTGGAACTAGGCAGTGATGAGTATTGGGAGTGTTGTCAGAATTGGGCACAGCTAGTGTCCCAGCGAGCGAAAGAAGCTTTGATCAGTAATATTGAGTGCAATAAGCAAAACTTTGTGCCCTCTATCTGGGCTGTTCCTGAACAGGCCTGGGAGGGGACCAAAGAAAAATGCAGGAAGCGATTTGCGTGGAAGAGAAAAGGGGGCAAAAAGAATTCTTTAAAATAATATCTGTTTTCCTGGCGCTCATGACAATAGCGCAGGGCTATTTATTTCCCCCTGCACTCCCTAAGGTCAATGTATGGGTCACGCTAGCAAATATAACTGGACAAGACACTTTGTGTCTTGCCACCGCCTCACCTAACAACCCCTTTTCCACATGCCTCGTGGGTCTGCCACTAGATAAGTGGCCAATACCTGAAAGTGTAAAACATGCTTTTCAGCTCTGTCACCAAATTTAACGAATGAATGGGATGCATGGGTCTCCTTTCTCCCACAGGCTACTCTGGAACCACAAGAAATTGAGCTCCTTGGATCAGTAAAAATGGATTTTTGTGTTAAGTTTAACTATACCGGAAAGAATCAGTCTAAAGCATGGGATGTTTCTCCTGCTCATCCTATTTTTAAAAATGCTAGTGCCTGGTGTAATTACACAGCAACAAACCTGTCTAAATCTAGCAATGCTCCTTTTTTGTTACCGTTGGGGATATTCTTTATTTGTGGGGACAGAGCGTGGCCTGTTATTCCTTCTCATATAAAGGGAGGTCCATGTAGCCTTGGACGCCTCTCTGTCCTGACTCCTAATACATCTATGATTTTACAACATCACTTACCCTACAGGGCAAAGCGTGGCATTCATGCATATACCCCCAACTGTGACGATAATACAGAATTTTGGTCTTTTAGTCACCGCTTTTTTGCTTCTTTTTTGCTACCAGGAGCCGCTGCTGGGAAAGCATTAGCAACATTAGATAAGCTTGGCTGCTGGCTTGCTAAACAGACAAATGCCACTAGCAAGGCATTGTCTGGTCTTCTGTTAGATGTAGATAGCATTCGCCATGCCACATTGCAAAATAGAGCTGCTATAGATTTTTTGCTTTTAGCACAAGGCCATGGTTGTGAAGATTTTGAAGGTATGTGCTGTATGAATCTCTCTGACCACTCGGAATCGATTCATGCCAGTATTCAACAACTTAAAAAGGGAGTCTCTAAACTCCGACAAGATGATCGGTGGGATTGGTTAGACAAACTCTTTGGAGAGTGGGGGCTATCAGGGTGGATAAGAAGCTTAGTGAAGACTATTGTTTATGCTTTAACTGTTTTTATTCTCTTATTGCTTTTTTTACCCTGTTTGTTACAATGTTTGCAACGATTGATGGAACGCTCCGTGAAAAAGATTCTTTTTGTGCAAAAGGAAGGGGGAGATGTCGGGTACGACTTGAAGGACTCAGACAGAATGGCCTGTACTGCTCCGTTGTTAGAGGGGGATGTACTGGAACTTGTAGGCTACAAACCTTGGGAGGCCTGATAAAGGGAAGAGAAAAGCGCTGAGAAAAGTGCTGATATGGTGAAGAATTGCTAACCTGTGAGTCATGCTTGATAAAGGGCCTAAGACTGTGCAGACAGCAAGGAATTTAGAGTTTTTTACAGGAGTGGCTTAGTTGCTATTAGTCCAATTGCTAAAGTTTAAGTAGCTACCAATTAGCGTGCGCTGATAAGAATTCTGAAGCATAGCAACCAATCAATTTAACACACCCATCTTCTGATTTTCTATAAAAATGAGTGTTACATGTAATAAAGTGGAGAACTTTGCTTGCATCAAGCCTGTCTCCCATCTCTCAATCGCGGCAGGTCAGGGGGGAGGGAGAGGAGTCAGAAAAGGAGTGAAGTTGAGCCTTGGGGAAAAAAAAGTCAAGAAGTGCTGTTTTCAGGGTTGGGGTTTTTTTGTTTGTTTTTGGCTATCCAAATCAATTTTATTTGTCAATAAATTAAATCCGTTTTCCCGAAGTAGAGTCTGTTTTGCCCATGACTGTAACTGGCAACTGATCTCCCTGTCTATCTTGACCCATGAACTTTTTAATCCTATTTTTTCCCCTGTCCTATTGAGGAGGGGGAGTGAGTACTCTTTGTATTCTTTCTCCCTCTAATACACACCTTGTAATCTCTTAGCTCTTGCATTTATTCACAAATGCCTTGACCGAATTTACCTTGGCATAAGAGGCTGTAACTCCACTTCTTTCACTGAGGTTATATTTATCTGGAATAATGGTGGGACTGCAGTACGTAACTCATGAAAAAAAAAAGATAATATAGGTACTGTGGAGCATGGTTGAAAGCATCATCACAGAATAGCTGCTGTATTCTATTTTAACAAACCAGAGGATTACTGGGTGCTAATGATATGGGTGGTGTCATCTATTTTCAGATCACATCTGGTTTAAACTCTGCCACTAATTGTCTCTATTACCTTTGGCAGGTTACTTGCTTCTTGCTGTTATTTTCATCTATCTGCAAAATGAGGATGATTATGATAATGTAATAAGTGTTTTGAAGATTAACTCAACAGTACTTAAGGCCCTTTCAGATACCAAATGAAAACATGAGTGCATAGAAAACGAAATGTAATTATTATGAAAAATGTACATTATTTTTTAGAGTAAAAGGGAATCAAAGACGGGATGATGAGATAATCATACAACTAGAACTGAAGAATTTTTGAGACATGATATTGTAAGGATATGCTTCAATAAGGTTATCTGCTTAAGGATCTTTTTACTACAAAAAGGGATAAGTAAAAGAGGAAGTCATAAGTAAGAGATACAAACCTGCTAGTCAAGGGATAACTGAGATGATGCCAAAGACAAAAAGTTGCCAATCACTAATTGATGGATGATTATAAAAATGTGGACACAGCTCTTGAGAGGGCCAACCTGGACTTAGTAACTGATAATAAGAGGAAACAAGACACATGTAAACTGTGGCCAGTCAGTACACTTGTCTGACCCAGCCCTGTGCCTGATCACCACAGTCTGTCTGTCTGTTTTGGGCCTGTCTTGGATGGAGTTAGCTTTCCCCATAGTAGCCCTCATAGTGCTGTGCTTTGTATTTGTAGCTAGAATGGTGCTGATAACACACCAGTGTTTTGGCTACTGCTGGGCAAGGCTCCTTTGCTTCTGTGTGTGGACTTTACTTTTCTTTATTAAACTGCCTTTATTTTGACCCATGAGTTTTTCATCTTATTTTCTCCCCCTGTCCCACTGAGGAGGGAAGCGATAGAGCAGCTTGGTGGGCACATGGCAACCAGACAAGGTCAACCCACCACAGCCCTTTTTGGCACCCAATGTGGAGCATGAGACAATGGCAATTTTGAATCGTGTGTGCTATAGCTATAGTATTTATTAAGTGGCAAGCTCCTGTGTGGGTCATGGAGTTTGCTGCCTGCAGTGCTTATCTCTTTATTTTGCTGAGCTTGGGAACATGTTAATACAAACAATAGATATACACTTTGCCCTGGCACTGATGCCCTTACTGTGCTGGGGGAGCTGTCTTGTGGAGAGGATGAGGGAATACACCTCCCTCTTCCCATCCAGGAGTGATGTGGGTGGTATTATTGTGCAGGCTCCCAAGGTCCTTGTTCATGTGAGCTGTTTAATACTACTAATTAACTGTATTCGGTTTGTGTGGCAAGGTTTTGGTAGTGGGGGAGGGGGGGCTACAGAGGTGGCTTCTCTGAGAAGCTCCTAGAAGCTTCCCCTATGTCCCATACAACCAATGCCAGCCAGCATTGTGGACCCATGGAGAGAGAGGAGACCATGCTGGAGCAGGTTTGCTGGTAGGACTTGTGACCCCGTGGGGGACCCACGCTGGAGCAGTTCATGAAGAACTGCAGCCTGTGGGAAGGACTCACATTGGAGAAGTTTGTGGAGTCCGTGGGAGGGACCCCCCACTGGAGCAGGTGAAGAGTGTGAGGAGTTCTCCCCCTGAGGAGGAAGGAGTGGCAGAGATGACAAGTGATGAACTGACTGCAACCCCCATTCCCCATCCCCCTGTGATGCTCAGGGGGAGAAGGTAGAGAACTCAGGAATGAAGTTGAGCCCAGGAAGAAGGGAGGGGTGGGGGGAATGTGTTTTTAAGATTTGGTTTTATTTCTCATTATCCTAATCTGATTTGATTTATAATAAATTAAATTATTTTTTTTCCCCCAAGTCGAGCCTGTTTTGCCCGTGACGGTAATTGCGGAGTGATGTCCCTGTCCTTATCTCAACCCATGAGCCTTTCATTATATTTCATCTGCCCTGTCCAGCTGAGGAGGGGAGTGATAGAGCAGCTTTGGTGAGCACCTGGAATCCAATTAGGGTCAACCCACCACATTAACACTGTTAGCTTATTACCTCCCATAGCCTGGGATTTTACACCTGAACAGGCAAATAATCCTGGTAAACTGATGTGCCACCTGATAGAAGAGTGCCTTGCCTACCCCATTGAAACCCAGAAGCTTCTAGCACTGTATTGGAGCTTGGCCTGTGCCTATTGAGCCACAATTCAGTACTATCAGGGACCATGGTTAAGACAGGGATCCAAACCACCTCTGAGAATGGCATGATTGAGACCGGGATAGAAACTACATCTAAGAAGGTGATAGTTGAGATAGGGACCCAAACTGCATTTGAGGACACCATGTTTGAGATAGGGACCCAAACGCCAACTGCAGTAATTGTCCCAGTAGTGAAAAAGAAACAGTGGACACAGAGGTCAAAAGGTCCATATAATTGATTAGTAAGGGAGGTGTAGCGGCCAAAATAACGAGTCAGAGTGCTCTCTTTTTTTTTCTGCAGGGCAGGGGGCCATCTTTTTTCATTATTTCCCCCTCTCTTCTTACAATAGTACATACTTATGCTCTCATTAAAGCTCTTACTTCATAATTAGCAAATCATCAATTAGACAGCTATCAACCTTTTCTCCTATCAGCATAAGACCACTCTAACACGCACTGTACAGACCAATCAACTTCTTGTTCACGTACTGTTCACGCAGCGGTAACTTCTCACAGTTCAGTGTTGCAGCTGTCCGTTGTTTTTCCCTGACACCTTGGCACAACTCAGCAGTTTCTTATCTTTCTCCCAAGGCCTGTTTCTCATCAAAGCCTTGCTGCTTCTCAGGGGCTGCACAGAGCTGACAGGCCGATGTCAACTTGCCTCTCTCCCACGGCTGCGCAGGGCTGACAGGCCAATATCGACTTGCGTCTCTCCCACAGGGAGGAGGAGGAAGGGTCTGATCAGGAAGCCAGTCATTCAGCAAAGAATCAGGAGGAAGAAGTGAGAGAAATCAGACAAGAGGCAGAAACTACCTGGTCCCTGACCTCATCAGAACTTCGAGACATGCGTAAAGATTACAGCCACCAGCCAGGTAAGCTGCTTGGCTGCTCTGATGCTGGGGTAGCAGTGACAACAGTCAGCAATTGGAAGGTAAAGAAGCCCAACAGCTGGGATCCCTTGATAGAAACTGGGGAATTGAGAGAGGAATTGGAAAAGAGGAAGCAATGTGCAGTCTTTGAAGATGGCTCCTGTCAAGTGTGAGGGCAAGATATACATTCAAGGAAGATCTTGCGAATTACCAAGGAAAGTGGACTGCCACCGAGGAAAGCATCCAGTACCTGAGAGAATTAGCGGTGCTGGAAGTCATCTACAGTAATCTAGACAATCATGAGGTCTTCAAAGATCCAGAGGATGTCCTGTGCACACAGGCCATGTGGAGGAAGGTGATTCTAAGTGCCCCAGCATTATATTCTAACAGCTTGGCAGAGATGTATTGCCCGAATATGGATACACCAACTGTGGAGAGAGTGTCTTCTTGGCTCCAAAACTTTGAAGAAAATCTCTGTCTCTCCTTATCCCTACAGGCCAGCACCATGGTTATCAGGGGTGCCCCAAGAATTCCTGCCCAAGTCAGAGGGAAAGAGAGCCCCAGGCACATGCCGCATGGCTTCATCTGCTTCTTCCTGCGTGACCAGGGGGAGGACATGAGGAAGTGGGATGGTGAACCTGTTACTGATTGTCACTGATTTGTTATTAATTTGAGTTGATGATGTTTGGAGATTTTGATAAGGAATGATTAGGACTAATCAATTAAATAGAATCTCACAAAAAAATTGGTTTTTATAAAAGATAGTGGTGTAATGTTTTAAGTAGTCATAGAGATGTTGTATTTAGTTTAAAGTAACCATACAACCAGTTACGCTGCTGGACGAGGTACCATTGTTAGACTGTTTGGTAAGCATGATTTATTGCCTTGTAGACCAGGTGTTTTAAAAGTTGTATTGTGAAAGGGCCTCGAAGCATGTTAAAATTGCAATGTGAGCCAAAGTCCTTGAGTCAAGGACACTGGGGGGGTCTTTCTTTTGAGTCAGTGGTCCGTGGTGGTCACAAAAGCAGCCCCCCGACTCATTTCAGGACTCAAGTGCGCATGACCGGGAAGAGGTGGGAATATGAAAATGAGTTACAGGAATTAGCATGTTTATGTATGAGAACTTGATTAATATGTATTACTGTATCCAATATGATAAGCATGTTACACAACTCAGGTATGCGTTGTTGGTGAGACTACTCCCCTGTGCACCCGGCCATTAAAAAAGGAGTGTCTGCTTATCTACATCACATTGGTGTCAGTAAGTTCTTTTATCCCATTTTGGTGACAGTTTCTGGCGACCCAGATGGGACCTCACTGAAAGAGACTAGAGGAGTCGGGGACCTGATCGGTTCCAGCAGGCACCGAGGAATTCTCGGGGATACCCATTGATCCCCAATCCATAAGGCTCTTTGCAACGTCCCCTGGAATTGGTAAGACACTTCTTATTTGGTTTAGTTTGGGAAGTCTGCCTGTCAGACGCGGCGAAAGCTGCGCAGGTGTGGTGGTTTAGTCCCTGCTGGGGTTCGAGACCACGTGGCCGCTGCCCCTCCCCCACAAAGGGAGTGAAATACAAAGCCCCAGGGCTGAGATAAGGAGAGGTTTAATACAACAGTGCAACAGCAACAAAACAAACAACAACAATAACCATAACAATAACAGTAATAACAATGAACAGAGCAAGATATGTACCGATACAGCAGCGAGAGCAGAGAGATCGCATAACACACGCGTTCACCGATTCTCCCGTGTTCCCGTGCTTTGGCGCATGGAGGTGACGTCAGCATGGTATTGAATAACCCGGCTAAAGCTTCACCCCCACTGCTGGGGAAACTTAACCCTATCCTAGCTAAACCAGGACAGCAGGGTTGGACAAAGGGTACTCGTTTGGTTTGGAAGCCTAGGCGTCTGCCCATAAGACATAAGCGAAAGCTATTGCAGGGTTGGACAAATTTGGTTATTTGGGTATTGGAAAAACCTATATGCTATAGGTTTTTAGTGGTATTTGTGTTTCGGTATTAAAAAAAAAATTGAAAAAAATATAAAAAATTGGTGCTTTTTGTGTGAGTTTGAAATGTGCAAATAAGTACAAAGCGAGTGCGAAGTTCGGATCCACGGTTCTGTTATCCCGTGAGGGGTGCAGCCGGAGAAGAACAAAGCAAAAGATTGAGTGATTGTGTGTGTGTGAATTTTAAAATATTTTGAAATGACATCTAAACTAATACATTTGTTCAAGAGTAAGAGTGTTGGTAATTTGGTTTTTGATGAAAAGGTACGGAAGATTTCCACATTAGAATGTCTGTTAACACACTGGGGAGAAATACATGATGACTTCTATAACAATCAAATGATAAGAGTATTTTAATTATTGGTGGCCTTTATATGTTTTGGAAGATCGGGAAAAGTGGCCTACCAATGGAATTTTAGAGGACGATTTGTGAATTCTGGGAACCGAGATTTTAATGCACCCCTAGGAATAAATCAGTGTGCTTATTGTAGAGAAGAAGGTCATTGGAAACGAGAATGTTGAAAGATGAGGGGTGGTCTCCAAGAGGTAGCAGGAGTAATGATCCTAGATGAATGAAGGGGATGGGAGGGGAACCCATCTGAACCTCTAGTTGTAATTAAGCTGGGAGAAAAAGAGGTTAATTTTTTTTAGTAGATACAGGAGCAACATTTTCAGTATTGAATACCTGTAAAAGAAAATTGGGAATGAAAACAGCAAACATAAGGGGAGCAAAAAAGAAAGAAAAACCAGGCCATTTCTACAACCCCTGTATTTAAAATTTGGGAACAAAATAATTACACATAAATTCTTGTATGTACCAGACTGTCCGATACCCTTGTTAGGAAGGGATTTGTTGTCCAAATTAAATGCACAAATTGTTTTTGAGGAAGGGGAACTTTTCCTAAAAATACCTGAGTCAAAGACAGGAGAAATCCTGATGATACAAGAGAGAATAAAAGAACAAGAAATTCCACAGCAAGTAGATCTAGCAGTAATACATATAGCATGGGAAACAGATAAACCTGGCAAATCAAAATTAGCACTACTTGTGAAAATACAATTGAAGGAGGGTGCAAGACCAGTAAGGATTAAACAGTACCCGATTAAACCAGAAGTTAGACGGAGAATTAAGAAATGATTGACAAGTTTTTAGAATATAAAATCCTTGAGGAATGTGAATCTGAATATAATACTCCAGTTTTACCAGTTAGGAAACCTTCAAGTGAATATAGGTTAGTAACAAGATTTAAGAGCAATGAATCAGATAGTTAAGGACATTTATTCTGTAGTAGCAAATCTATATATATTGTTGGCAGCATTAAAAGAGACCCATCAGTGGTTTACAGTGCTTGATTTGAAGGATGCTTTCTTTTGCATACCTCTGGAGAAAGGAAACAGAAAATTGTTTGCCTTTGAGTAGGAAAATCCACAAACAGGACTAAAAAAAAATAAATGCAATTGACATGGACAAGACTACCCCAAGGATTTAAAAAATAGCCTGACCGTTTCTGGAAATCATCTGGCAAAGGAACTTGAAGTATAGACACAGGAAGATTCACAGCCAAAGCCTGGACACTTACTTTTGCAATATGTGGATGACGTACTGATTGCTACAGAAGAAAGATCGACCTGCATAAAGGTAACAATAGAACTTTTAAATTTTCTTGGACTAAACGGGTACAAGATAACCAAAAATAAAGCCCAAACAGCAAGCCAAATTGTAATATATCTGAGCTTTGAGATTTTAAAAGGACCGCGGCAATTAGGAACAGACTGTAAGGAAACCATTTGTGGCATACTGAAGCCGAAAAATGTTCATGAACTGTTGCAGTTAGCTCTGCCTCTTTGAACCTGCCTCTCCACGTGTCAGTGGTGCTCAGGTCGCAGAGACTAATATTGCAACACCGCAATTAGCCTGCCTCATTAAACCTGCCAATCCACACATCAGTGGCGCTCAGATCGCAGAATAATGCTGCAGGAGGTTAAGACCTTCACGGGGACATCAGTACAAACACCAATATGATGGATACACAGTTTAATAAACGGACATTTTGTATCTCACCTATATACACTCACCAAGTACCTCCTTCGTGGGTGTGTCCTTAACATTACAAGCCTATCCATCACCTTACCTCGTAACAAGGGAGGGCTACAGCTATTCCTTCCGTACATCGCGAGATCTTCCGAACGCCACTCCCTACAATGAACTAAGGGCCTTTCTGGGAATGGCTGGGTGGTGTTGCCTTTGGATAATGAATTACGGTCTAATAGCTAAGCCATTGTATGAAGCTCAAAAGAACTTTCCCTTTGTATGAGGCCCACATCAGCAACAGACCTTTAGAGATTTAAAATGAGCTCTAATGTCTGTACCTGCCCTGGGACTTTCAGATTTAACCAGAGATTTCCAGTTGTTTGTTTATGAAGGACAACATCTTGCACTAGGTGTGCTGACCCAGAGAATGGGAAGTTGGAAGAGACCAGTTGGATACTTTTCCAAACAGTTGGATACTGTGAGTAAAGGATGGCCTACTTGCCTTCGAGCAGTTGCTGTTACAGTAATGCTTATTTAAGAGGCCCAGAAATTGACTTTGGGAAGAACAATCACAATATATGTCCCACACATGGTGATAACTGGTTTAGAACAAAAGGGGGGACATTGGTTGTCCCCAATCAGAATGATAAAGTACCAGGTGGTCCTGACTGAACAAGATCATGTGGTTTTAAAAACAACTAACCTGGTAAACCCTGCAGTTTTTCTAAGTTTTACGTAGGAAGAAGGGCAGCTGGAGCATGACTGCCTGACTACCATTGAACATGTGTACTCCAGTCGAGGATTTGAAGGATACACCGTTGGAAGATCCCGACTAGGAGTTATATACAGATGGCAACAGCTTTGTGGAACAAGTTTTCAGATGACACCATGTTGGGTGGGAGTGTTGATCTGCTTGAGGGTAGGGAGGCAATATAGAGAGACCTGGACAGGCTGGAACGATGGGCTAAGGCCAACTGCATGAGTTTAAATAAGGCCAAATGCCGGGTGCTACACTTCAGCCACAACAACCCCCAGCAGTGCTACAGGCTTGGGGAGGTGTGGGAGTGTCAGCTCTGCGCAGCTGTGGGAGATTCAATATGTTAAGAGTCAAATTATGTGTTATTGGTAAATGATTAAGAGGCAAGTAGGCATTGGCCTGTTAGCCCTGCACAACTGTGAGAGATTTAATACTTAAGAGCCAAATCAACATTAGCCAGTCAGCTTTGGGGAGCTTGATGAAAGTGGAGAGCTCTGCTCAGGGAAGCTCTGCTAAGGTGGAGAGCTCTGCTTAGGAGCTCTGGCCTGGAGAAGCACCAGTTCTGCTCTGTGCTGGCCTAGAGAAGCAGCAAGGCTTGGAGGACACGCAGGCCTTGGAAGAAAGATAAGCTAGCTCAGGTAAAGTATGGAACTGTTTCTGGGAGAGAGGGTTGATGACTGTCTAGTTGCTGATTTCTTTATTATGAAGTAAGAGCTTGGATGAGAGCAAAAGTATGTATTATTGTATGAGTATGTATTAATGTAAGAACAGAAAAAGAGATATTAAAGAAACTAAACAGCCCCTTCTGGAATCGCTGGAGAAAAACAAACATGTTGTGAGCGATACAGAACAAGGGGCCTCACTATAACAACAGGCTGCAGCTGTGTTCAAGGACATAAGCAAGGCTGAGATAGATTGAGAAACTACATTCGTGGCCAAGAGATAAGGAAGTTGGACTGTTGAAAACAGGATGCCTACCTAGTAGGAGAGCAGCATGTGGACACCACACCGGGACCAATCATAGAGGGCAGAAGGGCGTGTGAACAAGTAGCTTTAGCCTATTAGCAATAAGATAGCAGTGTGTGAAGCTTTGTGATAGTGTATAAATTGCTGTGTAGCCTTTAATAAAGTGGCATCAACTCGATCATATTGGTCATTGAAGTTGTGTCCGGGACTTCTGTGTCAGCAAGCTGCACCCGAACAGGGACCCACAAGAGCCTTATGAAAAGTACGTGGGATTTGAAAACAGTGGAGTCAGGACCCTCTCGTCGGTGCTCGCCCGAGCAAGAGAAGATGGCCCAGAGGGGTCAGAAGCAGCTGTAGCAGGCCCTGCCCCGGCGCCTGGGAAGATGCGCACGCAATCGTCGGGAATCTCGCCCTGATCAGGTGAGCGGCTGGGGAGGAGATGGGGTCTGTGCTGTGTAAAGAAGAAGCGGCAGTGGTTAAGCTCCTCCAACATATACCCTCTAAGAGAGGAGTATCTTATGATGAGGGAAACCTGAGGAGGTTGTTGTTGTGGGCTCGGCAGCACGGATTAATCCCCTCAGTGACCGCAGCCTTTGAATTAACTGCTTGGGAAATTATCGGTGCGGCACTGTGGGACGACATTAGTTCAGGTTCTAAAGACAGTGGGAAACTCTCCACCGTGTGGAGATTAGTCCTAGACACTCTGACAGAACTGAAAGCGGAACGGCAGACCCCCGCCTCCGCTTTCGCTGCCTGGTCAGCAGAGGCCGAACGCGCTGGCGCTCAGGATTCCGCCACTGCTGGGACGTTCGCGGGATCCCTGTTCCCCAAGGCGGCTCCTAAAAGGAGGGACGGGGACGCTGCACACGCAGCACCCGTGCGGCAGGGAAGTCACGAGCAAAAATCATCAGATTTACCACTGCTTGAATCCCCCCCCTCAAGCCCAAAAGAACAATCCCCGGAGCGCCCCAGAGGAAGGCGCTGACCCAGCCCTGCCCCCGTCCTTGCCCCCGTCACCCCGGTCGGTGCAGGAACAATCACGTTATGGTTTACAAGATCCACACTTTCGAGAACTAATGAGAAAACTAGAGCAACTTGAAATGCGAATGAAGGAATAGGCTCAGCCTATTCCTCAGGCACTGCCGCCACCCCCTCTTCCGATTAACCCCTTTTTCCCCGACACTGGGGGGGCGGTTGGGGGGAACAGTGGCAATCGGGCTGCGGCCATTGTCGGCTCAAATTGGAGGGGGGGCACTGGGAGGCGCGGGTGGTAATGGTAATCCAGCATATCGATGGCGGGGAGTTACTCGGGATGCAATAATAGAGGGGCAGTTTAACGAGCTGGGACCTGTAGTGTTCCCGGTAACAGTAACCCCACAAGGCAATGAGTGGGAGGCCTGAGACTGGAAAATGATTAAGGAGGCCAAATTAGCAGTAACACAATATGGGTTAAAATCGCCATACACTAATTCAGTAATTCAGCATATTCTTACAGCACATTTATTAACTCCGTATGACGTGCGCATGATTGTACAAACTTTACTAACAGCTTCCCAACAATTGCAATTTCTCCAACGTTGGCAAGTGGCCTGCGAGGCTGCGGCAGCCACACCCCGTCAGCAAGGGGATCCTCTATATGGGGTGCAAGCTCAAATGCTGATGGGCGCAGGCCCTTTTGCCAACCCGGACTGGCAAGCAGGGTTTCAACCGGAAGTGTTACATTAACCCAAGAATTAGCCCTAAAAACGGTTTTAGCCGTACAGGATGAAAAAGCGGCGCCAGCATTTACAGGATTAAGACAGGGGCCCACGGAGCCCTAGCCTAAACTTACTGATAGACTACATGCTGCTATTAATGGTAATCCTGACTTAAATGATGAAATGAAAGTTAAATTTCTTGATATGCTTGCTTATGATAATGCTAATGAGAAAACTAAGAAAGTCTTCAGTCTCTTACCCCGCCTGTGGCCAAGCCTGGCACTGCGCTCTCGGCCCCGCTCCCGACCCCCCCCCCCGAACAGAAGCAGCAGTTTTTACAGAAGCTGCTGACACTGGGATGCAGCGCCCCTTGTCTGCCAACACCACATAATCAATAAGCAATGGCTTTATATATTCTTAACGCTGTTTTGATGTTTGTAGTATTTGTCATTTTATGTTGTGTGAGTAATAAGTGTAAGAAGCTGTTTTGCTGATTAAGGATACCAATTAAACTCGGACACCAGAGTGAAAAGAGTAGGCGTACTTTACTGGTGATAACCAAGTAACAGCGTAATACAGAAAACATGCAGTAAGAAGCAGCAGAACAGTGCACTTAAAGCAACAAACAGGAAAATACAGGGTAATGCATCAAATCATTACTACATGAGAGAGAGAATAGTAATTAAGATAAATACATCACCACTTGCATATATTATCATCATCATCATCCAGACCCGCAGTCGCTGGGGAGCCCCGGTTACAGCGAGGATTTGGAGAGCCTGTCCCGGCAAGTGGGAAATCCTACGCGGTGCGTCCACCCGTAGGTGAGGCTTCCAAAGTCGCTGTGAACGGGCCCAGCCTTATATACCAGAGATCGACAAGCCAGAATAGCTGGCACCTTTGTTTTGAGCGGAAAGTTTCTGGTTTCATTCTCCTGTTGGATTCCACCCAAAGCTTGGCCAGGGCTCGGGGCGGGGGGGAACCAAGGGAGTTTCTAACAAGGCCAAATACTTGGGTTTTCAGCCTTGAACAAGGCTGCAAAAGGAAAGTGGGATACATTCTCTCCCCTCTACTGATTATATTTTGTCTTTCGCTAGCGAGTTTACATATTTTACTAATGACTACATGCTAAGTTAGCATGTTAGCTTGGGGCCTGTTGTTCAGGCTGCAGTATTTCAATACTTTAGCACTTTTTACACCAGCATAAGTGGGTTGTTGTAACTTAGTACAATACCTACTAGCACAATGGTTATCAGTTATAAAATATACAGGATTCATCTATAGGTCAACTCTGGCTTGGGCCTGTTGTCCAAGCCTTAGCACTTCATCCGGTCCTTTGACCTATAGGTGAATCATGGCTCTCAAACCATTTCTGTGGTTAGTGACATTAGTTTTCGTTCATCAGTTGATGATGTCTCATCAGGCGTGTCCCGATCCAATATTGGGGAAGGTTCTTAAATGATCCTAGGAGTGAACTTAAGACACAAATGAGGTTAGATGCCCTACAACCTTGTAAGCTCTATTTCCTGTAACAAGCAATAATAGCGATAGGACAGAGAGAAGAAGACGAAAAAGTCAGAAAAAGTGAGCAAACGGAAGAGATGCAGCAAGATCAGTTACCACCACTATGAATGCAGCGACATTCCGTTGTCTCAGTACAGGTTATAAGGTTGCTCCAAGCTCCGCTGAGAGAGAGGTGATGTCAAAATCCCAAAATTTCTGCTTTGAGCCCCGAGAGAGGAGTACGCAGTCCTTTTATTGTCCCAGTCCCCACAATTCCTCCAAAGAGTCCGCCCATTTCCACGGAGCTTATTGTCATACGTGCCACCCCGTGTTCTTCCATATACACGTGCCCAGGTCTTCACAGTGGTCACCCCTTGGCTCGCGCACAAGCGCGGTTTGACGGGCACTGCCAAGGGTGTCATTGTTCTGGCTTCAGGCGGATATGGTGGTTTCTTCGGGGACAGTTCATCTCCTTCAGAGCGTACTCCTCCGTGGTAACAGGATGTTGAGGCCAGGTAGTGGTAGTGGAGCAGCAGCAATGTCGAGACAAGCACAGTCTAACACAGTCTTTTACACCATCCCGTGGCTCGACATCGCTGTCCTCGTGGTGGCACGAAGGATAGATATATAAAGAGAGAGAGAGAAAGGATAGAAATAGCACGCAACATGATAACTAATAATATCTTTAACAAATATGAATATCTTCAGTTAACAAGCATATAGCTAACAACATCCCTAACAAATATGTCATGCTCAAAATTTAATGACTCTACAAAACCAAAATATTTTATAAGGCTATATAGTGAAAAGGAATCACCACTAACATGTGATCCATTATTTTTCCGTGGTTCTGGCAATGTACCACTGAGTGTTTGCGGCCCTGGCAGTCCACACGGTCTGCTGCCCTGGTTTGCCAAAGTTGGGGTCCGCATACTCAGCAGGAAAATTGGTTTCCGCGCCCCCTTATCCCAAAGCACATGCGTCATCTGGGCCTAGAAACGTCAATCCCAGATTTAAACAAAGGTAAATGAGTAATAACACTACAAATAACGAATAAACCAATATTAACACTAACAATGGTTAACAACATTTTAACCAAACATATAATAAAGGTAACAGTAACAACAACCGTGTCAATAATATTTTAACTAAACATATTTAACCAAAATGTGTCTGAGGCTGGGCCTAAGGATGTGCTCCCGGTCCTTGGGAATTGGGGGAAGAAGGTGGTTGTCTGCATGAATAAGCACAATTACAAGACAGTTTACATGGACACTGACAAGACGAACACATAGATACCACAAGAGAAAATATAGCAAGAGCTAACAGAGCAACCTCCACAAAATTAAGTATCAAAAGGGGATAAATTCTGGTTGTTGTTATCAATTGTGGAGCTGAAGATGGTGGTCTGGCTCGCTGGAGTTGGGGCCTGCCTACGCAGCAGGAAAATGTATTTCCACACCCCAGCCCAGAGCGCATGTATAGTTTAGGCCTTGGTATTTCCATCTCGCCTTCATGGGCTCAGTAATGACCTTTTAAAGCCCAGGCCCCATTAGCAAAGGGACCTTCCCCTGATTTGGTGTCTATTGTTTGCTCATAATACTGGCAACAGAATTACCTAAAACCACAAATTCATTTTCCTCCCATTCTTGGTTAACATTTAGGAAGCTGGAGCTTCCCCCTGAATCAAGGGAGAGAGAACAGTCACCCAAAGCAATTTTGCAATGCTAGACAATACATCCTAAAAACATTAATAAGACAGCATCAACACTATACAAAAACTTGAATTCACATGAGGATCCCCCGTCGTGACTCAGGACATCTGTCTCCGGGGGGTTTTACCTGCAAGAAAAAGGAAAGAAAAGCTTCTCGGTCCATTTTGAGAACCGGAAGTGGGTTATAATTAGAAAGATGGAATAATCTACCTTGTCTTAATTTTGTGCTCCTTTCCATGAGCATCTTTGGCTTTCCAGGTGTACTTGTTTATTGGGGTATCCAATACCAATGGTACTGCTCCCACCACGGGGAGTTCGACTAAGACAGGTTGTCCTGGCAAAGGAGATGGATTTCTGGGGTGGTCAAGGCCATGTGGGGCTGGCATGATTGTTGGAGCCTTTGGACAGAATGCTGTGATCTTTGGGCATCCATTTACTGACACATTTAACTCCACTTCTCCTTTCTGCAGAGGCCATAAATCTAAAGCCTCTTGAATGGTTTCTTTAGCTAATTCAAAAGCAGCTTGATGTTCATTTCTCCATTCAAATTCGTATTTTTTCCTTGTCACCTTGTACCAAGGGGTTAAAATTTATCCCAAATGGGGAATATGTTGCCTCCAGAAGCCGAGTAGCCCAATAAATATTTGAGCTTCTTTTTGTCTTGCGGTACAGCAAAATCTAAAAGATTTTGTTGCGCTTTAGGCAGTATTTCTCGATGCCCACAATGGCACTGAATTTCTAGAAACTTCACCATCTGAGATGGTCCTTGGATTTCTGCAGAGTTAATTTCCCAACCCTTCTGTTTCATGTGAGCTACCACTAATTCAAGAACGTGTTGTACCTCCTCATCATCATTTCTTTGAATCAAAATATCATCTATATAGTGACTTAATTGTGTGTGAGGAGGCAGCTGTATTTCATCTAAGTGTTCAGCTACAATTCTATGACAGATAGTGGGGCTATGCAACTATCCTTGTGGTAATCTACTGAAAGTGTATTGCCGGCCCTGCCATGTGAAGGCAGATTGATCCCAATGCTCTTCTACAGTTGGAATAGTAAAAAATGCACTAGTTAAATCTATTACAGTGTATCCAGTTCCTGGATGTTTCTGAACTTTTTCTATTAAAGTGACAGTGTCTGGCACAGCTGCTGCAAGCGGTGGAGTATGTTTGTTTAGTTCTCTAAAATCCACCGTCATTCTTCAAGATCCATTGTTTTTCTTGACAGGCCATATCGGATTGTTCCACACTGTTATGGTCAGTTTTAAATCTCCTACATCTAATAAATCTCTAATTGTCTGTGATATCTCTTCATGTCCTCCTGGAATTCTATACTGCTTCATTATGACTAACTCAGTTGCAGCCGGGATCTGCACAGGAGGCATTTTCACTTTATCGATGGTAACAGGTCTGGCACTAATACAGGGTTTAACTCCAAATTGATACCGACCATCAAAAAGATTTAAAGTTAGTCTTTTTAGAATCTCTATACCTTTTATATATCCACAAATGGGGACAATCATGACTGAATATAATCATTTTGGGAGGTTTCTTGTTTTCATTTCTATTTGTGTTTGTACAGCTTTAATTTATTTTCCTCCTAAACCTGTGATAATTACAGGTTGTCCTTTAAATTTCTTGGGATTCCAATATATTAAGGAGGCCTCCGCTCCAGTGTCAATCAGGGTATTTACAGTTTGTGGGGACTGCTTGTTCTAAAAAAAAATTTTAAGCTCCACATGGGGTTGTCGGTCCTTCTTCACCCACTACCCTGGAGCTTGGCCATTAATTCATTTGTACTGATCATAATATTGATTCACTTCCTTTGCCTCGTGCAAAGGGTACAACTCAGAAAATGGTGTCTAATCGTCTTTCACCCCCGGAAGCGGTGATCCACTTACGGGGCGGGGGGAAGGGGGCCTTCCATGGGCAGATGCAGGGTCCCGTTGAGGTTTGAGAAGGGGTGCTGTAGGCTGAGTTGTCCCTGGATTCTTAGTTTTAGAACTCTGCACTCTCTTGCTAGGTTTATTCAGCCCTCTCTGTGTATATATATTCACCACAGCCCGTTAGTTGGAACACTGTCAATTTTTTTTTTTTTACGAGACATGCCATCTTTTAGTAAAGCCATAAACATTTCCTTACGAGAAATCCTACTTTCACTGTCTTTAGGGCTGTCTCGAGTATCTCGATTCCCTGCACTCCTTCGGGGGTCCCACTCCCCAAGGTCACCCTGCTGCTGTATTTTTCTATCGCATCACAAAGGGGATTTCCTATCTCAGTAATCAAAAGAGTCATGATAACATTTTTACAGTAGTACTGCGTCTCACACACTCACACACACTCTTAGATTAAACAGATCGATCTTATATTACCACACAAGGAGCTCCCTTACACCATTTACACAAACAACACAATTACACTTATAACCACAAGTACCACTAGGACAATTATGACAAACGACAAATCTAAATTTAACACCATACGTACAATATACAAGTTCCAAGTCTCAGAGTCAATATCGGTGCCAATGGTCAAAGTACACAACAAATCCAGCCCTCTCCTTTTTCTATACTTATATTGTGCTACTCGCACTGTGGCTTTCTCTGCCACTGTCTGATAAGTATCCAAATTATCAGCAAGCAACTCATTCCAGCATTACAACATCACTATTTGACTCTGTAAATCACGTATCTGTCGCTCCATCTGGGAGCGCTCCAACAACAGCCTCTCTTTACTCTGGTGTTGTTTTTTTATATGCAGTTAACAAAATCCATCCTCGTTTACTTGAATTTGTAGTCTCTTTTCCTTTTCCAATAGGTATCCTTTTCATATAATTTAGAACATCTAATGGTTTGGCTTTTTTCAGCCAGCTCTCCCATTGTTCACACGGTCCTCCGACCTGAGCCCACTGCTGGGCCCGTGAACTACAGGGAGGATTTTTCCAACTGGGAGTATCTGGTGGACTTGACAAATTTCCTTTGAACTTAAATAATGGCATTTTCTGTCGGATCCCACTCCTGACACCAATTTATGTTTTGCTGATTAAGGATACCAATTAAACTCGGACACCAGAGTGAAAAGAGTAGGCGTACTTTACTAGTGATAACCAAGTAATGTAACAGTGTAATACAGAGAACATGCAGTAAGAAGAAGCAGAACAGTGCACTTAAAGCAACAAACAGAGTAATGCATCAAATCATTACTACACGAGAGAGAGAGAGAGAATAGTAATTAAGAGAAATACATCACCACTTGCATATATTATCATCATCATCCAGATCCGCAGACGCTGGGGAGCCCCGGTTACAGCGAGGATTTGGAGAGCCTGTCCCGGCAAGTGGGAAATCCTACGCGGTGCGTCCACCCGTAGGTGAGGCATCCAAAGTCGCTGTGAACGGGCCCAGCCTTATATACCAGAGATCGACAAGCCAGAATAGCTGGCACCTTTGTTTTGAGCGGAAAGTTTCTGGTTTCATTCTCCTGTTGGATTCCACCCGAAGCCTGGCCAGGACTCGGGGGGGGGGAACCAAGGGAGTTTCTAACAAGGCCAAATACTTGGGTTCTCAGCCTTGAACAAGGCTGCGAAAGGAAAGTGGGATACATTCTCTCCTCTCTACTGATTATATTTTGTCTTTCACTAGGTCAACAGGTAACAGTAACCCCACAGGGCAATGAGTGGGAGGCCTGAGATTGGAAAATGATTAAGGAGGCAAAATTAGCAGTAACACAATATGGGTTAAAATCGCCATACACTAATTCAGTAATTCAGCATATTCTTACAGCACATTTATTAACTCCGTATGACGTGCGCATGATTGTACAAACCTTACTAACAGCTTCCCAACAATTGCAATTTCTCCAACGTTGGCAAGTGGCCTGCGAGGCTGCGGCAGCCACACCCCGTCAGCAAGGGGATCCTCTATATGGGGTGCAAGCTCAGATGCTGATGGGCGCTCAGGAGCCAGCTGTGGGTGCTGTGGATGCCCCTGTGCCGACAGTTCGCGATCTCTTCGACTGATCATTTAAGCAGAGTCTATGGGTAATGCTTGCTACTACAATAGGACAAAATACACTATCTCTGTCCTTAATCACACTACGGTTGCCAACTCTTTTAAGAGAAAATGCTGACAGTAATTGCAACTCCCTGATGAAATATATAGGCTTACTAGTCACTAGTGAAATATGTAACTTAGACAAAATATAGTTATTAATAAGGATGAAATGCTATAAGAGTGTGTGTATTCGACTTTCTTTGTTTAGCAATATTAAGAATTAAGCACTCAAGTGTTTAACCTTATTAGAAACTCCCTTGGTTTTCCCCCTTGAGTGGTGGCCAGGCTCTGGGTGGAACCCAACAGGAGGATGAAATCAGATGTTTCCACTCAAAGAAAAGTGCCAGTTATTTTGGCCTGCTGATTTAGAGGCTGGACCTGCTTGCAGCGATGTTGGATGCCTCACCTACGGATGGACGCATCGCGTAGGATTTCCGGTTTGCGAGGAAGGGCACTCTAAATTCTCGCTGCATCCAGGGTTCCCCAGCAATTGCGGATCTGAATGTTAGTACCCCATTAAGTAAGTGTGCTATTCCGTATTTTCCTTATTGTTTACTTTTGTAGTATTTAGTCATATCCCCTAATTATGGGTACTGAAATTAGCCTACTCTTTTTACCTAGTAGCTGTAACTGCTGTATTGTTTCTAGCATTCTGTGAAACTGTTTTAAGCATGCTGTGTTTTTTGAAGTTTGCCTAACCCTTAATTGATAAAGTCTCGAAATAAGTCTTGCAGGTGCAGCTGCAAAACAAAGAAGGGGGAGATGTGGGAGAGAGGCAAGTCGCTATTGGCCTGTCAGCTCTGCGCAGCCCCTGAGAAGCAGCAAGACTTTGATGAAAAACAGGCCTTGGGAGTAAGATAAGAAACTGCCAAGTTGTACCAAGGTGGCAGGGAAAAACAACGGACAGCTGCAACACTGAACTGTGGAAAAGTACTGAAGTGTGAGAAGTTACCGCCGCATGAACAACGCGTGAACAAGAAAGTGATTGGTCTGCACAGCGCGTGTTAGAGTAGTCTTATGCTGATAGGATAAAAGGTAGATAGCTGTCTAATTGCTGATTTGCTAATTATGAAGTAAGAGCTTTAACAAGAGCATAAGCATGTACTATTTAAGAATAAATGCCCTGCATGCAGAAAGAAAAAAGAACACTCTGACTCGTTATTTTGGCCGCTACACCATTGGTCCTCAGTCTTCAGTTCTTCAGTGGTGGGTGCACACGAATCTAGCTTTGATGGTGGGTGCACACACAGCAAAGTTTTCTGTTGCCTTTTTAAGTTTGTCTTATCAGCTGTTTAGCATATCTGCCCACCTTTAGTTTCTCCTCTGTTCCCACAGGTTTTTGCTGACTTCATGCTTCTTGAGCAATCATCCGGCTTCTGGGGCGAAAAGGTTTACCTCTTAACAGTTCAATGGCGAAGGGGTGAAGACATTAGAAATGGATTCATGGTGTCTGGCATACACAATAGAGCCACAAGTACCGGCTTATACAATGGTCGGTGATCAGCAGTCCTTGTGCTTGATGAGAAACACCTGGTTTCACTCAGTCCACCTCTTTGAGGCTTATCTAAGGAATTTGTCAATACAACTGCAAGAGAGTGGGAGGGCACATCCTTCGATACATTTCTGCTTCCTTGAGTGACATTCCTTAAATTAATTACAAAGGCCACAGCTGGTCCTTGATGAACAGTCGAGGCATTACTGACACCACCCCGTGACTCAAAGCATACACAAGCAAGCTTTGAGACAATCATTTGACATTTCAGTCTTTCACAGTACCCCTTTGGGTCACTGAAGTACCCTCTACTGAGGTAGCCTATGCCCAGGATACACAGGACCTTTGGGCTGGTCACAATGGGGTGCTTTTGCCACTTGTCCTCTGTTAAGCTCACCTCAGCCTCCAACGCAGGCAACTGTTGGGATATCCCCCTGTCACTCCAGAGATCCAGATGGGTTCCATGCCCCTATACCCTGATGGCATCAGGGTACACTGAGTACCAGTGTATGTCGGAGTATTCACTATCTGACCCTTGCAGTGCCAGATGAGATGTCCCCTCACCAGGATCAAGGGAGGTGATCTCAGTCCTTCTATGTCTGGGAGATCGCTGATTGCCTTCTTGTGTCTTTACAGCAACTATGCTGACAGCCTTCTTGGGTGGCCCCTTCTTAACAGCTGTCTTCCCTCTCTCAGTTCGTATACACACTTCCAGACTAAAGGTGAGTTTGTCACCGAAACGGGATAAAAGAACTTACTGACACATAATTTGATGTAGATAAGCAGACACTCCTTTATTAATGGCTGGGTGCACAGGGGAGTCGTCTCACCAACAACGCACACCTGAGTCATGTAACATGCTGATTATATTGGATACAGTAATACATTTTAATCAAGTTCTCATACATAAACATGCTAATTCCTGTAACTCATTTTCATATTCCCACCTCTTCCCAGTCATGCGCACTTGAGTCCTGAAATGAGTCAGGGGGCTGCTTTTGCGACCACCACAGACTACTGACTCAAAGAAAGACCCCCCAATGTCCTTGACTCAAGGACTTTGGCTCACATTGCAATTTTAACATGCTTCGAGGCCCTTTCACAATACAACTTTTAAAACACCTGGTCTACAAGGCAATAAATCATGCTTACCAAACAGTCTAACAATGGTACCTCGTCCAGCAGCGTAACTGGTTGTATGGTTACTTTAAACAAAATCTCGACTACTTAAAACATTACACCACTATCTTTTATTAAAAAAGGTATTCCTGTGAACTTCCATTTAATTGATTAGTCCTAATTATTCCTTATCAAAATCTCCAAACATCATCAACTCAAATTAATAACAAATCAGTGACAATCAGTAAAATTTCCCCCCTTTGAAGGTTTTGAAAATAATTTCAATACTTTCATATCAGAGTCTATTATGCTTCTGTCTTACTGTATGCTGGTGGGAGTCTTGGGATTTCTCTTATGATCATGCGATTGAATGTAATTTTGCTGGTAATTTTTTTCTTCAAGCAGGAATAAATCAACATTATCATCAAGAAAACAGCCAGCAAGATAAATAATATGCCAATTAATAACCTTATCTATGAACTTAAATTCTAACCTAATTCACTAAAAATTTTGTCTATCCAATCTTTTGACATATCTTCTTGGACTTTTTAGTATCTTTTTAAATTTTTTCCTAGTAATTTTAGATCATGTTCTAAGTCTTGTATCACATTTGGGATATGTATGCAGCAGAGATCTATTTTTAAGGTATCCACAAACTCCATGCTCTTTAAGCAGGAGTATGTCTAGTGTCATTCTGTTTTGCAAACTCATCCTTGAAGTTGCCTGTAATTGACAATTTAATTCTTTGAATCTTTTCCTGCTGGCGCGGAAGTCCTGGGCACAACTTAGACGATCAATGTGATCGAGTTAATGCCACTTTATTAAAGGATACACAGCAATTTATACACTATCACAAGCTTCACGCACTGCTATCTTATTGCTAATAGGCTAAAGCTACTTGTTCACGCGCCCTTCTGCCCTCTATGATTGGTCCCAGTGTGGTGTCCACGTGCTGCTCTCCCACAAGGTAGGCATCCTGTTTTTAACAGTCCAACTTCTTTATCTTTTGCCCAGGAATGTAGTTTCTCAGGCCGTCTCGGCCTTGTTTATGTCCTTGAACACAGCTGCAGCCTGTTGTTACAATGAGGCTCCTCGGTCTGGATCGCTCACAACATGTCCGTTGTTCTCCAGCGATGCCACAAATCCCCCTTTTTGTTTTTGAGCAATCCAGACCCCCCTTTGTTCCTGTGCTAAAAACATTGCACTGACAGTCCTCTGCAGGGCCCTTTGCAGAAGGCTGATAAGGCAAGGCAACGTTGAGAGCACAGTCACTACAATCAAAAGGACTACTCCGACAGTTTTGATTAACGTTTTCAACCAACCAGATAATCCCCAACCTTTAAACATCCTTGTCAGCCAGTCCAAGCCATCATCTTCTGTTAAGCGTTTGACTCCATCCTTCAATTGCTGAATGCTTTTAAAAATAGATTCTGAATGATCGGATAGATTCATACAACACATTCCTCCAAATTCAGCACAACCATGTCCTTGCGCTAGAAGCAAAAGTCAATCACAGCTCTATTTTGTAACGTAGCATGTCTAACACTATCAACATCAGTTAAAAGACCACTTAAAGCTAAAGTAGCATTAGTTTGTTTGCTAAGCCAGAACTGCAGTGGGTTCGGCCATGTATCCACAGGTATTTCTACCAAGCATGTAGAGAATGGATTTTCAGGGCTTGCGGTGGTACTTGGTTGTGAGACCACCCATCCTTCACCCTGAGGCAGGTTCCAATACAGGCCGAACACACCGAGCAGGAACCCAGCGAGAGCCGGCATCTGTGAAAACACAAACATAACCCCTGCTCCAAGTTAATATCTCATTTGGTTTCTGTTTCATCTTTCTTAACTTCCTTTTTCCAGGGTCGCACCCATCGACTCAGAACCCATCTAGTGCCGGTATCGGTAATAACGCAGGCATAGCCTCGACCCGTCATTGTTAGTTCCACAGGTCCTTTCCACTCTCCTATAGCAACATCTTTGTACTGAGCAAAAGCACCATCTCCACACCGGCTTATACCGGATTTCAGACCCATACTATGTGGTTCCTCCCTATCACCTGTGAGCCGTAAGTAATTTAACACATACACCGCTTTTGCAAGTGGTTCTGCAGCAGCCAAGACCTCTCCCCCTTTTTGTTTTTGCAAAAGCGCTTTGAAAGTTTTGATGCGCTCTCTCCACTATGGCTTGCCCCGTGGGGGAATGTGGTATACCTGTGATGTGACGTATACCCCAGAGTTGACAAAAAGGAGCAAATTTTTGAGAGGTATAGGCTGGTCCATTATCAGCTTCATGGGTCAATTGAACTAATTTCCCATATTCCCTGGCGCATTCCGCCCTACCGCGATGGTAACTTCTCACAGCTTAGTACTTTTCCACAGTCCAGTGTTGCAGCTGTCCGCTGTTTTCCCTGCCACCTTGGCACAACTCAGCAGTTTCTTATCTATCTTCCGAGGCCTGTTCTTCATCAAAGACTAGCTATTGCTCAGAGGCTGTGTAAGGCTGACAGGCCAATGCCTCCCACATTTCCCCTTTTGTTTTGCAGCTGCACCTGCAAGACTTATTTCGAGACTTTATCAATTAAGGGTTAGGCAAACTTCAAAAAACACAGCATGCTTAAAACAGTTTCACAGAATGCTAGAAACAATACAGCAGTTACAGTTACTAGGTAAAAAAGAGTAGGCTAATTTCAGTACCCATAATTAGGGGATATGACTAAATACTACAAAAGTAAACAATAAGGAAAATACAGAATAGCACACTTACTTAATGGGGTACTAACATTCAGATCCGCAATTGCTGGGGAACCCTGGATGCAGCGAGAATTTAGAGTGCCCTTCCTCACAAACCGGAAATCCTACGCGATGCGTCCATCCGTAGGTGAGGCATCCAACATCGCTGCAAGCAGGTCCAGCCTCTAAATCAGCAGGCCAAAATAACTGGCACTTTTCTTTGAGTGGAAACATCTGATTTCATCCTCCTGTTGGGTTCCACCCAGAGCCTGGCCACCACTCAAGGGGGAAAACCAAGGGAGTTTCTAATAAGGTTAAACACTTGGGTTCTTAATTCTTAATATTGCTAAACAAAGAAAGTTGAATACACACATTCTTACAGCATTTCATCCCTATTAATAACTACATTTTGTCTAAGCTACATCTTTCACTAGTGACTAGTAAGCCTATATATTTCATCAGGGAGTTGAAATTACTGTTAGCATTTTCTCTTAAAAGAGTTGGCAACCGTAGTGTGATTAAGGACAGAGATAGTGTATTTTGTCCTATTGCAGTAGCAAGCATTACCCATACATTCTGCTTAAATGATCAGTCGAAGAGGCCGCAAACTGTCGGCACAGGGGCACCCACAGCACCCACAGCCGGCTCCTGAGTGTCCACCAAAAGCTGCCTCTCATGCCTCAGGTATGGTTGCACAAAGCTTGCCGATAACCACCGGGGACCGTGACCTGTGGAGACACAAGCATAACCTCTTCCCCAGGTTATTAAAGGATATGGTCCTCCCCAGTTAGCACTTTCCAGGATTTTTGCTAACACTTGAGCCTTGCCCTGGACTTCTTCTTGATCTGGTATCTGTGACGAGAAGTGACGCAATATTGATGGCACCTGTGAGGCAGGGGAAATGTTTAAAAGGTTTATGGCATATAATGCCTTATTTAGCCTTTCGTGAGGTGTAGATTGATACCCTCCATCTCCCCCTTTTTGTTGTTGTAATAGACGCTTTAGCGTGCCATGCGTACGCTCCACAATGGCCTGTCCGGTCGGTGAGTGGGGAATGCCGGTCAGATGCTTGACTCCTCACTGTATGGCAGGACGCAAACGCTGCTCCAGAAAAGGTATCAACAGACACAGGTACATATTTTAACGTTCCAAATGCAGCGAAGTGAGTGACGTCAGATTGCCATAATTCTAAAGAGGCGAGTCCTCAAGGGTTGACACCACTAGCTGTTGAAGAGAGGGAGTCCTTCTGGTATTCAGAGCAAGTCACAATGATGACTTTAGCCTGACGCCTTGATAAAGAAAACTGGTTTTGTATTGCCCTGGCGTTTTGGTGGAAAAATGCATGTGAAAGCCTTGCTTGCTCAAAGACATTTGTATTAGCCACTGTAACATGTGCATAGTAACCGGAACAATGATACACACAGGTTCCTGACCAGCAAGTAATAGTAGGCACTGCCTACCTTTCATGATCAGTTTGGCAAACATTTCTGCACGAGTAGTGACCGTCTTGTGTGTTAAAACAAAACAAAACAAAAAATCCAATCAAGACTAACAAGAGGGTCACTAAGTGTTTCATCCCACTGAAACAGCAGAGCATAGGGCTGCCCTGGAGGGTTAAATAATATCCGTTGATACGGATGGCCGGGCACACATCACGATGCTTGTCTTTCTGAGATGGCGTTAGCTACACGGTGGAGATCTTGTTTTGCTTTCTCTGTAAGTACTCTGGGTGATGTCAGGGAAGGATCTCCTCGCAAAATATCAAACAAGCTATGCAGATCATCATTAGTTAGGCCCAACAACAGCCTTATCCAATTTATGGCTCTCAACAGTTTCTGTCAATCATTTAAAGTCTTAACATCAGCTTTAAGTTTAACCTGTTGCAGGACAATGGTCTGTTCACAAATTCTCCACCCCAGGTACTGCCATGGTGATGATCTCTGTACCGTTTCAGGTGCTATTTGCAACCCCATTTGAGATACTGAGTCTTTGGTTAAAGCAAGAGGCTTTTCCATGATCTGTGTCTCTGCTTCTATAAGGATGTCATCCATATAATGATATATAACAGCCTGGGGGACCTGCATTCTAACAGGGCTCAAAGCCTTTTCAACAAACCACTGACACATCGTGGGACTATTTGTTATGCCTTATGGTAAAACAACCCAGTGGTACCGTCTTGCAGGTTCACTAACATTAATACTGGGAACAGAAAAGGCAAATTTAGGTGCCTCATCCGGGTGCAAGGGAATGGCAAAAAAAAATCAATCCTTCAGATCAATTATTACAAGATGCCAGTTTCGGGGAATCCTTGTTGGGGAGGGCATTCCTGGCTGTAACGTACCCATATCCTCCATGGCATCATTAATGCATCGGAGATCATGTAAAAGTCACCATTTACTACTTTTCTTTAAAATAACAAACACCAGGGAGTTCCAAGGACTGATGGTAGGTACGAGATGTCCTGCACTTAATTGTTCCTGAACTAAATCATTAAGGTGGCACAACTTTTCCATTGGCAAGGGCCACTGACCCACCCACACAGGTGATTCTGTTTTCCAGGTTAGTTTCAGGGTGGGTTTAGGGGTGGGTTGTGCTGCAGTGGTGATTAAGACAAATCTGATCCAATTTGAGTTCCCCATCGAGCCATACAGTCACGACCCCATGATGTAATAGGGGTTTCCAATATAAATGGATGAATATTTGCTACCCAGTTTTCTGGGCCCCTTACATGAATGAGATCTTTGCTGAAAAGCACTCGAGTTCCCCTAGCTAACAGCCAATCTGCTCGCAGACGTTACAGTCACATCCGTGGCAGTATCTAAAATGCCTGTCAGTTCAACAGATTCTTCTGCTTTGGTGAGGGCACATTTTACCAGAGGTTGACCTTGTCTCACTGTCTGAGCTCAAAATATTTGAGGAGTACCTGCTGATCCAAATCCTGAGTCACCCCGGCTTCTCGGCATACAATTAGGGAGAGCCACAGTAAAATAAACAAGATGAGTAATTTTTGATGCTTTTGTTACTGAACATGGGGGTCCAGGGGTCCAGGCCATAATTCTGATTTCCCCTTCATAATCGGCATCTATGACCCCTGGTAAAACGAACAACCCCTGTAAGGTTGTAGATGATTTTTATGACAATACCCCCTCAGGCAGATGGTACAAGGGTGCACTCTCCCCACAGAGTGTGCACCTAAATTCAAGACAACAATTAACACAGAATTACTGCCTCCTGCTAGAGGAGATATTTCACCTGTGACACTTCAAACACTGAGCCCGAACAAACAGGCAGCACCGATGACCCAGCAGGCACTAGGACGCTCTGTCAGAGAACTCCACACTCCGCAGCTGCCGCTGGGCTGCGTCTCACACCCACAGAACAATCACACAAAGAGGCCTCTTACACTTATTACTCACACAACATAAAATGACAAATACTACAAACATCAAAACAGCGTTAAGAATATATAAAGCCATTGCTTATTGATTATGTGGTGTTGGCAGACAAGGGGCGCTGCATCCCAGTGTCAGCAGCTTCTGTAAAAACTGGCGCTTGTGGCGGGGGGGGGGGGGGGGCCGAGAGCGCAGTGCTGGGCTCGGCCACAGGCGGGGTAAGAGACTGAAGACTTTCTTAGTTTTCTCATTAGCATTATCATAAGCAAGCATATCAAGAAATTTAACTTTCATTTCATCATTTCAGTCAGGATTACCATTAATAGCAGCATGTAGTCTGTCAGTAAATTTAGGCTAGGGCTCCGTGGGCCCCTGTCTTAATCCTGTAAATGCTGGCGCCGCTTTTTCATCCTGTACGGCTAAAACCGTTTTTAGGGCTAATTCTTGGGTTAATGTAACTCTTCCGGTTGAAACCCTGCTTGCCAGTCCGGGTTGGCAAAAGGGCCTGCGCCCATCAGCATCTGAGCTTGCACCCCATATAGAGGATCCCCTTGCTGACGGGGTGTGGCTGCCGCAGCCTCGCAGGCCACTTGCCAACGTTGGAGAAATTGCAATTGTTGGGAAGCTGTTAGTAAGGTTTGTACAATCATGCGCATGTCATAGGGAGTTAATAAATGTGCTGTAAGAATATGCTGAATCACTGAATTAGCGTATGGTGATTTTAACCCATATTGTGTTACTGCTAATTTGGCCTCCTTAATCATTTTCCAGTCTCAGGCCTCCCACTCATTGCCGTGTGGGGTTACTGTTACCGGGAACACCACAGGTCCCAGCTCGTTAAACTGCCCCTCTATTATTGCATCCCGAGTAACTCCCCGCCATCGATGTGCCGGATTACCATTACCACCCGCGCGTCCCGGTGCCCCCCCTCCCGTTTGAGCCGACGATGGCCGCAGCCCGATTGCCACTGTTCCCCCTGACCGCCCCCCCCAGTGTCGGGGAAAAAGGGGTTAATCGGAAGAGGGGGCGGCGGCGGTGCCGGAGGAATAGGCTGAGCCGATTCCTTCATTCGCATTTCAAGTTGCTCTAGTTTTCTCGTTAGTTCTCGCAAGTGTGGATCTTGTAAACCATAACGAGATTGTTCCTGCACCGACCGGGGTGACGGGGGCGAGGATGGGGGCAGGGCTGGGTCGGGGCATTCCTCTGGCGAGGCGGCGGCGGCGGCGGCGGGGGGGGTCGGGCGGGAGGCGGCGGGAACGGGGCGGGCCGGGGCGCTCCGGGGATTGTTCCTTTGAGCTTGACGGGGGGACTCAAGCGGTGGTGAATCTGTTGATTTTTGCTCTTGCCTTCCCTGCCGCACGGGTGCTGCGCGTGCAGCGTCCCCGTCCCTCCTTTTAGGAGCCGCCTTGGGGAACAGGGATCCCGCGAACGTCCCAGCAGTGGCGGAATCCTGAGCGCCAGCGCGTTCGGCCTCTGCTGACCAGGCAGCGAAAGCGGAGGCGGGGGTCTGCCGTTCTGCTTTCAGTTCTGTCAGAGTGTCTAGGACCAATCTCCACACGGTGGAGAGTTTCCCACTGTCTTTAGAACCTGAACTAATGCCGTCCCACAGTGCCGCGCCGATCTTTTCCCAAGTAGCTGCTTCAAAGGCTGCGGTCACTGAGGGGATTAGTCCGTGCTGCCGAGCCCACAACAGCACCCTCCTCAGGTTCCCCTGATAAGATAATCCTCTCTCAGAGAGTATGTGTTGGAGGAGCTTAACCACTGCCGCTTCTTCTTTACCCAGCGCGGACCCCATCTCCTCCCCAGCCGCTCACCTGATCAGGGCGAGATACCCGACGATTGCGCGCGCGTCTTCCCAGGCGCCGGGGCAGCGCCTGCTACGGCTGATACTGCCCCCTCTGGGCCGTCTTCTCTTGCTCGGGCGAGCACCGACGGGAGGGTCCCGATTCCCCAGGGTTCGAGTCCCACGTATTTTGGATAGGGCTCTGTGGGTCCCTGTTTGGGTGCCACTTGCTGACGCAGAAGTCCCGGACACAACTTATATGACCAATGTGATCAAGTTAATGCCACTTTATTAAAGGCTACACAGCAATTTATACTCTATCACAAGCTTCACACGCCGCTATCTTATTGCTAATAGGCTAAAGCTACTTGTCCACGCACCCTTCTGCCCTCTATGATTGGTCCCGGTGTGGTGTCCACGTGCTGCTCTCCTACTAGGTAGGCATCCTGTTTTCAACAGTCCAACTTCCTTATCTCTTGGCCATGAATGTAGTTTCTAAATCTATCTCGGCCTTGTTTATGTCCTTGAACACAGCTGCAGCTTGCTGTTACAGTGAGGCTCCTTGGTCTGTATCGCTCACAACATGTTCGTTGTTTTCCAGCGATTCTACATTCATCTGTTGTCTCGAATTTGTTTTAGCAGTTGACACAGGTCATCATGTTGCATCAGGTTTTTTTTACCAATGTGAGATTCATTCCAACAGGGGCAGGTAGTAAATCTTGACACAATGTGTAATTAGATCATAAGAATTGGTGGGATGTGACAGAAGCTGAATAATTGAAGTTGCATCCCATAATTTCAGTAAAATTACAAATACTGATATTTGAGTCATTGTATTTATCTATAGTGGTGTTGTCTATAAACATAGAATCACAAAGGGTTCTCATACAAACACATCCATTTAACAACATATATGAGTACAGTTTCAGGGGTTTCATTGGGATGTATTTCAAAATGACAAACATTTTGTTTAGTGTCAAGACAAATGTCTTGGGCCTTAATGGTATTACTTTCACAAATAAATCCTTGTTGTTCCCATGCAACACATGTGTCAACATCAATGGTTTGACATTTGTTCCCATTTTGTTGGGCCCATACTCTATGTTCTAACAGTTAGAGGACAGTTCCATGGTGATTTAATCCCAGCACAGTGGTTGGGTATGTGGTGGATACTGAAGCATTGTGTATTGTTAAAACAAAAGCTGTGGCTTTACTGTCTATGGGGTCTGATACAAGGAAATGATCACCTACTTTGCAACTTATTTACTTATAGCAACTTATAATAATTTCTGAATATTGCTTAATAATCCTGCTTGCCCTGACTGTTCTGTGGAAGCTTACCAAGGACTACTGTGTTCATCAAAACAAAGCAGTTTTCTGTGGAAACTTACCAAGAATTACTATGTTCGGCAAAAATAAGAAACATGTCCTTGGAAAGCAGATGTGTTCTAGCAAGTTTAGTCTTTGTAATGGATAGATAGCCATATATGGACAGTAGAAATTGATACACTGGTACTTTTAGATAAGATAGAATGAGTAAACCGGCTGAAAACACTCTTGTTATTCAAGAAATTGGCTAAGAGAATCTGCGCATGCTCCGAGGAAAAGTACAAGGTGAGAAAGACTGTGAGCCTTCCTCCCAAAGACCCCCGAAGATGCCCACCAGGAGGCAATGCGCGGGTGCAAAGAGAACATAAACTGCTGACACCAGCCTTTCGAACTAACCCAGCCTTACTCATGCATATGTATGTTTGTGTTATGTAATCCAATGAATATGTATATCCACACTCTATAAGTTTTTGGTAAGATGTGCTGTTGGTGTGCAAGCTTTGTGGAGAAATCTCCTTGCACTCTGGTGCCGGAGTAAACATACCTGCTTTATAACTCTCTGAGTTGTAGAGTCTGTTTCCGCAAATCAGGTCATAAGTGAAATGACTGGATACCACCAAGATTGGAAATATTTTTTGAATTGGGTTGCATTATCCCAAATTACCTTTCGAATCTCCGTGGGCAAGGTGCCCTCATCACCTTCCCTTATAATTGCTGTTACAGTAGATTGCACCCATAACTGAGAAACATGTATGGTGCAGAATGTATTTGTTACTGTAGTGATTAGCATAAATAAAAGAAGTGAGGGTCTCCACCCTGTGTGTCAGGCTTGTCAATGTGTAAACCAAATTTGGTTCATGCTGGCCATGATTACTCCTGCAAGAAGGATGAACAATCCTCTGATAGTTAATCCGATTTACAGGGGAGGTGTGCTGGTATCGTTCCTGGTCTCATTGTTCTTGAAAAGGGAAAACAATTCAAGTCTTGGTGGGGTTTTTCCAGACTGGTTACCCCTTCTAGTTAGTGGCTCAACTTGCTTAACTGCTAGGACTAAAGACAAAAGTTCCCTTTCCCACTCAGAATATCTTTGTTCCGTTTCTTTAAATGCTGTTGAGCTAAACATTGAAGGCCTTTTTGGCCTGTTTTGCCTGATTTGGAGTAGATTGCAAGAAGTACCATGTTCTGCTAAACCCCATTCTGCTATAATAGGGTCACAGGGGTGTACTGGCCCCAGTGATTGATATGTCTTTAATTCCTCTGTTAGGGTTTTGACTGCCTCTTCATGTTCTGGCTTCCATTCCAACGATTTTTCCTTTTTTAAAAGTGAGTACAGTGGATGAGCAATGATATAAAATCCAGGTGCGTGTTTCCTCCAGTACCCTGAAGTACCCATAAGCTGTTGTAATTCTTTCCTAGATTGGGGCATCTGCAATTGTTCCATTTTATGTAGGGTGTCCAGTGGAATTGCTGCACTACCTGCAATCCACCAGGTACCTAAAAATTTTACTTCTCTACTTGGTCCCTGACATTTTTCAGGTGGAACCTCAACTTCTGCTTTATATAGTGCTTGCCACGCTGCTGCTGCTGCTTCCCCCACTCTTTCAGGGGAAATTCTTCCAATCAGAATATCATCTATATATTAGACAACAGTTTCACATCCTGGGGAAGTGAGGCTGTCTGTAAAAAATCAGCAAGTGAGGCATGAGCAATCATGGGTGAATGTTTATACCCCTGTGGGAGTCTGTTAAAGGTGTATTGTATCCTCTCCCAAGTAAAAGCAAATTTATTCTTATCCTCCTCCTGCAAGGGGACCATAAAGAACATATCTCTGACATCTAGCACTGCCATTCATGGATATGCAGCTGCTTGTAGCATGGCTGTTAAAGTTGCAATATTGGGTACTGCAGCCGTTAGCAAAGCTGTGTTGGCATTTAGGCGCCAATAATCAATTGTTAGGCGTCACCTCCTGTCTGGCTTTCAAACTGGACATATGGGTGAATTGTATGGGGAGTGGGTCCTGGAAATAATGTGCCATTTTTCCAAGTCTGTTATTATGTCCAAAATTCGTGTTGCAGCAGAAATCGGATACTGCAGTACATTGGTAATTTTTGAATCAGGGTGTTCAGGGGCTGTGCGAAGTACACGCACTGTAGCCTCACAATTTCTACCAGGGTTGGTGTTGGTACTTGAACTGAGTGACCACATGCTGCCATCTGGCAAGTGCCAGTTTCATCTGGTCAAAACATCAAAACCCAAAATATTTTCATTGTACTTTTTAACCGCAAAGCGAATAGATGACATGCGCTTCTCACCCCGGAGCCATAAATTAACTTTCGATGTTTGGCAAATAACACTTGCTCTGTTTACCCTGGTGACTTTAACTCTTTGCTGTCTGGGTTGCACACCCAGCTTCTTGGAATCCTGTTGTGTTAGCACTGACATTTGTGCTCACATATCTATTAGAAATTTCACCAGTTGTCATTGAGGAGCAACTGGAAACAAAATGTAAGTGCTGCCTTCATTTAGTGGACTTAATACTACACAATCTACCGTGGCAGGTATGGGGGTATCACCAGATTTTCCCTGTGTGTGCATAGATTGTATGCAGATGGCTTTTGTGGCAGCAGTGGAGACCTCGCTTAGGGAACAGATGGGAATTATGGAAGGTTCACCTCCTTCCAAGGCATCTATCCAGCCCAATAAGCTTCCCTACAGGTGATAGAATGGAATCACAAGGTGTTCATTCCTTGGGAGTCCTTGATTTGTGTTCTCACCTGCCATGGTGCCCCTATGTTCCTCTGGCCTTCTGCAGATGGGCCTTTGATGAGGTGATGGCACCAGTGATGGGCCTGGGAGTAACCCGGCAGGGTATTAATTAGGGACCCCCTCCTGCCATTGTCTATCTGAACTCCTTTGTGGGTGTCCAGATGAGCTTTATTACATAACTTAACACTACAAACACTGTGTCCAGAGTGCCAGCTAATGAGGACACCAGCGTGAGTGTAATTGGTGAGACCCATTGTGGTGGGTTGACCCTGGCTGGATGTCAGGTGCCCCCCAAAGCAGTTCTATCACCACTCCTCAGCTGGACAGGGGAGAGAAAATATCTCCCTTCTTCCTGGGCTTAACTTCACTCCCAAGTTTTCTACTTCCTCCCCCCTGAGCAGTGCAGGGGGACAGGAAATGGGAGTTGAGGTCAGTTCATCACCCGTTGTCTTTGCCGCTCCTTCCTCCTCAGGGGGAGGACTCCTCACACTCTTCCCTTGCTCCAGTGTGGGGTCCCTCCCATGGGAGGCAGTCCTCCATGAACTTCTCCAATGTAAGTCCTTCCCATGGGCTGCAGTTCTTCATGAACTGCTCCAGTATGGGTCCCTTCCATGGGGTGCAGTCCTTCAGGAGCAGACTTCTCCAACGTAGATTCCCCACGGAGTCACAAGTCTGTTGTAAAAGGATAAAAGAGCAAAAATTTAGCAAAAGTCAAAACCCAATATTTCTTATATAATCTGCAGCTCAGAATCTAAGTTTTGTTTTGTAACCAGGATCACTATTGCTATAAACAAATTTATGGTTGCTTAGTTCTAGGGTAGAAATTTTGTATTGTTAACATTTATGACCAACAGAATGGTGATCTGAAACCATGCTGTAGAAAATACCTATTTTTGTGTCCTTCAGGTGAACTTAGCTCATTATAATATGAAAATCACACGTCTATAGCTTAAGTTACCCACCTCTTTATGAAGCCCCTCACTCTTTGATCATGCATACATTAATAGGTAGATACTGTGACTTTAAATAAAAGCGAGGAACAAAACTAGCCAATAAATGATATTGTGATAAAATGCTAACCAATAGTTATGTATAGAGGCATGTGTTTGTGTGTTCAGAATCAAATAAATATAGTGTGTGTTTGTAACTTGGTGTGATGGCTACTTTGGATGCCTAGCACCCTTTTCTGCACAGAACTGTAATAAATACAAATATCTCGATCTCTGTGTTAATTGGCTCTTTGCACACTGGGTGAAGAACCCTGGTTTTGGGACAGCAAGTCCTGTCAGCAAATCTGCTCCAGTGTGGGCTCCTACCTCCATGGGTCCACAGGTCCTGCCAGGAGCCTGCTCCAGCATGGGCTTTCCACAGAGTCACAGCCTTCTTCAGGATCAGCTACCTGCTCTGGCGTGGGATCCTCCATGGGCTGCAGGTGGATATCTGCTCCACCATGGACCTCCATGGGCCGCAAGGGGCCATACTGCCTCACCATGGTCTTCACCACAGGCTGAGGGGAATCTCTGCTCCGGAGCCTGGAGCACCTCCTCCCTGTCTTTCTTCACTGACCTTGGTGTCTGCAGATTAATTTCACATATTCTCACTCCTCTCTTCCGCTGCAATTGCACATTCTTTTTTTTCTCCCTTCTTAAATATGTTATCCCAGAGGCGCTACCACCATCGCTACCACCATGGCCAGCAGCAGGTCTGTCTTGGAGCCAGCTGTCATGGGCTCTGTGGGACATAGGGGGAACTTCTAGCAGCTTCTCAGAGAAAGCCACCCCTGTAGCCCCCTCCCTACCAAAACCTTGCCACGCAAACCAATACAGCTATGTGAGTGAATTTGGTACCAGCTACTGGAGTGAGACCAGTGGTGTAGGCACCCTGGGCCTGTGGTGTCAGCAACTGGAGACAGTGGGGGTCTCAACTCCAGCCACTGGGACAGGACTGGTGTGTATCTTGAAAACCAACTACTGGGAGGGACTGGTGTGAGTAAGGCGAGTGAGGGGCTCAGCACCAGCAACTGGAGTGGGACCGTGGGTCACAGCCTGTGTGTCTGGTGCCAGCTGCTGGTGGGGAACACGTGTCTATAACCTTTCCAAACCTGGTGTGCGTGGGGGGTGTATGTGTATAATTTGATAGCAAACTTCAAGCTGGACTAGCCAGCAAGTAGGAAGGTCCAGGTCCAGTCCAGGGTTTCAGGTGGACAGAGGTTCTGATCTGGTATTCAGGGGGACCTGTGAGTGTGGAGTGCCTGTGAAAGTAGCATGTGAGTGTGTGCATCTATTTGCTGGCAAGCATTGAGCTGGACTAGCTGGCGCTAGACCTGTGCAGTGGGTAAGAAGGCTCAGGGTCCAGGCAGGGGGTCTGTGCTGGTATTCTAGGGATCCATGAATGTGTGTGTGCTTGTGAATTTGGGGAGTGTGAGGGTGTGTGCTTTCACTAGTGACCTTCAATCCTTACCAGCCCAAGAGGAGGAAGGGGACTTGGCTGTCTAAGGTTTTTTGCGAGTCCTATATGTAGGTGCTGTTGAAAGGAGTGCCTTGTCTGTGGCAGTCTCTGTAGCTGGCCGTGTCAGTGTGTGTGTGTGTGTTTTGTGTGTGCATGTTGTGTGTGCACACACGTGTGCGCATGCTTAACTTCTCTACTGGTTGAACCTGCAAGCGGAAGGCATCATCTACATCCCTCATTGGATCCTTGCCCCCAGGCTGGGCTCCAGTGGCTGGGCAGGAGTTGCAGTAAGTGATCATTGCTTATAACATACCTTAACAGATGTTAAAGAAGCAAAAAGCAGAATATTTTATTGAGTTTACAGAGGATTTTCCTAGCAAGCAATGTTCATTTCCTTCTTAATTTTTTTTTATATAGGTATCTGAGACAAGATATAAAATGTTGTATTATTTCCTCAGCCAGAAGACAGAGACTGGGAGAACGACCCCCCCACAATCCAGGAGGAGTTAGTCAGTGACCTACTGCATCATATAGACATACACAAGTCTATGGGACCGGATGGGATACACCCGAGGGTGCTGAAGGAGCTGACTGGGGTGCTCGCCAAGCCACTTCCCATCATGTTTCAGCAGTCCTGGCTGACCGGGGAGGCCCCGACAGATTGGAAATCAGCCAAAGTGATGCCCATATATAAGAAGGGTCAGAAGGATGATCCAGGAAGTTACAGGCCTGTCAGCTTGATGTTGGTGCCCAGGAAGCTGATGGAGCAGCTCATCCTGAGTACCATCATACAACACATGCGGGACAACCAGATGATCAGGCCCAGTCAGCATGGGTTTATGAAAGGCAGGTTCTGCCTGACAAACCTGATCTCCTTCTACAACAGGGCGACCTGCTTATTGGATGAGGGAAAGGCTGTGGATGTTGTCTACCTCGACTTTAGTAAGGCCTTTAACACCGTTACCTACAGCATTCTCCTGGCAAACTGGCTGCTCGAGGCTTGGATGGGCACATGCTTCTCTGGGTAAAAAACTGGCTGGATGGCCGGGCCCAAAGAGTTGTGGTGAACGGAGTTAAATCCGGTTGGCGGCTGGTCACGAGTGGTGTCCCCCAGGGCTCGGTTTTGGGGCCACTCCTGTTTAACATCTTTATTGATGATCTAGATGAGGGGATTGAGTGCACCCTCAGTAAGTTTGCAGATGACACCAAGTTGGGTGGGAGTGTTGATCTGCTCGAGGGTAGGGAGGCTCTGCAGAGAGATCTGGACAGGCTGGAGCGATGGGCTGAGGCCAATTGGAGAAGTTTCAATAAGGCCAAATGCCAGGTGCTGCACTTCAGCCACAACAACCCCCAGCAGCGCTACAGGCTTGGGGAGGAGTGGCTGGAGAGCTGCCAGTCAGAGAGGGACCTGGGGGTGTTGATTGACAGCCGGCTGAACATGAGCCAGCAGTGTGCCCAGGTGGCCAAGAAGGCCAATGGCATCCTGGCTTCTATCAGAAATAGCGTGGCCAGCAGGGACAGGGAAGTGATCTTGCCCCTGTACTTGGCACTGGTGAGGCCGCACCTCGATTATTGTGTTCAGTTTTGGGCCCCTCGCTACAAAAAGGACATTGAATTACTCGAGCGTGTCCAGAGAAGGGCAACGAAGCTGGTGAAGGGTCTGGAGCACATGTCGTAGGAGGAGCGGCTGAGGGAACTGGGGTTGTTTAGTCTGGAGAAGAGGAGGCTGAGGGGAGACCTCATCGCCCTCTACAACTACCTGAAAGGAGGCTGCAGAGAGCTGGGGATGAGCCTCTTTAACCAAGTAACAAGCGATAGGACAAGAAGTAATGGCCTCAAGTTGCGCCAGGGAAGGTTTAGGCTAGATATTAGGAAGTATTTCTTTACAGAATGGGTTGTTAGGCGTTGGAATGGGCTGCCCAGGGCAGTGGTGGAGTCCCCATCCCTGGAGGTGTTCAAGAGGTGGGTTGACATAGCACTTAGGGATATGGTGTAGTTGGGATCAGTCAGTGCTAGGTTAACGGTTGGACTAGATGATCTTCAAGGTCCTTTCCAACCTAGATGATTCTGTGAAAAGTATTGAAGAGTGGCATAGGTTTTCCTAGGCATTACAGATCAATATTTCTTTATGGCTATTCCTTATCTGACATTAACTCAAAATACCAGTTAAGAAAACTATATGCTGTAGTTTTCACTATATAATGTATGCAATCTACACTAATTGTGCTAATCATCAAAACATAGTTCTACAACCAATGCACATGCTGTGGTGAAAGATGCATATTGGTTGTTCAAGGTATGGGGAGTTCAATATGTCAGCTGTGGATGATGGGAAAGACATGTCAGAGGTTGAGAAAGAAAACCAATGAGTGTTTATGGGTTTGAATGACATAACTGTCTACTTTGCTTTGACTGTTTGGATTGTTTTTTCAATATGGAAACTTTACTCCAAAATTACCTTTTAGTGTGTAGGTATCAGAGAGATATCAATTTTGAGAATGTCTTGAGGGAAGAAAGTAATTTGAGTTATAAGCCTTGTAATTATAGTAATTATGAGGCTATACTTCTACAGATACAAACTCATAAGCAAAAACATTACCATGACTATTTAAGAACCTCAATAACTCATTCCAGGGCATGTGGCTACAGTGCAATGCTTAACATAAGCTTCATGATTGTCACCTGGTCTTTGAAAAATGTATCCATCTTGTAAGCATATATCCCCTGTGCTTTATTTCTATGCAATCTTTTTAAGAGAAGCTTATAGTGCCTATAGCAGCTGGTTATAGGTAGTCAAATCCTTCTACATGTTTTAGGAATCATTTTCCCTGCAGCTTTATAAAGAAATAGCCTGAAATATTGGAATGTTCTGACTCACATTTTACTCAGGAAAATGCATGGAAAAAGACTATACTCTACAAAGGGAACTTTTCTGTCCTTTAATGTGATGCAGCATACATGTGCTTTCCTGATTTATTTACTCAGTACCATAGTGACAGGTATGTCTTCTATGACTCTGAATTACAATGTCACAACCCTTTTGAATGGTATTGGGATAAGATGGTTAGAAAGAAGAAAGAGTTTTCATTAAGTAGACATGCCAAGACAGAGAATATAAAAAGGCACAGGGTCATGAGATGGGTTATTATTAATATTCTTCAAAGTTTGTATCCATGAGCTATAACAACAAATGCCAGTCAATGACAGTATCGCATGGAAACTGCAGGTGATCCTTTTGATTGTAGTAATATATACTTCTTGAAAACATATGCAGGACAAGTTCATAAAAACCTGGGCTTGTTTAGTTTTCTATTTATCTTAATTTTGCTCTGTTGAGTTTTACCTTTATTGGGGAATGCCTGTATTGTTTGTCATTTACATTTATGATGAAAACAAACATATTTTAGCATACAATGATTTTTCATCTATTTCATCGTTACCATGCTCCGATCCTGCTCTGAGCCTGCTGGGGGAATTCAATCACCCTGACATCTGCTGGAAAGGCAGCACAGCAAACTGTAAGCAGTACAGGAGATTCTTGGAGTGCATCGAGGATAATTTCTTAATCCGGGTGATAGACAGCCCAACCAGAGGAGAAACATTACTGAACCTATTGCTTACCAACTGTAATGGCTTAGCCTCTGCCGGGGTCTGAGACCACGCGGCCGCTGTCCCTCCCCCACAAAGGGAGTGAAATACAAAGCCCCAAGACTGAAATAAGGAAAGGTTTAATACAACAATGCAATAGCAACACAACAAACAACAGCAATAACAATAACAGTAATAGTGATAGCAATGAACAGAGCAAAATAGCTACCAAATACAGCGGTTTGAAGCACGATGTACAAAACCACGAGTGCACCGCGCTCCGCGCCAGGAAAAAATGTGACCTGCCAGGATGTGACGTCTGCATGGTATCTGAATAACCCGGCTAGAGCTCCCCCCCACTGCTGGGGAAACTTAACCCTATCCTGGTTAAACCAGGACACCAACACAGATGAACTAATTAGAGAGGTCAAGATTGCATCCTTGACTGCAGTGATCAAGCCCTGGTGGAATTCACAATCTTGAGGAATAAGGGCCAGGTGATGAGTAAAGTCAGGACCCTGAATTTTAGGAGAGCAAACTTTCAGTAGTTTAAGGATTTCATGGATGTGACCCCCTGGGAAACTGCCCTCAGGGATAAAGGAGAACAGAGTTGGCAGCTCTTTAAGGACATCTTTCTTAGAGCGCAAGAGCTTTCGATTCCCATGTGTAAGAAATCAGGCGAGGAAGGCAGGAGATCAGAATGGCTGAGTAAGGACATCCTGGTCGAACTAAAGTGTAAGAAGAGTTACAGTCAAGGGCTCAATGTCCAAGTGGAAACCAGTAACAAGTGGTGTCCCTCAAGGGTCCATACTGGGACCAATAATATCTTCATCAATGACATAGTGAGATTGAATCCATCCTCAGCAAGTTTTCAGATAGAATCATAGAATCCTTTAGGTTGGAAAAGACCCTTAAGATCGAGTCCAACTGTTAACACTGCCAAGTCCACCACTAAACCATGTCCTTAAGTGCCACACTGAGTGGTACAGTTGATATGCTTGAGGGAAGGGATGCCATCCAGAGGGAACTGGACAGGCTTGAGGAGTGGGCCCATGCGAACTTCATGAAGTTCCACAAGGCCAAGTACAAGGTCCTACACCTGGGTGGGGGGACATCCCTGATATCAATACAGACTGGGGATGAATGCATTGAGAGCAGCCCTGTGGAGAAGGACTTGGATATACTGGTGGATGAAAAATTGGACATGAGCCAGTAATGTGTGCTCACAGCCCAGAGAGCCAGTTGCATCCTGGGCTGCATAAAAAGAAATGTGGCCAACTGGTCAAGGCAGGTGATTCTCCCCCTCTACTCTGCTCTCGTGAGACCTGGAGTACTGCGTCCAGTTCTGGAGTCCTCAATACAAGAAAGACATGGACCTGTTAGAGCAGGTCCAGAGGAGGCCACAAAAATGATAAGAGGTCTGGAACATCTTGCCTATGAAGAAAGGCTGAGAGAGTTGGGGTTGTTCAGCCTGGAGAAGAGAAGGCTCCAGGGAGACCTTATTGCAGCCTTTCAGTACTTAAAGGGGTCTTATAAGAAAGATGGAGAAATACTTTTTACCAGGGTCTGAAGTGACAGGACAAGAGGCAAAGGTTTTAAACTGAAAGAGGGTAGATTTATACTGAACATAAGGAAGAAATTTTTTACGATGAGGGTGGTGAGACACTGGAACAGGTTGCCCAGAGAATTTGTGGATGCCCCATCATTGGAAGTATTCAAGGTCAGGTTGGATGGGGCTCTGAGCAACCTGATCTAGTGAAAGATGTCCCTGCCCATGGCACGGATGCTGGACTAGATGACCTTTAAAGGTCCCTTCTAACCCAAACCATTCTATGATTCTATGATTCATTTTGTTTGGAAGTTGGAGCCTTCTGATCATACAGAGTTACTACTCCATATTAAAATCACTTTAAATCAGTTTCAGCTACAGCTGAAATGTTATATTGATTTAAAATGTTATCAGTAAAGAGTCAGAAAAAAATATTTGAAATCCAGTTAAAACATAGGTTTTTAAAATACAGTGGGCATAGGCAGAAACAAGAGGAGTTCTGACTAGATATCAGGAAAAACTTTTTTCATCATGTGGAGAGTCAAGCATTGGAATTGGTTGCCTGGAGAGGTTTTGCAGTCTCCAGCATTGGAGATTTTCAAGACCTGACTGGAAAAATTCCTTAGCCTGGTCCGATCTCATAGTTGGCCCTGCTTTGGGCAAGAGGTTGGACTAGACACCTCATGAGGTCCCTTCCAGCCTGAATTATCTTATGAGACTATGAATAATTTAGAGTATCTATCCGAAATGGTCATCAACAGTGTAAATGTCAGCACTCAGAGCAATAGGTATGTATTACAGTTCTGAACAACTACCAGAATAGGGAAACATCTTAAGGCTTTTGTCACAGCTAGAGCTCAGTTCTTCTGTACAGTTATATTATGCAATTAAAACATATGTCATCAAAAAGGATCCAATTTTCAATCGTATATTAAATCAATGCATCTGTCTTACCAAAACCTTCCATATAACCACAAAACCAGCTTCATAACCTTTGCATTATTTGTATCTTCATATTTTTGCTGATCTTACATTGATATGCTTATTATAAGGTTACAATAGCTATTCTCCAGATAAGGTCAGAATTTGGTTTTTTAATATAAACATGATGTTAAGTAGTTTCTCCCCTTTGGGCTTTTTAGGTTCTGTAAAATAAAAAAATTCTCCCTAAAATTTTGCATCCTTTATCATATCCAGAGATGCTTTTAAAGGAAATTTTAGTAAAATACAAGATAATGAATTCCACTATTTTGAAAACACACTTAAATTTTTTTTTTTTTTTACTCAACATTTCTCTGGAATCTTTGCTTTGATTTTTGTTGTGTTGGCCTCATTAAGGAGAAGTGCACTTCAGTATTTTCGGAAGATTGCAGAAGGATTAAAAAATATATAGACTTATTTCTTTGTGTATTTTTACGATTATTATTTCTTTGGTTCTATAAAAGGGGGATTTATCCAAGACTAAGTGACCCTCTGATAAGTAAAGTGGCCCTCTAAAGAGCAACATTTAAATTAGCAATATTATCAGCATTTATGCATATTATGTTGTCCTGGTTTAACCAGGATAGGGTTAAGTTTCCCCAGCAGTGGGGGAGGAAGCTCTAGCCGGGTTATTCAGATACCATGCAGACGTCCCATTTCCTGGCACGGGAGCGCGGTGCACGCGTGGTTTTGTACATCTGCTCCTCTCACTGCTGCATTTGGTAGCTATTTTGCTCTGTTCATTGCTATCACTATTACTGTTATTGCTATTGTTGTTGTTTGTTGTGTTGCTATTGCACTGTTGTATTAAACCTTTCCTTATTTCAGTCTTGGGGCTTTGTATTTCACTCCCTTTGTGGGGGAGGGGCAGCGGCCGCGTGGTCTCAGACCCTGGCAGGGGCTAAACCACCACAACTTTGGCGCTCCAACGTGAGGCTGGAGAAGACTGAGATAAGGACAAAAGGAGAAGTGTGTTAGAGCAATCTGTTAGGTGTAATTTTTTCTGTTTTTACTTGTATTGTTTGATAAGAAATGTTTGCAATGCTGGGCAATTTGCTTGCGTGGTGGGGCTGGATTAATCCTCATATCCACTCTGTGCTCCTAGTACTGGTGTTTGTTCTCAGTGGAAAATGTATCAAGGGTCTTGTTCTGCTCTACTGGTTACTGTCTGCTTATAATGGGCTCGTTTTGCTGCTTGTGGGGATGAATCGGTACCTGTTTGCTGCCTGGTCTTTTGTTTGGGGTATCACCCCCTCTGTGGGTGAGCCAGGGGAAGAGATTCTCTCAGTTTTTGAGAGTTTCAGCTATCCCTGGAGCATCCAGGCCAGTGTGCTTGCAGCTCTGTGCTTTCTGAATGTCTGCCAGATCTTGTTTTGGGCCATGCGGTACTTCTCCAACAATAGCACCACCCGGAAACCTGCCCCAGGGGCAGATAGTTATAAATGGCTAGGTATGTGGGAGAAGATGGGCAAGTACCTGAGTGAGTGGTCACCCCCATCGTTCTGGGATTTTACTCCCGAACAAGTGCAGAGTCCTGATAAACTGGTGGAGTGTTTGGAAAAGGTGTGCTGCCAATCAGACAAACCCCGGGAGATGCAGCTCGCTGCGATGTGCTGGGGGCTTGCCCATGCTTACCGCATCGCCCTTAACACTGATCACTGCTCTCAAGGGGGAGAAAGAGCTGCAGGGTCTGAAAGTGAACCTACTGGTACAGCAGCTGGGCCAGGGGGACAGGCAGCGCCAGTACCGGTCGCCTCCACCACCACAGCAGCTGAGCCAGAGGGACAAGCAGTACCAATATCAGTCGCCCCGATACGGAAAACCAAATATACCAAAAAATCCCCTCGCAGTGCACAGGGTGATAATGAACCAGGCCCATCACGAGAGCAGGAGGAAGAGCCGGAGGTAATCATCCGATCTCTATCCCCGAGTAAGTTGCGAGATATGCGGAAGGATTTCAGCCACCTTCCAGGCGAGCAAATTTGCACCTGGTTGCTCCGGTGCTGGGATAGTGGAGCTGCTGGTTTGGAATTGGAGGGGAGAGAGGCCAAGCAGCTGGGACCTTTAGCCAAGCAGGCTGGTATTGACAAGGCAATAGGGAAACAGGCTCAAACCCTCAGCCTTTGGAAGAGACTCCTGCTCGCTGTGAGGGAGAGCTACCCCTACAAGGATGATGCTCTATGTCGGTTAGGCAAGTGGACCGACATGGAGAAAGGCATTCAAAACCTCAGGGAAATGGCTGTGTTTGACGTGATCTATGGTGATCTGAATGATGAGCAGTCACCAATGGATCCATATCAGGTCCCTTGTACACAGCTGATGTGGCGGAAGTTCTTGCTAAGTGGACCAGAGACACATTCCAAAGCATTAGCAGCAGCATCCTGGTGGTGAGACACTCAGACAGTAGATGAAGTGACTATGCAGCTCCGGCAATATGAGGGAAGTCTCCCTTCCTCCCAACATGCTTTGGTTTCAGCCATAGAGGAACTGTCTCAGAGGCTCCAGAAAGTGGAACAGGACATGTCCTATGTTCCACCTGCACGGGCCGATGTCTCAGCTATTAGAAGCAGGCGTTTCCCCACCCAAGAGAAGGGCAGTAGAAGGTACACACCACGGGGCACCCTGTGGTTCTTCCTCTGCGACAATGGGGAAAACATGAGAAGGTGGCATGGACAGCCCATTCCCGCCCTAGCTGCACAAGTACAGCAGCTGAAAGGGAAGACCACCATGAAAGGGGAGTCTTCCAAGAGAGATGCAGCTCCAGTGTCTAGTCAGAAATCCCCCAGACAAAATCGAATGGCCAACATTATGCTTGACCCTCTTGAGGGGACCAGGAAGTCATTCCTGCAGGAGTCACTCTTAGATCAAGTGAGTGATGGTGAGCAGGATTAGAGGGGCCCTGCCTCCAGCCAGGTGGAGGAAAGGGATAATCGGATTTACTGGAAGGTGTGGATCCGATGGCCTGGCACATCAGACCCACAAGAATATAAGGCCTTGGTAGACACTGGCGCACAGTGCACCTTGATGCCATCAAGCCACAGTGTGGTTGAACCCATCTACATCTCCGGAGTGACAGGGGGGTCCCAACAGCTGACCCTATTAGAAGCTGAAGTAAGCTTAACTGGGAAGGACTGGCATAAGCACCCCATTGTGACTGGCCCAGATGCCCCGTGCATCCTAGGTATAGACTACCTCAGGAGAGGGTACTTTAAAGACCCAAAAGGGTACCGGTGGGCCTTTGGTATAGCTGCCCTGGAGGAGGTTGAGCAATTGTCCACCTTACCCGGCCTCTCAGAGGATCCCTCGGTGGTGGGGTCGCTTAAGGTTGAAGAGCAGCGAGTGCCAATTGCTACCAAGACTGTGCACCGGCGGCAGTACCGTACTAACCGAGATTCCCTGGTCCCCATCCATCAGCTGATCCGTCGACTAGAAAGCCAGAAGGTGATCAGCAAGACTCACTCACCTTTCAACAGCCCTATATGGCCAGTGAGAAAACCTAATGGCAAATGGAGACTAACCGTGGACTACCGTGGCCTGAATGAAGTTACGCCAGCGATGAGTGCTGCAGTGCCAGACATGCTAGTGCTCCAGTATGAGCTGGAGTCGAAGGCAGCCAAGTGGTACGCCACGATTGACATCGCTAATGCGTTCTTCTCCATCCCAATAGCACCAGAGTGCAGGCCACAGTTTGCATTCACTTGGAGGGGTATCCAGTACACCTGGAATCGATTGCCCCAGGGGTGGAACCACAGCTCCACCATTTGCCATAGACTGGTCCATACTGCACTGGAGAAAGGTGGGGCTCCGGAACACCTGCAGTTCATTGATGATATCATTGTATGGGGGGACACAGCTGAGGAAGTCTTTGAGAAAGGAAAGAAGATAATTGAAATCCTCCTGAAGGCTGGTTTTGCCATCAAGCAACAGAAAGTTAAGGGGCCTGGAAGGGAGATTCAGTTCCTAGGAATAAAATGGCAAGATGGGCGTTGCCACATCCCAATGGAGGTGATAAACAAGATAACAGCCATGGCCCCACCAACCAAAAAAGAGACTCAGTCTTTCCTGGGCGCTGTGGGGTTCTGGAGGATGCACATCCCAAACTACAGCCTGATTGTGAGCCCTCTCTACCATGTAACCCGCAAGAAGAACGATTTTGAATGGGGCCCTGAGCAACAACAAGCCTTTGAACAAATTAAGCAGGAGATTACCCAGGCAGTGGCCCTCGAGCCAGTCCGGACAGGGCAGGAGATTAAGAACGTGCTCTACACCGCAGCCGGGGAGAATGGCCCTTCCTGGAGCCTTTGGCAGAGAGCAGATGGGGAATCCCGAGGCCGACCTCTAGGCTTTTGGAGCCGGGGATACAAAGGCTCTGAAGCTAACTATACCCTGACTGAGAAGGAGATACTGGCAGCGTATGAAGGAGTTCGAGCTGCCTCAGAAGTGGTCGGCACTGAGACACAGCTCCTCCTGGCACCTCAACTGCCGGTGCTGGGATGGATGTTCAAAGGAAAGGTTTCCTCCACACATCATGCAACAGATGCCACGTGGAGTAAATGGGTTGCGTTGATAACACAACGGGCTCGAATAGGGAACCTCCACCCCCCAGGATTAGTGGAAATGATCATAAACTGGCCAGAGAGCAAAGATTCTGGGATGTCACCAGAACAAGAGGTGAAATGTGCTGAGGAGGCCCCACCATATAACGAGCTGCCAGAGGAAGAAAAACAATATGCCCTGTTCACTGATGGGTCTTGTCGCATTGTGGGAAAACATCGACGATGGAAGGCTGCAGTGTTGCATCCCACACGAGAAACCACTGAAGCTGTTGAGGGACAAGGTGAATCGAGCCAGTTTGCAGAGGTGAAAGCCATCCAATTGGCTTTGGAGATTGCTGAGCGAGAAAAGTGGCCGAGGCTCTATATCTACACTGACTCGTGGTTGATGGCAAGTGCCCTGTGGATGTGGTTGCAGCAATGGAAACGGAACAACTGGCAACGCAAGGGCAGACCCATCTGGGCCGCTAAAGTATGGCAGGACATTGCAGCCCGGGTGGAGAACCTCATTGTGAAGGTGCGCCATGTGGACGCCCATATACCCAAGAGTCGAGCCACTGATGAACATCAACATAACCAGCAGGCGGACCAAGCTGCTAAGATCGAGGTGGCTCAGGTGGACTTGGACTGGCAGCGTAAAGGTGAACTGTTCATAGCCCGGTGGGCCCATGAGACCTCGGGCCACCAAGGCAGAGATGCAACATATAGGTGGGCTCGAGATCGAGGGGTGGACCTCACCATTGACACCATCGCAGAGATCATCCACGGATGTGAGACGTGTGCTGCAATCAAACGAGCCAAACGGATGAAGCCCCAGCGGAATGAAGATCGATGGATGAAATATAAATATGGAGAGGCCTGGCAGATCGACTACATCACACTGCCACAGACCCGCCGAGGCAAGCGCCATGTGCTCACAATGGTGGAAGCAACCACTGGATGGCTCGAAACTTATCCAGTGTCCCACGCCACCGCCCAAAATACCATCCTGGGCCTTGAAGAGCGAGTGCTGTGGCGACAGGGCACCCCAGAGAGGATTGAGTCGGACAACGGGACTCACTTCCGAAATAACCTCATAGATGCCTGGGCAGAAGAACACGGCATCGAGTGGGTCTACCACATCCCGTACCACGCACCAGCCTCCGGGAAGATCGAGCGCTACAATGGACTGTTAAAAACTACATTGAGAGCAATGGGGGGTGGAACCTTCAAACACTGGGACACACATCTGACAAAGGCCACTTGGTTAGTGAACACAAGAGGATCTGCCAATCGAGCTGGCCCGGCTCAGTCAAAACTTCCACGTGTTGTCGATGGGGATAAAGTCCCTGTGGTGCGCATGAGGGACCTGCTGGGAAAAATGGTCTGGGTTAGTCCTACGCCGGGCAAAGGCAAACCCATCCACGGGATTGTTTTTGCTCAAGGACCTGGGTGCACCCGGTGGGTGATGCAGAAGGATGGAGAGGTCCGATGCGTACCACAAGGGGACTTGATTGTGGGTGAAAACACACCGTGAGTTATACTGTGTTTTTGTTAATTTTTCTTTGTTATTGCTAATTGCTAAGTGGCAGCTGGATGTGACGCACATGGTATAGAATAAAGGGGTGGATTATGTCCTGGTTTAACCAGGATAGGGTTAAGTTTCCCCAGCAGTAGGGGGGGAGCTCTAGCCGGGTTATTCAGATACCATGCTGTTTTGCTGATTAAGGATACCTATTAAACTCGGACACCAGAGTGAAAAGAGTAGGCGTACTTTACTAGTGATAACCAAGTAATGTAACAGTGTAATACAGAGAACATGCAGTAAGAAGAAGCAGAACAGTGCACTTAAAGCAACAAACAGAGTAATGCATCAAATCATTACTACATGAGAGAGAGAGAGAATAGTAATTAAGAGAAATACATCACCACTTGCATATATTATCATCATCATCCAGATCCGCAGACGCTGGGCAGCCCCGGTTACAGCGAGGATTTGGAGAGCCTGTCCCGGCAAGTGGGAAATCCTACGCGGTGCGTCCACCCATAGGTGAGGCATACAAAGTCGCTGTGAATGGGCCCAGCCTTATATACCAGAGATCGACAAGCCAGAATAGCTGGCATCTTTGTTTTGAGCGGAAAGTTTCTGGTTTCATTCTCCTGTTGGATTCCACCCAAAGCTTGGCCAGGGCTCGGGGGGGAGACCAAGGGAGTTTCTAACAAGGCCAAATACTTGGGTTCTCAGCCTTGAAGAAGGCTGTGAAAGGAAAGTCGGATACATTCTTTCCTCTCTACTGATTATATTTTGTCTTTCACTAGCGAGTTTACATATTTTACTAATGACTACATGCTACGTTAGCAGCTTCAGCTTGGGGCCTGTTGTTCAGGCTGCAGTATTTCAATACTTTAGCACTTTTTACACCAGCATAAGTGGGTTGTTATAACTTAGTACAATACCTACTAGCACAATGGTTATCAGTTATAAAATATACAGGATTCATCTATAGGTCAACTCAGGCTTGGGCCTGTTGTCCAAGCCTTAGCACTTCACATGCGGACGTCACATCCTGGTGCGTCACATTTCCTGGCGCTGGAGCGCGGTGCACGCGTGGTTTTGTACATCTGCTCCTCTCACTGTTGTATTTGGTAGCTATTTTGCTCTGTTCATTTCTATCACTATTACTGTTATTGTTATTGTTGTTGTTTGTTGTGTTGCTATTGCATTATTGTATTAAACCTTTCCTTATTTCAGTCTTGGGGCTTTGTATTTCACTCCCTTTGTGGGGGAGGGGTAGCGGCCGCGTGGTCTCAGACCCCGGCAGGGGCTAAACCACCACATATGTATAAATATTTTGTTTATGAATAAACAAATATCACATTTGCAACATCAAGTACTCAAAAGTTATAAAATACAGAATTAAGCTTTAATTTGTCCCCCTTATACATAGGCATTTTGATATAGTAATTAGTGACTGAATTGTACAGTATCTGCCCACTTTTTGGGAGCACAGAATAGACAGTGTTTCTTTAATAAGCAATTATATATTTTGTATGGTTTTCCTCATTCTCCAATATGCTGTTGCAGGCCTTACTTACTGTACTGCATTTAAACCTAGTTTGGAAGACAAAATTATTAATTCCTTTTTGGGGCCACTCATAATGAAAACATGGAGCTTCATCAGAGGAATCTTCACAGTTCCTAGGTGAGATGAGGCAGTGCTCCTTATGATCGTATGCTGTTTTATAGAATAGAACTGAGGTGCATAGAGGGATATCAGAAATATCTGTTAATTTGGTATGACTAGGACTTAATTTCTTCACAGAATTTACATGTTCCAAAAACAGTCCCCACTGATTTTGTTTGCTACCATGACCTCCCTTTCTCCTATCTTTCCTTCTTACAAGCCCTGATTCATCGATAAGCAGCTCCAGCTGATGTGGGAAGAACGCCTGTAAAAAACACCACATGTTCATGTAACTCCATTATATAAGAGGATGTATATGTTTCTAAATTGGACATGGATACCTGACCTGGAAAATTTTAGCCAGAAGATTGGCAGAGTTATTGCCAACTGAATATACTCACTTTAGCAGGAAGTGTTAGTCTCAATAACAGGAAGGTACTATCAATCCCACTTACAATAAAATTTTAATAACATAAATATTGATTAAATAAATGGTCTAGTACTCATTTCAGGATTACCAGAATACACGAACCAAATGTATGGGAATGGGCCTGGATTAGGGGAAAATACAGATGAGACAGAATACATCAGAATATAAAGCTCTGAGAGCAGAGACTTGAAGATATGCATATAGGCATAGACCAGGGATAGGACACCAGGGGCATATAGTTCTCACAGATTATGGATTTTTGCAATCACAGGCAGTGGTTGACTTGAAACCTACTTCAAGGAAACAAAGATGAAGATGTTAGGTAAACTAGAGGGAACCATCTAGTCAGTCTACAGACTGAATTGCAGAATCTCCTTGGCAGTTTAAGCACCAGAGCCTTGTGGTAAGACGAAGAGAAGGACTGTGGTAGGACCTGGGGTGGTGGGTAACCTGAACCCCTGATCTGGAGGAAGCAATCCAGCTGTCACTTCAGAGAACATCTCCAAGCCATCTAAGGACTCAGTTGTATGTTCAGCCCAAACAAGCTCCAGCCCAAAAGTTCTTTGGGAGCTATTTTGTCATCCCTGACCTCTCTGAATCACTTATAGAGTGTCTCTACTTGACCTTCTGAGGAATGTGTCCTGTAGCCCACAAATGCATGAAGATTTTAGTAGGTGGGTCTAAAATCAGTTGTTGTTCTGGTACTTGCTCTATCATTGCTCTTCCAAAAACCCTCAACAAAAGTCAGTTTGCTGAGTGTGGGTGACTTCTGGGTCCCATGGGAATCCCTTTCTAACTACTGTCCTGGATGTGCAAAAACCAGCTTCCTAACACCTCATCAAAAATATTTTAGCTTCTAGGAAAACCAGCAGCAGTTCTAATCCCTTTTTAAAAAAGTCTTAAAGGAACTGGTTTACTTTTTTTTTCTCCCTTTCTTAAAGAAAAGTAATAAGTTCCCCAAACATTCTCTTTCTCCAAATTCCTCACACAACCTGTTTTAAAAAATAGCAGTATTAGCTCTGTTTTGGTTTCACTTCCTCCTCAGCTTTCATAAATGAGTCTGTGATTATTGCAGCCAGCTCAGCTAATTTTTTTACAGGAAAAAAATACAATTCACACTCTACAACTGAGTTTCTCCTTCTTGAACGCTGGCTATATAGCCTTTCATGCTCATATTATTCTCACCTAGTTTACACCATATAAATTTTTAGAATACTTGCATAGATCTATGCAAGTCTGATGATGATACAGCCATCATACTTCACCATACTCCAGCCAAAAATACTACTATCTAAATATACCTGTATAGCAATAACAGTAACCATTTTCTCTCCCAAAAGAAAACATGAAGCCCACAGAAAACAAAACAGTCCACACATTATAGTGGTAACACAGATTAGTTAAAAATACAAGCATGCTATTCTGCAATAATTACATAATCATATAATCAACACATTTCCTAGTACCAAGCAGATCAATCAGTGGGATTCTGTTCATAAAAAAAAATTCTTTACTACACTAACTAATTTCAGCAGGAGTGCACCTACAAGTTAAGCTGATGTACATCAATATATTTTTGAGTTTTATTTCTTTTTACATATTTGCTATGTCTAACAAATGGTATAAAGAATAAACAGGATACATCTTTTTACTACCATAGAACAAAACAGTAGGTTAAAGTGAAGGTTGAGTGGGGCGGCAGCCAATGACAGTTAGATCTCATGATACTTTTGAAAACAGTTTCTGGACATTGTAAATTGTCAATACATTTTTGTAACTAAAACATAGGGCCAGTGCTCTTTAATGTTTTTATAAATGATCTGGACACAGGAATCAAATGTACATTAAGTAAGTTTGCTGATGATACTAAACTAGGAGGAGCTGTGCCCTCCCTCGAGGGTAGAGAGGCCTTACAGAGAGATCTGGATAGACTAGAGAGCTGGGCAACCACCAACCGTATGAAATTTAACAAGAGCAAATGCCAGATTCTGCACGTGGGACAGGGTAATCCTGGGTATACATACAAATTGGGGGACAAGAGGCTGGAGAGCAGCCCCATGGAAAGAGATCTGGGGGTTTGGGTTGATGGCAAGCTGAACATGAGTCAACAGTGTGCCCTGGCAGCCAAAAGGGCCAATCGTGTCCTGGGGTGCTGAGAGAAGAGAAGGCTGAGGGGTTCCCTCATCTCAGTCTACAATTTCCTCAAGGGGGGCAGCAGAGGGGAGGTGCTGTTCTCCTCTCTCTGGTGACCAGTGATAGGACACAAGGAAATGGAATGAAGCTGCATCAGGGGAAGTTCAGATTGGACATTAGGAAAAGGATTTTGCTGAGAGGACAGTCGGTCACTGGAACAGGCTCCCCAGGGAAGTGGTCACAGCACCAAGCCTGTCAGAGTTCAAGGAGCATCTGGACAACGCTTAGTCATATGGTTTAGTTTTAGGTAGTCCTGCAAGGAGCAGAGAGTTGGACTCAATGATCCTTATGGGTCCCTTCCAACTTGAGATATTCTATGATTCTATGATAATTTTCTTGTCATTAGTCACACAGATCTCATGACAATTTTTTGTAAATTTAGTCCAACATGAGGTAAATAGTAAAAATAACAGCACGGGGAATAAAAGGTAATCTCAGTTTGATAGTTTCCCTCCTGTACTCTTAGTTTGTATATTCAAATTACAGTCTAACCTCACTCTATTGAACCGTGTTTATAAAATATCTGCATTCAGAACAGTCTTAACAGCAAGAACTTTTAGACTGGTCATCAGCTCCAACTGAGAGACAATTCATGCAAGAATGACCAGAATACAATAATCATGTTTTTCTTGTTTTTCTTAAGTTAGCATGCTAGTGCACAACTTCTCATTTTTCATTTATTTAGTATTTCTTGTAAAAATACTGTTTAAATGTTGAAATAATCTCTGGAATAATAATACGCATTGATATTCAATTCAATGTTTATTATTCTCATGCAGTAACTTTTTATCTCCTCATATAACAAACACACAAATATAGTGAATATTTATTCATGTCCTCCAGGGTTTTTTAATGCATAGTTAATAATAACGTAGGTGTAGAGAATGTATTATCGCATTAGAGTAAATACAGAAAAATATTGTTCTGTACAAAATAAATATGATAGGGCAGTAATTACAGCTAAGATAAACAGAAAGACTTAGTGCAATACAGTCATAGTCCACAGACAGTTGGTGTACAGATTTTATACAGAGATAAAATGAAAGTATCTGGAACAAAATATTTCTGTCTATATAAGTGAGAATGCAACTGCTGTATATTGTGTGAAGGCCAAATCCTAAAGTCCTAACTCAATACAATCTAAGCAAAATAATCAGAATTTATTTGATTGTAAGTAATCAACTGTTTTAAAAGATACTTTCCTTGCATGTTATCTGGTAGTAACTATGTAGTGTCCAAAATTTCTGAAAGTAGTTTTAGGATTATTCTGAATCTAATCTGAGCTATAATATGTTCCATATTTTGCACAAAAATATTTGTGTTTTAACTGCCTTAGAACTGTAAATGCATCTTGTGTATATTTTTAATAAAAATGCAATATTTAACATGAATTAAAAGGATAATATAATATCTGGGCGGAATAGTCATGATCAAAATCTGTAAACATAAGGCATTTTTGCAGGGCCTTACTACTGTTTCCACTGAAGACAATGACAGAACTCCCAGAGATCTCATTGGTACAGGATCAGTTTTCTAAAAATATTATGGCAATATAAATAAACCTAAATAATAATAATAAAAGATAAGAAGAGCAAACAATTAAAAAAACCCCAAACTGTTCCATGGCATATGCAGATGAAGTTCATGTTTTTCTAATTTTTTCTTGCTAACTTTTTTCTTCTTCACTTCAGTTGATAACCATCTTTGTAATGTTTTGTGTAAGAGTAACTTTATGTTAATGTTGATGCCAGTTTTGAACTGAGAATACTTTGCCTGAACTTGGAATCTGCTGTTGTTCTATAAAGCATATTGTGGTTTTGCATGTTTAGCAGTAGTGCTAATGAAAGTATGATAAGTAGAGGGTATGCTATTTTTATGTTTAGCTAAAATGTGTATAAAGCTTATGTCAGACAATGAAGGTGGTAAAAACTAGCAGATTTTTAAGAACTGGATAAACAGTTATAAATGGATTAATTTATAATAAATACTCAAAGTACAAATTTTTGAAAAAAATGCATTATTTTGTCCAACTGATAAAGAAATTGCTTAACCTAGAAAGAACAAATGCTGAAGAAAATTTGATAACTTATATTTGGAAGTACTATAGGTTAGGGCAGCAGTTTATTCCTTGGCATAGTGGCTACCAATCTTCTAGTTATGAGTCATGGCAGAGCTTACAAGTTACCCCTGTGGACAGAATTTTAAATCTCTCATTCTTTTAGTAGAACTTTTACAAAATGTTTTGGCTCACTGTATATTAGGAAATTATGTAAATTATGTACCAAATGTCCATTTGGCATGTGGCTTGCTTAATGAATATATACAAGAAGAAAAAACTAAACATCTGAAGCGTGGATTTAACATTTCAGTGGCTCTTTTAAATGTGAATACAGCCAGCAAATGAACTCAGTAAAAAGTGAATTCTGTATTTATATCCCACTAATGATACAGGTCTAATCTACTGTATAGGCTGCTGACAATGCCAGCACAGTCCTGTATCTGAAAGTCCTTCTGTAAGATAGACCTTTTTGCTCACTACCTCATTAATATTATTGTCTGGACAGAATCTGACTACTATATTCATGATGATGTATAAAACTAACTAAGATCCAGCTTGTTCTGTTCTTTCTTTATTCACTTTATCTGCTTGCATTTCTTTTAGCTCTACAAGTTAACAGTAGTTTTAAACTTAATTTTTGTTTACAATAAAATAAATCTAACAAAACACAGAAAAGAGGTAAATATCGGAACTACCAAAATGCTGTGGCAGGTGCATCCGCCCGATGAAAATAGGGCTCCTTGGCTCCTGAAATGTAGCAACTCTTGATTTCTTTTTTCCGTGCCCTTGTTCTCAGGGCTTTATGGTACTTGGGGCCCTCGGCCAATGGGAACCGATATTGACCACAGATCAGATTTGGCTCGGATATAAATGGAGTCCCTTGGGGGAGCCATTTTGAGCTAGTCCCCCCTGGAGCAGTGCGCTGCAGCTGAGGACTCTTCCCTTGGGTCAGGGCGCTGCCCAAGGAAACTCCTTTAGGTTCCTATGGGTCAGGACACTGCCCTAAGAAGTTCCTCGAGGTTGAGAGCCCTCATTTTTTTAGGTGAGTGACAGAGCATTTTGGGTTGTCGTTAAACCCTATGAAGTTTGTGGTGATAGATTTCTTTTCCTCTCACGGACGTTCGAATCTGCTGTTGTATGCTTGCAGAGTGTTAGTTAATTGTGTTGACAATTTTTTTTTTTTTTTCTGTTATTTGCTTATTTGAGAGCTTCTGCAACAGATGCAGGTCCTGTCAAGTAATTGTTCACAGAATCACAGAATCGTCTAGGTTGGAAAAGACCTTGAAGATCATCTAGTCCAACCATTAACCTAACACTGACAGTTCCCAACTACACCATATCCCTAAGCGCTATGTCAACCCGACTCTTAAACACCTCCAGGGATGGGGACTCCACCACTGCCCTGGGCAGCCCATTCCATTGCCTAACAACCCGTTCTGTAAAGAAATGCTTCCAGTCTAAACCTTCCCTGGTGCAATTTGAGGCCATTACCTCTTGTCCTGTCGCTTATTACTTGGTTAAAGAGACTCATCCCCAGCTCTCTGCAACCTCCTTTCAGGTAGTTGTAGAGGGCGATGAGGTCTCCCCTCAGCCTCCTCTTCTCCAGACTAAACAACCCCAGTTCCCTCAGTCGCTCCTCCTACGACATATGCTCCAGACCCTTCACCAGCTTCGTTGCCCTTCTCTGGACACGCTCGAGTAATTCAATGTCCTTTTTGTAGCGAGGGGCCCAAAACTGAACACAATAATCGAGGTGCGGCCTCACCAGTGCCGAGTACAGGGGCAAGATCACTTCCCTGTCCCTGCTGGCCACGCTATTTCTGATGTAAGCCAGGAAGTTCTGACTTTTAAAAACATTTCAATATGTAACATGTCAGAAAATTTTATTCTGAATCCTTGCTTGACTACTACTGAGTTAGGGTAATATTCTAGAAGTGCTTGGTTCCTCTGATCAGTCATTAGAGCCCAAATCTTGATCCAAGTACCCTGTGATTTCAGAGCCTTACTGCACCTTTGTTCCTCAGATATACTGTATGCCTGAGAACTGTCATACTGATCCTGAGAAAGTTGCTTCCCTGCCAAGAAAAGGGTCATGATCTACACATAGCTAATCAAGAAAAGGAGAATGTGTTTGTTAAAGATCCACTACCCTTCGCAGGAGGAAATTATTGGCATAATATGATACTAACAAGGACTGTATAACTAAGAGCATTAGTCTTGTGTGGTAATACCATACCACGCTAATCTATAGCAAGGTAGTATAATAGGAACCATCCCAGCCAAAACCAGGACAAGGGAGAACATGGATCTCCCCTGGAGCATTCTGGAAAAGGTTATTTTAGAGTAGCATACAATGATTGGTTTCATATACCTGTGTGTGCTAATGCAACTCCCACAACTTTAGCTGGAGTTACACTGTAATACACCAAGGATAAACAGCATGCCACTTGCAAAATGATCTCAGTGTTTGCCCTTACATTTTTTGAAGGAGTTCTGTGATGCTCTCAGATTGGATAATAAATGTGAACCAAAATTAAAAGTGTTTTGACTGATAATGACAAAATCTGTCATCAAAGAGCTGAGTTTGATAATATAAGGATATGGATCTCATCTAAAAAGCAAATTTAGTATTATCATAGAATCATAGAACCATAGAATATCTCAAGTTGGCAGGGACCCATAAGGATCATGGAGTCCAACTCCCTGCTCCTCACAGGACTACCTAAAACTAAATCATATGACTTTATGTACAGTCAATTCCTGCATCCAGATCTGTTATAAAAACATTAAAGAACACTGGCCCTAAAATTGAGCCCTGGGGGACCCTGCTGGTGACTGGCCACTAGCCTGATATAACCCCATTTACTATAACTTTTTGAGCCCAACACATCAGCCAATTACTCACCCATCGTATTATGGACTTGTCTAGCTGTGTGCTGGGCATCTTGTCCAGAAGGATACTGTGAGAGACAGTATCAAAATCTTTGCTAAAATAAAAAAACCCAAAACATTTACTGGCTTCCCTTGGTCAACTAGATGGGTGACCTTGTCATAAAAGGAAATTAAGTTGATTAAGCAGGACTTTCCCCTCATGAACCCATGCTGGCTATGACAAATGACTGCAATTAGAATGTTTATAAGTTCAGACTGTCCTGTGTACAGGCACTACTGATGCCTATTTGTGTGTATGAAGAGCAAAATTTGCATTCATATTTATGTGCCCCGCAAAAAAATAAATGGTGGTGAGTGCATAGAGTACAGGCATTCATTTGCAGTTTTCAAAGAAATTTGTGTAGGCAGCTTTGAATATGCCTCAGCAAATTTAGATGAATTAATGGGTCATCTTAGTAATCACTGGCATTATATACTATATATGTATACATGAAACCATGAAATTGTATAGTCATTAATTTTCATTTACAAAAATGTTTCTATAGATCTTCTCACTATGGTGAATGTACATCTTGGGAACTAATTCAGAAACAGGTTTGATAACCAGTTTAAATGAATAATTTGTGCATCTCCAAGAAGATTTGAGAAGTCAAAGACACAAAAGTAATTATTTATCTGTAATGCATTATATTATCCATAGATTTCTTAATGGTAGACCTACTGCAGTCATTTGAGACAACAGACTTAAGAGAACAGTTTACAAGGTAATGTACTTAAATAGACAAGTAGTCCCATTAAAGTAATACAAAATCATACACAATTTGTATCCATATGATATTGTTTTAAAATAAGCCTTAAAATAAATATTTAAATTGAAATATTTTTTTAAAATAAAAAATCATGTAATTATGATGTGTATTTAACATGTGACTTTAATATGTGATAAAAAATTCCGAGAAAGTATTTAATTAGCCATGTATCCTCACCAGTCCCACATGCCTTCTGTACTTGGATGTCCTCTCAGGAGAACCTTGTTTGGAAGATACTCTAGTTTAGCCCTACACTAAGGAATCTGATATTGACATTTTGAAATTAATTTATTATTTAACTTGCAAGTAATTGAACCCAAATGAATACAGCACTCAGAATGTTCACATATGCTAATACCTCCCTTTTAAAGACTGGGCAATTAATGTCAGAGAAAAATGCAAGTAACAAGGTAAAAATATCACAAGTATCAAATTGTGCATATTCAAATGTGTACAATCATACAGTTAGTCATTATTTTCCTGAGTCAATCAGCAATTTTAAAAGCTTTTAAATGATTGTTTATCTGTCTAATCATATTTTTTATTTTAAAATTGTCAAGAACATTCATCAGTTCTAATCATATTAAGTTTAGAGGCACTTAAAATGTCTCTGATCAACTTATGTCTTCGATAAGGAGGTGTACTAGTTTTGGCTGGGATAGAGTTAAATTTTTTCACAGTAGCCCATATGGGGCTATGTTTTGGAATTGTGTTGATAATACACTGATGTTTTAGCTATTACTGAGTAGTTCTTACAGTGTCAAGGCTGCCTCTGTTTCTCATTCAGCCCCTACAGTGAGTAGGCTGGGGGTGCACAAGAAGCTGGGAGGGGACACAGCCAGGACAGCTGACCCCAACTGACCAAAGGGATATTCCAGACCATATGGCGTCATGCTCAGCAATAAAAACTCGGGGAAAGAGGGAGGAAGGGAGGGAATGTTTGTGGTTATGGCGTTTGTCTTCCCAAGTCACCGCTACGTGTGATGGAGCCCTGCTTTCCTGGAGATGGATGAATACCTGCCTGCCAATGGGAAGTGCTGAATGAATTCCTTATTTTGATTTGCTTGTGCACACAGCTTTTGCTTTACCTATTAAACTGTTTTTATCTCAACCCATGAGTTTTCTCACTTTTGCCCTTCCAATTATCCTCCTCATCTCACTGTGGGGGAACTGAGCAAGCTGCTGTGTGGTGCTTAGCTGCCTACTGGGGTTAACCTACAACAGGAGGCTTTTTATAAACCTGAGGAGTTAGGGACAAGTATTATTCACTCTACTGAATGGGGAAAATATTATTCACTACTGTAAGATAAATATCCCTTGATCAACATATGTGTTCAAGATTTTTTTTATGGCTAGTATAGAATATATAATATATAAATCTTTTTCATTCAAAAAGTTCATGGTTTGTTGTCTATAGCACAGCAAGTGAAGCTGATTGTCTTGCTCAACCTCATGAACTAGTGTCCCTCAGACAGTCCTCATAATACTCCTCCTTACACCTTCTTCCTCGATGCACAAACACCCACAGGTGTGTTCATTTCAATATTCATCTTCTCTAGTTCCTTTTCCCTTATTAGTGATGCTGGGGAGAAAAGAACCACTGCTGCGTCCTTATTAGCTACCGAGAGACTACTGTAGACAGATTCTTAGTTTAGGCTGAAAATACAAAGTATGTTTCAGGCACTAGTATGCTGAGATTAACATGGTTACTGCACAGAGAATACTGGGATTCTTTCAGGACTGTATCCTGCCAGGCACTGAGCCCTTCCAAAGCAACCGGGACTGCTCACTAGGGAAAAGGTAAATGTATCCTTTGAGCACTTAGCATGAGCTGCACTAATAATCAGCACTTCACAGGCCAAAGCTTTTCAGTTCTTAGATTTTCTCAGTATGGATTAGGACACTGGTACAGTTATGCTTGCATGCTTTCTGGTCACAGGTATTCTGATGCTGTAAAATATAAAATATAAGGTGAATGGGAGGCAAAAAAGAGAAGTTGCCAGTAGTTTTAAGTGTTACAGTTTCACGTGTTCTGTTTTGCTTCCTCCCTTTAGTCACAACCTTTATGTATGTCCAGGTTATGGCTTTGCTAAATAGGCTTATTATTTTTAAGAGGACAGCACTGCAAATGTCTGTGTGTGCATAACATGCATTGTGAGCCATACAAAGAGTTAATTGTCCTTTCAAGAAGCCTTCAGAGAACTCAGAGGGCATGAAGCAAATAAAAAAACCCCACCACTTCCCTGAAACCTCCAAGCCCTAAAGATGATGTAGAAGCAATTTCAAGCAACCTTGGTTCAATATAAGGGAAAGGAATCAACTCAAGTTTTCAGGCTGCATGACAATAAAGGTGTCAAAATAGCTGTTCATACATAGATATGTGTATGCATGTGTTTATATATGAAATTTCCACTCAGTATTTTTCAATTTTATTCATTTTCAAGAGACAAGGACTGACATTTTTTGAATCTCTCTTTGTTCAAGGGATGGACACTACAAGAGCAGAAGTCTCTGTGTGAACACCGTCCCTGACTTTGCCAAGCCACTGTTTCCAAGTAACCTCTGTAAGACTATGAAAAGCCAAGTCACTGTCACTTTCCTGCCATATTAAAAAAAAAAAAAAGATAACTAGCCCAACATACTGGGCAAAACTGGCATCCCTGCATTCCCCTGCAGCTGCTGTTCCCCTCAACTGTCTCTGGCCTGGGGATGCTCACCAGTTGTCTTCCCCACACACCCCATAGGACTCCATACGACCCCTCACATACTCACTGCCCCCTCTGCTGGGGGAGCAGTGAGGCAAATGTGTCCGTGACATGGCTGGCGGCTGTTTACCGGCCCCTGTTGGCAGGAGGTGCGCACATAGCACACAGAGCAAGTTTGATGTTGACAATCTACTTGTGGCAGCAAAACTGTGTCAGCACAACTTCCAGGAGGAGGAAAGATCAGCTCCTTGCAGGGCTGGTGGGAGGCAGCCGCAGCGACGGAACAGCAAATGCTATTCAGCCCGAGCAGTTTCAAGTCACCCATGTTGGGGAATTACTGTAGTCTAGTTACAGCTCTTAGCGTTGGCGCTGGGGTGTGTGTGTGTGTGTGTGTGTGTGTGTGTGTGTGTGTCTGCACACACCAGGAAGGGCAGAGGAGCTGTGAGCCAGGGAGCTGGGTGGGAGCTCGTGAGTTAAGCAGAGGCCATCAGCAGCAGGGCAGGAGGCGGCAATGTGCTGGGCCCTTTGGGCACCCAACTTCTCCAAACCCGAAAACTCCCTCTTTGTTCCTCAATAGGACTCTTCAAAAAAATGTAATCTCGGGCAGACTGACAGCTGGGGTCAAGAAACAGCTGCTGGAGTTAATGTTTCTTCCTCCCACTTCATCTGATGGAGGTGCCCTACCAAGACAAAGTGGAAGCAGGCAGTGCTGCTAGTTCCTTCCCAGGCTGCAGTAGGAGCCCACCACACTTCAGCACACACAGTTTGTTCTGAGAGGCAGCAGCAGCCTGGATGGTGCCGTTTCCATAGCACAGGCTGGAGCTTGTGCCCAGGCGTGGGGGAGGGAGGGAGAAGGGGTCATGGGACAGAGACATACAAGGGAAAAATTTAAATCTATATGTTTTGGGGTGCCTTTTTTTCCTTTCTCCCTCTCTCCTCCAAAAATCTGACAGACAGGAAAAAAAATCTATTTGTTTGCAAGGGCCGATTCACACTGCAGATTGTTATTCAGAAAGGGCTGCCAAAAAGTTAGCTTGTTTTTTGGACTGAGCTGGACTGAACTACAGAGTTCCTGCCTGAATCCCAATACATGCTGCTGTGAAGTTTGAGGCAGCTGGATCCGGGTTTTGGAGGTGGCCACCCACCCATGGCCCCTTGGCTGACCCTGACCTAGTGAGGACCTCCCTACCTCGCCTGTGCCAGACTGCGGCTGCTTCATCCCTTGTGGCCATGCTCTCTGCAGTCAGCATTGTCTCAGCACACCCTGTGGACCTGCTCTTGTTGCTGTAGCCTCCCACCTTCCCTGGATTTTGTTCTGCCTTTCCCCCCCTGCCTGTGTAGGCCAGGACTCATAGTGCCTGGGACAGGTGCCACCAATGCTCTGACAGAGGGCTTGTTTCACTCCTGCCACTCCCAAAAGGACTGTGGGAGGAAGAGGATGTAGGGTTTTTCCCCTAAGAGATGGTGGAGGATTTGTTCTCACTCACAGACTTTGTGAGGACACAGGTCCTCAGTGATGTCCCAGCATATGCTAAACTTCTGTCCTAGTGAGGCCTAGAGGATGACTTCTCACACTCACCCCTAGCCCTGACTTAAATTGTAAACTCTGCCCTGCTCAGAGGTTCACTGAAATGAGTCTGAAGAGCAATTGCCTTAAGCTTTGCTTTACCAAGGGGCAGATCCTACACCTGAGTAAGTCAGTGAAGTATCTCTGAATTTGATGGACCTGAAGATGATTTCTGTTTAGATGTACTACTGGGCTGGTCCTTCTTGAAAGCGTTTCAAAAATAATTTTCTAAATACATAATTTTCTAAATACTCAGAGGTACATATTTGAATTTTAAAAATGTTCAATATCTAGCAATTACCACTGACTCAACTGCTCAGCACTTTTGAAAATCAGGCTTCTAAATAAGGATATAAGAACCTACCTTTGAGCATCCATTTTTAAATAAGTTGGGCAGCATTTGGCCAGTGAATAGTAATGTTGAGTCATAATGTTTTTCCAGCTAAACACCAGACTACCCCTCTGCTCACATTTTATGCATCTCAGATCAGTCCTGCTATCTAGAGTTATAGTTGCCATTAACTGCAGTATCCTTCATCATCACATCAGCTACTGCTTAATGTCATGATACTTTTTACTGTGTTGTGACACAGTTTCATCATGTAAAGATGTTACATTGACTGTTATGGATGTATCTTTAGAGTATTCATGCATTCACCGTTGCCACAGAGATGTTTATTAATCATAGAACCATAGAATCATAGAACAACCCAGGTTGGAAGGGACCTTGAAAGATCTTCTGGTCCAAACTTTCATGGGAAAGGGAGAGTAGATGAGATTATCTAGCACCTTGTCCAATCACATCTTGAAAGCCTCCAGTGATAGGGACTCTACGACATCCCTGAGGAAGTTGCTCCAGTGATTGATTGTTCTCACTGTAAAAAATTTCTTTCTTAAAGCAGGATGAAATCTTTCCCAGTGCAACTTGTACCCAGTGCCCCTTGTCTTCATCACGTGTCTCCTTGTGAAGAGAGAGTCTCCGTCCTCTTTGTAGCCATCCTTTAAGTACTGGAATACTGTGATGAGGTCTCCCCTGAGCCTTCTCTTCTCCAGGGAGAAGAGACCCACCTCCTTCAGTCTTTCCTCATAGGGCAGGTTCTCCAGCCCTTTGATCATCTTTGTGGCCCTTGTTTGGATCCTCTCCAGTCTGTCTGAATGCATTTTTGAATTGTGGGGACCAGAATCATAGAATCATAAAATGATAGAATGGTTTGGGTGGAAGGGACCTTTAAAGGTCATCTAGTCCAAACCCCCTGCAGTGAGCAGGGACATCTTCAACTAGATCAGGTTTCTCAGAGCTCCGTCCAACCTGGCCTTGAATGTTTCTGGGGATGGGGCATCTACCACCTCTCTGGGCAGCCTGTTCCAGTGTTTCACCACCCTCATCGTAAAAAGTTTCTTCCTTATATCTAGTCTGAATCTACCCTCTTTTAGTTTAAAACCATTACCCCTTGTCCTATTGCTACAGGGGCTACTAAAAAGTCTGTCCCCATCTTTCTTATAAGTCTCCTTTAAGTATTGAAAGTATTGAACTGGACACAGTACTCCAGGTGTGTCCTGACAAGCGCTGAGCAGAGTGGGATGATCACATCTCTATCTCTGCCAGTAATGCCCCTGCAGATGCAACCCAGGATCTGATTACCCTTTGTTGCTGCAGTGGCACACTGCTGACTTATGTTCATCTTGTTGTCCACCAGGACCCCCAGGTCCCTCTCAGCAAGGCTGCTCCCCAGTCAGACAGATCCTAGCCTGTACTGGGGTCTTTGGTTATTCCATCCCAGGTGCAAGACCATGCACTTGTCTTTGTTAAACTTCATACTGTTCTTGCCAGCCCACTCTTCCAGCCTGTCCAGGTGTCTCTGTAAGATGGGTCTCCCTTCTGACATGTCTACCTTACCACCCAGTTTGGTGTCATCAGCAAACATGGTGAGGGTGCTTTCAATCCCATTGTCCAGATCATTTATGAAGATGTTGAATGGCATGGGAACCAGTATCAATTCCTGGGGGACACCACTTGTGACAGGCTGCCAGCCTAAGAAAAAAACATTGATCACCACCCCCCAAGTGTGGCCTGTTAGCCAGTTTCCTACCCATCTCGCAGATGATCCATCCAATCTGAATCTTGCCAGTTTGTCTGTGAGGAGGCTGTAGGAAACAGTGCCAAATGCTTTGTCCAGGTAAACAACATCTGTGGGGACGAAATCCCGTGCAGGCCACAGGAAACAAAACCACAGACAATCAATATGATTGGAAGTCAAGCTCAAAGCTTTATTAGCAAGCAAGCCCTTATATACTCTTGTGCCTTCTAAAAATAGCAGCAAGCCTTTATATATTGTTGTGCATTCTAAAAATAGCTCCCCTCGGTACTTTCCACAAACATTGCTACCTGCACACAGCCAGTAGAGAAGTTCCTGCTTTTGCAATTCCAAAAGGTCCCTTCTTTATCAGTTTCTTCCTTAACGAGCACATTCTTTTCTTCTGGCCTTCTTGTAACTATTTCTTGTTTTCAGACGTCATTAATCTTCTGACGGGAGTGCTGGTTGTACTTTTCCATTGTCAGTGTGGGCAGAAAGTTCAGTAAGCCAGCATGCACACCCACAAACATCCACAGATCTCCCCATGTCAACAGAAAATGTTATTTTGTTGTAGAAGGTGATCAGGTTAGTCAGGCATGATTTGCCTTTGGTAAATCTGTGCTGGCTTTTCCCAATCCCATGCTTAATTTGGTTTGTGGTAGTTTCTAGGACTCATTCCATTATTTTCCCAGGGATTGAAGTTAGACTAATGGGCCTGACTTCTTACCCTGAGTAATGGGCCTGTAGGAAGAAGCACACACAAGAGGGTCTTCTTTTGGGCCCTTCTTGTAGATGAGTGTGACATTTGCCATCTTCCAGTCATCATGGATATCCCCTGATCTCCACAACTTTTCAAATATTATAGACAGTGGCTTTGCAACAATGTCAGCCATGCCATAACTCCGAATGTCCTCCCTTCCTCCTTCTTCCCCAAGCTTTTATTGCTGAGCATGACATCATATGCTATGGAATGTCCCTTTGGTCAGTTGGGGTCAGCTGTCCCAGCTGTGTTCCCTCCCAATTTCTTATGCAACCCCAGCCTACTTGCTGTGGGGGCAGTCTGAGAAGCAGAAAATGCCTTCACACTGTGTAAGCACTGTTCAGCAATAGCTAAAACATTGGTATATTAGCAACACTGTTTTGGTTACAAATCCAGAACCTAGCACCATACAAGCTACTATGAAGAAATTTAACTGTATCCCAGCACAAACTAGTACACTATCTAAAAAAAGATAACACTTTGATTAGACACACACATGCACATATACTAACATTACTTCTTTTCTTTCTGAACAATAAATGACATGAAATCCAGATGCTGAAATACCAGTTAGAAAATTCCCATTGACTTCAGCAAGGTCAAGATTTCACGTGGTACGCAGAGCTTTAACATTCACTCATCAAACAGTAATTTGCATTTACCCTAATTCAGCCTTCCTGTTTAATTCCATACTTCTGATGAAACATCTATACATATTTTGTTTGCACTAAGGGGTTCTCTGAGACAAATCTTTGCTACTGCTACTTGATTTTAGATGAGAGAACGCATTGCTACAATAGGTAATTGAGGTCAAGAACTTCCCAAGGTACAAAGAAAAACTCCCTTTTCTATGAGTAACAAGAATATTCAAACTGTAATAGTTAAACTAAAACAAATAATGTACAGAATGAGATATAAAACCTCAGGTTCCAGATCATCACTCAATCTGAAAATAAACAAGTGAGATAAATACAGTTCAGCACATTACTATACATATTTATGGAGGACTCCTTGAACTTTTATTTGAAACATCTGAGTCTAGCTACTACTGAGACTGATTAAAGAACCCATTGAACTGGGCAAACAAAACTGTGGTAGCCTAAGCTAATACTTTACCCAACTGTCTGCCTGCCCCTATGTGGGGGTTAACATAACAGCTCTAACTTCTGTCATCCTGGTTCATAGTCTGTACTCCACAGTGTGTGGTTTGCTGGATTGTGAACAGGGTTGGCAAAAGTGCAAGTGCATTTCTGCACCCTTATAGACTGTGGCCTCCCTCATCCTGTGGTTGTTTAGCCATCTGTTGGTCCAACTGGTCCTGCCCACTACAGCTTGTCCTGGATCCACACCCTTATGTAGGAGAGACATACATAAGTGTTTTTATGGAACAGACATGAGTATGTTTCTGATTTCTATCCATGTTTACAACAAGTAAAAAATAGCAATAGAAAAATGAAAACAACTAATCTGTACAAGGCATTTTTCAGTATATCTCGCTGTGCTACTCAAATTTACCCCAATATAGACAACAGAGATAGATAAACATTTTAGCAGACTCTTCAAAATGCAACCTGTGAAGATATGATGGGTTGACCCCAGCTGGCAAAGCACCACACAGCCACTCACTCATTATCCCCCCTCCCAGTGGGATGGAGGAGAGAATAGGAAGAGCAAAAGTGAAAAAACTCATGGGTCAAGATAAAGATAGTTTAATAAATGAAGGAAAGAGGAAGAAGAAAACAAACAAACAAACAAAAAAACAGTCTCTGAGAAATGGCTACCTTCCCCAAAAAAACATCCCTTCCATTTTTATTGTTGAGCATGATGTTATACGTCATGGGATATCCCTTTGGTCAGTTTGGGTCATCTGTGTTTGTTGTGTCCCCTCCCAACTTCTTGCATACCCCAAAACTACTTGCTGCGGGGGGCAGTGTGAGAAAGAGAGAAAGCCTTGAGGCTGTGCAAGCACTGCTCAAAAATAGCCAAAACATTGCTGTGTTATCAACACTGTTTTAGTCACAAATACAAAACACAGCACCATGAAAGCTGTTATGAAGAAAATTAACTCCACCCCAGCCACACCCAGTACAGAAGTTCACCGTTACAGGGCACAAGGTTGATGTTTATCTTATCCAGTTATTCATTAGTGAGATTTTTTTCTGTGATGATGAAGTGTGACAGCTAGGATTATAATTTTATCAATACACTAAACTAATGATGTGTGCAAAATACTCCAGTATATCTTCAACAAATCAAACCCTGCTCTAATATCCATAGTTTTGTGTCCTACTAGCTTTGGTTCTATAGTTCCATCCAGTGATCTGAAGTTTTGTCAGTGTATTTGGACACAAATTATTCTTCAGCATTGACTGATATGGCAAAGAAGTCTGTGGTGGGTTGACCCTAGTTGGATGACAGGTGCCCACCAAAGACGCTCTACCACTCCCCTCCTCAGCTGGACACAGGAGAGAAAATATAACGAAAGGCTCGTGGGTCTAGATAAGGACAGGGAGAGATCATTCACCAATTAACATCACGGGCAAAACAAACTCGACTCGGGGAAATTAATTTAATTTATTGCCAATCAAATCACATTAGGGTAATGAGAAAACAAAACCAAATTTTAAAACTCCTTTCCTCCACTCCTCCCTTCTTCCCAGGCTCAACTTCACTCCAGAGTTCTCACTTCCTCCCCCCTGAGCAGCGCAGGGGGACAGGAAATAGGGGGGTGAGATCAGTTCATCACCCGCTGTTTCTGCCGCTCCTTCCTCCTCAGGGGGAGGACTCCTCACACTCTTCCCCTGATCCAGCGTGGGGTCCCTCCCATGGGACAGAGTCCTCCATGAACTTCTGCAACATGAGTCCTTCCCACAGGCTGCAGTTCTTCACGAACTGCTCCAGCATGGGTTCTTTCCACGGGGTGCAGTCCTTCAGGAACAGACTTCTCCAGCGTGGATCCCCCATGGGGTCACAAGTCCTGCCAGCAAACCTGCTCCACAGTGGGCTCCTCTCTCCACAGGGTCACAGGTCCTGCCAGAAAACCTGCTCCAGCATGGGCTCTCCACAGAGTCACAACTTCCTTCAGGGCACATCTGCCTGCTCTGGTGTGGGGTCCTTCAGAGGCTGCAGGTGGATATCTGCTCCACCGTGGACCTCCATGGGCTGCAGGGAGCCAGCCTGCCTCACCATGGTCTTCACCACAGGCTGCAGAGGAATCTCTGGTCTGGCACCTGGAGCCTCCTCCCCCTCCTTTTTCACTGACCTTGGTGTCTGTAGAGTTGTTTCACATATTCTCACTCCTCTCTCCAGCTGCAATTGCTGTTCTGCCACAGTTTTTTTTTTCCCTTTCTTAAATATGTTATTACAGTGGTGCTACCACTGTTGGTGATGGGCTCGGCCTTGGCCAGTGGCGGGTCTGTCTTGGAGCTGGCTGGCATTGGCTCTATCAGACATAGGGGAAGATTCTATTAGCTTCTCACAGAAGCCCCCCTGTAGCCCTCCCCGCTACCAAAACCTGCAAACCCATGCCATGCAAACCCAATACAAAGTCACAGCTGGCCATACGTTTTTTTTCCTTCCATTATCCTGAGGCTGCACCCGAGAAAAGGTAGGCTGTGGTGGTTTGACCTTGGCTAAATGCCAGGTACCCACCAAGTCGCTCTATCACTTCCCCCCCTTTCCCCTTTTTTTCTCAATAGGGCAAAGAAGGGAAAGAAAATAAGATAGGAAAACAAAACAACCCTTGTGGGTAAAACAAAAGCAGTTTTAATATAAGCAAAGTGAAACAAAGGTCCACACGTGGAAGCAAAAAAAAGAAAACAGATTTATTCTCTACTTCCCATGAACAGGCGATGTCGGGCCTTCTCAGGAAGCAGAGCTCCAATACGCGTAGTGGTTGCCTTGGAGGACCAAGGGTGACCCCACCCCCTTCCTCCTTTCTCCCAGCTTTATACTGAGCAGACGTCATATGGTCTGGAATATCCCTTTGGTCAGTTCGGGTCAGCTGTCCTGGTTGTGTCCCCTCCCAAGATCTTGCCCACCCCGTCCCACTGTGGGGGGGGAAATGTCGGAAAGAGCCTTGGTGCTGTGTAAGCACTACTCAGCAGTAGCCACAACACCAGTGTGCTATCAACACCCTGCCAGCTCCCAGCATAAAACACAGCACCATGAGGGCTGCTACAGGGGAAAACCAATTCTGGCTCAGCCAGACCCGGTACATAGGCATAACTGATACTTAAGTGGTACGGAGTAACTGTGCTGACTGAATGACTGAAAATAGTTTTAAATTTTTTAAAAGAACCTAAAGAACATAAATGTTTTATTACACTGTCACATGTATTTCAGTGATTTAAGCAGCCCTCTTTAATCCTAGCCCTTGTTCCTGTACCGCCCACTACATTGTACTGGTACAGCTGGTCGCCTGTGGGTGGCCCACGGGTGGGAAGAAGCAGCTGAAGGGGTGGGAGAGCTCTTTACACTGACTTAAGCAGCTCTGCAATCAAATGTATAACCATGGTCTAAGTTCCCCTGAAGTTGCTTAGAAGGATAGACACTCTGATTTTCAGATCTCATCTGAATTGTCTCCATATTTTTTGTTTGTTAGATAGGTGATAACTGTAGTATTTCAGATGTCATTGTATGGTAATTGTTGGTAAATGTAGACTTATTCATGGTGACTGCTATGTATCAGTTTTCATTAGAAATGTAACATAAACTGGAAGCACTGAAAAACAGCAACAGCAGCATAACTGCTATTATGCATGTGATCATCACAGAGTTTCAAAATCTTGCTTCAATAAAGCCTGACTAGAGAGAAAGCAAATTCTTCCATATGCATTTGAGTTGCTTTTGTTTTTACTAAGTGATTGCAATTATCAGTGGCATTAAAATATATTCTGATATTTTTCAAATAATTGTGTGACAGAATTCTGCATCATAAGCACCATCTTTTGCTAATCTTAACAACGCTATCAGACCCTAGGTGGTAATGTTCTGGAAAAATTCTGAATGTCAAAACCGTTTCACCAAATCATTAGAAAATTTCCTGAAAAGCTTCCAAACCTAGTCATTATTATATAAAGGAAAAAATTAAATTAATTATTAGAAGTTCCTCTTAATATTTCATGCAGAGAAAGTGCTTAAGGGTCTTTTCTGAAAACAAAGATTGTTACACAGATGATGATTCAATCCTGTCCTGGTTTCGGCCAGGATAGAGTTAACTTTCCTTGGGCTGAGAGGGAGCACAGCTAGAGGGCCGGGCCCAGATTGGTCATTGGAGTATTCCATATCATGTGATGTCATGATCAGTATATAAAGGAGACGAGTGATCTCTCATTTCCATTTTCTGGTAGGTGCAGCGGGATTTTTGGTGTGGTTGGGATCGCTGCTGGGGGCGGGCTGTGTACCGGTTGCCGGTCAGTGAGCAACTGCTGTATATTTACCCATTTGGACTTACTGTTGTCACTCTTGTTTTGTTACTATTACTAAATTTTTTTTTATTCAACCTACGAATTTCTTTTTTTGTCCCTCCCCTATTTCACCCGGGAGGAGCAGGGGGGGAAGTAAATGACTGGCCACGTGGTGATTGGCTACCAGCCGAATTCAAACTGTGACAGTCTTTTGGCGCCCTACGTGGGGCCAGGGGTTTGAGATAATGACAGAATGGGTAATAATGTTGATTGCTTGGCTGCTTAAGATTTTATCACCTCATTTGCAATATGTATTTACCATGCTGTTGCTCACTGTCTGGTGAGAGTTGGGTTAAGATTTTGTTTTTGCTGTACTATATAATGCTGATCTATGACACGATGCAGTCATCAGTCGTGGGGCTATTTACAATTGTGTTTGAAAAATTTCGAGAATTTCGAATATCCTTGGAATGCCGACATTAACATGGTTGTCTTACTGCTAGGAGCTAGTGTGTTCCTGCATGTGGTTCAGGTTTTGTTCAGGGTTAAGCAACTATTTAAGAGTATCACTTGGAAACCTACTCCAAGGTTGGAGAATTATGAGTGGCTGGGGGTGTGGAGTAGCATGGGCAAGTACCTAGAACAGTGGGCACCTCCGGTGTATTGGAACTTCACTCCTGCACAGGTGCAGAATCCTGAAGAACTAGTGAAATATTTGGAAAAAGTATGTTGTCACCCGGGTAATTCCAGAGAGGCACAGCTCACTGCAACATGCTGGGGCCTAGTCCATGCCTACCGAGTGCTATTAAACACTGTTCAGCACCCTCAAGAGTAAGAGAAGGGCTCTGGATATGGTAACCAAGTAACAGAATCTGCAGCCACTACAACCCCGAGGACAGGCGCTGCAGCTGAACCAGAGGACCAACCCATGACTGTGTCAGTTCCTCCCATACATAAGAAGAAATACACAAGAAAATCCCCTTGCAGTGTACAGGGTGACGACAAACCAGGCCCATCACAAGAACAGGAGGAGGAGGCAGAGCCAGTGATAGTCACCCGATCCTTATCCCTGAGTGAGTTGCGAGATATGCGAAAAGATTTCAGCCACCATCCGGGTGAGCAACTCATTACCTGGCTGTTCTGATGCTGGGATAGTGGGGCCAGTAGTGTGGAATTAGAGGGTAGGGAGGCCAGACAGCTGGGATCCCTGTCTAGGGAAGGGGGCATTGACAAAGCAATGGGAAAGAAGACACAAAACCTCAGTGTCTGGAGGCGACTCCTGTCAAGTATGAGGGAGAGGTATCCCTTCAAGGAAGATGTTATATGTCATCCAAGTAAGTGGACTGTGGAATGGCTGGAAAATAACGGACATATTATGAGCGATCCAAACCAAGGGGCCTCACTGTAACAACAAGCTGCAGCTGTGTTCAAGGACAAAAACAAGGCCGAGACGGCCTGAGAAACTACATTCCTGCCCAAGAGATAAAGATGTTGGAATGTCAAAAACAGGGGGTCTACCTGGCGGGAGAGCATCGCGTGGACACCACACCGGGACCAATCATAGAGGGCAGAAGGGCACGTGAACAAGTAGCTTTAGCCTATTAGCAATAAGATAGCGGCACATGAAGCTTGAGATAGAGTATAAATTGCTGCGTAACCTTTAATAAAGTGGCATTAACTTGATCACATTGGTCGTCTAAGTTGTGTCCGAGACTTCCGCATCCGCAACTGGCGCCCGACCAGGGACCCGAGGGAGCCTCATCGAAGATACGCGGGACTCAAACACTGGGGAGTCAGGACCCTCCCGTCGGTGCTCGCCCGAGCAAGAGAAGACGGCCCAGAGGGGGCAGTATCAGCCGTAGCAGGCGCTGCCCCGGCGCCTGGGAAGACGCGCGCGCAATCGTCGGGTATCTCGCCCTGATCAGGTGAGCGGCTGGGGAGGAGATGGGGTCCGCGCTGGGTAAAGAAGAAGCGGCAGTGTTTAAGCTCCTCCAACATATACTCTCTAAGAGAGGAGTATCTTATGATGAGGGAAACCTGAGGAGGGTGCTGCTGTGGGCTCGGCAGCATGAACTAATTGCTTCAGAGACCGCAGCCTTCAAGTTAACTACTTGGGAAAAGATCGGCGCGGCACTGTGGGATGACATTAGTTCAGGTTCCAAAGACAGTAGGAAACTTTCCACCGTGTGGAGAGTGGTCCTAGACACTCTGACAGAACTGAAAGCGGAACGGCAGACCCCCGCCTCCGCTTTCGCTGCCTGGTCAGCAGAGGCAGAAAGCGCTAGTGCCAAGGATTCCGCTACCGCTATGACGTTCGCAGGATCCTTGTTCCCTAAGGCGGCTCCTAAAAGGAGGGACGGGGACGCTGCACCCGTACGGCACGAGCAAAAATCAACCGATTTACTCCAGCTCGACTCCCCTCCCTCAAGCCCAAAAGATCAATCACCGGAGCGCACGGGCCGGCCCCGCTCTCGCCGGCCCCCGCCCGACCCCTCCGCCGCCGCCGCCGCAGCCGCCGCCGCCGCCGCCGCAGCCGCCGCCGCCGCCGCAGCTGCTTCCTCTTTAGAGGAAGGCGCCTACCCACCCCTGCCCCCGTCCTCGCCCCCGACACCTCTGTCGCCGCAAGAACAATCTCGTTACGGTTTACACGATCAGCACTTGCAAGAGTTAACGAGAAAGTTAGAGCAACTTGAAATCCGAATGCAGCAAGCGGCTCAGCCCACCCCCACAGCACCGCCGCCTCTTCCTTTTAACCCCTTCTTCCGCGACACGGGGAGGGGCGTTGGTCAGAGGGAAACGGTGGCTCTCGGGTCGCTACCACCATCGGCCCAAATGGGAGGGGGGGCACTGGCTCAAAGGGGAGGGGGGGCACTGGGACGCGCGAGTGGTAATAATAATCCGGCAAGCCGTTGGCGGGGAGTTATTCGGGATGCTATAATAGAGGGGCAGTTTAACGAACTTGGCCCAATGACGTTCCCGGTAATAGTGACCCCACAGGGCAATGAGTGGGAAGCCTTAGATTGGAAAATGATTAAAGAAGCAAAATTAGCCGTAACACAATATGGGTTGAAATCACCGTATACAAATTCGGTAATTCAGCATATCTTTACAGCACATTTATTGACTCCGTATGACGTGCGCATGATTGTACAAACCTTACTAACAGCTTCACAACAATTGCAATTTCTCCAACGTTGGCAAGTGGCCTGCGAGGCTGCGGCAGCCACACCCCGTCAGCAAGGGGATCCTCTATATGGGGTGCAAGCTCAAATGCTGATGGGGGCAGGTCCTTTTGCTAGCCCAGATTGGCAAGTGGGATTTCAACCAGAAGTGTTACGGTTAACCCAGGAATTGGCTCTAAAAACCATTCTAGCCGTACATGATGAAAAAGCGGCGCCAGCGTTTACAGGAGTGAGACAGGGGCCCACGGAGCCCTACCCAAAATTCATCGACAGATTGCATGCCGCCATTAATAGCAATCCTGATTTAAGTGATGAAATGAAAGTTAAATTCCTTGATATGCTTGCTTATGACAATGCTAATGACAAAACTAAGAAAGCTTTAAGCCTTCTCCCACGACAATCTACTGCAGGTCAGCTGCTGGAGGCAGCAGAGCGAATGCTTGATCAGGAGAAAGCTGCCTTTATGGCTGCTGCGGTAGGAGCTGCAGTAACACCAATTGTCAGAGGCAAACACATCAAAGGCAAGCGAGATAAGAAGTGCTTTAACTGTGGGCAACTGGGTCATTTTAAATCAGAATGTCGTGCTCGTGTGTCTCGTAAGAGGGGAAACGGGAGGCAGAGAGCGCCCCGCCCTTGCGCGACGACACAAGTCCAGGGTGCTTGGACCGCTGCTCCGCTGCCACCTCAGGAAGCGCAGGAGTGGACTTGGCAACAGCAGTAGCTATTACACTAACAGACACTACAATACATCTGGTTGATTCTAATCTGGTGGGACCTCTGGGACATGGTTTAAGTGCCTTATTAATTGGACGTTCCTCAGCATCTACAAAAGGTATTTTTGTCATCCCAGGCTTTATTGATGCTGACTTTGAGGGAACAATTAAAATCATGGTATACACACTTACTCCTCCTTTGACTATCATGGAGGGATCGAAAATTGCTCAGCTAATTCCATTTGAATCAAAAATGCCTAATGCAGAACAAAAGAAGAGAGGTGAAAAAGGCTTTGGGTCCACCAGACAACCAGATGTTTTGTTAGCCCTGGACATTAGTCGGGGGAAGCCAGAGGAGCAGATGGAGATGAGACACCCTAATGGACAGACGAGTAAATTACGAATGCTCATTGACACTGGAGCAGATGTCACAATTGTACCACTTTATCTATGGCCTAGTCAGTGGCCTTTACTGCCTGCTAATACAGGAATTCTAGGGGTTGGAGGAACTCAAGTCACATCCATCAGCAGAGACACAATAGCATTTATGTTTCCGGATGGCAAGCTAGTAACCACACGTCCCTATGTGATGCACTCCCCTGTGGCACTGGTGGGCAGAGATCTGCTCAGTCAAATGGGAGCTCGATTCATTACTTCGCCTTTTTAGGCGCGGCCACGGTAGAGCAGCCAATCCTAAAATTAACCTGGAAAACTGATGATCCCATATGGATCGACCAGTGGCCGCTGAAACTGGACCGGCTGCATATTATTAATGATTTGGTACAGGAACAGCTAGATGCCGGACATATCCTGCCTTCAGCTAGCCCATGGAACACACCAATTTTTACAATTCAGAAAAAGTCTGGGAAATGGCGTCTGTTACATGATTTGAGAGCGATTAATGCTGTTATCTGTGACATGGGCACCTTACAACCTGGTTTGCCTTCCCCAGTAATGTTACCTGAAGGCTGGGATCTGGTAGTTATCGATCTAAAAGACTGCTTCTTTACAATCCCCTTACATCCAGAGGATGCTGAAAGGTTTGCCTTTACAGTGCCATCGATTAATAAGGCCGAACCAGCAAAGAGGTATCACTGGGTGGTGCTACCGCAAGGGATGAAAAATTCACCCACGATCTGTCAGTCTTTCGTCGCGTGGGCTCTGGAACCCATCCGAAAACAGTATCCTCATTTACTCATTTATCATTACATGGATGAGATCTTAGTGGCAGGAAAACAACTGCGAGACAATATTGGGCCAGCTAACATGCAGTCTCAGGGAGAGGGGATTAGAGATAGCGCCAGAGAAAATTCAGAAACAGGGTCCATGGCTGTATCTGGGCTGGATTATTACAAATGCAATGATTCGTCCTCAAAAGGTTAAAATCAACACAAAAATAGAAACATTGTCTGATGTGCAGAGATTAATTGGGGATATCCAGTGGGTTCGTAATATCTGTGGAATTACGAACGATGATCTGAAACCATTGATGCCACTCCTGGGGACGTCTGTACAAGCTCAGGAGCGCCGTCAACTGGATGAGGATCAACAGCAAGCTTTACAAGTAATGACCAATAAAATCATGACAGCTTATACTCACAGGCGACTGGATGATAGAGCTCTTTCTTTTATGTTAGTTAACTCTGGGGGTAAACGTGAACACCCATTGGGGCTTATTATTCAGTTGAGTGAAACAAAACCAAATTTGCGAATTTTGGAATGGATTTTTCTCCCTTTTCAGCCCAGAAACACAGTTGTTACATGCCCTGAATTATTTTCACAGCTTGTCATAAAAGGGAGGCAGCGAATTTTAGATATCTCAGGCATCGAACCAGAAGTCATCTACATACCTGTATCTCAGTTTTATTTAGATTGGTTATTATCTGCTTCAACTGTCTTTCAAATAGCAATTGCTGATTTCTTAGGTACTATCACCAATAGTTATCCATCGGATAAGCTTTTGTCATTATTATCCCATCAGCGGTTTGTACATTTACCCCTGCGATCAGAGGTTCCAGTAGAAGGGATAACTGTCTTCACTGATGCTGGACGAAAATCTCGAAGGGCTGCAGTCACCTGGAAGGAAGGGGACACCTGGGAACATCAAATACTCCCTGGAGTGCCTGGTGACTCTTTACAGACTTTAGAACTTCGAGCTGTTATTTGGACATTTCAACGCTGGTCTCAAGAACCTCTCAATGTAGTATCAGACTCATTGTATGTTGTGGGTACAGTACAATGTCTGGAAAACAGCATGGTGAAACCTGTACGAAATCCTGTATTACATACTTTGTTGTTACAATTGCTAACACTTTTGAACCAACGTCAGGATGAATATTTTATTACGCACATCCGCAGTCATCAACAATGTGGAGGCCTTGCGTTGGGAAACGCTCGAGCCGATCAGCTTGTCGCTCCAGCCTGGACGGGCCCTGCCGTTAACACCTTTGAACAGGCCAGGCTGTCACACCAGTTTTTTCACCAGTCAGCAAAAATGTTAGCCAGACAATTTCACATTCCTGTGGCTGATGCTAGAGGAATTGTGCAATCCTGTCCCGATTGCCAGAAGGTAGGAGTAGGCCTCAGTTTGGGGGTGAACCCCCGAGGACTCCAACCTTTACAACTCTGGCAAATGGACGTGACCCATATCCCAGAATTTGGCAGGCTTAAATATGTGCATGTCTCTATTGATACCTTTTCTCTAGCACTCTGGGCAACAGCACAAACAGGAGAAACAGCACGGCATGTCATCAAACATATGCACGCTGCAATCATGGCACTGGGTGTGCCTGCACAGATCAAAACTGATAATGGTCCGGCCTACACTTCCCGGAAATTTACTCATTTTTGTCAACTCTGGGGTATACGTCACATCACAGGAATACCACATTCCCCCATGGGACAAGCCATCGTGGAGAGAGCGCATCAGACCTTGAAAGCGCTTTTGCAAAAACAAAAAGGGGGAGAAGTCTTGGCTGCTGCAGAGCGACTTGCAAAAGCGGTGTATGTGTTAAATTTTTTGCAGTTCACAGGTGATAGAAATGAACCACCAGTAATAATACATAGTTTGGGTTTGAAATCTGGTACAAACCAATGTGACAGTAATGTTTTTGTTCAATACAGGGATGTCGTTACAGGAGAATGGAAAGGACCTGCAGAACTAAGAATGACCGGTCGGGGATATGCTTGTGTTGTTACAGATACCGGCGTCAGATGGGTACCGAGTCGATGGGTGCGGCCCTGGAAAGGGGAAGTCAGGAAGAACGACGCAGAGCACTAGGCTCACTCACAGGTCCTAGGCGGGGGTTTATGCTTGTGTCTTTATAGGTAACAATTCATCTACGTAGGCCTCTGCGAACTGGACGAAGGACACTGTGTTTTGAGGCACTTCAGAGACATCAACATCGACTGAACCTGGTTCTGACCTCGTTGCTAACAGCACTACATCCAGCAAACAGAGAAGCCTTTTGTCTTTTCCTGGGCTTGCAGTCGTTTTGCACGGCTGTTCGAATACAGGCGCTTATCACAGTTCAGAAGTTTATATTGAAGCAAGTTGGTTGTCTGAATTTGCCAACGAGCCAACATATCAGCAATCCGCTTTTAGTTACAGAAAGGCAGGCTTAGTTTTTTAGAAAACAGCAGTAGTTTGTTAAAGTTATAGGCTTAATTGAAAACCTTAGATAAAGGATTTTAGCAGAAATTGATTTTGAAGCTTTGTAGACGCTTGGCTTTGCCGTGTGTTAATTAGAACAATAAGATAGTAGATAAGAGTTGTGGTGTTGGGAAAGAACGGCTCTCGAAGATGGCAGGTGTACCAGGACACCTGAGAAAGGAAGGTGAAATGATGACTATACGTCAAATGTGGACCACATTTGTTCTGGTTTGGCTCATATTAAGCAGTGAAGGGATTCTTGACATCGAACCCAGAGCAAACATTTGGGTAACCTGGGCAAACGCATCTGGGATAAAGGATTTCTGTTTGAGTCTACAACAAGCAGATGATCCTTTTAGAACCTGTTTAATTGGCATTACGTTGTGGGAAAATGAAACTGATTTTGAAGGATATTGGAAACAACAGAGAGTGGACCTGATTGGCAGACCAGATGATGATAGTTGTTTCATTTTAAATTGGCCCTCCATGCGTAACGCAGCTTGGCAAAAGACAGTCATTGAGAATCTAAACCAGTTAACTTCTTTACCCTTGCAAGAATTGGATTTGTTGGCCAGTGTTACACCTGTTAAGTATGTTGATGTTACTGGGATGCCAAACTGCCATAATGTGGTTCCTCAGCTGCAGCCAGTGAATGGCACAGGAGTGGTTTGGTTTGGTGACCCATGGCATGTTTGGTTAGCTCAGAATGGTCGCCGAGATTTGTTTGTAGGTTATCAAAATGTGACAGGGCATTCTTCTTGGAATAATTTGAAAACAGGAGGATTCTCCGTAGAAACCACAGGGGGCTTTAAACTTCCACCTGGAGTGTTTCTGATTTGTGGGGATAGAGCATGGCCTGGTATTCCTGTACGACCTGTCGGTGGTCCTTGTTATCTTGGACGACTAACATTGTTTGCTCCCCACATGAGAGAATTGCTAAATCCCAGTCAGAGTCAGGGGCAAAGATCACGCAGATCTATTCGAAACTTTGTTGAAACATGCAATGATGAGGTGCAGCTACCATCGCTAGCCACAATTATACTCACATCCTTTTTCCTCCCAGGAGGAATGGCTGCCATAAATGCAAAAAATATACAGCGATTGGCTTGTTGGGGTGAAAAACAATCTAATTTGACTTCGCAAATGATAAGCGCATTACTCACTGATGTTGATAGTGTTAGACATGCTACTCTACAAAATCGAGCAGCTATAGATTTTTTATTATTAGCACACGGACACGGATGTAAAGATTTTGAAGGGATGTGTTGCTTTAATTTGTCTGACCATTCGCAGAGCATACACCAGCAATTAGCAAAACTGCGTGAGAATATGAAACATTACTGAAGGACATGACCCCTTTTCCGATTGGCTCACTAGACTCGGGATGGGGGGCTGGTTGCAGACCTTGGTCAAAGGAGTATTGATAGTGCTAGTAGGTTTACTAATCTTGATGTTGCTTCTTCCCTGTCTGTTTCAGTGTTTGCGACGGATGTTGAATAGTCTGGTTGAACAAATGTTTAAGAAAAGAGAAGTCTGGATCGCTCAAAAACAAAAAGGGGGATTTGTGGAATGGCTGGAAAATAATGGACATATTATGAGCGATCCAAACCAAGGGGCCTCACTGTAACAGCAAGCTGCAGCTGTGTTCAAGGACAAAAACAAGGCCGAGACGGCCTGAGAAACTACATTCCTGCCCAAGAGATAAAGATGTTGGAATGTCGAAAACAGGGGGTCTACCTGGCGGGAGAGCATTGCGTGGACACCACACCGGGACCAATCATAGGGGGCAAAAGGGCACGTGAACAAGTAGCTTTAGCCTATTAGCAATAAGATAGCGGCACGTGAAGCTTGAGATAGAGTATAAATTGCTGTGTAGCCTTTAATAAAGTGGCATCAACTTGATCAAATTGGTCGTCTAAGTTGTGTCCGAGACTTCCGCATCGGCAGTGGACCACTATGGAGAGAGACATTCAATATCTGAGGGAGCTAGTCGTGTGGGAGACAGTTTACTATGACCCAGATAATGTGTGGCTACCCACAGATCCAGATGAAGTCCAATGCACCCGGGCCACTGTAAGGGACTGTGTTATCTGTCTCAAACATTGCTGTCACACAACCACCATTTCCTGGCCTCGGCATCCTGTTGATGTGGAGGAATACGCTCTGAAGGAGACAAATTGTTCCCGACGGGACCACAACATCCGCCCGAAGTTAAATCGGGGTGAGGAAGACGTGCAGGCTGGCATGGGACCACGGGGCGGCACGTATTACAATGAGCTCCGTGGAAATGGGTGGACTCTTCAGAGAGATCGTGGGAACTGGGACAATAAAAGGACGGTGTACTCCTCTTTCATGAGCGCTATTCGCTCTTGTCATCTCATCCTTCCTCGGAGATGAGACTTTGGTGGAGCTTGGAGCTTGGAACACCATCACCTGCACCGAGACCGAGCCAACAGGACATCGCTGGATTCGTGGTGGTGGTAATTAGTCTCGCTGCATCTCTATCGTTTGCTTCCTTAGGGATTCTGACCTTTTTCCTTTCTTTTCTCTCTGTCCTATTGCTATTACCAGTTGTGTGTACAATAAAGTTTGCAAGGTTGTACAGCATCTGACCTCGTTTGTGTCTTAATCTCGCTCTTGGGATCATTTAAGAACCCTCCCCGATATCGGATCGGGACATTTTAAATTGGCATCATGGACAGGATCTCTAGAGACGAGAGTGCTGTACAACCTTGCTGTGTTGGATGCAATCCTCTCAGGATGAAATAACCCCCTTTGAGTTACATTAAGGTGTGACCTCCTGAGAGTGAACAGGGGGAAGAGTGGGCAGTGATATTACATTTGTGTTTGGGTAAGGTGTGACCTCCTGAGAATGAACAGGGGAAATTGGACATTAAGGTGTGACCCTCTCAGGATGATAATCCCCTTTGCATTAGGAAAAGAAAAAAGAATGGCCGCCCAGAAGGCAGCCGATGCTTGTAATGATGTGCCCTCACAGGCTGAAGGAATAGATAAATTATATGATCTTTTGGAGGCGCACTGATCTCGCCCCTCAGTCCAGGGACAAGACTGGGCGAAAAACCACTGGTTTCAACCGCAGAGTGTGGTGGATAAGATAAGGGTATTGCAGAAGGAAGCTAAGGTTAGGAGGGGGAAAGGAAAAGCTATAATTTGTGCAGTGTTAGGAGCAAGTCTGGCAGCTGCGGTGGAAGAGAGAAAGCGGAAGCCTTGTCAAGCTGATACTGTAATAGACTCCCTGCAGATGGTCGTACAGACCCTGAAGGAACAATTGAGGGAAACCAAAGAATTGCTAGAGGAGGAAAGGAACCAAAATGTAATATTAAAGGACGAGTTGAGGGAGCAACTTTTGAGGGAAACGGATACACTGGCGGAGGCACAAGTGAAGCTTTTGGAGAAGGGGATATGGCAGATCTATCCCCAAGGAGATTTGCAGAAGGCAAAAGAAACTGCAGAAAGCCTCCCCCATATGTATCCTCTGGTTAAAACAGAGTATGTGTACGAGGACGATAGTGATAACCATCCTCAGGTTATCACCAAAGAGGTCCCTTTTACAGCAACCGAATTGGCAAAGCTGAGAAAAGATTTTTCAAGGACTGCAAAAGAATCAGAGACAGAGTATGTGTGGAGAGTGTCTTTGTCAGGAGGGGATGGAATTTTGTTGTCAGAGAAAGAAGCAGAAGGATATTGGGGTCCGGGTGTGTTTCTAACTACTGGCGACCACCGAGCCCCATGGTCATTGACTCAGAGAGCTGCATACTGGGCCGGAGGGCTGAACCCCTTGGAGAGGGGAGATCCCCTTGCCATAACAGGTACGGTGGATCAGTTAGTGGAAAGTGTGCAGAAGGCAGCCTGTCTCCAGACGATGTATGATCGGGAACTCAAGCCCAACCAGGGCTCCCTGATGATGATGCCTGTGGACCCAGAGAGGATGACTCCCCTGATATGGGGACTTCCTGACTCCCTGAAAGCCATTGGCATTCAATTGCAAGGGAAGATTCAAAACACCCCCAATGCAGAAAGAATGACGGCCTCTCTGGAGGGGATAATGACCCCTGATCATCGACGGCCGGGGAGGAAAGTATGGAGATGGGGAGAGGTAGCCCAGGAATTGATTAATTTTGGGAGAAAATATGGCCCTGTTGGTGGATCGTCCCAAAGAACCGAAACCAGGCTCGTACAGGCTGCAGAGCAAATTAGTGGGCGACAATCATCCATGAGGAAGGGCCAAGGCTTGGAGTCACCCCGAGGTCACAATTCTGGGAGAGAGAGGCCCCTAATTCAGCAGGGACTGTGGCAGCTAGGGCTTCAGAAAGGCATTCCCTGGGACTTGATGGATGGACTCCCAACTCAAAAATTAGAACAACTTGTGCAGAAATGGTCAGGACAAAGGGTCACTTTCAGACCAACCCCTAATGCTCCACCCTTGATAGACCCTGGGGAGGAGCAGACTGGGGAAAAGAAGGTGGCAGGAAACTAGACCCTCCGCCCCCCGAAGGTGAAGGGGGAGGTGGAGGATGGATGTTTGCAAGACAACTCACCTGCAACACAAAAGGGGATTTACCGATTACTGTTGCTGTAGGACCAAGGAAAAGACTGGTAACATTTCTGATTGATACTGGGGCACAAATTACTGCGCTAACGCGGACCGAAGCAGAACAATGTGGAATCTCGATTCCATCTAGAAACCTAATTGTTTTAAATGCCCTGGGAAAAACACAGTCAGTACCTATGACTCTGGTGACACTATGGTTACCAGGAGAGGAAAACCCTGTCAACACCATGGTGGCCATAGGATCTTTTCAGATGAATCTTTTAGGTATAGATGTTTTAAAGGGTAGGCAGTGGTGGGACACCGAGGGAAACTCATGGTCTTTTGGTGTTCCCCAGATCAGGCAATTGACTGAAACATCGGGCACAGAGGTGCGTTTATTGCAAGCGGCACCTACCCTACCTCCCTCCAAACTGACCAATGTTAAACCCTACCCATTGTCTCTAGGAGCAAGGGAAGGAATTACACCAGTTCTGGAAGATTTGAATAAACAAGGGGTTGTAGTTTCCCCTCACGCCCCCTTCAACTCTCCAGCATGGCCGGTCCAAAAACGAAATGGCAAATGGAGATTGACAATAGATTATAGGAGGCTCAATGCCAACACAGGTCCACTAACAGCTGCTGTACCAAACATTGCTGAATTGATAGCAACCATTCAGGAACAATCCCACCCTGTCATTGCCGATGCGGAAGTCTCGGACACAACTTAGACGACCAATTTGATCAAGTTGATGCCACTTTATTAAAGGCTACACAGCAATTTATACTCTATCTCAAGCTTCACGTGCCGCTATCTTATTGCTAATAGGCTAATGCTACTTGTTCACGTGCCCTTTTGCCCCCTATGATTGGTCCCGGTGTGGTGTCCACGCGATGCTCTCCCGCCAGGTAGACCCCCTGTTTTTGACATTCCAACATCTTTATCTCTTGGGCAGGAATGTAGTTTCTCAGGCCGTCTCGGCCTTGTTTTTGTCCTTGAACACAGCTGCAGCTTGCTGTTACAGTGAGGCCCCTTGGTTTGGATCGCTCATAATATGTCCGTTATTTTCCAGACATTCCACATGTCATGGCAACAATTGATGTCAAAGATATGTTTTTTTATGGTCCCTTTACAGCCTGAGGACCAGGATTGCTTTGCCTTCACCTGGGAAGGACAGCAGTACACCTTTACACGACTCCCTCAAGGATACAAGCACTCCCCCACGCTAGCTTACCATGCTCTAGCGCAAGAGCTGGAAACAATCCCCAGAAAAGCAGAGGTGAAGATTTATCAATATATAAATGATGTACTCATAGGAGGGAGTCAGGTAGAAGAAGTTAGAGAAACTCAGAAGGACATCATCACCCATCTAGAAAGTATAGGGCTGACAATTCCACCTGAGAAAATACAAACCCCTTCAAGCGAGGTAAAATTTTTAGGAATCTGGTGGAAGGGAGGCATGACGTGTATCCCACCGGATACTCTCTCCTCTCTCTATCAGATCAAGATGCCAGAGTCAAAGAAAGACTTACAGCATGCACTAGGGTTGCTTGTGTTTTGGAGGAAACACATTCCTGACTTTTCAATTATTGCTAGGCCATTGTATGACTTATTGAGAAAGAGAGCTCAGTGGGAATGGACTCAGGTCCATGACGAGGCTTTACAGCTGTTGGTGTTTGAAGCGACTGCCTATCAAGCCCTGGGTCCAATTCACCCAACAGATCCAGTTCAAATTGAATGGGGGTTCGCCAAGACTGGACTGTCCATCCATTTGTGGCAAAAGGGTTCAGAGGGTCCTGTTAGGCCCATTGGTTTTTATTCTCATAGCTTTAAAGATGCTGAAAAAAGGTATACAACTTGGGAAAAAGGTCTATTTGTAGTTAGTCTACCTCTGAGAGAAGCTGAACGCACCATCCAGCAACAACCTATAGTTCTCAGAAGCCCATTTAAAGTGATCAAAGCAGTTTTGGCAGGAACTCCACCCCCTGACGGGGTGGCCCAAAGAGCCTCTGTGCGAAAATGGTACGCACAAATAGAACACTATTGTGAAATTTTTTCTGTAACTGAAGGAGCCACAGAAGTGTTAAATATACAAGATGAAGTAGACCCTGATAAGGAACACCCGAGCTTTTGTCTGTAATATAAGTAGCTCCTCCGTTTTCTGGACAATTGCGAAATGTCTGGTTTACGGATGCCTCGTCAAAGCGAGAGGGAAAAATTTGGAAATACCGAGCTGTGGCACTTCGGGTAGACACCAAGGAACAGATCATTACCGAAGGAGAAGGTAGCGCACAAGTAGGAGAACTAATTGCTGTATGGAGCGTTTTCCAACACGAGACTAAATCTGCTTCTTCTGTCTATATCTATACTGACTCTTATGCTGTGTTCAAAGGTTGCACTGAATGGCTTCCATTCTGGGAACAAAACAGATGGGAGGTCAATAGAATACCTGTATGGCAAGAGGAAAAATGGCAGGATATCCTTACCATTGCCAGACAAGGGAAATTTGCAGTAGCATGGGTAGCATCTCATCAGCAGGATGATACCCCAGTGAGCTGATGGAATGCTGAGGTGAATGAACTATCCCGGCTGGCTCCCCTACAAAGCACCCAGACAGCAGAAGATTGGGAACGTCTGTTAGAATGGCTACATGTAAAACGGAAACATTCAGGAGTTAAGGACCTCTATTGTGAGGCACAAGCCCGAGGGTGGCCAGTTAACCAGGGAAGAATATAAAACTTGTATATCTTCCTGTGAACAATGCCACGTCTGTCTGGACAGACACCCTCTGGAGGGTGACCCCCTGCACTTAAGAGAGGGAAAAGGCCTATGGGAGGCCTGGCAGATTGATTACATTGGTCTCTTTCGAAAGTCAGAAGGAAAGTACTATATACTGGTAGGTGTAGAGATAGTATCTGGACTAGTGCAAGCTAAAGCATGTGCTAAGGCAACAGGAGAAAACACAATAAAAGCTCTGAAAGAATGGTTTGGAATTTTCCCCAAACCACAGTCAATCCAATCAGATAATGGCTCACATTTCGCAGCCAAAGTGGTCCAAGAGTGGGTGGCCCAGGAAGGAATTTCGTGAGTGTTTCATACTCCGTATTACCCACAAGCAAATGGAATTGTGGAAAGAACAAATGGTCTACTAAAACGCTTCCTCAAACTGCATAAGCCAGGATGGACTGAGCGAGTGTGGGATGCAGTGACCAGTGTCAACAGTCGCTGGGGAGTAAATGGATGCCCAGAGATCACAGCATTCTGTCCAAAACCTCCAACAATTATGCCAGCCCCACATGGTCCTGATCAACCTAGCAATCCATCTCATTTTCCAGGACAACCTGTCTTGGTCGAACTTCCCACAGTGGGCAAAGTGCCACTGGTGTTGGACACACCCCTTAATAAATACACCTGGAAGGCAAAAGATGCCTGTGGAAAAACTCATAAGATTCACACTAGATTGATTGTTCCGTCTTTCTAACCCGTCTTTTGTTAAGAGACAAAAGGATTGCCCGCAACAAGCGATCTGATGAGTTTGAAATAGGTGGAACACAAAAGTGGGGGGAAAATGAGTGGCCTCCCAAAAGAATAATTAAGCATTATGGGGCTGCCACTTGGAATCCCAGTGAACCAATATCAGGGGCAAAAGAACCGATTTATAATTTGAACCGCATAATTCGACTACAAGCAGTCTTAGAAATTATTACCAATAAAACTGCTAATGCTATAGACCTTTTAACTCAACAATCTCAACAGATGCACACTACAATTCTTCAACATCGCATGGTTTTGGATTATTTACTAGCTGAAGAGGGAAGAGTATGTGAAAAACTAAATGTCTCTAATTGTTGTTTGGAAATAGAAGATGTAGGTGAAGTAGTCCTTCAACTGACCACATGTGGGAGGCATCGGCCTGTCAGCCCTGCACAGCCTCTGAATCAACAGCTAGGCTTTGATGAGAAACAGGCCTTGGGAGAAAGATAAGAAACTGCTGAGTTGTGCCAAGGTGGCAGAGGAAAACAACGGACAGCTGCAACACTGAACTGTGGAAAAGTACTGGACTGTGAGAAGTTACCGCCGTGTGAACAGCGCGTGAACAAGAAAGTGATTGGTCTGCACAGCGTGTGTTAGAGTGGTCTTATGCTGATAGGAGAAAAGGTTGATAGCTGTCTAATTGCTGATTTGCTAATTATGAAGTAAGAGCTTTGGCGAGAGCATAAGTATGTACATTGTAAAAATAAACGGCTTTGCTTGATATAACTCTCATAGAGTTGTGCAGGTCCGATATCCTCCCGCAACAAATGGTGACCCCGATGTCCCAGGATGGAGCGCAGAAGGCGCCGCGGGAGGATCCCCGATTGGAGGTACTGTCTACAGCGGGGCTGTGGCAGGGAGGATGGAAAACAGTCTGACGGAAAAACACCCAGGAGAGGTGATCCATCGGGGGCTGCATGGGGCAGAACAAGTCCGCAGAGGAGACGGCCACTGTCAGACTCCTGCTGCATATACTCTCTAAGAGAGGGATAACTTATAACGAAAATTCTGTATGAAGGTTACTTAAATGGCGACCCAGACAGAGCAACCACGCAAACATGCAGCAGTCCAGGTCCCAGGCTGCAGGGAGTGCCTGAGCCTGTCAGTGCTGTTGGAGGGCCGCAGTGACAGCGCCTGTGTGCGCTGCGACCAGCTGGATGACCTGCTCAGCCTGGTGGCAGAACTCAAAGAAGAGGTCGAGAGATTAAGAAGTATTAGGGAATGTGAAAGGGAGATTGACTGGTGCAGTCCCACCTTGGCACCCATGAATCAACAGGAGCAAATAGAGGCTCCAGGCAAGGCAGGTGATCCCTCACCCTCATGCTACCAGGCAGAAGGAGGGGACTTAAGAGATGAGGGAGACTGGAAACAGGTCCCTGCTCAGGGAGGCAAGAAAATTCTCTCCCAACCTCCCTCACCCTCCATGGTGCCCCTTCACAATAGATTCGGGGCCCTGGAACTTGTGGAGGAAGAGTATGAGACAAACAATGAGGAAGATCAAGGACCACCAAGGCCAGGTCACTCTAGAAAAGGTATTAAAACCAGCTCTGAAAGGAACCCCAGAAGAGTCATTGTAGTGGGGGACTCCATTCTGAAGGGTGTCGAAGACCCCATATGCAGACCAGAACCGCATCATAGGGAAGTCTGCTGCCTCCCTGGGGCCCGCATCAAGGACCTCACAAGAAGACTCCCCTCTCTAGTTAAACCCAAGGACTATTACCCTCTTCTGGTTTTTCAGGTAGGTAGCGACGACATTAGCAGGAGAAGTATTAAATTAATGAAGAGAGATTTCAGGGCCTTGGGGAAACTGATCAAGGGGTCGGGGGCACAGGTTGTGTTCTCCTCCATCCCTCCAGTTGGGGTGATGGATGAGGATGAACATCGAAGAACACAGCATATGAATTCGTGGCTTCAAGACTAGTGTCACTGTCAGGGCTTTGTTTTTTTGATCATGGGTTGGTATACAGGGCACCAGACCTCTGGGCCTTAGATGGGATGCACTTGTCCCAGAAGGGGAAGAGGATCTTGGGGCAGGAGTTAGCTGGGCTCATTGACAGAGCTTTAAACTAAATTTGAAGGGGGAAGGGGGCAAAACACCAGCCCATCTGAAGTGCATGTATACCAATGCACACAGCATGGGTAACAAACAGGAGGAGCTTGAAGCCGTAATGAAACAGGAAAATTATGATGTTGTGGCTATCACAGAAACATGGTGGGATGCCTCCCATGACTGGAGCGTGCCAGGTGATGGCTACAAGCTCTTTAGAAGGGATAGACAAGGAAGGAGAGGTGGTGGGGTAGCACTGTATGTTAGGGACTGTTATGATTGCCTCGAATACAAGTGCAGTGAAGACAGGGTGGAGTGTCTTTGCGTTAGAATCAGGGGGAAGGCCAACAGGGCAGATATTGTAGTAGGAGTCTACTATAGGCCACCCACCCAGGACAGAGAGGTGGATGAAATATTCTATAGGCACTTGGGTGAAATCTCACGATCGCTTGCCCTTGTTCTTGTGGGGGACTTCAACTTCCCAGACATCTGCTGGAAATACAACACAGCAGAGCGGGACCAGTCCCGAAGATTCCTGGAATGTGTGGGGGACAACTTCCTAACACAGCTGGTGAGAGAACCAACCAGAGAAGGTGCCCTGCTAGATCTCCTCCTTGTGAACAGAGATGGACTGGTGGATGATGTGGTGGTTGGAGGACGACTAGGGCACAGCGATCATGAAATAATAGAGTTCTCTATTCTTAGAGAGGCCAGGAAAGGGCTAAGCAGGACTGACATCCTGGACTTCCAAAGAGCTGACTTTGTCTTGTTTAGGCACCAGCTTGACAGGATCCCTTGGGAGATGGTCCTGAAGGGTATAGGGGTCCAGGAAGGCTGGGTGCTCTTTAAGAAAGAAGTGTTTATGGCTCAGGAGCAGGCAGTCCCCAGGTGCTCTAAGAGGAGCAGGCGGCAGAGAAGACCACCCTGGCTGAACAGGGAGCTTTGGCTGCAACTCAGGGAGAAAAGGAGAGTTTACAGCCTTTGGAGGAAGGGGCTAGCCACTCACAGTGATTACAAAGAGGCTGTGAGGCTATGCAGGGCAGAAATCAGGAGGTCTAAAGCCCAGCTGGAAATTACTCTGGCTTCAGCAATCAAGGACAACAAGAAATGTTTCTATAAGTATGTCAATAGCAAAAGAAAGACCAGGGAGAGTCTCCATCCCCTGCTAGATGCTGAAGGAAACTTGGTAACAAGTGATGAGGGGAAGGCTGAGGTCCTTAATGCCTTCTTTGCCTCAGTCTTTAATAACAAGACTAGTTGTATTGAGGGAATCCAGCCCCCTCAACCAGATGATAGAGACTGGGAGAACGACCCTCCCGCAATCCAGGAGAGAGTCAGTGACCTGCTACATCACATAGACACACACAAGTCTATGGGACCAGATGGAATACACCCAAGGGTGCTGAAGGAGCTGGCTGGGGTGCTCGCCAAGCCGCTTTCCATCATTTTCAGCAGTCCTGGATGACCGGGGAGGTCCTGACAGATTGGAAACTGGCCAATGTGACGCCCATCTATAAGAAGGGTCGGAAGGATGATCCAGGAAATTACAGGCCTGTCAGCTTGACTTCGGTACCCGGGAAGCTGATGGAGCAGCTCATCCTGAGTACCATCTTACAACACATGCGGGACAACCAGATGATCAGGCCCAGTCAGCATGGGTTTATGAAAGGCAGGTCCTGCTTGACAAACCTGATATCCTTCTACGACAGAGTGACCTGCTTATTGGATGAGGGAAAGGCTGTGGATGTAGGTTACCTTGACTTTAGCAAGGCCTTTGACACCATTTCCCACAGCATTCTCCTGGCAAAACTGGCTGCTCGAGGCTTAGATGATCGCACGCTTTGCTGGGTAAAAAACTGGCTGGATGGCCGGGCCCAAAGAGTTGTGGTGAACAGAGTTAAATCTGGTTGGAGGCCGGTCACGAGTGGTGTCCCCCAGGGCTCGGTTTTGGGGCCACTCCTGTTTAACATCTTTATTGATGATCTAGACGAGGGGATCGAGTGCACCCTCAGTAAGTTTGCAGACGACACCAAGTTGGGTGGGAGTGTTGATCTGCTCGAGGGTAGGGAGGCTCTGCAGAGAGACCTGGACAGACTGGAGCGATGGGCCAAGGCCAACTGTATGAAGTTCAATAAGGCCAAATGCCGGGTGCTGCACTTGGGTCACAACAACCCCCAGCAGCGCTACAGGCTTGGGGAGGAGTGGCTGGAGAGCTGCCAGTCAGAGAGGGACCTGGGGGTGTTGATTGACAGCCGGCTGAACATGAGCCAGCAGTGTGCCCAGGTGGCCAAGAAGGCCAATGGCATCCTGGCCTGTATCAGAAATAGCGTGGCCAGCAGGGACAGGGAAGTGATCTTGGCCCTGTACTCGGCACTGGTGAGGCCGCACCTCGATTACTGTTGTCCTGGTTTAACCAGGATAGGGTTAAGTTTCCCCAGCAGTGGGGGGGGAGCTCTAGCCGGGTCATTCAGATACCATGCGGATGTCACATCCTGGCAGGTAACATTTTTCCTGGCGCGGAGCGCGGTGCACTCGTGGTTTTGTACATCGTGCTTCCCACTGCTGTATTTGGTAGCTATTTTGCTCTGTTAATTGCTATCACTATTACTGTTATTGATATTGTTGTTGTTGGTTGTGTTGTTATTGCATTGTTGTATTAAACCTTTCCTTATTTCAGTCTTGGGGCTTTGTATTTCACTCCGTTTGTGGGGGAGGGGCAGCGGCCGCGTGGTCTCAGACCCCGGCAGGGGCTAAACCATCGCAACTGTGTTCAGTTTTGGGCCCCTCGCTACAAAAAGGACATTGAATTACTCGAGCGTGTCCAGAGAAGGGCAACGAAGCTGGTGAAGGGTCTGGAGCACATGTCGTACGAGGAGCGACTGAGGGAACTGGGGTTGTTTAGCCTGGAGAAGAGGAGGCTGAGGGGAGACCTCATCGCCCTCTACAACTACCTGAAAGGAGGTTGCAGAGAGCTGGGGATGAGTCTCTTTAACCAAGTAACAAGTGATAGGACAAGAGGGAATGGCCTCAAGTTGCACCAGGGAAGGTTTAGACTAGATGTCAGGAAGTATTTCTTTACAGAACGGGTTATTAGGCAGTGGAATGGATTGCCCAGGGCAGTGGTGGAGTCCCCATCCCTGGAGGTGTTTAAGAGTAGGGTCGACATAGCGCTGAGAGATATGGTGTAGATGGGAACTGGCAGTGCTAGGTTAATGGTTGGACTAGATGATCTTCAGGGTCCTTTCCAACCTAGCTGATTCTGTGATTCTGTGATTCTGTAAATGGTGCAGAAACCACGGCTATCCTGCTGATACCCTCATAGCCTTTGAACCAGCAAAATGGGCTGAAAACGGTGAACACTTGTGGGATGCTATTTCCAAGGGGGATCAGCATGCCAGTGAGCTAGCGACCACTTGGAAGTTGGTTTCGGACACTCTTAAAGCGCGGAGTTGGCGGCAGCAGCCCCGGGCCTCCCCCGAGCCCCCCCACCATGGAGCAACTGCCTGCGGCCATCTGGCACCACGCGATTGTCTGTCCCGCCTCCCCCGAACACCAAAAGCGGGAGTTTTTACAGAAGGTGCTGACACTGGGATGCGGAATCCCTTGTCCATTCTAAAAGGACTAACTTTAAACCTTTCTGATGGTCAGTACACTAAAGGCCTTGATTTAAAAACAAAGAAGGGGGAATTTTCTGGACGCACCACATAATCAATAAGCAATGGCTTTATATATTCTTAATGGTGTTTTGATGTTTGTAGTATTTGTCATTTTATGTTGTGTGAGTAATAAGTGTAAGGGGCCCCTTTGTGTGGGTGTGTGACTGTTCTGCGGGTGTGAGACGCAGCCCAGCTGCAGCTGCGGAGTGTGGAGTTCTCTGACCCGCAGTTCCGTTATCCCACGACAGAAGCGGTCAGAGAGGAAGGAAGTGCAGGGCAGACTCTGTACCAGTGGGGGGGTAGTGCAGGACCAGTGAACATTCCTTAGTACAGAGCTCCCTAGTGCCCGCCCACTGGGTCATCGGTGCTGCCTGTTTGTTCGGGCTCAGTGTTTGAAGTGTCATAGGTGAAATATCTCCTCTAGCGGGAGGCAGTAATTCTGTGTTAATTGTTGTCTTGAATTTAGGTGCATACTCTGTGGGGAGAATGCACCCTTGTACCATCTGCCTGAGGGGGATATTGTCAGCTTAATCGGGGAGCGTTTTAAGGTAAAGTAGATGAGATGGGAAGCGGCCAGAGTGGGGGAATAGTCAAAAAGAGTCCCCTAGGCTGTATTTTAAAATGCTGGAAGAAGATAGGGGGACCTCCAGGAGCAAGTGTGAACAAAAAGACACTAATAAAATATTGCAATCAGTGGTGGTTTATAATAATTTAGTCGATACCGATCAGGCGTGGACCTGGCAGCCTCCGAGTCAGTAACATCATTAGATACCATGGTATCCTTGATACCAACAGGAATATATAGAGTGTTGGGAAATGAAAAATAAGGAAAAAAAAAGAAAAAAAAAAGGAAAAAAAAAAAAAAAAGAGTGCATTATTACTGGGAAGATCATCTACAACCTTACAGGGGTTGTTCATTTTACCAGGGGTCATGGATGCCGATTATAAAGGGGAAATCAGAATTATGGCCTGGACCCCTGGACCCCCGTGTTCAGTAACAAAAGGGTCAAAAATTGCTCAGCTTGTTTATTTTACTGCGGCTCCCCCTAATAGTATGCCGAGAAGCCGGGGTGACTCAGGTTTTGGATCGACAGGTACTCCTCAAATATTTTGGGCTCAGACAGTGACACAAGGTCAACCTCTGGTAAAATGTTCCCTCACCAAAGCAGAAGAATCTGTTGAACTGACAGGCATTTTACGTACTGGCGCGGATGTGACTGTAATATTATGGGGTCATGACTGTATGGCTCAATGGGGAACTCAAACTGGATCAGATTTGTATTAACTGCCACTGCAGCACAACCCACCCCTAAACCCACCCTGAAACTAACCTGGAAAACAGAATCACCTGTGTGGGTGGGTCAGTGGCCCTTGCCAATGGAAAAGTTGCTCCACCTTAATGACTTAGTTCAGGAACAGTTAAGTGCAGGACATCTCGTACCTACCACCAGTCCTTGGAACTCCCTGGTGTTTGTTATTTTAAAGAAAAGTGGTAAATGGTTACTTTTACATGATCTCCGACACATTAATGATGCCATGGAGGATATGGGTACGTTACAGCCAGGAATGCCCTCCCCAACAAGGATTCCCTGAAACTGGCATCTTGTAATAATTGATCTAAAGGATTGATTTTTTTACCATGCCCTTGCATCTGGATGATGCACCTAAATTTGCCTTCTCTGTTCCCAGTATTAATGTTAGTGAACCTGCAAGACGGTACCACTGGGTTGTTTTGCCACAAGGCATGAAAAATAGTCCCACGAAGTGTCAGTGGTTTGTTGCAAAGGCTTTGAGCCCTGTTAGAATGCAGGTCCCCCAGGCTGTTATATATCATTATATGGATGACATCCTTAGAGCAGCAGAAACACAGGAGATCATGGAAAAGGCTCTTGCTTTACCCAAAGACTCAGTATCTCAAGCACCTGAAAAGGTACAGAGATCATCACCGTGGCAGTACCTGGGGTGGAGAATTTGTGAACAGACCATTGTCCCGCAACAGGTTAAACTTAAAACTGATGTTAAGACTTTAAATGATTGACAGAAACTGTTACGAACCATAAATTGGATACAGCTGTTGTTGGGCCTAACTAATGATGATCTGCATAGCTTGTTTGATATTTTGCGAGGAGATCCCTCACTGACATCACCCAGAGTACTTACAGAGAAAGTGAAACAAGATCTCCACCGTGTAGCTAACGCCATATCAGAAAGGCAAGCATCGCGATGTGTGCCCGGCCATCCGTATCAACTGATATTATTTAACCCTCCAGGGCAGCCCTATGCTCTGCTGTTTCGGTAGGATGAAACACTTAGTGACCCTCTTGTTATTGTTGAATTGATTTTTTTGTTGTTTTGTTTTGCTTTTTTTTTTGTCACACCAAATGCACAAGACGGTCACTACTCGTCCAGAAATGTTTGCCAAACTGATCATGAAAGGTAGGCAGCGCCTACTATTACTTGCTGGTCAGGAACCTGTGTGTATCATTGTTCCGGTTACTATGCACATGTTACAGTGGCCAATACAAATGTCTTTGAGCAAGCTCGGCTTTCACATGCATTTTTTCCACCAAAACGCCAGGGCAATACAAAACCAGTTTTCTTTATCAAGGCATCAGGCTAAAGACATCATTGCCACTTGCTCTGAATACCAGAAGGACTCCCTCTCTTCAACAGCTAGTGGTGTCAACCCTCGGGGACTCACCTCCTCAGAATTATGGCAACCTGACGTCACTCACTTTGCTGCATTTGGAACGTTAAAATACGTACATGTGTCTGTTGATACCTTTTCTGGAGCAGTGTTTGCATCCTGCCATACAGTGGGGAGTCAAGCATCTGACCGGCATTCCCCACTCACCGACCGGACAGGCCGTTGTGGAGCGTACGCATGGCACGCTAAAGCGTCTATTACAACAACAAAAAGGGGGACATGGAGGGTATCAATCTACACCTCACGAAAGGCTAAATAAGGCATTATACGCCATGAACTTTTTAAACATTTCCCCTGTCTCACAGGTGCCATCAATATTGCATCACTTCTCATCACAGATACCAGATCAACAAGAAGTCCAGGGCAAGGCTCAAGTGTTAGCAAAAATCCTGGAAAGTGGTAACTGGGAAGGACCAGATCCTTTAATAACCTGGGGAAGAGGTTATGCTTGTGTCTCCACAGGTCACGGTCCCCGGTGGTTACCAGCAAGGTGTGTGCGACCATACCTGAGGCTTGAGAGGCAGCTTTTGGTGGACACTCAGGAACCAGCTGTGGGTGCTGTGGATGCCCCTGTGCCAACAGTTTGCAGTCTCTTCGACTGATCATTTAAGCAGAATGGATGGGTAATGCTTGCAACTGCAATAGGACAAAATACACTATGTCTGTCCTTAATCAGACTACGGTTGCCAACTCTTTTAAGAGAAAATGCTAACAGTAATTTCAACTCCCTGATGAAATATATAGGCTTACTAGTCACTAGTGAAAGATGTAGCTTAGACAAAATGTAGTTATTAATAAGGATGAAATGCTGCAAGAATGTGTGTATTCAACTTTCTTTGTTTAGCAATATTAAGAATTAAGAACCCAAGTGTTTAACCTTAATAGAAACTCCCTTGGTTTTCCCCCTTGAGTGGTGGCCAGGCTCTGGGTGGAACCCAACAGGAGGATGAAATCAGATGTTTCCGCTCAAAGAAAATTGCCAGTTATTTTGGCCTGTTGATTTAGAGGCTGGACCTGCTTGCAGCGATGTTGGATGCCTCACCTACGGATGGACGCATCGCGTAGGATTTCCGGTTTGCGAGGAAGGGCACTCTAAATCCTCGCTGCATCCAGGGTTCCCCAGCAATTGCGGATCTGAATATTAGTACCCCATTAAGTAAGTGTGCTATTTCGTATCTTCCTTATTTTGTAACATTTAGCCATATGCTTTATGGCAGTGATGAGAGTGCTTGTGTGAAGAAGACGTGTGCTGAATCTGATTTTGTGTGCGTCAGTGTGTGCCTAACAGATGGCAGTGTGATGGGGATCCAGACTGCAAGGATGGGTCTGATGAGAGTGCTGAACTGTGCCATATGAGAACATGCCGGGTAAATGAAATCAGCTGTGGTCCTCAGTCAACCCAGTGTATCCCAGTGTCCTGGAAATGTGATGGTGAAAAAGACTGTCCTACTCTTTTCAACTAGTAACTGTAACTGCTGTTTTATTTTTAGCCTTTTGTAGAATTGTTTTAGGTATACTGTGTTTTTTGAAGTTTTTCTAAACCTTAATTGATAAAGCTCTGAAACAAGTCTTGCAGGTGCAGCTATAAAACAAAGAAGGGGGAGATGTGGGAGGCATCAGCCTGTCAGCCCTGCACAGCCTCTGAATCAACAGCTAGGCTTTGATGAGAAACAGGCCTTGGGAGAAAGATAAGAAACTGCTGAGTTGTGCCAAGGTGGCAGGGAAAAACAACAGACAGCTGCAACACTGAACTGTGGAAAAGTACTGGACTGTGAGAAGTTACCGCCGCGTGAACAGCGCGTGAACAAGAAAGTGATTGGTCTGCACAGCGCGTGTTAGAGTGGTCTTATGCTGATAGGAGAAAAGGTTGATAGCTGTCTAATTGCTGATTTGCTAATTATGAAGTAAGAGCTTTGGCGAGAGCATAAGTATGTACATTGTAAAAATAAACGGCTTTGCTTGATGTAACTCTCATAGAGTTGTGCAGGTCCGATATCCTCCCGCAACAACCACAGACATTAGGAAACTAGCCCATGTCCCTGTTCAAACATGGAATGGCTGGAATGGTGATTTATGGTCTTGGTTACCCAGAGCACCATAGGTAAAACAGCTTTTATTTTATCTGTTATGTGCATTTGCCGCATAGATGTTTTTAACATGTATTATTCCTTGCTTTGTTCATTTAATCCAACATGTTGTATCTAACATGCAATTCATATCTACTGTTTCACCTGATGGTGTGGAGCAGATTCATGTTGTTCGCCAATCAAAGCCTGTAGATATCTTTTAATTGTTTTTATTTGTCTTTGTTTAAATTTAGGATAGACGCTTTTTTGCCTAAACCACATGTAACAACCACCTTTTTAGCCTCCCTGTCCCCAAAGACCGGGAGCACATCCCTCGGCCCACCCTGGGACACATCTTGTTTGGTTGGTTAAAAAACTGTTAGTTGATAGTGTTACTGTTACCTTTTTATATGTTTATTTAGAATATTGTTAACATTGTTACGAATAGTGGTGTTGTTTGTTTACATTTTTTAAAATCTGGGATAGACGTTTCTAGTCCCAAGTGACGCATGCGCTTTAGGATAAAAGGGGTTTGGAAAGCGATTTTCCCACTGCGCATGCTAACACCAACTCCGGCAGACCAGAGCAGCAGACCGCGTGGACTGCCAGGGCCTCAGACGCTTGGTGGTATTTTGTTAGAACTGGGGGAAAAAAGGAACAAATGTTAGGATTAATTTGAATTCACTTTGCAGCCTTTGGCTTGTTAACCATTATCTTAATTGTTATTATAATACTTCTTTTTTGTCCCTGTGAATGTCAACCATGTAAACTGTCGTCATGTTCTTCTGCTGATTCGTCGGAGCCTTAGAATTGGTTTATAAGATGTTTTGGTTTTATAAAGTTAGTTTTGAGCATGATATATTTGTTAAAGATGTTATTGGTTATACGTTTGTTAGTTAAAGATGTTCATTGTGGGAGGCATTGGCCTGTCGGCCTTGCACAGCCTCTGAGAAAGAGCTAGGCTTTGATGAAAAACAGGCCTTGGAAGAAAGATAAGAGGCTGCTGAGCTATGCCAAGGTGGCAGGGAAAAACAATGGACAGCTGCAACACTGAACTGTAGAAAAGTACTGAACTGCGAGAAGATGCTACCGCGAGAACAGCGCGTGAACAAGAGGGTGATTGGTCTGCACAGCGCGTGTTAGAGTGGCCTTATGCTGATAGGAGAAAGGTTGATAGCTGTCTAATTGCTGATTTGCTAACTATGAAGTAAGAGCTTTACCGACAGCATCCGAGAGCATAAGTATGTACCGTTCTAACAATAAACTCTCTTTCTTTCTGGATTTCATCAGGAGTCCGTGCCTCAGTTGCTACAGTTCATATTTGTTATTGATGAAAAATTTTCTGGAAATCTTGTTTGTTATTGTACTGCGCGCTATTTCTGGCCTTTCTCTTTTTCTCTCTGTACTGTTATCTTTCACGCCACCACGAAGACAGCAATGTTGAGCCACGGGGTGGTGTAAGGGACTGTGTTATCTGTCTCAAATACTGCTGCCGCACCACCACCATTTCCTGGCCTCGGCATCCTGTCGACGTGGAGGAATACTCTCTGAAGGAGACGAATTGTTCCCGACGGGACCACGACATTCGCCTGAAGTTAAATCGGGGTGAGGAAGACGTGCAGGCTGGCATGGGACCACGGGGCGGCACGTATTACAATGAGCTCCGTGGAAATGGGTGGACTCTTCGGAGAGATTGTGGGAACTGGGACAATAAAAGGACGGTGTACTCCTCTTTCATGAGCGCTATTCGCTCTTGTCATCTCATCCTTCCTCGGAGATGAGACTTTGGTAGAGCTTGGAGCTTGGAACACCATCACCTGCACCGAGACCGAGCCAACAGGACATCGCTGGATTCGTGGTGGTGGTAATTAGTCTCGCTGCATCTCTATCGTTTGCTTCCTTAGGGATTCTGACCTTTTTCCTTTCTTTTCTCTCTGTCCTATTGCTATTACCAGTTGTGTGTACAATAAAGTTTGCAAGGTTGTACAGCATCTGACCTCGTTTGTGTCTTAATCTCGCTCTTGGGATCGTTTAAGAACCCTCCCCGATATCGGATCAGGACACCCACGTGGCAGAAGTTTGTATGGAGCACACCATCATCATATGCCAATGCATTAGCAGTAATGGACTGAAGAGACAAAGAGGGACCAACAGTGGATGAATTGGCTTGCTGACTATGACAATATGAAGAAAGTCTCTCTCCCCCCCTTGTCGCGGCTGTGAAGAAATTATCTCAAGAATTCCAGCAATTTAAAGAGGACATGTCCTACTCCCCACTGAAGTGCTAAGGGTTGGACAACAGGCCCAAGCCAGAGTTGACCTATAGATGAATCCTGTCTACTTTATAACTGATAACCATTGTGCTAGTAGGTATTGTACTAGGTTATAGCTAACCACCTATGCTGATGTAAAAAGTGCTAAAGTGTTGAAGTATTGAAGCCTGATCAACAGGCCCTGAGCCGAAGCTGCTAACTTAGTATGTAGATATTAGTGAAATATGTATGCTCGTTAATGAAAGATGTAGCTTAGATATCATAAAACATGTCTATCCTGAATATATCTTTATCCTTCTTTGTGTAGGGGCAAGTTAACAAGGCCATGGAGCCAGCTGTCTGCCCTTGTGACCAGATGTGTGACCTTGCTCATAAATTAATTAGATAAGCAGGGAAACTCCCTTAGCTTCCTCCTTCAGCCCTGTCCAGACTCTGGGGGAATCTAATTGGAGAGTGAAACCACATGCTTCCGCTCAAAACAAAGATGCCAGTTATTCTGGCTTGCTTATTTTTCGTATATAAGGCTGGACCTGCTTGCAGTGACTTTGGATGCCTCACCTATGGGTGGACGCACCATGTAGGATTTCCCACTTGCATGGAAAGGTACCCCAAATCCTCGCTGCAGTGGGGGCTCCCCAGTGACTGTGGATCTGGATGTTGGTAACGTATGCAAGTGGTGATGGATCTTTCTTAATCACTATTCTCTCTCTCTTGTAGTAATGATTTGATGCATAACCCTGTATTTTCCTATTTGTTTGCTTTAAGTGCATTACTCTGTCTTACTGCATGTTTTCTGTATTACTCTGTTACATTATTTAGTTATCCCCAGTAAAATACGCCTACTCTTTTCACTTTGGTGTCCGAGTTTAACTGGTATCCTTAATCAGCAAAACACCCACCTGCATGGACTAGGATCTCAGCTATTACGAGCTAGCATTTCCCTACTTGAGGGAACCGGTACACACCATGTGGGAAGCTGTGGAATCACCTGCGGGACTATGGAGAAGACATGAAGAAATGGGATGGAAAACCTACCTACCTCCTAGAAGAGCGAGTACATGAGTTGGAAGCAAGAACAATTACAAAACGGGATTCTTTTAGGAGAAATACTGCTCTGGTTTCCAGTAATCAAGTGCCCAAACAGAGTGGAAATGTCGACTTTGCTCATGATCCTATGACAAGAACTTCTGATTTCTATCCACAAGAAGTGAGTGACGAAGATGAGGCTGAAACCCATGCACACCACACTAACCCATTTGCCGTTAGCAGGTATTATGACCAACATTAGAGGGGCCCTGCCTCCAGACAGGTGGAGGACAGGGACAATCGAGTTTATTGGCCCATGTCGATTTGATGTCTGGCACATTGGACCCCCAGCAGTATAAGGCTCTAGTGGACACCGGTGCTCAATGCACCCTAATGCCATCAAATTTTAAAGGGGCAGAACCCATTTGTATTTCAGGAGTGACAGGGGGGTCTCAACAGCTGACTGTATTGGAGGCCGAGATGAGCCTAAGTGGAAAAGAGTGGGAAAAACACCCCATTGTGACTGGCCCAGACGCTCCATGTATTCTTGGCATAGATTATCTGAGGAGAGGGTATTTTAAGGACCCAAAAGGGTATCGGTGGGCCTTTGGTATAGCTGCCTTGGAAACAGAAGAGATAAAACAGCTATCTGTGTTACCTGGTCTCTCAGAGGATCCTTCTGTTGTGGGATTGCTGAGGGTCAAAGAACGGGTGCCAGTTGCCACTACAACAGTGCACCAACAGCAATATCGCACCAATCAAGACTCTGTAATCTCTATTCATAAACTCATTCATCAAGTAGAGAGCCAAGGAGTCATCAGCAAGACGTGCTCCCCCTTTAACAGCCCCATGTGGCCAGTGTAAAAGTCTAATGGAGAGTGGAGATTGACAGTAGACTATTGTGGCCTGAATGAAGTCACGCCACCACTAAGTGCTGCCGTGCCTGACATGCTAGAACTTCAGTATGAACTAGAGTCGAAGGTGGCCAAGTGGTACACCATGACTGATATTGCTAACACATTTTTCTCCATCCCTCTGGCAGCAGAATGCAGGCCACAGTTTGCTTTTACCTGGCGGGGTGTCCAATACACCTGGAATCGACTGCCCCAGGGGTGGAAACACAGCCCCACCATTTTCCATGGACTGATCCAGACTGCACTGGAACAGGGGAAAGCCCTGGACCACCTGCAGTACATTGATGACATTATCATATGGGGTAATACAGCAGAAGAAGTTTTTGAGAAAGGGGAGAAAATCATCCAAATCCTTCTGAGAGCAGGTTTTGCCATAAAGCGCCTCAAGGTCAAGGGACCTGCACAAGAGATTCAGTTTTTAGGAGTAAAACGGCAAGATGGAGGTGATTAATAAAATAACAGCTATGTCCCCACCGACTAACAGAAAGGAAACACAAGCTTTCTTGGGTATTGTGTGTTTCTGGAGACCACATATTCCAAATTGTGGTCAGATTGTAAGCCCTCTCTATCAAATGACATGGAAAAAGAATGATTTTATATGGGGCCAAGAGCAACGACAGGCTTTTGAACAAATTAAGCAGGAAATAGTTCATGCAGTAGCCCTTGAGCCAGTTTGGACAGGACAAGATATTAAAAATGTGCTCTACAACCCAGCTGGGGAAAATGGCCCTACCTGGAGTCACTGGCAGAGAGGACCAGGGGAGACTCGGGGTTGACCCCTGGGATTTTGGAGTCAGGGATATAGAGGATCCGAGGCCCGCTATACTCCAACCAAAAAGGAGATATTGGCAGCATATGAAGGGGTCTGAGGTGCTTCAGAGGTGATTGGGACTGAAGCACAGCTCCTCCTGGCTCCCTGATTGCCAGTGCTGGGCTGGATGTTCAAAGGCAGTGTCCCCGCTACACACCATGCAACCAATGCCATGTGGAGTAAATGGGTTGCATTAATCACACAACGGGCTTGAATAGGGAGCCCCAGCCACCCAGGAATACTGGAAGTGATTATAAACTGGCCAGAAGGCAAAGATTTTGGAATGGCGCCAGAGGAAGAGGTAACACGTGCTGAAGAGGCCCCACCATATAATAAACTACTGGATAATGAGAAGTGATACGCCCTGTTTACCGACGGGTCCTGTCACATTGTGGGGAAACATCGAAGGCGGAAGGCAGCTGTGTGGAGCCCCACACGACGGGTCGCAGAAGCTGCTGAAGGAGAAGGTGAATCGAGTCAGTTCGCAGAGGTGAAAGCCATCCAGCTGTCCTTGGATATCGCTGAGCGAGAAAGGTGGCCAGTGCTCTACCTCTATACTGACTCATGGATGGTGGCAAATGCACTGTGGGGGTGGTTACAGCAGTGGAAACGGAGCAACTGGCAGCGCAGAGGCAAACCCATCAGGGCTGCTGACTTATGGCAAGATATTGCTGCTCGGGTAGAGAACCTGGTTGTGAAAGTACGTCATGTAGATGCTCATGTACCCAAGAGCCGGGCCACTGAAGAACATCAGAACAACCAACAGGTGGATCAAGCTGCTAAATTTAAGGTGGCTCAAGTAGATCTGGACTGGCAACATAACGGTGAATAATTTCTGGCTCGCTGGGCTCATGACTCCTCAGGCCATCAGGGAAGAGATGCAACATATAGATGGGCTTGTGACCGAGGGGTGGACTTAACCATGGATGTTATTGCACAGGTAATCCATGAATGTGAGACATGCGCTACAATCAAACAAGCCAAAGGGTTAAAGCCCATTTCGTATGGAGGACGATGGTTAAAATATAAATATGGGGAGGCCTGGCAGACTGATTATATCATGCTCCCACAAACTCGGCGTGGCAAACACTATGTGCTTACAATGGTGGAAGCAGCCACCAGATGGTTGGAAACTTATGCCGTGCCCTGTGCCACTGCCCGGAACACCATTTTAGGCCATGAGAAGAAAGTCTTATGGTGGCATGCCATGCCAGAAAGAATTGAGTCAGATAATGGGTCACATTTCCGAAACAACCTCATAGACGTCTGGGCCACAGAACATGGCATTGAGTGGATATATCACATTCCCTACCATGCACCAGCCTCTGGGAAAATTGAGCAATACAATGGATTGCTGAAAACTACACTGAGAGCAATGGGTGGTGGAACTTTCAAACACTGGGACGTGCATTTAGCAAAAGCCACCTGGTTAGTCAATACCAGAGGATCTACAAGCAAGCTGGCCCTGCTCAATCAAACCTCCTACATACTGTAGATGGGGATAAAGCCCCCCTAGTGTGCATTAAAAATATGCTGGGGAAGACCCTCTGGGTTATTCCTGCATGGGGTAAAGGTAAACCCATGCATGGGATTACTTTTGCCCAAGGACCTGGGTGCACTTCACAGAATCACAGAATCATTCAGGTTGGAAAAGACCCTTGGGATCATCGAGTCCAACCATCAGCCCTACTCTACAAAGTTCTCCCCTACACCATATCCCCCAACATCTCATCTAAACGACCCTTAAACATATCCAGGGATGGTGACTCCACCCCCTCCCTGGGCAGCCTATTCCAATGTCTGACCACTCTTTCTGTGAACAATTTTTTCCTAATGTCCAGTCTGAACCTCCCCTGTTGCAGTTTAAAGCCATTCCCTCTTGTTTTATTGGTAATTACCTGTGAGAAGACACCAGCACCAACCTCTCTACAATGTCCTTTCAGGTAGTTGTAGAGAGTGATGAGATCTCCTCTTAGCCTTCTCCTCCTCAAACTAAACAGTCCCAGCTCCTTCAATCACTCCTCATAGGATCTGTTCTCCAGGCCCTTCACCAGCTTCATTGCCCTCCTCTGCACTCGCTCCAGCACCTTGATATCTCTCTCGTATTGAGGTGCCCAAAACTGGACACAATACTCCAGTTGTGGCCTCACCAGTGCAGAGTACAGGGGGACTATCACCTCCCTATTTCTGCTGGTCACACTATTTCTAATACAAGCCAGGATGCCGTTCACTTTCTTGGCCACCTGGGCACACTGCTGGCTCATGTTCAGCTGTTTGTCAATTAGAACCCCCAGATCCTTCTCTTCCAGACTGCTCTCCAGCCACACCTCCCCAAGCCTGTAGCCATGCATGGGGTTGTTGTGGCCCAAGTGCAGGACCTGGCACTTGGCCTTGTTGAAGCTCATCCCATTAATGTTGGCCTACCAATCCAATCTATCCAAGTCTCTCTGTAGTGCCTCCCTATCCTCATGCAGATTGACACTCCCACTTAACTTGGTGTCATCTGCGAATTTGCTGATAATGCACTCTATGTCCTTATCAAGATCATCAATAAAGATGTTAAACAGAAATGGTCCCAAGACCAAGCCCTGAGGAACACCACTTGTGACCGGCCGCCAGATGGATTTAGCTCCATTGACCACCACTCTCTGGGACCGCCCATCCAGCCATTGCTTGATCCAGAAGACTGTACGCTCATCCAGGCCATGAGCAGCCATTTTTTCTATGACAATTCTATGGGGAACTGTGTCAAATGCTTTTTGAAAATCCAGGTAGACAATATCCACACCTTTTCCCTCGTCCAATAATCAGGTCATCTTGTCATAGAAGGAGATCAGGTTTGTCAGGCAGGACCTGCCTTTCATAAACCCATGCTGACTAGGCCTGATCCCCTGGTTGTCCATTATATGACTTCTAATGGCACTCGAGATGATCTGCTCCATGACCTTCCCTGGCACCGAGGTCAGACTGACAGGTCTATAGTTTCCTGGATCCTCCTTTCTGCCTCTCTTGTAGATGGGTGTTACATTTGCCACCCTCCAGTCCAATGGGACCTCCCCAGTTAGCCATGACTTCAGGTAAATCATGGAAAGCGGCTTGGCGAGCACATCTGCCAACTCTTTCAGCACCCTTGGGTGTAACCCATCCAGTCCCACAGACTTGTGTGCATCCAAGTGGTGTAGCAGGTCTCTGACCACTTCCTCTTTAATTGTGATAACCTCGTTCTGCTTCCCCTCCCCATCTCCTAGTTCATGAGGCTGGGTGTCCAGGGAACAGCCAGTTCCACTGCTAAAGACTGAGGCAAAGTAGGTGTTGAGCACCTCAGCCTTTTCCCATCCTTTGTTACCATGTTTCCCTCTGCATCCAATAAAGGAGGGAGATTTTCCCTAATCCTCCATTTGTTGTTAATGAATTTATAGAAACATTTTTTATTATCCTTAACAGCTGTAGCCAGGTTGAGCTCTAGCTGCGCTTTGGCTCTCCTAATGTTCTCCCTGCATAGCTTCACTACATCTTTATAGTCTTCATGAGAGACCTGGCCCCTCTTCCAAAGGTCATAGATTCTCCTTTTGTTCTTGAGATCCAGCCAAAGGTCCCTGTTTAGCCAGGCCGGTCTCCTTCCCCGCCTGCTTGTTTTTCGGCACTTGGTGGGTAATGCAGAAGGATGGGGAAGTCCAGTGTGTGCCTCAAGGGGATTTGATTTTAGGTGAATATAGCCAATGATTTGAACTGTCAAATAATGCTGTTATTGCAATTGGTGCCTCACAACATCCTCCTGCCACATCCAAAGCCTCCAAAGTTCCAGGGTATGAAAGAATATAGATGGGCTTTAAGTTTATGGGTGAAAGTAAGAGGTAAAATTGAGGGCACTGTCACAATATAGGTTTTTGTGGACCATTGAACTGGGAAGATTCGGTGAATGAAGATTTGTAAACTGATAGAATTGTGTGAAAGCACCAGACACAATGAAATCCAGGAATTTAACAGCTCTGGACATCTGTTAGGAAATCAACGATATGAGAGACAAACAAGCAAATTCTAGGACTTTGTTTTTCAGAACTTTGGAAAAGATGAGACTCTTCCAGATTTGATTCAAGCCAGTCAGATGGACCTGGTCGAGAATGTGAAGTGTAAAGCAGCTGGGGTGAGACTGACCACTAAATGTCAGTGTTCCTAATCTTTAAGCAGGGAAGCAAAAATAAAATCAGTGGACCTTAAGAACTCATTATTCAATAAATTCACAGAATTGGCAAAATAATTTTTCTGGGGAACATGTCTAAGAGATCCTGTAGATTCCACAGTTCCGTAAAAAATATTGTGGTGGTTTGACCTTTGCTAAATGCCAGGTACCCTCCAAGCCGCTCTATCACTTCCCCCCCCTTCCCCTTTTTTTCTCAACAGGGCAAAGAGGGGAAAGACTATAAGATAGGAAAAAAAACAACCCTTGTGAGTAAAACAAAAGCAGTTTTAATATAAGCAAAGCGAAGCAAAGGTCCGTGCGTGGAAGCAAAAAAAAAGAAAACATATTTATTCTCTACTTCCCATTAACAGGCGATGTCGGGCCTTCTCAGGAAGCAGGGCTCCGATACGCGTAGTGGTTGCCTCGGAGGACCAAGGGTGACCCCACCCCCTTCCTCCTTTCTCCCAGCTTTATACTGAGCAGACGTCATATGGTATGGAATATCCCTTTGGTCAGTTCAGGTCAGCTGTCCTGATTGTGTCCCCTCCCAAGATCTTGCCCACCCCATCCCACTGGGGCAGGGGGGAAATGTTGGAAAGAGTCTTGGTGCTGTGTAAGCACTACTCAGCAGCAGCCACAACACCAGTGTGCTATCAACACCCTGCCAGCTCCCAACATAAAACACAGCACCATGAGGGCTGCTACAGGGGAAAACCAATTCTGGCTCAGCCAGACCCAGTACAAATATATTAAATCAGAAGCATAAACTCTGACAATGAAGAAGCTTGTTAAGAAATCAAAGTAATAAATCATGAGCTTTTTGATGACTTAAAACACAAGAAGGAAGAGTATAGGAAGTTGGAAACTAAGCCAGATTAAAAAAAAAAAAGTGTCTAAAAACATGGGTGTAGGAGTCTGGGCTGCGCTGGAGGGAAGTTAGTGCAGGCAGAAGAATGCAAGGACGAAGACAAGGCCAGCAAAATAAGGCTGACAAAAAAACACAAGATAGAAGAGAAGTGAGAAACATCTGTGGTCAGCAAAAGCACACAAGTCTGAGCAAAACAGGCTATGAGATAAGGGAGTTTTTGGCAAGTTTTGGGCTTTACGTACTAATTGCAATTAACCAATGCAAATGCTTGTAGAGGCGCTGTGGTGGTTTGACCTTGGCGAAATGCCAGGTACCCACCAAGTCGCTCTATCACTTCCCCCCCTTTCCCCTTTTTTTCTCAATAGGGCAAAGAAGGGAAAGAAAATAAGATAGGAAAACAAAACAACCCTTGTGGGTAAAACAACAGCAGTTTTAATATAAGCAAAGCGAAGCAAAGGTCCGCGTGCGGAAGCAAAAAAAGAAAACAGATTTATTCTCTACTTCCCATTAACAGGCGATGTCGGGCCTTCTCAGGAAGCAGGGCTCTGATACGCGTAGCGGTTGCCTCGGAGGACCAAGGGTGACCCCACCCCCTTCCTCCTTTCTCCCAGCTTTATACTGAGCAGACGTCATATGGTCTGGAATATCCCTTTGGTCAGTTCGGGTCAGCTGTCCTGGTTGTGTCCCCTCCCAAGATCTTGCCCACCCCGTCCCACTGTGGGGGGGAAATGTCGGAAAGAGCCTTGGTGCTGTGTAAGCACTACTCAGCAGTAGCCACAACACCAGTGTGCTATCAACACCCTGCCAGCTCCCAGCATAAAACACAGCACCATGAGGGCTGCTACAGAGGAAAACCAATTCCGGCTCAGCCAGACCCGATACAGTCTCCACCCCTTATTCCATACCATTTACGTCATGCCCAGGTCCCACATAACACTCATTTATGCATTCCGTAAGCTTTCTTCACTCCTCTAGATGTTCAGTGACTTGGCTGCCATCTGTCAAGGTGGATGTTCAGGACAGGAGCAGTATGTTTGACTGTTGGACTCCAACACCGGCTACGTTTGGGTCATCATCGCATGTATCTGGTTCACTCTTCGTCGTTCCTACTTCCTCCATCACTTCCTGCAACATACAACTCAGCCCACAGATTATTTCCCCCCCAAGGTTAAATCTCCTTGAGGCACACACTGAGTAGCCCCATTCTCCCGCATTACCCACCAAGTACATCCAGGTCCCTGAGCAAAAACAATCCCACGAGTGGGCTTGCCTTTTCCCAAGGGAGGAGCAATCCATACTGCCTTCCCCAGCCATTTCCCTGTGTGTACTACAGGGACCTTATCTCCTCCCACAGTATGAAGGGGTTTTGTTTGGGCAGGACCAGGACGGTTAACAGATCCTCTGGTATTAATTAGCCAAGTGGCTTCTGCTAAATTTATATCCCAGTGTTTCCATCCCCCATTGTCCAATGCTCTCAACATAGTCTTCAACAGTCCATTGTATCTTTCAATCTTTCCAGACGCTTGTGGGTAATAAGGGATGTGATACACCCACTCAATGCCGTGTTTCTTTGCCCAGGAGTTTATGAGATTATTTCGAAAATGGGTTCCATTGTCTGATTTGATTCTTTCAGGAGTACCATGTCGCCATAAAATTTGCCTTTCAAGACCTAAGATGGTATTTCGGGCAGTGGCATGATTTACAGGGTACGTCTCAAGCCAACCAGTAGTTGCTTCCACCATAGTGAGTATGTAGCGCTTGCCTTGGCGTGTTCGTGGCAATGGTCCAATATAGTCAGTTTGCCAGGCCTCACCATATCGAAAACTCAGCCATCGCCCTCTGTTCCAGGGAGACTTTACTCGTGTGGCTCGCTTGATTGCAGCACATGTTTCGCATTCATGAGTGACCTGTGAGATGGCCTCCATGGTCAGGTCCACCCCTCGATCACGAGCCCATCTGTACGTTGCATCTCTCCCGAGATGCCCGGATGTTTCATGGGCCCATCGAGCTACAAATAGCTCACCCTTGCGCTCCCAGTCCAGGTCCAGCTGAGCTACTTCAATTTTGGCAGCCTTGTCTACTTGCTCATTGTTTTGATGTTGTTCGGTGGCATGGCTATTGGGCACGTGGGCATCTACATGATGTACCTTTAGAGCCACGTTTTCCACTCGGGCAGCGATGTCCTGCCACAATGCAGCAGCCCAGATGGGTTTACCTCTGCGCTGCCAATTGGTCTTCTTCCACTCCCGTAGCCACCCCCACAGGGCATTAGCCACCATCCAGGAGTCAGTGTAGAGATACAGTACTGGCCACTTTTCTCGTTCAGCAATCTTTAGGGCTAGTTGGATTGCTTTTACTTCTGCAAACTGACTTGACTCGCCCTCTCCTTCAGTGGCCTCAATGACTTGACTTGTGGGGCTCCACACAGCAGCTTTCCACTTTCGATGGTTTCCTACCACACGACAGGATCCATCAGTAAACAGAGCATACCGCCTTTCATCTTCTGGTAACTCGTTATATGGTGGTGCTTCTTGGGCACGAGCCACCTCCTCAGGCAGTGCTCCAACATCTCTACCTTCTGGCCAGTCCATGATCTCTTCCAGGATTCCTGGACGGTTGGGTTTTCCCAGTGGAGCTCGTTGCGTGATTAACGCTACCCATTTACTCCAGGTAGCACTGGTTGCATGGTGTGTAGAAGGGATGTTTCCTTTGAACATCCAATGTAGTACAGGCAATTGCGGTGCCAAGAGGAGCTGTGCTTCTGTACCAACAACTTCGGAAGCGGCTCGAATCCCCTCATATGCTGCCAGAATCTCCTTTTCAGTTGGAGTGTAGTGGGCTTCTGATCCTCGATATCCCCGGCTCCAAAATCCTAATGGTCGACCTCGAGTTTCACCTGGTATCTTCTGCCAGAGGCTCCATGTGAGGCCATGCTCCCCAGTTGCTGTGTAAAGTACATTTTGCACAGCTGGTCCTGTCCGAACAGGCCCAAGAGCTACCACCCGAGCTATTTCCTGTTTGATGTGCTCAAAGGCTTGTTGTTGCTCAAGACCCCACTCAAAATTGTTCTTCTTTCGGGTTACTTGATAGAGAGGGCTCACCAGCTGACTGTAACCTGGAATGTGCATCCTCCAAAATCCCACAAGTCCTAAGAAAGCTTGTGTTTCCTTCTTGTTGGTCGGTGGAGACATAGCTGCTATCTTGTTGACAACCTCCATAGGCACATGGCGGCGTCCATCTTGCCATTTTATTCCCAAGAACTGAATCTCCTGTGCTGGTCCCTTGACCTTGCTTTTCTTTATGGCAAACCCAGCTCTCAGAAGAATCTCAATTACTTTTTGTCCTTTCCTGAACACTTCTTCTGCCTTGTTGCCCCACACAATGATGTCATCGATATACTGTAGATGTTCAGGGGCATCACCCTTTTCCAGTGCAGTTTGAATTAGTCCATGACAAATAGTGGGGCTGTGCTTCCACCCCTGGGGTAGTCGATTCCAGGTATATTGGACACCCCTCCACGTGAAAGCAAACTGTGGCCTGCACTCTTCTGCCAAAGGAATTGAAAAGAATGCATTGGCGATGTCGATTGTGGCGTACCACTTGGCTGCCTTTGACTCTAGTTCATACTGGAGCTCTAACATATCTGGTACAGCAGCACTCAGTGGTGGCGTCACTTCGTTCAGGCCACGATAGTCTACTGTCAACCTCCACCCTCCGTCAGACTTTCGCACTGGCCATATTGGGCTATTAAAAGGCGAATGTGTCTTACTGATGACACCTTGGGTCTCCAGTTGACAGATCAGTTCTTGGATGGGAGCCAGAGAGTCTCGGTTCGTGCGATACTGCCGTCGGTGCACGGTCCTCATAGCAATTGGCACCTGTTGTTCTTCAACTCGCAACAGTCCTACAACAAAAGGATCTCCTGAGAGGCCAGGCAGATTAGACAACTGTTTGACCTTCTCTGTGTTCACACTGGCCACACCAAAAGCCCATCGGTATCCTTTTGGGTCTTTGAAATACCCCCTCTTGAGGTAGTCAATGCCCAAGATACAAGGGGCTTCTGGGCCAGTTACAATGGGATGTTTTTCCCACTTGTCCCCGGTCAAGCTAACCTCGGCCTCCAGTACTGACAGTTCTTGACATCCGCCTGTCACTCCTGAGATCCAGATAGGTTCTGCCCCTCTATAACTTGATGGCATTAATGTACACTGTGCCCCGGTATCGATTAAAGCCTGGTACTTCTGTGGATTTGATGTGCCAGGCCATCGAATCCACACTGTCCAATACACCCGATCATCCCTTTCCTCCTCCTGGCTGGAGGCAGGGGCCCTCTATTCCTGTTCTTGGTCAGAGTATTCACTGTCTGACCCTTGCTGTGCCAGGCCGGAAACTCCTTCATCAGGGCCAAGGGAGGTGATCTCAGTCTTCCTGTATCTGGGAGATCACTGATTACTTTCTTGCAGTTTCACGCCAGCTACGTTAACAACCTTCTTGGATGTTGTCTTCTTGGCAGGGGTCTTTCCTCGCAATTCATGTACACGAGCTTCCAATTTGAAGGTCGGTTGACCATCCCACTTCCTCATGTCCTCCCCCTGGTCACGCAGGAAGAACCAAAGTTCTCCACGTGTCATGCGCCTAGGTTTCCCTTTCCCTCTGACTGGGGTGGAAGAGAACCGATTTCTTGGGGTGCTCCTGACATCTAAGGCACTCGCCCGTAGAGATGAGGAGGTTCCAAGACTCTCTTCAAAGTTCTGAAGCCAGGAAGAGACTGCCTCCACAGTTGGCGTACATCTTAGTCCTTCTCCCATATCCATTTCTGGATAGTACATCGCAGCCAAGCCCGCAGAATACGAGGATGGTGCACCTTTAATCACCTTCCTCCACATGGCCCGTGTGCACAGGACATCCTCTGGATTTTTAGGGGCTTCATCATTATCTGGATCACTATAGATGACTTCCAGCACTGCTAGTTCTCTCAGGTACTGGACACCTTCATCCGCAGTAGCCCACTTCCCTGGGGAGTTGTCCGTAAGATCTTCCTTGAAAGGATATCTTGCTTTAACACTTGAAAGGAGCCGTCTCCACAGACTGCAAATTCCTGTTTCTTTTCCAATTCCCCTTTCAATTCCTCGATCTCTAGCAAGGGAACCCAGCTGTTGGGCTTCCTTACCTTCCAGCTGCTGAGCATCAGCCCCATTATCCCAGCATCGAAGCAGCCAGGCAGCAATCCGCTCACCCGGCTGGCGGCTATAGTCTTTCCGCAGATCTCGCAGTTCTGATGATGTCAGGGACCGGGTAGTTTCTGCCTCCTGTTTGAGTTCTGTTATTCCCTCTTCTGACCCCTTTGCTGAAGGACCCGCTTCTTCCTCCTCTTTTTCGTCCCTTATTAATCGAGGGTATGGACCTGTTGTTCTCCTTGTCCACTGTTTCTTTTTTACTACTGGGGCAATCTCTGCTGTTATTGTTTTTGTTTGAGTTCCCATCTCCACCACAGTCCTTTGAGAGCACTGAACTGCAGCTCGATAAGCATAGGCCAGGCCCCAGTACAGCGCTAGGAGTTGCTGATTTTCATCGGGATAGACAAGGCACCCTTCTATCAGGTGTTGTGTCAGTTTTGCGGGGTTGCTTGCCTGTTCAGGGGTAAGATCCCAGGCTACAGGAGGTGATAACCGTCCTAGGAATCTGCCCAAATCCTTCCACTCCCCCTGCCACCCAGGGACAGGCCGCCTCAGGGCACATTTTGGTATTCTCTCACCCAAAATTTGCTTTCTCTTACACCAAAAACCTAACGAGCTCCACACAGCCCACAATAGGCGAATAGCATTAATGAACAGTATCAAAGAGCTAACATAAGGATTAATAAGTACTTCGGGAGCTTGCAGAATAAAACCACTCATGATGTTCCCAATTTCTTCCAGCATGTTCCCGAGCTTAGCAAAATAAAGATAAGCAGAGCAATAAACAAACCCGTGACCAGCACAAGAGCTTGTCGCTTACTAACTGCTATAGCTATAGCACAATTAATATAAAACTGCCGTTGTCCCGCCCTGCGTTGGGCGCCAAAATAGACTGTGGTGGTTTGACCTTGGCTAAATGCCAGGTACCCACCAAGTCGCTCTATCACTTCCCCCCCTTTCCCCTTTTTTTCTCAATAGGGCAAAGAAGGGAAAGAAAATAAGATAGGAAAACAAAACAACCCTTGTGGGTAAAACAACAGCAGTTTTAATATAAGCAAAGCGAAGCAAAGGTCCGCGCGCGGAAGCAAAAAAAGAAAACAGATTTATTCTCTACTTCCCATTAACAGGCGATGTCGGGCCTTCTCAGGAAGCAGGGCTCTGATACGCGTAGCGGTTGCCTCGGAGGACCAAGGGTGACCCCACCCCCTTCCTCCTTTCTCCCAGCTTTATACTGAGCAGACGTCATATGGTCTGGAATATCCCTTTGGTCAGTTCGGGTCAGCTGTCCTGGTTGTGTCCCCTCCCAAGATCTTGCCCACCCCGTCCCACTGTGGGGGGGAAATGTCGGAAAGAGCCTTGGTGCTGTGTAAGCACCACTCAGCAGTAGCCACAACACCAGTGTGCTATCAACACCCTGACAGCTCCCAGCATAAAACACAGCACCATGAGGGCTGCTACAGGGGAAAACCAATTCCGGCTCAGCCAGACCCTATACAGGCGCGTGAACAGCGCGTGCAGATAACCTGTAGCCTATTAGTAGATAGATGAGCGTGTGTACGGAACTTAGTAGAATATAAATGTAACCAGGATTGGGAAATAAACAGACGATCTGATCATCATATTGGTGTTGTGTCGTTCCTGTTTCCGCACGGAGAAGTAAGGACCCCGGCTAATGGTGACCCTGACACATGGGGATAAATTAGAAAGCACAAGACAAAAAAATACAGTTAATGAGAAATATAAGGAATAACAAGAGAGTGTTCTAAAGGTGTTGTGGCAGGAAGAAGAAAATCAAGGAAAAAGTTGGTCTACTTCTCAAAAGGAATAAAAAGATATTGATACTAAAAAGGCCAATGCTTTTTTGTTTCCATTTTAACAACAAAAATCCCCATGATCAGTCAACAAAGTAATTAACATCAATGATAAAGGAGTAAGAACTGAGACTAAAATCAGGAGAGAAAAAATATTGGATACTTGAATAGCATTAGATGTATTCAAATGAGCTGGATCTGGTGAAATTCAGCCTGGGGTATTTAGAAATCCATGTGTAGCAGTTGCAGAATTATTACTGATTATTTCTGAAAATGCATGAAGGATGGTTGAGGTTCCAGAACACTAAAAGGGTGAAACAAGTGAGAGAGGAGAAACTCTCTAAAGACCAACCATCTTAACTTCAGTCTTGGAAGAATTAATGTATTTATATGCCTCTAAAAGTCAACAAAGAGATAAATAGCAGCCAACATGAATTTATCAAAAGGAAATCATGTCAAATCAATCTAATTTTCTTCCATGACAGAGTAATGGGCATTAAGAATAGGAGGAAGCAATAGACGTAATACATATTCAACTTCAATGGGGTTTTGGCACTATATCATATAACTCTCATATGCAAGGTAGAGAAACACATGAAACTACTATTAAGTGGTAAGCATCTGACAGAAACAATATTTTCAGAGTATTATCATTATCAAATTGGAGATGCACAAATGGGGGTTCACATAGGTCTTTTCTGGTCCAATGTTATTTAATGGTTTTAGTAATGACTTAAATAACAGAAAAGAAAATGTTTCTTAAATCTGGAGATAACAGCAGGTGGAGAAGGGATGCAGTCATTTCCAAGGACAGGGTTAGAATTCAAAATTTTCTTGACAAATTAGAAAAATAGTCTGAAAAACAGGATGCAAATTCAACAAGGGCAACTGCAAAGTTTCACTCCCAGGCGGTAGCAACCAGCTGCACATGGGAAGGACAGACTTTGTACTGCAGAAATAAATACTAGCGTTGTAGTAAATCAAAGTTTAACAAGACTCAACAACATCAACATCAGACTCTCACAAAAAAGGTAGACATTATTCAGGGATGTATAATTGGGAGTGTCATCTATAAGACTTGCAAATTAATCCTTTTGCTTTACCCAATGCTGATAAGGCCTCTACTGGTACACTATATATAGGCTTGTGCTGTACAAATCAAGAACTAATTAGAGAGAGTAGAACCATGAGAATGAGGCCTAGAAAGCATCATCTGTGAGGGATGAGTGAAGGAAATGGGGTTGTGTAATATACATAGAAAAGATGGAGAGAAACATGATAAGGGACTTAAAATGCCCAAAAAGTAGCTGTATTCTTTTCCATGTTTATTGTTGGATTAAACTGCAGTTAGGAAGGTATAGTTCTGGGAAATACTTTCTAACAGTAAGGCTAGTGAAATACTGGAATAGATATCCTAGGACCAAATCTTCATCACTAGAGTTTTCTAAGATCAGGTTAGACAAACATCTATACAGAATGATGTGTCTAGAACTGAATTTGCACTGAAGCAGTAGCATGAACTAGAAGATATTCCAGATATTTCCTATGATTTGTCTGATTTACCTTTAAAGTATTATAGGAGAGGTGGGGTTAGTCAATACAATTTATCTTCAGCTGCTTATTTTTTCAGTAATTTTCCTTTGAGTAAAATATTACTTTAATATTGCTATTAAATATTACTTTAATATTATAAACATTTTATATTATGATATCATATTTTGATATTTTAATATCATAAAATATTACAGTAAGTGGAACAACATACAGGAACTACTGCAAAGCCTCTCCAAATCTGTCACAACCCAATGAGTGATGCAAGCTAAAATTTAAGAAGTTTTATACTTGTTTTGCCCCATACATGGGTTCTGAGGTTTTAATAGATTTACCTGAACAAACGCAGTACAGTTCTATGCAATCTTGTTATATTAGTCTCATATCAGTACTGTAGATCTCTACAGCTACTTCTCATTGACTGTGGTACATATATTAAGGAATAAAAAGCTATAGGCCTTCTTCCTTGCTTCTTTCCCCCCCTTCCTGTCAGTGACTCAGCCAATGAGCTCATAGAAACTCTACTGGGAAACAAGCCTTCATGGCCAGTTAATTTTTAATATTCAGTATCTGTGACATTCAACACAGGTTCAGTCAAAGCAGTATTAAAATACATTTAATCACCAGTGTCTACAAAACAACATATGACTTACATTATATGTGCAAAGCCATTAGCGAGAAATATTTAGCTTGTTGCCTTTCTTGTTTCAGGTAGTAGCTAAAGTTTAGAATCCTGCAAGTTTTGTCTATGAGGAGAGAAACAGATGAGGGAGCTGGTAGCTATGACATGATCCAGTTTATTTACCAAGAGCGTACACAAGATTAAATGAAAAAAATATTGCTGTTTCACTTTGCCTTTGCAAGTACCCCTGACACTGTGCCTGGTGCTTTCACACTCTTAGCTTCTCTGCTTTTTGCCCATTGCATTCATAGACATGAAAACAAACGTCAGAGATTTCTGGTTTAGTTAATGTCTAACCTCCATATATATAAAAGCCCCAATAGATGACACAATATAGCCTAATTGTGTACCTGTGCTTTTCATAGTGGCCTCTATTGTTTAAATTATCAGGTTGCACAGTGGACTCAAGAGCTTATTTACATTTATACTGCATGGAAGATTGCCTGTTAAACTGACCAGTTTTAACTACATTTCAATTAATCAATAACATCATGTAATATCTGTATTTGGATGTGTCTAACAACTATTCATGACACCGAGGAAAAAAATGCTGGGAATTGTGTAGGTTTGGGTAAATATACCTACACTGTTCACTCTGGACCTGATCCAAAACTCACTAAAGCCAATGGAGGTATTGCCATTGATGTCATGGGGCTTTGGAACAGGACCAAGGCTACTTCAGTCTTTACTCAGATCTTGCTCTGGCAATTTTCCCATTGAAGTCAATGAGATTATTCCCTAGTATGATAGAACTCCCAGTCAGGAAGATTTTAATGATATTGAGTCTATATTTTCCATGTCTTAATATTGCCCCATTAATCCTAGTTATATCTCATTATTTTCTTTTTGGGGACCCAATCCTAACCTCCTTAGTCAAAACTCCTGACTTCGATTAAGGAAGTAGGATGTCACTGTGATCTTTACTATATGGATGCTGCTGTCATGTGCCCCCATGATGTCATATAGGCAAACCATGCATGGTATTTCTGCTTGCAAAGACTGCAGTATTGAGCCTATGGTAATACTGAAAAGGAGAGAAAGATGAAAAGACTTGTCAGTACAATTTCAAGACATAGAGCAATATGAAGTTTTAAATAGCATTTGATCTTATAAAAATATTCTATCATCTTTCTATTGCACATCTTCACAGCTACATAAGAGTCTGTAGTAAAATTATTGTAAGTAGTTTCTTTGATTAAGAACTCAACATTTGTGGTTTAGAATAGATTTATAATTTGCTGTGGACAAGACAGATAATGTGAGACATCTTTCTGAAAAATCATTTATTATGCATAATTTGGCCTTTCCAGATAGTTGGATTGGAATGTGTCCTAAATTACCAGAAGTTAAAAATTTCTTATACATCCTAAAAAAGTTCATTTTCTATAAATTTGTATTAAAAGTTTAGATTTTATTTATAATTAAGACATCATATATCTCTGATGGTCTTCATGCATATAAACTTTTGGACACTTATAATTCTATTAGTTTTAAAGGTTAAACTCAGGTAGTAGAATTTCATTAGTTTCTCCTCTGTCTGTGATGTGCCAGAGCTGTGCTCTGAGAAAAGTAGAGTCCCTTCCCCTCTATCCAGTCACTAATCAACAGAGTAACAAGACAGCAGACACCACTAAGGTAACCTGTCTAACAAGGTACCTATGGCTAATGGGCTAAAATAATATAGCATGTCAGCACACTGCAACACCAAGCCCCTGGACAGACATCATGGACAGTAATACCTTTGTCAGTTTTTTGAGTCCTTGGAACAAAAACCCTCTTTTTGTTTGTGTTTGTACAGCAATTGGCACTAAATGACAGGGATTTTATGGTAGTATAGTAACACTAATGATAATACTACTAATAAAATAATTAATACTATTGCTAATTAAAAGAAAGAGGGTGTGGATATTATACAGCACACAATAAATACTCTGAAATATGTTCCCATTCCTGATACTGTGTGCTTCCCTACTCTGTTCTGGAGAAACAGTATGAATCCTTCCAGTATGCATACATGGGACTCTCTAGTAAGGACATGATTTTGCCAGTAAGGGATATCAATTATGCCCAACAGCTATGACAAATCACTTTTTCTCCACATGCTATATTTCAGCACTTTTCTATCACATACTAGTAATTACTTGTTGTAGATTTACATGTGCATTCTCTTTACGATCAGTCATATTCATTTTTTTGTAACTGCACAGACATCACATACATTAAGATTAAAAATGGAAAACATAATTGCGTGTTCTGTGTTCATCACTGCTGTCCTTATTTGCTCCACCCACTCCCTTTGCTGGTTTACAGCAAATGGAGATACAGCTCTCAGGTCATAGTTCAAATCTATTTCTTTAATAAGATAAATTAAAACACTCCAATGTTTGTGCAATTATGGAACTCTTCAGGAATGTTACACTGAAAATCAACATATTCAAGAGATGTTTACTCAGCAGTTGAATAAGTTTACTTTATTCTAGTCCATATCTCCTTTTCAGATATGAGGAAGCACAAATAATTAAGATACAGAAGCAAATGCAAAGGAATAACTTGAATGATGCATTTACATTATCATGTTTAGTTCAGACCAGTTTAATCCCAGTTATCCTAATTTAACATTCTTTTGTTTGCATCATAAAGTGTGCAAATTAGATTCCTTTCAAATTAAGATAAACCAAATGATGCACCATAAGACCCCATCCAATTTGCTTCAAAGGACCACTCAGTCCATAGGGCCAAACTAGAGTTAGTCTGAAGTAAACCCCCCAAAATATATAGTGTGATCCTCAGCACCACCTCTGTTGCTCTATAGATCTGTAGATCTGACTCATTGAACTACACTAATGGAGACATATCCTAGTTTGTGTTTCAGAGAAGAGTCTCTAAGTGTCCTTTCTATTATTTGTTTTCCACCTAGTCTCCTGGTATCTAACCTGATACTTCTTTGACCATATACTAATGGTGCAGCTTTTTCAATAAACAAATTAGACAAAAAGTTGGTAGATAAGGAAAAATGCTTGTCACCAGAGTCCAGGCACTGTCTTAGCTTGTTTAAAGAACCTCCCTAGAAAGACAATGGGGATTAAATTCACCCCTCAAGCTTGGATATCCTGTACAAGAAGGGCAACATTAGCTTTTTCAGAAACAGCAACAGCTTGATTGTTCAGCCCTCTCTGATGTTTAATTATAACTAGTGAAACTATACTGTTATATTAATCCATTGTGTGTATATTTATTATTTATTGTAGCTACACTCTTTCATTTCATATATTTTAAAATGTCCAGTTAAATTATTTGAAAATAATCTCCATCTTTTATTAGATGCGGGGGGAAACATAGTGACAAAGGATGAGGAAAAGGCTGAGGTACTTAATTGCTTCTTTTCCTCAGTCCTTAAGAGTAAGACCAGTTGTTCTCAGGATACCAAGACCCCTGAGCTGGAAGACAGGGACAGGGAGCAGAATGAAGCCCCCATAATCCAAGGGGAAATGGTTAGCAACCTGCTAACCATTGTGTGTTAGAGACACACACAAGTCTATGGGGCTGTATTGGATCCACACAAGAGTACTGCAGGAGCTGGCGGAAGCACTCACCAAGCCACTTTTCCATCATTTATCAGCAGTCCTGGCTAACCAGGGAGGTCCCAGTTGACTGGAGGTTAGCAGATGTGATGCCCATCTACAAGAAGGGACAGAAGGAGGATGTGGGGAACTACAGGCCTGTCAGTCTGATCTCATTGCCAGGGAAGGTTATGGAGCAGCTTATCCTGAATGCACCTATAGCACCTACAGGATAACCAGGTGATCAGGCTCAGTCAGCATGGGTTTATGAAAGGCAGGTCCTGCTTGACTAACCTGATCTCCTTCTATGGCATGGAGACCCGCTTAGTGGATGAGGGAAAGGCTGTGGATGTTGTTTACCTGGACTTTAGTAAAGCCTTTGGCACTGTTTCCCACAGCATTGTCCTGGAGAAGCTGGTTGCTCGTGGCTTGGACAGGCATACGCTTTGCTGGGTAAGAAACTGGCTGGATGGCCGGGCCCAAAGAGTGATGGTGAATGGAATTAAATCCAGTTGGTGGCCAGTCACAAGTGGTGTTCCCCAGGGCTCAGTATTGGGGCCAGGTCTGTTTAATATCTTTATCAATGGTCTGGATGAGAGAATTGAGTCCATCCTCAGTAAGTTTGAAGACAACACCAAGTTGGGTGGGAGTGTCGACCTGATTGAGGGTAGGAAGGCTCTACAGAGGGATCAATGGGCTGAGGCCAGTTGCATGAGGTTCAACAAGGCTAAGTGCCAGGTCTTGCACTTGGGTCACAACAACTCCATGCAATGCTACAGGCTTGGGGAAGAGTGGCTGGAAAGGTGCCCAGGGGAAAAGGACCTGGGAGTGTTGGTTGACAGCCAGTTGAATATGAGCCTGCAGTGGCCAAGAAGGCCAATAGCATCCTGGCTTGTATCAGAAACAGTGTGGCCAGCAGGACTAAGGAAGTGATTGTTCCCCTCTTGAGGGGCACTGTTGAGACCACACCTCGAATACTGTGTTCAGTTTTGGGCCCCTCACTACAAGAAAGACACTGAGGTGCTGGAGCACATCCAAAGAAGAGCAACAAAGCTGGTGAAGGGTCTAGAGAACAAGTCTTATGAGGAGCAGCTGAGAGATCAGTGGTTGTTTAGCCTGGAGAAAAGAAGGCTGAGGGGAGACCTTATTGCTCTCTAAAGTTACCTGAAAGGAGGTTGTAGTGAGGTGGGTTTTGGTCTCTTCTCCCAAGTAAGAAGGAATAAGACTAAAGGAAATGGCCTCAAATTGCACCAGGGGAGGTTGATTCTATGATTCTATGATTTTGTAATCAGCATGATATGGGTAACATTTTTTATGTGATATTAAATATTTCACAGAAAGAAAATGTGGGACTGTCAGCATCTCGTTTCCATTAACCTTCTTTTCCTCATTAATATCTGACCTAGAGCAATAAGAGCCAGTCATGAATTCAGCAAGTAGAACAGTCCACTTTTCTAGGCTGTCATGGTTTAACCCCAGCCAGCAACTAAGCACCACACAGCCACTTGCTCACTCCCCCCCCATAGCAGGATGGGGGGAGAGAATCAGAAAGGTAAAAGTGAGAAAACTCATGGGTTAAGATAAAAACAGTTTAAGAATTGAAATAAAATAATAATAATAAATTGTAATGGAAAGGAAAATAACAAAGAGAGAGAAATAAAACCCAATAAAGACAAGCGATGCAAATGAAAAAGATTGCTCACCACCATCCAATGCTCAGCCAGTCCCTGAGCAGCGTCCCCCCCGCCAACCTTCCCCCTAGTTTTATTGATGAGCATGATGTCATTTGGTCTGGACTATCCCTTTGGTCAGTTGGGGTCAGCTGTCCCAGCTGTGTCCCCTCCCAACTTCTTTTGCACCCCCAGCCTTCTCGCTGGTGGGTTGGTGTGAGGAGCAGAAAAGGCTTGACTCTGTGTAAGCACTGCTCAGCAATAACTTAAACGTCCCTGTGTTATCAACACTGTTTCCAGCACAAATCTAAAACACAGACCCATACTAGCTACTGTGGAGGAAATTAACTCTATCCCAGCCAAAACCAGCACATAGGCCCAGTGCTTTTTGCTGCATTGAGCCTTAACAGAGTAAGTGTGAGAGACGACTTGTAGCTCCCCGAGAAAAACAAGGATGAGAAACAAGACTTGGTAAAGATAAGGGATGGAGGGAGAGAGGACTCCCTCCAAGCCGAGGAATGTCTCAAATTCTTGCAAGTAATGAAACTATAGTCACAGGGTGGATAGTGTGGAGTTTGGAGCTGATAAGGCTGCCTGGATAGCACAGGATGCAACTGGAGCGGGGAGCCCTGTGGAAACAGGATGGTCTGCTCTGGTGCATCTTGTAAAGTTTCAAGGGCCATCTGTCCGGTGAATGACTTTTGCTTCATTATCCGTGAAATGCATATTAAAGTTGACACCCCTGCATATGCTAATGAAGATTAACAAGATCATGCTAGTTACATCATCACATGAAGCACCTAAGTCCTCCCCACACATGTGATATGTAGATAGGTAGGTCGACCTAGGGGAGGGACCCAAGGAAAGTGTGTATAAATTGAGGGTGGGCAAGGAGGAGTGAAAAAAGGAAAAAAAAAGACATGAAGAAGTGAAGAAGACAGATGCATCCTTGAACCCTTGTCGACGGAACCAATGGGGGAACCCAGACCGGTGATCTCTATTTCTCTATTCTCTCTCTCTTCTTTTCTTTTCCCCCTTTTCTCTTACCACCGTTAAGTAACACAAGGCATACTATATCACTTGCCATAACTCGGTATATACTTAGTCAATTATCGTGTATCCAATTAGTACATTGTGGGAAATTAATAAATGTCAGTGCATGGACTTTGAGACTTGTCTCACCGTTGTCCTCTAAGTCACTTGTCTCCCTCATCTAAGCGGGACGTGATATTAAAATTGACATAGTTGGCAGGATCCCCTCCATTTTGGAATGTTCTAAGAGATACCAATTCTCCATCTGATGACAGGACAGGGAGAAACGGGAATTGACCTCTCAGCTATAAACCGGGAGAGGGTCGTAGGGATACCCATTCTCCATACAACAAACTCTGATGGGGAGAACCTGGAAGTGACCTCTCATCTATAAACCGAGAGAGGTTTGAGCAGTGGCAAGACATGATTGTCCAGTAAATATTGGTGCTTCACTGCTCCCCTCTTCTCGAGATATTAAAGGAGTATAAGGTATGTCCTACTCTGCCAGGAATGGTTTGGGCTCATGATAATTGGCATAATCCAGAAGCAGTGGCAAGCTGTATCACTGTCCCTGCAAAGGAGCAAAGGTTGCAGCCAGACAAAGGAAAAGCTATAGTGTGTGCTGTATTAGGGGCAGCACTAACCATAGCCCAAAAAGATAAACACTTGAACAGGCAAGCAGAAGGGGAGATAATCATATCCTTGCAAGATCTGGTAAAAGCTCTCCAGGATCAATTGGCTGAGGAATGTAACATTACTGAAAAAAAAGTTAAGTCCTTGCAATAACAAATTGAAATTTTGCAAAGCCAGTTAGCCGCTGAGGGTAACACCACTCAGCAACTCCATATGGATCTGTTGGATGCCCTGGACCAAGAAAAAATCTTACAGTCCGAATTAGAGAAGAGTGAACAAGAAACTCACAACTGGACAGATCTGGGTTCTGTTCCGGATAGTGAACTGGGATTTAAAAGTCTGGCAAAATTGGCAGCTAGACCCTTGTATCCGACAAAGGAGTTAGAAATGAGCTGAGAAATTTTTTACCCCAAAATGAGGGAGCAACCTTGAGACCATTAATTAAAATGGAGACCACTGATGATCAGGGTGGAGGAGCTCCACAAGTCACCATTCGAACAATACCATATCTGACCACTGAGCTTGCAAAAATTCAGAAGAAATATACCGGATGAGCTCAGAAAACCGAGAGTGAATATGTACGGAGGGTATCCTTAACTGGTGGCAATCAAATCTTGTTATCAGGAGATGAGGCCCAGGGGTACCTTGGGCCCTTGGAAAAGGGGAATCCAGTATGTATTGAGACCCCAACCATAAATCATTTGACCAAAAGGCTGCCAAAGGCTGCTTGTCTCCAATTAATGCATGACAGGTGTTTAGCACCTCAACAGCCTTCCCCGATGCTATTAATTGTCAACCCCAACTGAATGACTCCCCTGATTCGGGGTCTGCCTGACTCTTTGAAACTATATGCAGTACAACTACAAGATCATTTGTGGGACGCATTAACCCTGTGGAGGGGGGGAGACGGATCCGAGGAGAAGAACCCATGACTTGGGGAGAGGTAGCCCAGGAGTTAATAAATCATGGCATAAGGATGGGCTTGGGGGGGGGGGGGGGGGGGGGGGGCACGGTGGGAGGGGGAGTGGGGGGGGGGAGCTAGAAAATCAAGGACCACTGTGCAGAGAGTGGAACAGCAGGAAAATCCCCCTTCCTCCCCCCCCCCCCCCCCCCGAAGCCTCAGGGGCAAAGAGAAACCTATGGTGGGATGAGGGAATTGAACAGGGGATTCCCCGGGATTTAATGGATGGTATATCTACTATGGCTTTAGAAAAGCTCATTCGAGCGTGGAAAGGCAAAAGGAAGGTGCCTCCCCCAAATTAAGCAGACCTCTTGAGACAGTAGGAGGGCAGAACCCCAATCTGGCAACATGGCAGTAACTGTCCCTCAAACACCTACTGCCCCTGAAAAGAACTTGATCGATCTCTGGTTGGGAAATTGGACTCTGTCCCCAGTAACTGAACTGGGGGATGGCCGGTGGGTCCACTTAAGGAGGCTCATGGAAAATAGTAAGGGAGACTTGTTGATTACCTTTCCCCTTGGCCCCCTTAAAACCACAGTCACATTTTTAGTAGACACTGACTCTATTGTGTAAGCCTGAAACTTTGCATAAACAATGCATGCCTTGCTAACGACTATGCCTTTGAAGAGGAGCTAAAAGACTAAGAGTCATCCTGCCCCAGAAGGCTCCAAGGCTGGATGAGGCAAGGTAAAGACAGTGGGGGAAGACCACAACCACCAACTCAATTCAAGACCAAAAAGACATTGATTTTCAATAAGAAGTTCATCAAGAATAAGCTTTGATCTCCAAACCCTAGAAAATAAGTAGAACACCCTGGACCATAAAAGAGAATGTCTGGGATTGTGTTGAGGATGAGTTATTTGACAACCTAGCAAAGTGACTATTCGATTACTTAACTTGGCAATGAAACTAACTTTTAAGTGTCTTGAAAGTGAACTACCTTCATTATAATACTAAAAAACACACCCACAGGTCAAAAAGACCCCTGCCCAGGTTAAGACCCTTCCCCTGAGCATGTGTAGTAGAAGCACTAGGTAAGCTGTATTATAATTGTATGTTAATCACTAACCAATCAGTATCTAATGGGTGTGTTTGGAAAAGTACTAACCTTTGATTTTTGTGTATAAAAGGAGCACAAAAATCTGCTGTTGGTGTTCTTGAATTGTGGAAAAGTCCACTGAGCACCCAGGCCTGAATAAATACAATATCTCTCCTGAGCATGTTAAGATTGGGTTATTGCACACCAGGCACGAATCCACTTTTTGGATAACAGCCCAACTGCAGGAGAGGAGCCGATGGAGTCCCTGATCAACAGGTTGGTGCACTCTGGAGTCTAGTCGGGCCACTGCTCCCCATCAGGTATAGCAAGACGATCCGGGCAAGTCTGTCAGTGCTGTCCCATCTGGGTCACCAAAACCGTTGTCCCTCAAACAGGGTTCATTACCCCGTGTGCAAAAAGCCAAGATAAGCACAGAGCAGAGGTATTTATTTATTCCATGTCTGCACAAAGATGGGTGCTAGGTGGTAATTGCACAGAGCTAGCACATCACACAAAGGAACTACAGATTATTTATCTTGTTACATGATTAGTAATAACCTATCTAAATTTACACTCATTCGTCTGTAATTACCATTCCATCTGCCTCGCTTCATATGCCAATTAGCATGCATGCTCCTTACAGGCAAGGACCCAAGGAAAGTGTGTATAAATTGAGGGGGGGTGAGGAGTGAAAAAAAGAGAAAAGAAGACATGAAGAAGTGAAGAAGACAAATGCATCCTTGAACCCTGGTCGATGGGGCCAATGTGGGAACCTGGACTGGTGATCTCTATTTCCCTATTCTCTCTCTCTATCTCCTTTTCTTTTTTCCCTTTTCCCTTATTACCATTAAGTAACACAAGGCATCCTATATCGCTTGCCATAACTTGTTATATACTTAGTCAATTATCGTGTATCCAATTAGTACATTGTGGGAGATTAATAAATGTCTGTGCATGGACTTTGAGACCTGTCTCACTGTTGTCCTCTCCGCTGGGGGCTTACGAATTTAAGTCACTTGTCTCTTGTCTGAGCGGGACATGACATTAAGCAGCAACATATCTGCTGGAAACCATTTACAGCTTCACAGGCAACAGCTTTTTACTGCATTTATTCAGTTTCACTCCTTTAACCACTCCAGTCTTAATACAATAACATGAACCACACGTACTAAAAACCCTGTTAATACTCTGATCCTGGAAAATTATTTTAAAAGTATATAAAGAGACAAGCACAATAGAACACAGGATAAGACATTTAGCATAGGACATCCCAGTATCATTATCTCCCATATATTCTTTCCAATTCAGAGCAGTTTTGTACATCTCAAATGTGAAGATATATCTGATGAAATAAAAAAGCTACAGTGAAGTGACAATGTATATTAAATGTTTGCAATGTAGTATGAATATAGTGCTTGGGATTTTAATACCCTAATTTACAACACAGAATATTTCAGTGAAAAGATAATTTGATATTAAAATTATGCAGTATTTAAATAATGTAATGTTAATAATGACAGTAAAATGTTTTCTATAATGCAAGCAAACCATAACCTTTAATAGTTTTTCTCATTCAAATGAAGTATTTAAGATGTCTGAATGCTGTAACTATTATAATTTTTAAAATAACTTTGCTATGTACTTGTATTAAGTATTATTATATTTCAAATACTTAAAAAAAACCTGGCAATGTCACAATATAAGCATATTGAAATGCAATGTTACATTTATTTGGGAAATAATGAATCCTGTGGGAGCAAGTCAAACTTTTTCTTCAAGACAGTTTTATTGCAGACTTTTTAAAGAGCTGAAATTTAAGAACTCTTTCCCCATGTTTAGTTGAAAACTGAAACTGTGATGGATTTTGACTTTCCAAAGATAAACATTTCCTATGGATAGTCAGTGTTCCCATTGCTTCTTGTGTTATATTGGGCTTCTGAGACAGAGGATTAATCTGTTCAGGAGTTGTTCAGAGTGAAATTGCACTAATGTTAAAAGCACTGTTTTGTTTGTGACATTCATGCTAAGACTTTTTTTACAGCTGTTTCGACAAAAAGTAGTGTTCCACCAATTATAAAATAACTTAAAGGAATTTTGATATGTAGAGTAGATAAAATGAGCATTCAGAGTAATTTGTTCAAGTTAGTTCAGTTATTTTTTTAATATGGAATATTCTGGCCTTGTTTTTCCTTACGGTTCTTTCCTCCTCTCCTACACAGGAGCAGAACATATTCACAATGAGCAGAACAGACTCCATTATGTGGCTTGTACAGTTTTGACATCAGGCTATGTAATCTGGGGCACTGCAAAGCATACTTTGCAAAGCTTTTCTCTTTACAGCTGATAAGTCAGCACCACATCATGGCAAACTTTGTATAAACTGAAGTGGGTGTTAGATGATAGATTATAACTTGCATCATGCCCCCTTTGAGCTGTGCATATATTCTTATTTGATCCCTGCATAACACATTCAGACATGAACTAAGCAATTCTTTCTCCTTTGTCTAATGCTGCCAGATACTACACTGGACATTCTCTTAGGTTTTTAAATGTATGTTTGAAGTGGAAAATATATATATAGATATAATATATAATAAATATACATGATGTTCCCTTATGCTGCCAAAAATATATTATCCTGGAAGCAAACTGAGTCAAATGTTCTCAATGTGCTTGTAATTTCTTTGCAACTGTGTGAGGTGTGAAAATTCACTTGACTGTTTTAGTGAAAGATCTGACGGCTGGGAGATAGAAATTGTTTTACTTTTGCCAAGCAAGCATGGAGAAGTACAGATTATATAATTTCTGGAGAGAAGATGGAGGAAGTGTGGTTCTAAAAGAAAACCTCAGGCTCAAAGAAAAAGAAAAGGACTTAGGACAAACATTTTAATTTTCAATCATATATATATAGTAAAGATTTCATAGAATCATGGTATGGTTTGGGTTGGAAGTGCCCTTAAAGATCATCTAGTTCCAACCTCCCCTGCCATGGGCAGGGGCACCTTCCACTAGACCAGGTTGCTCAAAGCCTCATCCAACCTGGACTTGAACACTTCCAGGGAGGGGGCATTCACAACTTCTCTGGGCAACCTGTTCCAGTGTCTCACCACCCTCACAGTAAAGAATTTCTTCCTTGCATCTAATTTCATAAGGGAGGTGCTCCAGGCCCCCTGATCATCTTCGTGGCCTCCTCTGGACCCCCTCGAGCAGGTCCATGTCCTTCTTATGTTGGGGGCCCCAGAGCTGGATGCAATACTCCAGGTGGGGTCTCACGAGAGCGGAGTAGAGAGGGAGAATCACCTCCCTCGACTGTAGGGAGTGGCGTTCGGAAGATCTCGCGATGTACGGAAGGAATAGCTGTAGCCCTCCCTTGTTACGAGGTAAGGTGATGGATAGGCTTGTAATGTTAAGGGCACACCCATGAAGGAGGTACTTGGTGAGTGTATATAGGTGAGATACACAGTTTAATAAATGGACATTTTGTATCCATCATATTGGTGTTTGTACTGATGTCCCCGTGAAGGTCTTAACCTCCTGCAGCATTAGTCTGCGATCTGAGCGCCACTGACATGTGGATTGGCAGGTTTAATGAGGCAGGCTAATTGCGGTGTTGCAGTATTAGTCTCTGCGACCTGAGTGCCACTGACACGTGGAGAGGCAGGTTTAAAGAGGCAGAGCTAACTGCAACACTCGACCTGCTGGCCACACTTCTCTGGATGCAGCCCAGGATATGGTTGACATTTATTAGACCAAAGGATAAGATAAATGATTGAAGGAGCTTAAAGTTTTAGGTAGCAAAAATATGCAGACTGTCCCACGTACAGACTTCTTCGAACAAGGGATTTCTATTACTTATGAAAAAAAACAAAAAAATGACCTTTTTTGGAGTGTGTGAGAGATGATGTGACAGAGTGGATGAAAGGTCTTTTTGTTTATGTTTTTGGGGGTTTTGAGCAGATTTAATGTAATTTTTACTCTTTATTTGAAAATGATGATTCGCTCATAAAAGCAAACATTAGATTTCATCGTATTAAATTTACTCATAAATGTGGGAATCAAGAAAATATCTGAGTTGGTATTAGTGATTTGGTATTTTGCCTTCTCAGTCATTACCTTATCATGGCAGGTAAACTGTCAATAGAGGTGTCATCCCTCTGACATCAAAGTCTTTGAATATTGTGATCTTTCAAGCATCAAATGGCACGGTTCATGAGAATAAGTTTTAGTAATCTTTTTGTGTCAAATTCCAGACTGAATTATTGCAGTCTCCCTAGTGTCTTCCGTATAAGTTCAGAAAATGGCAGATCAGTGATTCAGAATGCCTTACTGGGAGTCTGACCATGGATGTAACCAATCATGACAATTTCTAATATACTAATGTGGTGGGTTAATCTTGGCTAGCTTCCAGGTGCCCACCAAGCTGCTCTATCACTCCCTCTCCTCTGCAGGATGGGGGAGAAAATATGATGAAAAAACCTCATGGGTCGAGATAAAGACAGGGAGATCACTCACCAATTACTGTCACAGGCAAAACAGATGCAACTTGGGGAATTAATTTAATATATTGACAATTAATAACAGAGTAAGGACACTGAGAAATAAAAACAAAACTAAAAACACCTTCCCCCCACCCTTCTTCCCAGGCTCAATTTCACTCCAGACTCTTCTACCTCCTCCCCTCAAGGGGAATGGGGAATGGGGGTTGCGTGGGAGAGACAGGCCGATGTCGACTTGCCTGTCTCCCACATCTGCAGTCAGTTCATAATGCTTCGTCTCTGCCGCTCCTTCCTCCTCACACTTTTCCCCTACTCCAGCATGGGGTCCCACCCACAGGAGACAGTCATTCAAGAACTGCTCCAGCATGGGTCCTCTTTCCACAGGCTGCAGTTCTTCAGGAACAGACTGCTACTGCATGGGTCCCCCACGGGCTGCAGTTCCTGCCATGGGCCTGCTCTTGTGTGGGCTCTCCATGGGCTGCAGCTTCCTTCAGGGCATATCCACCTGCTCCAGCGTGGAGTCCTCCATGGGCTGCAGGTGGATATCTGCTCTGGTGTGGTCCTCATGGGTTGCAGGGGGACACTCTGCCTCACTGTGGTTTTCACCACAGGCTGCAGGGGGATCTCTGCTTTGATGGCTAGAGCACCTCCTCCCCTTCCTCCTTCATTGACCTTGGTGTCTCCATAGTTTTTTCTCTCACATATTCTCACTCGTCTCTCCCAGCTGCTGTTGCACAGCAGTTTTTACCCTTTCTTAAATATGTTATCATCACAGAGGTGCCACCAGCTTTGCCGACTGGCTTAGTTGTGTCCAGTGGTGAGTCCATTTTGGAGCTGGCTGAAACTGGCTCTGTCCAGCACAGGGACAGCTCCTGATGTCTTAGGGAGGCCACACCTGCAGCCCCTCCCACTACCAAAACATTATCAAGTAAACCGAGTACAACTAAATATATAAGTGAGGTTAGGTGAAGGAATATTTAGACTGCAGATCTTGACAGGACCGAGATACTTAAATTGTCTATGCTAACAAGACATATATGTTTCCAGAAGCAGACCAGCTTAGATAACCTTGCAAGGGAAAATTTATGCATCTATGTACTGTGGACATATCTAGTATAGAAAGCAGCTAAAAAAGCATTGAGGTTGAAAATTAAGAGTTTGGATTCAGGTACCAATAGGGCAGTTAGATAGAGTCTAGGCTCTTAATGGTATTGGTCATACAGAATAATAAAAATGCTAATTACTCTGAAGAAAGAACATGGGGATTCTCAAAATGGGCTCAGATTGTATCCCAAATTTATTAACTATCTTGTACATTCAGATGTTATAATAATATTGTACTGGGTCTGGCTGAGCCAGAATTGGTTTTCCCCTGTAGCAGCCCTCATGGTGCTGTGTTTTATGTTGGGAGCTGGCAGGGTGTTGATAGCACACTGGTGTTGTGGCTACTGCTGAGTAGTGCTTACACAGCACCAAGGCTCTTTCCGACATTTCCCCCCCCACAGTGGGACGGGGTGGGCAAGATCTTGGGAGGGGACACAACCAGGACAGCTGACCCGAACTGACCAAAGGGATATTCCAGACCATATGACGTCTGCTCAGTATAAAGCTGGGAGAAAGGAGGAAGGGGGTGGGGTCACCCTTGGTCCTCCGAGGCAACCACTACGCGTATCGGAGCCCTGCTTCCTGAGAAGGCCCGACATCGCCTGTTCATGGGAAGTAGAGAATAAATCTGTTTGGTTTTTTTTTTTCTTTTGCTTCCACGTGCAGACCTTTGCTTTGCTTTGCTTATATTAAAACTGCTTTTGTTTTACCCACAAGGGTTGTGGTTTTTTTTTTCCTATCTTATTTTCTTTCCCGTCTTTGCCCTGTTGAGAAAAAAAGGGGAAAGTGGGGGGAAGTGATAGAGCAACTTGGTGGGTACCTGGCATTTAGCCAAGGTCAAACCACCACAAATATGAAAGCCATAGGAAAACCTAGGAGAAAGTTCTATTTTCACGATAGGGTCTAAAAACTGTACTTAGGTTGAATAAATATTCATTATCTTAAAAATCTAGTCTTTGTGCTAAATTAGCAGGTGTTCTTTCAAAAGTTAGCATAATTATATATGTAATGCAAGACTATATCAACATACATATGGGTAGTAACTGAGGTTTCACAGGCAAGTGCCATTCTGGCTCTTCCTAGATATTTAGGGCAAATATATATTTATGTATTTTGCAGTTCTATACAGAAGATTATTTAGACAGTTTTGAAAGATTTTATGCTTATCACAGGGAGACTCTGTAGGAGAGCTGAAAACATGCTTTTAAAAATGTTTCCACAGGTGTTTACTAAAACAGAAAGACTAATTAAATTTCTCTGTGTTCCTGCTCCTTTTGTTTATTTTTTTGTGAATATTTTAATTAATAGGTTTATGGTGAGGATTATATTAACAAAATTTAAGTAAATATTAGATAAATCTAATGCAAAATACTAATGCAAAATATAGTTTAGATTTTTAAAAAGCAAATATTTTTGCTAGAAATCTAATTATAAGCTTTCCTGTAATGTATATTTTATTATAAAATAATTAAATCAGAAAATATGTGTATGTACATATGTTTTTGCATTCAGTTAGGGACTACTAACTCCAGGGTTAAATAGCAACTATGCAGAGGCATAGTTTGAATCGCAGAGTCACAGAATCATTTAGGTTGAAAAAGGCCTTTAAGATTATTGAGTCCAGCTATTAACCTAGAACTGCCAAGTCCACCACTAAACCATGTCACTAAGTGCCACATCTACACGCCTTTTAAATACCTCCAGGGATGGTGACTCAACGACTCAGTGAAGAAATTTTTCCTAATGTCCAATCTAAACCTCCCAGGTGCATCTTGAGGCCATTTCCTCTGGTCCTATCACTTCTTCCTTGGGAGAACCTACTGAAACCCACCTGATACAGTCCCCCACAACATTCTTGCCACTAAACCAGAGCGATATGGATTTGAGGGATAGATTGTTAGATGGACAAGGAATTGGTTTGATGGCTGTGTGTCATGTCCTGCTCAGACGAGGGACACAAGTGACTTAGATTTGTAAATCCCCTACGGAGTGGACAACGGTGAGACAAGTCTTGAAGTCCAAAAATTTATTAACTTCCCACAATGTACTAATTGGATACACGATAATTGGATAAGTATATAACAAGTTGTGGCAAGCAATACAGTATTGCATTTCTTAATGGTAGTGAAGGAAAGGGGAAAAAGGAAAGGAGGGAGATGGAGAGAATAGAGAAATAGAGATCACCAGTCTGGGTTCCTGCGTGGATCCCGCCAGCGAGGGTTCAAGGAGGCATCCGTCTTCTTTGTTTCACTTCACTCTCTGCCCCCCCCCCTTGCCCCCCCCAATTTATACACACTTTCCTTGGGTCCGTCCCCTAGGTTGACCCACATACCTACCTATCCCATGTATGGGGAGGAGTAAGGTGTTTCATGGGATGATGTAATTAGCATGATCTTGTTAGTCTTCATTAGCATATTGAGGGGTGTTAACTTTAATATGCATTTCGTGCATAATGAAGCAAAGGTCATTCACCGGACAGATGGCCCTTGAAACTTGACCAGGTGCATCAGAGCAGAACTGTCCTGTCTCCACAGGGCTCCCTCCTCCAGCTGCATCCTGTGTTATTCGGGCAGCCTTATCAGCTTCGACCTCCACACAATCCATCCCATGACTATAGTTTCATTGCTTGCAAGTGTTTGACACATTCCTTAGCTCAGAGGGCCTCCACTCCCCCTGCTAACTTTTATCTCTTTCTCAGGCTGTTTTTCTCAGTCTTTGTTTCTCGCAGGCCTGTTTCTTTCAGGACCTATATTTACAAGTCATCTCTCACACTGTGTCCAAAAAGTTACAGACAAGGGCTCAATGTCCAAGTGGAAATCAGTAACAAGTGGTATCACTCAAGGGTCCATACTGAGAATATTATTCAATATCTTCATCAGTGACATAGACAGTGGGATTGAGTGCACCCTCAGCAAGTCTGCAGATGACACCAAGTTGAGTGGTGCAGTTGACATACCTGAGGGAAGGGATGCCATCCAGAAGGACCTGGACAGGCTTGAGGAATGGGCCCATGTGAACCTCATGAAGTTCAACAAGGCCAAGTGCAAGGTCCTGCACCTGGGTCAGGGCAGTCCCCCGTGTCAGTAGACTGGGGTATGGATGGATTGAGAGCAGCCCTGTGGAGAAGGACTTGGAGGTACTGGTAGATGAAAAGCTAGACATGAGCCAGCAATGTGCACACGAAGCCCAGAAAGCCAACCATATTCCAGCTGCATAAAAAGAAGCATGGCCAGCAGGTCAAGGCAGGTGATTCTCCCCCTCTACTCCCCTCTTGTGAGACCCCACCTGTAGTTCTGCATTCAGCTCTGGGGTCCTCAGTACAAGAAAGACATGAACCTGTTGGAGTGGGTTCAGAGGGCCACAAAAATGGTGAGATCTGGAACACCTCGCCTATGAAGAAAGGCTAAGAGCGTCAGGGTTGTTCAGCCTGGAGGAGAGAAGGATCTAGGGAGACCTTATTGTGGCCTTTCAGTACTTAAAGGGGTCTTATAAGAAACATGGAGAAATACTTTTTACCAGGGCCTGCAGTGACAGGACAAGAGGCAAAGGTTTTAAACTGAAAGAGGGTAGATTTAGATTGGACATAAAGAAGAAATTTTTTTATGATGAGGGTGGTGAGGCACTGGAACAGGTTGCCCAGAGAATTTGTGGATGCCCCATCATTGGAAGTATTCAAGGTCAGGTTGGATGGGGCTCTGAGCAACCTGATCTAGTGAAAGATGTCCCTGCCCATGGCACGGATGCTGGACTAGATGACCTTTAAAGGTCCCTTACAACCCAAACCTTATTATGATTCTGTGAAATCATTAGACCTTTTAATTCCCTTAGACACTGCCCTTTGCATATGCTGATATTAAAGCCTGTATTTCAAGTGTTGGGATGTGCTGTGACATTGTTAGGTAGATCAAAGGATGCAGGAAAATTAGACACTGCACAATTTCTAAAGAAGACAGAGAATCTTGAACCTGGATCATGACATGTAACAGAATTTTTTTCTAATAATTTGGATTTTCAAATATATTTAAATATAATTCTTTATTGATAATTTCTCTTATGGGTTTGAAATCTTATATAAAAATTTGTCTTGTTTTTTAAAACCCCTCCTTTCACCTTTTAGAAAAGAAATAATCATATTTGTTTCTCTCTAATATAAACATAATTAACATCAGTGGTATATGAAATTATTTATGTCTGTAAAGAGAGCTTCACAATTAAATCATAGATTTGCTACTAGGCAGTTTGAAGATGTGAGCTTTGCTTGCAAGACAATGGGTTTATATTCTATATTCCATAGATTCTCATTATATGTCTTGTCAGCAAAATTATATTAGACAATCTTACTATTTGTATCAGCTCATTTAATCTTATTTATAAGACAAAATTGTCCTTGATGTTATGCTTCTACTCATTACCAGAAATCATTTTTCTCTAGCATATTAATATTAAAGTTTATGTATGGTAACTTTTAAAAAAATATTTCCCATTAACAGCATCTACTGGTTTAGTGACTCATTTTATTTTCTTGTATTTTCTGGAAGATATTCCTTCTCTTTTTAAGAAATACAAAAATAATTTGGTTACAACTCAACTCAGAGGTTGATTCTATAGGCTGTGAAGCTTCCATTTAAACCACTGATCTGGACAGGAGATGCAAGATTGGGTACCTTTTATCAGCTTCTGAACTATGCTCTTTTGTACTGAAACTTTATAAAATAACATTAATTAAGACTTCAAATGTAATGGAAAACTGCTAATTGAGAAATAAAAGAGAGCAAGGAAGAGAGAGAAAGAGTTAGAACACAGTCAGTTCCTTCTGTAACATGCCATATCAACTTCAACCCACAAAATGACAGATGCTTTGGTGCATACCACCATCCTAGAAATGTATTACCTAGAAAAATATTAAGCAATAACTACATATGTAGAATATGCTATCAATTGCAGGTTTACAACTCAAGGAATAATTATAAGGAATAAAAAGTAAGTTCAGATTTCATTTTAACAAAATTAAAAATACTTCAATTTCAAATTGAACAATAAATTTACTGTCCTTGAATAGCCAAATCTCAGAGAATATAATGCATATGTATTGCCAGATCATTCTAAATTGAATATTTGAAATCTTGAAGCCTACTTACAAAATAGGAAATAATGGAACATGTAGTTGTGTTGGTGCATTTTGGGAAATACAGTAACTTTTATTAATGTAAAAATGTAAACCTCATTAAAAAATATATTTCTTATTACCATCTTCTCAAGGATATTTTAACTAAAGTTTGAATTTCAGACCTTTGTAAATTATTTGTGACCAGTTCAACATATTTGTTATTGGTCATTGTGGTTTAGTACAGTAAACATTTTCACTATTACCTGTTTGTTTCAGTGATCTACTCCGGCTAGTCTTCAGTTTATATTTCCACCTAAAAGGGCCAAATTATATACTCATTTAGGTCCACCCAACCCCATTGTGGTGGTTTAGTCCCTGCCGCGGTCTGAGACCACGCGTCCGCTGCCCCTCCCCCAAAAAGGGAGTGAAATACAAAGCCCCGGGGCTGAGATAAGGAAAGGTTTAATACAACAGTGCAACAGCAACACAACAAACAACAACAATAATAATAACAGTAATAACAATGAACAGAGCAAGATATCTACCAATACAGCAGTGGGAACAGAGCGATGGCATAACACACGTGTTAACCGACAGTCTCGAGCTCCATGCTAATGGGCGCCAGGATGTGACGTCAACATGGTATATGAATAACCCGGCTAGAGCTTCCCCCCCACTGCTGGGGAAACTTAACCCTATCCTGGCTAAACCAGGACATAATCCACCCCTTTAGTCTATATGATGTGCATCACATCCAGCTGCCATTTAGCAATTAGCATTGACAAAGAAAAATTAACAAAAGCACAGTATAACTCACGGTGTGTTTTCACCCACAATCAAGTCCCCTTGTGGTACGCATCGGACCTCTCCATCCTTCTGCATCACCCACCAGGTGCACCCAGGTCCTTGAGCAAAGACAATGCCGTGGATGGGTTTGCCTTTGCCCGGTGCAGGACTAACCCAGACCATTTTTCCCAGCAGGTCCCTCATGCGCACCACAGGGACTTTATCCCCGTCTACAACACGTGGAAGTTTTGACTGAGCCGGGCCAGCTCGATTGGCAGATCCTCTTGTGTTCACTAACCAAGTGGCCTTTGTCAGATGTGTGTCCCAGTGTTTGAAGGTTCCACCCCCCATCGCTCTCAATGTAGTTTTTAACAGTCCATTGTAGCGCTCGATCTTCCCGGAGGCTCGTGCATGGTAGGGGATGTGGTAGACCCACTCGATGCCATGTTCTTCTGCCCAGGCATCTATGAGGTTATTTCGGAAGTGAGTCCCATTGTCCGACTCAATCCTCTCTGGGGTGCCGTGTCGCCACAGGACTCGCTCTTCAAGGCCCAGGATGGTATTCCGGGCGGTGGCGTGGGACACTGGATAAGTTTCGAGCCATCCAGTGGTTGCTTCCACCATTGTGAGCACGTGGCGCTTGCCTCGGCGGGTCTGTGGCAGTGTGATGTAGTCGATCTGCCAGGCCTCTCCATATTTATATTTCATCCATTGATCTTCATTCCGCTGGGGCTTCACCTGTTTGTCTTGTTTGATCGCAGCACACGTCTCACATCCATGGATGATCTCTGCGATGGTGTCAATGGTGAGGTCCACCCCTCGATCTCGAGCCCACCTGTGTGTTGCATCTCTGCCTTGGTGGCCCGAGGTCTCATGGGCCCACCGGGCTATGAACAGTTCACCTTTACGCTGCCAGTCCAAGTCCACCAGAGCCACTTTGATCTTAGCAGCCTGGTCTGCCTGCTGGTTGTGTTGATGTTCATCAGTGGCTCGACTCTTGGGTATATGGGCGTCCACATGGTGCACCTTCACAACGAGGTTCTCCACCCGGGCTGCAATATCCTGCCATACTTCAGCGGCCGAGACAGGTCTGCCCTTGCGTTGCCAGTTGTTCTGTTTCCATTGCTGCAACCACATCCACAGGGCACTTGCCACCACCCATGAGTCAGTGTCAAGAATATTCAGATTTTATTAACTGAGCCAACTAATAACATACAAATCCCCTTTGTTAATTTTACCATACCTATCTGCAGGCAACAGGGTGCCAGTTACTCTCCTCCTTTTAATGCTTTCCTTTTTTCCATCCCCGCATTCCAGCACCCAAAAGGGAACAGAGAAACATTTGCAGTCAAAATTAAACAAAAAGCCAAAACTTTTGGCTAAGGCATGCATAATATCTTCATGCAAACCAAACAAAAATACAAAGTAGCTATCTTACTCCATCTTCAGAGGAATCAGGCATTCTTTTTATTATGTTCTGTTAGCTAAATATAACACACATACACACTATGCACAGGTTCCTTAACTGCACCATGTAATCATAAAATCATAGAATCATAGAATGGTTTGGCTTGGAAGGGACCTTAAAGATCATCTAGTTTCAACACCCCCACCATGGGCAGGGGCACCTTCTACTAGACCAGGTCACTCAAAGCCCCATCCAACCTGGCCTCGAACACTTCCAGGGAGGGGGCAGCCACAACCTCCCCGGGCAACCTGTGCCAGTGTCTCACCACTGTCACAGTACAGAACTGCTTCCTTACATCTAACCTAAATGTACCCTTTTTCAGTTTAAAACCGTTACCCCTTGTCCTATCCCTACACTCCCCGATAAAGAGTCCTTCCCCATCTTTCCTGTAGGCCCCCTTTAAGTACTGGAAGGCCGCTATAAGGTCTCCCTGGAGCCTTCTCTTCTCTAGGCTGAACAACTCCAACTCACACAGGCTGTCCTCATAAGGGAGGTGCTCCAGCCCCCTGATCATCTTCGTGGCCCTCCTCTGGACTCACTCAAGCAGGTCCATGTCTTTCTTATGTTGGGGGCCCCAGAGCTGGGCACAGTACTCCAGGTGGGGTCTCATGAGAGTGGAGTAGAGGGGGAGAATCGCCTCCCTCGACCTGCTGGCCACACTTCTCTTGATGCAGCCCAGGATACGGTTGGCTTTCTGGTCTGTGAGCGCACATTGCTGGCTCATATCCAGATTTCCATCCACTAATACCCCCAAGTTCTTCTCCGCAGGGCTGCTCTCAATCCACTCATCGCCCAGCCTGTATCCATGTTTGGGATTGCCCTGACCCATGTGCTGGACCTTGCACTTGGCCTTGTTGAACTTCATGAAGTTTGCACTGGCCCACCTCTCTAGCCTGTCAAGGTGCACCTTCAAGTTCCTTAGATGTTTTTGAACCTGATCTTCTCCTACAGTGGGTGGTTCTTCCTTCTCCCAGTCCCTGCCTGTCAGTCTCGGTCCAGCCGGGGCCGGGGCAACGTGCAGAAGAAAAACAAACTCACACCAGTTTGTTGAAGGGGGGGCATTGCCAAGAGCAAATGCCGCCACACTGTGTGCCAGCTCCCAATTTATTCCCACTTGTTTACATAGGTTTGTTTTTACTTCTACATCCTACTGACCTTCAGGTTTTATCTGTTTACTGCTCACACGCTCACCACGCATTCTGCAGGTGGTGTTCCAACCTGCTGTTTCTGACGCTCGCAACACGGGGTTCCGAATGTTGCCTCAGTTTCCCACAATCATTCTTCTAACCTCAAGGCCAGTTTACATTTTGCTAACCACCAGTTCTTAATTCCCACACCTGCCTTTACATTCTGCGTCTTGGGCACTGTGGCTGGAGCATCTGCAGGTGAAGACTGAGGCAAAAATGTTGTTGAGTACCTCAGCTTTCTCCATATCCCGGCTGACCAAGTCTCCCTTTTCCTTCCAGAGAGGGCCCATGTTTTCCCTAGTCTTCCTTTTATCACTGATGTACCTGTAAAAGCTTTTTTTGTTGCCCTTGATGTCCCTGGCCAGATTTAATTCTATGTATGTTAGATTTTACTTCAACAATGAATATTTCTTGAGTCTGACCTGGACTCTGATGGCAAGAATCCTGAGGTCTTTTAACAAAGCACTGGCTCAACCAGGACATGGACCTGGGCAACTCGCTCTAGTTGACCCTGCTCGAGGAGGGGGAGGGTTGGACCAGATGACCTCCAGAGGTCCCTTCCAATTTCAACCATTCAGTGATTCTGTGATTCAAGGGTGACCACAGAACCACCCTTTCAGAGAGAGGCACTGACAGTCAGCACGCTGTCCTGCATTGTCTGCAGGGAGAGTGCAAGAATTGCAAGGATTTACTGCTCTCCTAATACTGCTGATTCATTGACAAAAATGAAATTAAATTGTACAATATTAGAACTATTAATAGCCCTCTACCCCTGTTGCAGACTGCAATATTTCTGAAGACATTTCCATTGGTGACAGAAACAGATCATCTACCAAACTCTCTGACCAACACTGGATCAAACACTGGGAAGGTATCTGGAGACTGCAATCAACAAAATTAGGGAATTATTCAGTTTTTAACTGTGTTCACAAAAACTGTTCTTCCTTCTTGTTCAATGATTGTCTAAGTAAACTGCAGAAACTGTCCTGGGAGTAAGGATTCTCACCTCTACAGTAAATGCCCTGATCACTAGTCCACAGGGTCCTATTCCCTTTTGTATATACTTTTCCAGGAATCTGGCATATGTTTCTGCATAGCAATAGTTTCAGATGCTGGGGGGGGGAGGGGGGGGTGAACGGGGACGGGGACACAACACATCTATCTTTCAGCTAGCCAAGACTCTTCTGTCCCTGAAGTATGTGGAAAGAAAGCAACTAGAGCTGTATTTTTGAAAGGGTCTGATTCTGTGTAATATATTCTGAGAATATTTACCACGAGTGGTAGAGGGAACCTAAATGGAAATATGCCTAGTTTCTATAGTGCAGTGGAACTTAAGTCAGGAGATGTCAAATTGGGCTGTGTGGTGCTTGACAAAATGTTGAGTCAAAATGAAACATACCTATCAGTTCATAGCTGCCAGCAGCTGAAAGTAGATATTTTAGATCACAATATTCTGCTTAGTACTTCAGCTCCAACCAAGTTATTCATTAGGTACCTACATCCTTTACTAGATCTAGCCCATATAGTTTATATAATATTTTGAAGAATTAAAATGATTGATATTGTGATAGCTCAGGAAGTATCAGGGCTTCATTGTGCCAAGCTCTTCCAGACAGGTAGATGAAAGACTCTGATCCATAAAGTTTGTCATCTGAAGAGACAAGGCATTAGTAGAACTGCAACAGATAAAGCTGAAAAAACAAACAAGAAAGATGTAACAAAAGCCCACAACATTTGTCCACACTGGAGGATTGACAGTTGATCTCATATGGCATGAATAAGGGGACAAAGAAAGGAGGCTCTTGGCCAGAGCACTAACTGTTGTGTCCAGAGGAGGGCAACAAAGCTGGTGACAGGGCTGGAAGGCATGTCCTATGAGGAGCGGCTGAGGACTCTGGGTTTGTCTAGTTTGGAGAAAAGGAGGCTGAGGGGAGACCTCACTGCTCTCTACAGCTTCCTGAGGAGGGGAAGTGGAGAGGGAGGTGCTGATCCCTTCTCCCAAGGATCCAGTGACAGGATATGTGGAAATGGTTCAAAGCTCTGTCAGGGGAGGTTCAGATGTGACATTTGGAAACATTTCATAGAATCATAGAAGCATTTAGGTTGGAAAAGAACTTTAAGATCATCAAGTCCAACCGTAAACCTAACACTGCCAAGTCCACTACTAAACCATGTCCCTAAGTGCTACATCTGCACATCCTTTAAATACCTCCTGGGATGGTGACTCAACCACTTCCCTGGGCAGCCTGTTCCAATGCTTGACAACCCTTTCGGTGAAGAAATTCTTCCTAATATCCAATCTAAACCTCCCCTGGCACAACTTGAGGCTGTTTCCTCTCACTTGTTACCTGGGAAAAAACCTCCTTTCAGGTAGTTGTAGAGAGTGATAAGGTCTCCTCTCAGCCTCTTCTCTAGACTAAACAATACCAGTTCCCTCAGCTACTCCTCATAGGAATTGTTCTCTAGACCCTTCTCCAGCTTCATTGCTCTTCTTTGGATGCACTCCAGCACCTCAATGTCTTTCTTGTAGTGAGGGGCTCAAACTTAAACACAGTATTTGAGGTGTGGCCTCACCAGTGCCAAGGACAGGGGGACAATCACCTCCCTAGTCCTGCTGGCCACACTGTTCCTGATACAATTTCTTTAATGAGAGGGTGGTAGAACACTGGAACAGGCTTCCTAGAGAGGTCATCAATGCCCCAAGCCTGTCAGTGTTTGAGGCATTCAGACAATGCCCTTAATAACATGCTTACACATTTGGTCACCCTTAAGTGGTCAGGCAGTTGGACTAGATGTTCATTGTAGTTCCCTTCCAACTGAAAATATTCTATTCTATTCTATTCTATTCTATTCTATTCTATTCTATTCTATTCTATTCTACTCTATTCTATTCTTACAATCACTATCAAAGTTAGTGTAAAAAGCTTTCCTAGCATCAATAAACAGTTAATATATTAGAAAATAGAGGACGTAAGCTCACTGTTGTTCTTCAGTCTCAACTTGCATTTCTGTGGCTGTGTGGTGGTTTGACCTTGGCTAAATGCCAGGTACCCACCAAGTCGCTCTATCACTTCCCCCCACTTTCCCCTTTTCTTCTCAACAGGGCAAAGACGGGAAAGAAAATAAGATAGGAAAAAAAAAAAACACAACCCTTGTGGGTAAAACAAAAGCAGTTTTAATATAAGCAAAGCAAAGCAAAGGTCTGCACGCGGAAGCAAAAGAAAAAAAAACCGAACAGATTTATTCTCTACTTCCCATGAACAGGCGATGTCGGGCCTTCTCAGGAAGCAGAGCTCCAATACGCATAGTGGTTGCCTCGGAGGACCAAGGGTGACCCCACCCCCTTCCTCCTTTCTCCCAGCTTTATACTGAGCAGACGTCATATGGTCTGGAATATCCCTTTGGTCAGTTCGGGTCAGCTGTCCTGGTTGTGTCCCCTCCCAAGATCTTGCCCACCCCATCCCACTGGGGGGGGAGGGGTGAAATGTTGGAAAGAGCCTTGGTGCTGTGTAAGCACTACTCAGCAGTAGCCACAACACCAGTGTGCTATCAACACCCTGCCAGCTCCCAACATAAAACACAGCACCATGAGGGCTGCTGCAGGGGAAAACCAATTCCGGCTCAGCCAGACCCGGTACAGTCTCCACCCCTTATTCCATACCATTTACGTCATGCCCAGGTCCCACATAACACTCATTTATCCATTCCATAATCTTTCTTCACTCCTCCAGATGTTCAGTGACTTGGCTCCCATCTGTCAAGATGGATGTTCAGGACAGGAGCAGTATGTTTGACTGTTGGACTCCAACACCAGCTACGTTTGGGTCATTATTGCACGTATCTGGTTCACTCTTCGTCATTCCTACTTCCTCCATCACTTTCTGCAACATACAAATCACCCCACAGATTATTTCCCCCCCAAGGTTAAATGTCCTTGAGGCACACACTGAGTAGCCACATACTCCCACATTACCCACCAAGTACATCCAGGTCCCTGAGCAAAAACAATCCCACGAGTGGGCTTGCCTTTTCCCAAGGGAGGAGCAATCCATACTGCCTTCCCCAGCCATTTCCCTGTGTGTACTACAGGGACCTTATCTCCTCCCACAGTATGAAGGGGTTTTGTTTGGGCAGGAACAGGACGGTTAACAGATCCTCTGGCGTTAATTAGCCCAGTGGCTTCTGCTAAATTTATATCCGAGTGCTTCCATCCCCCATTGTCCAATGCTCTCAACATAGTCTTCAACAGTCCATTGTATCTTTCAATCTTTCCAGACGCTTGTGGGTAATAAGGGATGTGATACACCCACTCAATGCCGTGTTTCTTTGCCCAGGAGTTTATGAGATTATTTTGAAAATGGGTCCCATTATCTGATTCAATTCTTTCAGGAGTACCATGTCGCCATAAAATTTGCCTTTCAAGACCTAAGATGGTATTTCGGGCAGCGGCATGATTTACAGGGTACGTTTCAAGCCAACCAGTAGTTGCTTCCACCATGGTGAGTATGTAGCGCTTGCCTTGGCGTGTTCGTGGCAATGGTCCAATATAGTCAATTTGCCAGGCCTCACCATATCGAAAACTCAGCCATCGCCCTCTGTTCCAGGGAGACTTTACTCGTGTGGCTCGCTTGATTGCAGCACATGTTTCACATTCATGAGTGACCTGTGAGATGGCCTCCATGGTCAGGTCCACCCCTCGATCACGAGCCCATCTGTACATTGCATCTCTCCCGAGATGCCCGGATGTTTCATGGGCCCATCGAGCTACAAATAGCTCACCCTTGCACTCCCAGTCCAGGTCCACACGAGCCACTTCAATTTTGGCAGCCTTGTCTACTTGCTCATTGTTTTGATGTTGTTCGGTGGCATGGCTATTGGGCACGTGAGCATTTACATGACGTACCTTTAGAGCCACGTTTTCCACTCGGGCAGCGATGTCCTGCCACAATGCAGCAGCCCAGATGGGTTTACCTCTGCGCTGCCAATTGGTCTTCTTCCACTCCTGTAGCCACCCCCACAGGGCATTAGCCACCATCCAGGAGTCAGTGTAGAGATACAGTACTGGCCACTTTTCTCATTCAGCAATCTTTAGGGCTAGTTGGATCGCTTTTCCTTCTGCAAACTGACTTGATTCGCCCTCTCCTTCAGTGGCCTCAATGACTTGTCTTGTGGGACTCCACACAGCAGCTTTCCACTTTCGATGGTTTCCTACCACACGACAGGATCCATCAGTAAACAGAGCATACCGCCTTCCATCTTCTGGTAACTCGTTATATGGCAGTGCCTCTTGGGCACGACCCACCTCCTCAGGGAATGCTCCAAAATCTCTATTTTCTGTCCAGTCCATGATCTCTTCCAGGATCCCTGGACGGTTGGGTTTTCCCAGTGGAGCTCGTTGCGTGATTAACGCTACCCATTTACTCCAGGTAGCACTGGTTGCATGGTGCGTAGAAGGGATGTTTCCTTTGAACATTCAATGTAATACAGGCAATCGCGGTGCCAAGAGGAGCTGTGCTTCTGTACCAACAACTTCGGAAGCAGCTCGAATCCCCTCATATGCTGCTAGTATGTCCTTTTCAGTCGGAGTGTAGTGGGCTTCTGATCCTCGATATCCCTGGCTCCAAAATCCTAATGGTCGACCCCGAGTTTCACCTGGTATCTCCTGCCAGAGGCTCCATGTGAGGACATGCTCCCCAGTTGATCTGTAAAGTACATTTTGCACAGCTGGTCCTGTCCGAACAGGCCAAGAGCTACCGCCCGAGCTATCTCCTGTTTGATGTGCTCAAAGGCTTGTTGTTGCTCAAGACCCCACTCAGAATGGTTCTTCTTTTGGGTTACTTGATAGAGAGGGCTCACCAGCTGACTGTAACCTGGAATATGCATTCTCCAAAATCCCACAAGTCCTAAGACAGTTAGTGTTTCCTTCTTGTTGGTCGGTGGAGACATAGCGGCTATCTTGTTGACAACATCCACAGGCCCATGACGGCATCCATCTTGCCATTTTATTCCCAAGAACTGAATCTCTTGTGCTGGTCCTTTGACCTTGCTTTTCTTTATGGCAAACCCAGCTCTCAGAAGAATCTCAATTACTCTTTGTCCTTTCTTGAACACTTCTTCTGCCTCGTTGCCCCACACAATGATGTCATCGATGTACTGTAGAAGTTCAGGGGCATCACCCTCTTCCAGTGCAGTTTGAATTAGTCCATGACAAATAGTGGGGCTGTGCTTCCACCCCTGGGGCAGTCGATTCCAGGTATATTGGACACCCCTTCACGTGAAAGCAAACTGTGGCCTGCACTCTTCTGCCAAAGGAATTGAAAAGAATGCATTGGCAATGTGGATTGTGGCGTACCACTTGGCTGCCTTTGACTCCCGTTCATATTGGAGCTCTAAGACATCTGGTACAGCAGCACTCAATGGTGGCGTCACTTCGTTCAGGCCACGATAGTCTACTGTCAACCTCCACCCTCTGTCAGACTTTCACACTGGCCATATTGGCCTATTAAAAGGCAAACGTGTCTTACTGATGACACCTTGGCTTTCCAGTTGATGAATCAGATCTTGAATGGGAGCCAGAGAGTCTCGGTTTGTGCGATACTGCCGTCGGTGCACGGTCCTCGTAGCAATTGGCACCTGTTGTTCTTCAACTCGCAACAGTCCTACAACAAAAGGATCTTCCGAGAGGCCAGGCAGATTAGACAACTGTTTGACCTTCTCTGTGTTCACACTGGCCACACCAAAAGCCCATCGGTATCCTTTTGGGTCTTTGAAATACCCCCTCTTGAGGTAGTCAATGCCCAAGATACAAGGGGCTTCTGGACCAGTTACAATGGGATGTTTTTCCCACTTGTCCCTGGTCAAGCTAACCTCGGCCTCCAGTACTGACAGTTCTTGACATCCCCCTGTCACTCCTGAGATCCAGATAGGTTCTGCCCCTCTATAACTTGATGGCATTAATGTACACTGTGCCCTGGTGTCGATTAAAGCCTGGTACTTCTGTGTGATGTGCCAGGCCATCGAATCCACACTGTCCAATACACCCGATCATCCCTTTCCTCCTCCTGGCTGGAGGCAGGGGCCCTCTATTCCTGTTCTTGGTCGGAGTATTCACTGTCTGACCCTTGCCGTGCCAGGCCAGAGATTCCTTCATCAGGGTCAAGGGAGGTGATCTCAGTCTTCCTGTATCTGGGAGATCGCTGATTACTTTCTTGTGGTTTCACACCAGCTACATTAACAACCTTCTTGGATGTCTTCTTCTTGGCAGGGGCCTTTCCTCACAGTTCATGTACACGAGCTTCCAACTTGAAGGTGGGTTGGCCATCCCACTTCCTCATGTCCTCCCCCTGGTCACGCAGGAGGAACCAAAGTTCGCCACGTGTCATGCGCCTGGGTTTCCCTTTCCCTCTGACTGGGGAGGAAGAGAACTGATTTCTTGGGGTGCTCCTGACATCCAGGGCGCTCGCCTGTAGAGATGAGGAGGTACCAAGACTCTCTTCAAAGTTCTGAAGCCAGGAAGAGACTGCCTCCACAGTTGGTGTACATCTTAGTCCTTCTCCCACATCCATTTCTGGGTAGTACATCGCAGCCAAGCCGGCAGAATACGAGGATGGCGCACCTTTAATCACCTTCCTCCACATGGCCCGTGTGCACAGGACATCCTCTGGATTTTTAGGGGCTTCATCATTATCTGGATCACCATAGATGACTTCCAGCACTGCTAGTTCTCTCAGGTACTGGACACCTTCATCTGCAGTAGTCCACTTCCCTGGGGAGTTGTCCGTAAGATCTTCCTTGAAAGGATATCTTGCTCTAACACTTGAAAGGAGCCATCTCCACAGACTGCAAATTCCTGTCTCTTTTCCAATTCCCCTTTCAATTCCTCGATCTCTAGCAAGGGAACCCAGCTGTTGGGCTTCCTTACCTTCCAGCTGCTGAGCATCAGCCCCATTATCCCAGCATCGAAGCAGCCAGGCAGCAATCCGCTCACCCGGCTGGCAGCTATAGTCTTTCCGCAGATCTCGCGGTTCTGATGACGTCAGGGACCGGGTAGTTTCTGCCTCCTGTTTGAGTTCTGTTATTCCCTCTTCTGACCCCTTTGCTGAAGGACCCGCTTCTTCCTCTTCTTTCTCCTCCCTTATTAATCGAGGGTATGGGCCTGTTGTTCACCTTGTCCACTGTTTCTTTTTTACTACTGGGGCAATCTCTGCTGTTGTTGTTTTTGTTTGAGTTCCCATTTCCACCACAGTCCTTTGAGAGCACTGAACTGCAGCTCGATAAGCATAGGCCAGGCCCCAGTACAGCGCTAGGAGTTGCTGATTTTCACTGGGATAGACAAGGCACCCTTCTATCAGGTGTTGTGTCAGTTTTGCGGGGTTGCTTGCCTGTTCAGGGGTAAGATCCCAGGCTACAGGAGGTGATAACCGTCCTAGGAATCTGCCCAAATCCTTCCACTCCCCCTGCCACCCAGGGACAGGCCGTCTCAGGGCACATTTTGGTATTCTCTCACCCAAAATTTGCCTTCTCTTACACCAAAAACATACCAAGCTCCACACAGCCCACAATAGGCGAACAGCATTAATGAACAGTATCAAAGAGCTAACATAAGGGTGAATAAGTATCTCGGGATCCTGCAGAATAAAACCACTCATGATGTTCCCAATTTCTTCCAGCATGTTCCCGAGCTTAGCAAAATAAAGATAAGCAGCTGTGGTGGTGCAATTCTTACACCCTCCGCCCCTCTTTGTTGGGCTGCTTGGTGCTAAGTGCGATTCCACCCACATCCCCTGAGCTATACACCAGTCTGTGGAGATAAGGACTGATAATGTTAACGAGCCTGGCTCCTGCCCCTCCCGATTGCTCAGAAACGGCTATAACGGCCCATCGTCCCCTAAGGGCCTGGCACACCTGTGCCTGGGATGTGGTCAAATGGGAACAAGAACAGAGTTGCACATTCATCAAATTCTTGTGTAACTGCTGGAAGGCACCAGAAGGTATTTGACAAAAGTCAGTTATCTTGGACCCTATAAACTGCGATCACAATGGAGACCCTTTGAGGTCTCCTGGATCACAGCGGGCCTGTGACCAGCATCTCCCCTGAGCTGGGACGCCTCTCAGGTACCAAACCCTTAAGCTGTCGTCTGCTCCAGATGGAAGGCCAGGGCAAAGTCCACCCGCTCGAGTCTCAATTATCGTCCGTTGAAGAATGCCAAGGCATTGTGAGTATTTGCTCTAAACTCGAGAGGGAAATTTTCTTTGAGCTAGCTTCTCTTTCACCCGTTCTTTCTCTGTTTATTGCGGGGTGGGGGAGGTGGTGGTGGTGTACGTACCCTTGTTTCTGTGTGTGTTTGTCCATATTGTGTTTATTCTACTGAATCCAAACACCTTTGTTTCTGTGTGTTTGTCCATTTTGTGTATGCGCATATATATATATATAAAAAAATTAAGGTACCGTTAAGGAAGTTAGTGTGAATCTTGTCATTTTAGAATCAGTGAATAAGTCGCTTTTCTTTCTTTCAGTATTTCTGAATTATTTTGTAATAATAAATTGCTGTTAGTTATTAATAAATGTAGATTTCTTACTAAATCATTACCATGTCAATACTTTCATCCGCGACAGCAGCACAATCAACAAACCCGTGACCAGCACAAGAGCTTCTCGCTTAATAACTGCTATAGCTATAGCACACTTGAAATAAAACTGCTGTTGTCGAGCCCCACGTTGGGCGCCAAAAAAGACTGTGGTGGTTTGACCTTGGCTAAATGCCAGGTACCCACCAAGTCGCTCTATCACTTCCCCCCCTTCCCCCTTTTTTTCTCAACAGGGCAAAGAGGGGAAAGAAAATAAGATAGGAAAAAAAAAAACACAACCCTTGTGGGTAAAACAAAAGCAGTTTTAATATAAGCAAAGCAAAGCAAAGGTCTGCACGCGGAAGCAAAAGAAAAAAAAAAACATATTTATTCTCTACTTCCCATTAACAGGCGATGTCGGGCCTTCTCAGGAAGCAGGGCTCCAATACGCGTAGTGGTTGCCTCGGAGGACCAAGGGTGACCCCACCCCCTTCCTCCTTTCTCCCAGCTTTATACTGAGCAGACGTCATATGGTCTGGAATATCCCTTTGGTCAGTTCGGGTCAGCTGTCCTGGTTGTGTCCCCTCCCAAGATCTTGCCCACCCCGTCCCACTGTGGGGGGGGAAATGTCGGAAAGAGCCTTGGTGCTGTGTAAGCACTACTCAGCAGTAGCCACAACACCAGTGTGCTATCAACACCCTCTCAGCTCCCAACATAAAACACAGCACCATGAGGGCTGCTACAGGGGAAAACCAATTCCGGCTCAGCCAGACCCAGTACAGGCTGCTTAACCTTTATAAAGACAGAAGCATCCAGGTCCAATGCTTTTAATTACAAGTGGCATTTTGAAGCCTTCTGTGGTCTGCACTTAATGAAAAAAGTTACTTCATTTTGGACTTTGGCAGCATGGATGCTCTCTGTAAAAGGTAGACTGCAAATTAGCTTCCATCCTGCCTTAATAATAGGTTCAGTGTGCGAGGCATTGGCCTGTCAGCCTTGCACAGCCTCTGAGAAAGAGCTAGGCTTTGATGAAAAACAGGCCTTGGAAGAAAGATAAGAGGCTGTTGAGTTATGCCAAGGTGGCAGGGAGAAACAACGGACAGCTGCAACACTGAACCGTGGAAAAGTACTAAGCTGTGAGAAGTTGCTACCGCGAGAACAGCGCGTGATCAAGAGGGTGATTGGTCTGCACAGTGCATGTTAGAGTGGTCTTATGCTGATAGGAGAAAAGGTTGATAGCTGTCTAATTGCTGATTTGTTAACTATGAAGTAAGAGCTTTACCGACAGCATCCGAGAGCATAAGTATGTACCGTTGTAACAATAAACTCTCTTTTTTCTGGATTTCATCTGGAGTCCGTGCCTCAGTTGCCACAAATGGTGCCCCGTGTGTGCGGGAAATAAGCGTGACCAACTTGGATCACTCCGGTGGCAACCCCCACAGAACTGAAGTAGCTGCTGAAAGGAAGCAGAAGTCGGCATCAATCACCGTTGCAGGGTGAGCAAGGTGAGCTGTGGGGAAGCGATGGGTAGGTCGATACCCTCGGAAGAAAAGTCAGTGCTTGCACTGATGGAAAGACTGTTAGCTAAATATAAGGTGCATATTAACCTGCGTGCCTTGAAGGGAATTTTAAACTGGGTAGCAGCCGCGGTTACTATATTCACTGTTCTGATATGGGATACAGCAGGAGTAAGACTGTGGGACTGTGCAACCCGAGGGAATGAGGTTGCGGCAGAACTCTTACCGACATGGAGAACTCTTTTTGAGATAGTAAAAAGACACAATAATGAACGCGGCCAGACTGTTAACACAGAGAATGAGAACCCAGAGGGCAAGGACGCATATTTTGAACCCCGGGAGCAAGATTTATATGCTGGGTCTCTAGACTGTGATAATCTTTTAGACCCTGACACTGTAAATCCTAAAAGAGACTCTGGCCTGTGTCCTCCCTTAGCTGGGGATGATCCGTGGGTAAAAGTGAGGCAAGAAGCCTTGGCGCAAGGGGATATGGACATGGCGAGAAAGATTGTTGCTCCTGTAATCTATGAGCCGGGACGTCAGCCACGTTGGGAAGGACTGCATTTTTCTGTTATTAAAGAACTACAGAAAAGCGTTAATGAGGACGGGCTTCAAAACTCATTTACAACAGGTATACTGGAGACAATCGCTCATGGATATCAATTGGTCCCGTGGGATTGGCTGGCACTTTTAAAAATGGTACTAACGCCGGCACAGTATTCTATCTGGAAACCGAGTGTGTGGATCTCTGTACTCAGCATTCGCGCCCCCCACTGTGGCAGGTGCATCCACCCAATGAAAGCAGAGCTTCTTGGCTGCTGAAGTGCAGCAGCTCCTGACTGCCTTTGTTCTCAGGGCTTCGCAGTAATTGGGGCCTTTGGCCAAAGGGAGCCGCTATTGACTACAGGTCAGATTCGGCCTGGGTATAAATGGAGTCCCCTGGGGGAGCCATTTGGAGCTTGTCCCCTGGAGCTGCATGCTGCGGTCGAGGACTCTCCCCTTGGGTCGGGACGCTGCCCTGAGCAGGTCCTCGAGGTTGAGAGCCCTCACTTGTCAGGTGAGTGTAGAGCATTTTGGGTTGTCGTTAAACCCTAGGGAGTGAAGTTTTGTTTGCGTTTGGGGTTGCCGTTAAACCCCTGGGGAGTGGGGCTTTGTAAAGTGTTTTGGGTTGTTGTTAAACCCCAGAAAGTTATTCTGTTCTCCTCTTGTGGACATCCGAATCTGTAACTTATGGAGAGCTGGTTGGTGGTTTTATTAAAAAATAAATTTATTTTTTTAAATTGGTGGTGGGTTGCTCATTTGGAAGCCTCCGTAACGCCCGGGTCCTCCCCGAGCCCCCCCCGCCGCGGGGCGACCGCCTGTGGCTGAGCCCGGCACCACGCTCTCGGCCCGCGCCCCCCAACACCACAAGCGGCAGTTTTTACAGAAGCTGCTGACTCTGGGATGCAGCGTCCCTTGTCTGCCAACACCACATAATCAATAAGCAATGGCTTCATATGGTCTTAATGGTGTTTTGATGTTTGTAGTATTTGTCATTTTATGTTGTGCGAGTAATAAGTGTAAGGGGCCCCTTTGTGTGGGTGTGTGATTGTTCTGCGGGTGTGAGACGCAGCCCAGCTGCAGCTGCGGAGTGCGGAGCTCTCTGACAGAGCACCCTAGTGCCCGCCTGCTGGGTCACTGGTGCTGCCTGTTTGTTCGGGCTCAGTGTTTGAAGTGTCATAGGTGAAATATCTCCTCTAGCAGGAGGCAGTAATTCTGTGTTAATTGTTGTCTTGAATTGCTGTAACGTTTCAAAGCAAATAACTCATTCATGCAAGGGGCCCAGTAAACTGGGTAGCAACTATTTGTCCATTTATATTAGAAACCCCTATTACATCATGGGCTCGTGACTGTATGGCTCAATGGGGAACTCAAATTGGATCAAATTTGTCTTAATCGCCACTGCAGCACAAGCCACCCCTAAACCCACCCTGAAACTAACCTGGAAAACAGAATCACCTGTGTGGGTGGGTCAGTGGCCTTTGCCAATGGAAAAGTTGTGAGGATATGGGTACGTTACAGCCAGGAATGCCCTCCCCAACAAGGATTCCCCGAAACTGGCATCTTGTAATAATTGATCTGAAGGATTGGGTTTTTACCATTCCCTTGCATCCGGATGATGCACCTAAATTTGCCTTTTTTGTTCCCAGTATTAATGTTAGTGAACCTGCAAGACGGTATCACTGGGTTGTTTTGCCACAAGGCATGAAAAACAGTCCCCCTGTTAGAATGCAGATCCCCCAGGCTGTTATATATCATTATATGGATGACATCCTTAGAGCAGCAGAAACACAGGAGATGATGGAAAAAGCTCTTGCTTTAACCAAAGACTCAGTATCTCAAATGGGGTGACAAATAGCACCTGAAGAGGTACAGAGATCATCACCATGGCTGTACCTGGGGTGGAGAATTTGTGAACAGACCATTGTCCCGCAACAGGTTAAACTTAAAACTGATGTTAAGACTTTAAATGATTGACAGAAACTGTTCGGAGCCATAAATTGGATACAGCTGTTGTTGGGCCTAAGTAATGATGATCTGCATAGCTAGTTTGATATTTTGTGAGGAGATCCTTCCCTGACATCACCCAGAGTACTTACAGAGAAAGTGAAACAAGATCTCCACCGTGTAGCTAACGCCATCTCAGAAACACAAGCATCGTGATGTGTGCCCGGCCATCCGTATCAACGGATATTATTTAACCCTCCAGGGCAGCCCTATGCTCTGCTGTTTCAGTGGGATGAAACACTTAGTGACCCTCTTGTTATTGTTGAATGGATTTTTTTGTCACACCAAATGCACAAGACGGTCACTACTCGTCCAGAAATGTTTGCCAAACTGATCATGAAAGGTAGGCAGCGCCTACTATTCCTTGCTGGTCAGGAACCTGTGTGTATCGTTGTTCCGGTTACTATGCACATGTTACAGTGGCTAATACAAATGTCTTTAGAATTCCAGACAGCGATCTGTGACTACCCCCGACAGCTTTTACTACACAGCCTGTCACATAAATTATTACAGCAAAATTTTTCATTATATGCCATGCCAAAGTGCAGCGACGTACCGTTGCAAGCCTTGACTGTGTTTACTGATGGATCTGGAAAAACGGGAAAGTCAGTCATAGTATGGCAAGACCCGCATACTCAAATTTGGCAATCAGACATTACTCAATCCCCGGGATCGCCACAGATCGTTGAGCTAGCTGCAGTAGTCCGTGTATTTCAACACTGGGACACCCCAATTAACATTGTTACTGATTCTGCTTATGTTGCCAATCTTGTACAGCGTATAGAGAATTCATGTCTGAAGGACGTTAATAATCCACTGTTATATACATTAATCCACACCCTTTTACGATTATTAAATAACCACAAGACTTTTTATTTTATTGTACATTTTCGAGGGCATACTGCACTACCTGGACCTTTGGTTGAAGGCAATCGACGAGCAGATGCGTTCACTCTGGTGGCACAAATGGTACCTAATGTCTTTGAGCAAGCACGGCTTTCACATGCATTTTTCCACCAAAATGCCAGGGCAATACAAAAACAGTTTTCTTTATCAAGGCGTCAGGCTAAAGACATCATTGCCACTTGCGCTGAATGCCAGAAGGACTCCCTCTCTTCAACAGCTAGTGGTGTCAACCCTCGGGGACTCACCTCCTCAGAATTATGGCAACCTGACGTCACTCACTTTGCTGCATTTGGAACATTAAAATATGTACATGTGTCTGTTGATACCTTTTCTGGAGCAGCGTTTGCGTCCTGCCATACAGTGAGGAGTCAAGCATCTGACCGGCATTCCCCACTCACCGACCGGACAGGCCATTGTGGAGCGTACGCATGGCACGCTAAAGCGTCTATTACAACAACAAAAAGGGGGACATGGAGGGTATCAATCTACACCTCACGAAAGGCTAAATAAGGCATTATACGCCATGAACTTTTTAAACATTTCCCCTGTCTCACAGGTGCCACCAATATTGCATCACTTCTCATCACAGATACCAGATCAACAAGAAGTCCAGGGCAAGGCTCAAGTGTTAGCAAAAATCCTGGAAAGTGGTAACTGGGAAGGACCAGATCCTTTAATAACCTGGGGAAGAGGTTATGCTTGTGTCTCCACAGGTCACGGTCCCCGGTGGTTACCGGTACGGTGTGTGCGACCACACCTGAGGCGTGAGAGGCAGCTTTTGGTGGACACCCGGGAGCCAGCTGTGGGTGCTGTGGGTGCCCCTGTGCTGACAGTTTGCGATCTCTTCGACTGATCATTTAAGCAGAGTCTATGGGTAATGCTTGCTGCTGCAATAGGACAAAATACACTATCTCTGTCCTTAATCACACTACAGTTGCCAACTCGTTTAAGAGAAAATGCTAACAGTAATTGCAACTCCCTGATGAAATATATAGGCTTACTAGTCACTAGTGAAAGATGTAGCTTAGACAAAATGTAGTTATTAATAAGGATGAAATGCTATAAGAATGTGTGTATTCAACTTCCTTTGTTTAGCAATATTAAGAATTAAGAACTCAAGTGTTTAACCTTATTAGAAGCTCCCTTGGTTTTCCCCCTTGAGTGGTGGCCAGGCTCTGGGTGGAACCCAACAGGAGGATGAGATCAGATGTTTCCACTCAAAGAAAATTGCCAGTTATTTTGGCCTGCTGATTTAGATAGATGAGGCTGGACCTGCTTGCAGCGATGTTGGATGCCTCACCTACGGATGGACGCATCGCGTAGGATTTCCGGTTTGCGAGGAAGGGCACTCTAAATTCTCGCTGCATCCAGGGTTCCCCAGCAATTGCGGATCTGAATGTTAGTACCCCATTAAGTAAGTGTGCTATTCCGTATTTTCCTTACTGTTTATTTTTGTAGTATTTAGTCATATCCCCTAATTATGGGTACTGAAATTAGCCTACTCTTTTTAACTAGTAACTGTAACTGCTGTATTGTTTCTATCCTTCTGTGGAACTATTTTGAGTATGCTGTGTTTTTTGAAGTTTGCTTAACCCTTAATTGATAAAGTCTTGAAATAAGTCTTGCAGGTGCAGCTGCAAAACAAAGAAAGGGGAGATGTGGGAGGCATTGGCCTGTCAGCCTTGCACAGCCTGTGAGAAAGTGCTAGGCTTTGATGAAAAACAGGCCTTGGAAGAAAGATAAGAGGCTGTTGAGTTATGCCAAGGTGGCAGGGAAAAACAACGGACAGCTGCAACACTGAACTGTGGAAAAGTACTGAACTGAGAGAAGATGCTACCGTGAGAACAGCGCGTGAATGAGAGGGTGATTGGTCTGCACAGCGCGTGTTAGAGTGGTCTTATGCTGATAGGAGAAAAGGTTGATAGCTGTCTAATTGCTGATTTGTTAACTATGAAGTAAGAGCTTTACCGACAGCATCTGAGAGCATAAGTATGTACTGTTGAAACAAACTCTTTCTTTCTGGATTTCATCGGGAGTCCGTGCCTCAGTTGCCACAATTCAGAATCCAAAAAGGAACTTTAAACACTTTGTTTTAATATTCAGACTTAAAGCTTTCCTTCTGTAAAGGGGTTTATAACCCAGCCCTAAAAGGCTGCCTTTGAACGTTGACTTAAAAGGTCTTAGGAATGCAGCAGATCTTTAGATTTCAGCTTTCAGTATTTAAGAAAGATTAACAGTTGAACACAAATAAACAAATTAACTTGCATGACCAGATCTGCCCTGACTAGGTGATAAATTCAACCTCCCTTACAGCAATCAAAACATGCAGGATGCTCCAATGCAGAAACATGGTTTCAATAGTGTGTCCTGAAATGTGAAACTGATAGGGTTGATGCTGTTGGAAAAGGTTTCTGTGGAGCATGCACTAACCAAACTCTTTTGTAACTGCAGACCTATCCCTTACCTATGAGATCAAGACATGCAGAATGAATGGGAAAAGAGACATGGCATGCAGAAAACTTAAAGAAAGAAATGAAATTAACACTAAGATCTGGTTTCTACATGGCAGATAACTAGAGGAAGGGCTTGTCTTTAGCAGTGGAACTGGCTGTTCCCTGGACACCCAGCCTCATGAGCTGGGAGATGGGGAGGGGAAGCAGACTGAGGTCAGCACAGTTGAAGAGGAGGTGGTCAGAGACCTGCTACACCACTTGGATGCACACAAGTCTGTGGGACCGGATGGGTTACACCCAAGGGTGCTGAAAGAGTTGGCAGATGTGCTCGCCAAGCCACTTTCCATGATTTACCTGAAGTCATGACGAACTGGGGAGGTCCCATTGGACTGGAGGGTGGCAAATGTAACACCCATCTACAAGAGAGGCAGAAAGGAGGATCCAGGAAACTATAGACCTGTCAGTCTGACCTCGGTGCCAGGGAAGGTCATGGAGCAGGTCATCTCGAGTGCCATTAGAAGTCGTATAATGGACAACCAGGGGATCAGGCCTAGTCAGCATGAGTTTATGAAAGGCAGGTCCTACCTGACAAACCTGATCTCCTTCTATGACAAGATGACCCGACTATTGGACGAGGGAAAAGGTGTGGATATTGTCTACCTGGATTTTGAAAAGCATTTGACAGTTCCCTATAGAATTCTCATAGAAAAACTGGCTGCTCATGGCCTGGATGAGCGTATGGTCTGCTGGATCAAGCAATGGCTGGATGGGCGGTCCCAGAGAGTGGTGGTCAATGGAGCTAAATCCATCTGGCGGCCAGTCACAAGTGGTGTTCCTCAGGGCTCGGTGTTGGGACCGATTCTGTTCAACATCTTTATTGATGATCTTGATAAGGACATAGAGTGTATCATCAGTAAGTTTGCAGATGACACCAAGTTAAGTGGGAGTGTCGATCTGCATGAGGATAGGGAGGCACTACAGAGAGACTTGGATAGATTGGATTGGTGGGCCAACATTAATGGGATGAGTGAAGGGCCTGGAGAACAGATCCTATGAGGAGCGATTGAAGGAGCTGGGACTGTTTAGTTTGAGGAAGAGAAGGCTGAGGGGAGACCTCATCACTCTCTACAGCTACCTGAAGGGACATTGTAGAGAGGTTGGTGCTGGTGTCTTCTCACAGGTAATTACCAATAGAACAAGAGGGAATGGCTTTAAACTGCAACAGAGGAGGTTTAGACTGGACATTAGGAAAAAATTTTTCACAGAAAGAGTGGTCAGACATTGGAATAGGCTGCCCAGGGAGGGGGTGGAGTCACCATCCCTGGATGTGTTTAAGGGTCATTTAGATGAGATGTTGGGGGATATGGTGTAGGGGAGAACTTTGTAGAGTAGGGCTGATGGTTGGACTCGATGATCCCAAGGGTCTTTTCCAATCTGAATGATTCTGTGATTCTGTGTTCTGCTGAGTGGTAACCAAGCCCTACTAAGAGTACTGTGAGCTTTCAAGGAATTGGCAGAGGCCAGGGCAATCTATATGGGAAAAAATAAGAGTTTTTTATCCAAATTATATGTAAATATTCTGATGGATGAGTTATTTACCATTTCCTTTGCGAACTTTGTAGATCTAGAATTTTCACTATTAGCAGTTTTCTGTGTATTTCAACTACTCATTCCATTTATTGATTTCATACCAATTTGCCTAGTTATACCACTTTCTCCACAGTCAGCTATTCTGTATATGTTCCAAATCTCTGTCCATCCTCAGGAAGCTCCTACTGGAGTCAGCTGCAGTATCCCTGATTTGACTGGTTAAGGCTGTGTCATTTGTTTCCATCCTTATGGCATCTAAAGGCTGGTACCTTACCAAGAACACTCATGGTTGCCTTTTAACCAAGCTATTTCTGAGTTTTATAGATATATACATAAATATATATTTATATATATATAAATCCCAGAAATTCTGTCACATCAGCATCTGGACATTTTGGTTTGCTTTTCTCTAAAATTACCTGTTTGTCAATATTTTTCCTCATGATGATGCCTTCAGAACTAAATGTGAGTTCACAGCAAAATATTTTGTATATTTTATTATAATGTTTTAGCTTATCATTCCACATGAAAGTATTCCACTCGCAGCCAATCTGAATTAATTTTTCAAGTAAGTTTTCATGAGGCAGTATCAAATGCTTTCCTGAAATCCAAACATATTATATCTACTGCTTTCACACCATCTGCTAATTTTGTAATTCTATCAAAAATGAAATCAGGTTTGTCTGGTGAGGTTTATTTTTTATAAATCCCATGATTTGCCTACTAGTGAAGGATGAAGGACTAAGTCAACCTTTGCAAGCTTACTCGAACTCATCTAAACCTCTGTGTTAAATTTGAAGTTTTGCAAGAAGAGGCTTGCTCTCAGCATTTGCCTCACTTTGTGGTTTCTAATGGGATGAAAATACTGGAAGAAAAGGCTTTGGAACTGCATTTTAGTACTTCTGCGCTGCTTAGAAATAGGAAGAAGCATAAAAATATTTCTTTTAAAGTAGACTCAGACTGTAAAAAAAGGTTTTGGAAGATGAAAAAAAATTGTTAGGTAACAGTTTAGGTCAAACTTTACTCTTAACTAGTTGTTTCCATTTCCTTTGCTGACCATGCCAGGAAAAAAGAAAACAAACAAGAGAAAAAAAACACAACATAAGCAGTTTGAGTAGGTTTTTGGGTTCTAAGATTCCACTGGTACATCTGAGATCTTCTAGAGCCTTAACCTGAGAGACAGTTGACAGACATACAATTAAATGACAGCTACACAATTTCTACTATTGAAGACTCAAATTAGCACAGCATCTGATGAAATTTGAGACCTTGCTCTGTAGACTTCTCCCTACTTCAGAAAAAAACACCTCAAATCTTCCTTTCCAAAGACTTTCAATTTTTATTTTCTTATGCTTTCCCTAACAAAAACATTATCCTTTCATTTGCTTTCCACTTTTGTTCTTATTTTAGAGTTTCTATATTCCAGTTTGAATTTGAAAGGGCTCTCCTTACTGTGTTTTAATGTTTGTATTGCTCACAGAAGGGAATTATTAGGACTTGGGCAGAAAACCCAAGACACATAAAGGATTATTTCTATAGACAAAATACCCAGGAATATAATAGTGGGGCAGAAATTGAAAATTAACTTGATAGAGGTTTAAAGAGAGTGAATGCATAGGATATTTCTGAGTGAAATAGAAGTTACCTTAAAGAAGAGCCCAGTGTGTTTCTGCATGCAGTTCAATCAGTGGATTAAAAAAAGGAAGGAAAACAGAAAACCAGCCTGGCTAATTAAAGTGTAAAATATCTGTTCTTTAAATATTGGTGTAGTGGGTTGACCCCAGCCAACAGCCAAACACCCACACAGCCGCTTGCTAACTCCTCTTGCATAAAAGGAAGGCAAGAAGGCTCATGGATGAACAAAAAAGGCAGTTTAATAGTTAAACAGAAAACTGTGTGCACAAGCACAGCAAAAAAGGAATTTATTTGCTACTTCCCATTGGCAAGGAGATTTTTAGCCACTTCCTGGAAAGCAGGGACTCAGCATGCATAATGGTTACTTGGGAAGACAAATGCCATAACCACAAACATCCCCACTTCCTCCTCCTTTTCCCAAACTTTTATTGCTGAGCACAACATCATATGGTATAGAATATCCCTTTGGTCAATTTGGGTCAGCTGTCCTGGCTGTGTCACCTCCCAGTTTCTTGCCCATCTGCAGCCTACTCACTGTTGGGGTGTACAGAGTGGGAAAAAGAGAAGGCCTTAATGCTGTGCAAGCACTGTTCAGCAATAGCCAAAACATTGCTGTGTTATCAACACTGTTTTAGTCACAAATATAGAACATAGCACCATATGGGCTGCTATGAAGAAAGTTAATTCCATCCCAGCCAGACACAGCACAATTGGCTAAATCATGGTACTGCACAAGTGCTTGGCATCTCAGTTGAACACTAAAGCTGTCAAAAGGGCTGACATTCATGCAAATACGAGTGATCCACATACCCTTTTTTACTGGTAAGTGTTCTGAGATGCCTTTGCACAAGCAAGTGCAGTGAGAACACCTGTGGTAGCTGAAATAGCAGCTTCATTAGGGTTATGTTGTATCTATATGACCTGTGCTGTAATTGGGGGATAGCTTGCATACCTGCTGGCCAAGCTTATTTTCCCTCTCTGGGCCTGGTTGGTGAAGGAACAAAAGAGGACATTTTATAATGAGACAATCACTCTGGAGCATGTTTAGTTGGCAAATACTCATTAAGGCCATGGATGAACACCCTCTACCACCTGCCCTGTGCCAGCTGATGAGATTCCTGCACCCAGCCTTCCCTCAACTCTTTCTCTAGACTCTCTTCTGAGGTTTCCACCTTGTAATAGAGAACACACGTACAGTTTGTGTGACTGTTACCTAACCCATTTCAGTCAATGTAAGCCATGTTCATGTACACAGCTTAACTAGTAAGTCTGTCATAAGTGAGGTTATTTTGACTAAAATGGCTTAAGCAGCACACACCTAAGTAGCTCACTTGGCAGGCCTGAAAGTATAACCCTCTGAGGGGTAACAGCAGCAGGGAGACATGCTAAGACTGCAATTTGTCCAGCTGGCAAAGTTGAAAGAGGACGTGCCCACAACCTAACTTGTTTGCTCCTTTCAAAATGTGTTTGATCAGCCTTGTTCATGGCTGCTCCTTTCCCACTAGGTTCTGGGTAATGAAGACACGGTGTTGTGGTTTGAACTTGGCCGGCAGCCAAACACCACACGTCCGGTCACTCGCTTATTCCCCACCCCGGTAAAATAGGAGAGTGATAGAAAGGAAGAATTCGTAGGTTGAATTAAAAAACAGTTTAGTGATGGTAACAAAACAACAGTAACAATAGGAAGTCCAAATGGGTAATACACAATGTGGTTGCTCACCACCCAGCGATTGATACACAGCCTGCCCCTCGATACACAGCCCGCCCCTTGGAAGCGATCCTGACAGAATGAAAAATCCCGCCTCACCCACCAGAAGCGAAAATGAGCGAGAACCCGCCTCCTTTATATACTGAGCATAACGTCACATGATATGGAACATTCCAATGGCCAATCCAGGCCCAGCACTCCAGCTGTGCTTTAAGCTTTTTAAAGTGTTTGGGTTTTTTTTTTTAAGTTTTTCAACTTTATTGAAAAAGGGCACAAAGGAACCACCTCTGGATATTATAAAACTCACAAATAAATTCTTTAAAGCTGCACAAGGAAAGATAACAATGACATCTTGATATTTCATTCCTAGCACAGTAAAGAATCCTGTTATAGCCAATGCAACTATGGGTGCATCAGCTGTACTCTGGAAATTCTATATAATTTCTGTCTGTTTCTGAAACAAAACCCCTATGGACAGCTTGTGAAATTAAAATTCCTCCTGTTTCACATACATGCCCTTCCAGATCTCTGTTCATTTACCAATGTCTGGAATTAAGTAAGTTGTCATAATCAGACATGATGCCCTCCCAGGCCAGGAAGGAACTTCTCAAAAGCTGTCTTCCTACCCTGCACTCTTGTATATTAGCAACAGTCATATAAAAAATGCACCTCCATTTTCCTTCCTAAAATCTATACCTTGGGATACTCCAGACAGACATATCTCATGCTATCTGAGGTTCAGGGCAATGTAAGCTCTGGAGGGAGGAGCATCCAGCTCTCTTTAGTTGGAAGAATGGTTAGTTTTTTGAGTGCAGAGTAAAGTTTTTAAAAAGGAAAAGGAAATGGAGGAAACTAAAACATCTCTTCTCTCCAAGCCCACTTCTGAATCACCAGCAGAAAAGGGCTACCAAAGGTCAGGTAAGCATCATGAAGCTGGAATATAAATTTTGACCTCAGAGATCAAAAGCAATAAAAGAAATCTATTTTAAATAACACAGTTCCCCTGAAATTTTAGGCTTCTTACCAGCTAACCTTGGAAACTGAGATACTACCATGCCAGTCAGACTATCAGCAGTAAATATGTGAAGATCTCAATGGGAGAGAAACAGACGGGAGGAGTAACTGTTTCTAACACAGCCCTAAAACATCTCTATTCCCTTTTTCAGGACTCCATTTTGTAACAATCTCCGTTCCAGCTACTCAAACCATGACTTGATTGTCCTCACAGACACACAATACCATTGGGCAGAAAGGCCACTTGCAGAGAAACCAAGTAGCTTCAATCATGGGAACCATTCTGCCTGAGTAAACAGATCTCACACTGGCCAAAACAAGACGTCAGAATAGCTCGATCATTTCAGCTCCCTAAATAATATCAGCAGACTTGAACATGGGAAGCGTAATTCAAGAAACCAGCAGAGAACACAGAATGAATAGGTTGTACTTTGGTTCCTCTACACAGTTGTAACAGGGACTGAATTTCCTTATAGAACTCTGTTCTTCATATCTCCCAGTTACCTATGAAGAGCCAAGAATATAGACAAGGTAAGTTCTGCAGTGTATATTAACTGAAACTGAGAAATAAAAAGATTCCACATATTTTTGGTTCAGTGAAAGCCTGTGTGAGCAATAGGTGATATTATCTTTTCCTATTATTATTATTCCATACACTACTGAGCGTTTTAAAGAAATTTTCCTTGTTATTAGCTGGATTTTGTTAGGTTCTGTGGATTATATTCCATAATGCTTTTGTTAATATATGAATCTGTGATCTGTGGGACATTTAAGAGAAACAAGACATATAGAAGTACAAATATCTTCAAGTATTTTATACAACAGTAAGTTTCTGAATGAATAATGTTGTGGTTTTCCTTTTTACTTTTAACACTGCTATTGGTGAGCTGTTAAACAATCAGTCAGATCTGGTATATCTTTGATTTAGTATGTACCTGTGTTTTTAATCATCATTACCCTTTCCCTGGGTCCGAGGTCCAAACCAGCGTGAACATCAGTTTTCAATACTTAACTGAATGTGAAACCTTCAAATAGTTTGTAAAAGTAGAAGCAAATGCTCAAATGTTGGTGTTAAAAGCAAATGAAATAAACATTCAGATATCAGAGTTCACTTGCATACTCTATACTTCTCAAAAAGAAGAGCTAGATGATGATTTTATTTTTCTATGATTTTTAAGATCTAGAGAAATTAGCTTCTTTGCATAAAAGCCCATAATGCAGGCTGAAATTATCTCCATCTTCCCCACATTAATACACATCAAAGGCAGAAAAGCTCCACAAAGCTACTGTATGTGTTGATATAACATGACTGATGTGGTACACCACTGGGATGATATTTAATTTACCAATATGTGCTATGTAAATATGTGGAGAGATAGACCGTTTTATTAATTCTTTATATTAAGTATGAACATTTAATGTTAAAGAGCTACCCAGGGAATAGAACATCACATGTATTTGTTTTATAGAACTGTGTAAAAGTTTGCCAAAGCTGTCACATGTCAAATGGCTTTGGCCATTTATTTCCCAGATCTTCACTTTGAGTACTACTGCTTGCTTTAGAATCTTTTTTTATGAACAGACATTAATAAATGTAAAAATCTTGGGAGTTATGAAGACATTAGTTGTCCTAGTCATGATTAATTACTGGCTAAAGACAAACTCTTCCCTCTGATACACCTGTGCAACCCTAGGCCCATGATATGTAACCTCATTGGTATAGCCTCAAAAAATAGCATTTTGACTAATCCCAAAACCAAAAGAAACAAATGGCTACCATGTGAAATAAGCCTGTTGAAGTCAACAGCAGTCTGCATGTCAAACTAACTCAGGGATTGCCATCTACTCCATATTGGGTTCATCCTTTCTCTGTAACATTGCTGAGTGCAGTGACCCTGAAAATAAAAGCAATTTTGATTCTCCTAAAAGCAGTTTTGATTCTGCTAATGTAATTTCTGTTTGTTTGGTTGGTTTTATTTTAGTATAGCACTACTGGGAGCTAAGGCACCATAGCAGTAAAGTACTTACCCCCAAATCCTTGTACCCACATGATGCAAAGATAGATCTGCCCATGCAGTGCTTTGTGTAGGATTGAGGTCCAATTTAAAATCACATCCTCCTGATGAAGCACCTATATTCCCAGTTTTCAAGCTGGGGAGATTTGGTTTATTTTTCTCTAGTCCTTGGCACATACAGTGCACAGAATCACATTCCTGATGTGACACATCATTAAACCACTATCATCTATCCTTCCAATGATTAATAACTGAGGTTAACTAGTTGGTCTGAGCCAGTTCCATCTGGCTCCAAGACAGATCTGCCGCTGGCCAAAGCTGATCCAATCAGCGACACTGGTGGCACCTTTGTGATAACATACTTAAGAAAGGGTAAAAAAAATCTGCGCAACAGCAGCTGAGAGAGAGGAGTGAGAATATGTAAGAGAAACAACCCTGCAGACACCAAGGTCAGTGAAGAAGGAAGGGGAGGAGGTGCTCCAGGCACTGGAGCAGAGATTCCTCTGCAACCCATGGAGGTCCACAGTGGAGCAGATATCCACTCTGCAGACTGTGGGGGACCCACGCTGGAGCAGGTGGATGTGCCCTGAAGGAAGCTGTGACCCCGTGGAAAGCCCATGCTGGAGCAAGCTCCTGGCAGGAACTGTGGCCCATGGAGAGGAGCCCACATAGGTGCAGGTTTTCTGGCAGGACTCATGATCCCATAGGGGACCCACGCTGGAGCAGTCCATTCCCAAAGGACTGCACCCTGTGAAAAAGACCCATGTTGGAGTAGTTCTTGAAGAACCCACATTGGAGAAAAGGACTGTCTCCTGTGAGAGGGACCCCAAACTGGAGCAGGGGAAAAGTGTGAGGAGGAAGGAGCAGCAGAGAAAAAGTGTTATGAGGTGACCACAGCCCCCATTCCCCATCCCCCCTGTGCTGCTCAGGGGGAGGAGGTAGTCTTGAATGAAGCTGAGCCTGAGAAGAAGGGAGGGGTGGGGGGAAGATGTTTTAGTTTTGGTTTTGTTTCTCACTATCCTACTCAATTTTTAGTTGGCCATAAATAAAATTAATTCTCCCCAAGTCAAATGTGTTTTGCCTGTGATGGCAATTGTTGAGTGATCTCCCTCTCTTTATCACATATCATTGTCAGTGACAGTAATAAACCAATGATGATTTTATTCTTATCAAGGCGTCATGGTTTAATCCTGGTTGGCACCATGCAGCTACTTGCTCATTCCCCCCCAGTGGGCTGCGATAGAGACAGTTTAATAATTTAAAAAAAAAAATAATTAAAAAAATAAGGAAAAAACCCAACAAAAAGAGAGGAAAATAAAACCCAAGAAAAACAAGTGATGCAAATGAAAAAAATTGCTCACTACCAACCGTCTGATGCCCAGCCAGTCCCTGAGCAGCGGCCCCCCTGCCAACCTCCACTCCCCAGTTTATTGCTGAGCATGACGCCATATGGTCTGGAATATCCCTTAGGTCAGTTGGGGTCAGCTGTCCCAGCTGTGTCCTCTACTGACTTCTTGTGCACCCCCAGCCTGCTCGCTGGCAGGGAGGTATGAGGAGCAGAAAAGGCCTTGACTCTGTGTAAGCACAGCTCAGTGATAATGAAAATATCCCTGTGTTATCAACACCGTTTCCAGCACAAATCCAAAACACAGCCCCATACAATTTAACTCTAGCCCAGTCAAAACCAGTACACAAATTTTATTTCTAAGCTAAATATATTCAGATTCTATCTGGCCCATTCATGGATGAACTATGTAACAGGAGGCTGTAAAGTATCCCTGATTCCTCTCCAAAGATGGAAGGAAATTGTAGTCATGGTTCTCACTGGAAAAAGAAAATGTAAATAGGAAGCAGGGCCATAACTTAAGTTTCATAGGAGAATGAGAGTGAGAAAGCAAGGACAGACTGTGTTCCAGAAGGAATTGTAGCAGACTGCAAATTCTTCCAGACAGTTTCAGGGTATAGAAGTACTTCTCTTCTCCCTGTCCTGTAGCTCTGTGCTGAAAGATGTCCCCAGCTCCCTTCAGTGGGCTGCTCTGCATCTCACAGGACAAGTGTCCTTTAGCAGGAAAGAGTTCAGGCAACCAAACACTGCAGAGTAGTATTAACTGTCTGTGGTGGTAGAGACCCCTTCCAGTGGTACTGCAGAAACACCTAAAAAAGATACCATGGAGTGAAAGAGAGTGCCATGCTGACAGGAGAACTTTGTGACAAACTGGTTATTAATGAGTCTTTCTTTGAGACTTCTCTTACTATACTGCTCTCAGTAACACTGAGCTGTATTTACCAGGCTTTTCTTACCTCCCAACTGGAAGACAGGGACAAATAAAACTTTTGTTTTACACTTCTGATCAAAGCATTCCTCCTATCTCCATTCTTCTAGAATGATTTCGGACTCATCTCACTCAATTCTTATCCACCTCTATGGCATGAGAATGAAAATTGCAGAATGAGGTTCATAGTTAGAAACTCCATACAAATAATAAATATCCACTTGTTGCAGAAGCCCTCAAATAAGCAAATAACAATGAAAATAAAATTTATTTTCAACACAATTAACCGGCACTCTGCAAACATACAAACAGCAGGTTCAAATGTCCATAAGAGGAGAACAAAACTATCACCACAACTCCTAGGGTTTAATGACAACCCAAAATGCTCAGTCACTCACCTAAAACAAAATGAGGGCTCTCAGCCTTGGGGAACTTTTTAGGGCAGCGTCATGGAAATCATGATTTTATATTATGTTACATTGTTTAACTATTATACAGCTATACAAGTAATGTTTCACTGCAGATATTCTAACATTAATCCATAATGTAACTAGCTACAGTAAGAGAAAAAAAAAAAAAAAACAGTTTGCAGCTATCCTATATTTCAGATAGGGTAATGATAACATATATTTTAAAATGATAAAGACTTTCAAGAATAAGATACAGTATGCAGAAAAATGTTCATACACCCCCAAACAAAAGTAAAATCTTGTAGTAATTGAATAATTGCAGCTTTCTGTATAAAGAAGATTTTTTAAAAAATCCAGACCAAACCAGTAAATACTTAGATGAAAATGGTACTCTGGAATATAATGATAGAATAGAATAGAATAGAATAGAATAGAATAGAATAGAATAGAATAGAATAGAATAGAATAGAATAGAATAGAATAGAATAGACTATTTCAGTTGGAAGGGACCTACAACAATCATTTAGTCCAACTGCCTGACCAATTCAGGGCTGACCAAGAGTTAAAGCATATTATTAAGGGCATTGTCCAAAGACCTCTTAAACACTGACAGGCTTGGGGCATCGACCACCTCTCTAGGAAGCCTGTTCCAGCGTTTGACCACCCCCTCAGTAAAGAAATGCTTCCTAATGTCCAGTCTAAACCTCCCCTGATGCAGCTTTGAACCATTCCCACACATACTGTCACTGGATCCCAGGGAGAAGAGCTCAGCACCTCCCTCTCCACTTCCCCTCCTCAGGAAGCTGTAGAGAGCAATGAGGTCACCCCTCAGCCTCCTTTCCTCCAAACTAGACAAACCCAGAGTCCTCAGCCACTCCTCATAGGACATGCATTCACCAGCTTTGTTGCCCTCCTCTGGATGCATTCAAGGACCTTCACATCCTTCTTAAATTGTGGGGCCCAGAACTGCACACCATACTGAAGGTGAAGCTGCATCAACTCTGAATGTAGTGGGATCATCACCTCTCTTGACCGGCTGGTTACACTGTGTTTGATGCACCCCAGGCTGTGCTTTGTCCTCTTGGCTGCCAGGGCACACTGCTGACTCATCTTGAGCCTGCTGCCAACCAGCACCCCCAGATCCCTTTCTGCAGGGCTGCTCTCCAGCCACTCCTCTCCCAATTTATACTTGTGTCCCAGGTTACTCTGTCCCAGGTGCAGAATGCAGCATTTGGACTTATTAAATTTCACGTCACTGATGATTGCCCAATGCCCCAATCTATCCAGATCCCTCTGTAAGGCCTCTTGTCCCTCAAAGGAGTCAACAGCACCTCCCACTTCAGTATCATCATCAAACTTACTAGTGGTGAATTCAACTCCTGCATCCAGATCATGACTTCACTAAGGGCAAAACGTACCTGAAAAATTTGGTGGGCATTCTACGATGGGGTTACAGTCCTGGTGAACAAGGGAAAAGCAACTGACATCATCTACCTGGAATTCTGAAAAGCTTTTGACACTGTCCCGCACAACATCCTTATCTCTAAATTGGAGAGACATGTATTTGATGGATGGACCACTCAGTGGATAAGGAGTTGGCAGGATGTTTGCACTCAAAGAGTTCTGGTCAACATCTCAACGTCCAAGTGGAGAGAAGTGATGAGTGGCATTCCTCAGGGGTCAGTGTTGGGACCAGTATTATTTAACATCTTTGCTGGGGACATGGAGAATGGGATGGAGTGCACCCTCAGCAAGTTTGTTGACGACACCAAGCTGTGTGGTGTGGTTGACACACTAAAGAGAAGGGATGCCATCCAGAGGGACCTGGATAGGCTTGAGAGGTGGGCCTGTACGAACTTCATGAAGTTCAACAAGGCCAAGTGCAAAGTCCAGCATATGGGTTGAGGCAATCCCAAACATGGATACAGGCTGGGTGATGAGTGGATTGAGAGCGGCTGTGTGGAGGACTTGGGGGTATTAGTTGATGGAAATATGAATATGAGTTGGCAATGTGCACTCGCAGCTCCGAAAGGCAACCATATGCTGGGCTGCATCAAGAGAAGTGTGGCCAGCAGGTCGAGGGAGGCGATTCTCCCCCTCTACTCCACTCTCATGAGACCCCACCTGGAGTACTGTGCCCAGCTCTGGGGCCCCCAACATAAGAAAGACATAGACCTGCTTGAGTGAGTCCAGAGGAGGGCCACGAAGATGATCAGGGGGCTGGAGCACCTCCCTTATGAGGACAGCCTGTGTGAGTTGGGGTTGTTCAACCTAATGAAGAGAAGGCTCCGGGGAGACCTTATAGTGGCCTTCCAGTACTTAAAGGGGGCCTACAGGAAAGATGGGGAAGGACTCTTTATCGGGGAGTGTAGGGATAGGACAAGGGGTAACGGTTTTAAACTGAAAAAGGGTACATTTAGGTTAGATGTAAGGAAGCAGTTCTGTACTGTGACAGTGGTGAGACACTGGCACAGGTTGCCCGGGGAGGTTGTGGATGCCCCCTCCCTGGAAGTGTTCGAGGCCAGGTTGGATGGGGCTTTGAGTGACCTGGTCTAGTAGAAGGTGCCCCTGCCCATGGTGGGGGTGTTGAAACTAGATGATCTTTAAGGTCCCTTCCAAGCCAAACCATTCTATGATTCTATGATATGATTCAATGAAATATATTGAAGAGAAAGACTGCAGCCCGTGGGAAGGACTCATGTTGGAGAAGTTTGTGGAGGACTGTCTCCCATGGGAGGGACCACACACTGGAGCAGGGGAAGAGTACGAGGAGTCCTCCCCCTGAGGAGGAAGAAGCGGCAGAAACAGCGGGTGATGAACTGACTGCAACCCTCATTCCCCGTTCCTCTGCGCTGCTCAGGGGGGGAGGAGGTAGAGAATTCGGGAGTGAAGTTGAGCCCGGGAAGAAGGGAGGGGTGAGGGGAAGGTGTTTTAAAATTTGGTTTTATTTTCTCATTATCCTACTCTGACTTGATTGGTAATAATTTAAATTAATTTCCCCAAGTCAAGTCTGTTTTGCCCATGATGGTAATTGGTGAATGATCTCTCCCTGTCCTTATCTCAACCCACGAGCCTTTTGTTATATTTTCTCTCCCCTGTCCAGCTGAGGAGGGGAGTGGTAGAGTGGCTTTGGTATCCAGCCAAAGTCAACCCACCACAGAGGGAAAGATTGGGAGCTATAGAGAGCAATGAGGTTGCCCCTCAGCCTCTTTTTCTCCAAACTAGACAAACCCAAAGTCCTTAGCCTCTCCTCATAGGACATGCCTTCCAGCCCCTCCACCAGCTTTGTTGCTCTCCCCTGGACACATTCAAGTCCCTTAACATCTGTTTTAAATCATGGAGCCCAGAACTGCACACAGTACAGGGCTTTCTGCAGGGCTGCTCTCCAGCCACTCCTCTCCCAATTTATACTTGTGCCTGGCGTTACTCCATCTTAAGTGCAGAATCCAGCATTTGGACTTATTAAATTTGTCCCTTGAGTGAGTCAACAGCAACTCCCAGCTTGGTATAATCAGCAAATTTGCTAATGCTGCATTCAACTCCTACACCCAGATCGTTGATAAAAATATTGAACAGAACTGGCTCTAGAATTGAGATCCCTGAGGAACACTGCTGGTGACTGACCACCAGCCAGATGTAGCTCCATTCACTACAACCCTTTGAGCTCTGCCCTTCAGCCAGTTCTTCACCCAGCGCACCATGTATCTGCTCATCCCACAGTTGGACAACTTGTCCAGAAGGATGCTGTGAGGGACGGTTGTGAGAGACGAGAAACCAGGCCTGCGAGAAACTAAGAAAAACAGCCTGAGAAAGAAAAAGTTGAGGCTGATCGAAGAAATGCCTCAAACTCTCGCAAGACAAAACTATGAGTCACAGGTTGGATACTGTGGAGGTTGAAGCTGATAAGGCTGCCCGAATAACACAAGATGGGACTGGAGGAGGGAGCCCTGTGGAGACAGGACGGCTCTGCTCTGGTGCACCTGGCCAAATTTCAAAGGCCATCTGTCCGGTGAATGACCTTTGCTTCATTATCCACGAAATGCATATTAAATTTAACACCCCGCAATATGCTAACGAGGGCTAACATGATCATGCTAATTACATCATCCCATGAAACACCTTACCCCTCCCCGTATATGGGATATGTAGGTATGTGGGTCGACCTAGGGGACGGACCCAAGGAAAGTGGGTATAAATCAAGAGGGGGGAAGGGGGGGGGGGGGCACGCCTGGAGAGTGCAGTGAAGCGAAGAAGACGGATGCAAGCGAAAAAGACGGATGTCTCCTGTGCCTCCTGGAACCCTCGTCGGCAGGATCAGCGCAGAAACCCAGCAGACCGGTGTGGTGGTTTGACCTTGGCTAAATGCCAGGTACCCACCAAGTCGCTCTATCACTTCCCCCCCCTTCCCCTTTTTTTCTCAATAGGGCAAAGAAGGGAAAGAAAATAAGATAGGAAAACAAAACAACCCTTGTGGGTAAAACAACAGCAGTTTTAATATAAGCAAAGCGAAGCAAAGGTCCGCGCGCGGAAGCAAAAAAAAAGAAAACAGATTTATTCTCTACTTCCCATTAACAGGCGATGTCGGGCCTTCTCAGGAAGCAGGGCTCTGATATGCGTAGCGGTTGCCTCGGAGGACCAAGGGTGACCCCCACCCCCTTCCTCCTTTCTCCCAGCTTTATACTGAGCAGACGTCATATGGTATGGAATATCTCTTTGGTCAGTTCGGGTCAGCTGTCCTGGTTGTGTCCCCTCCCAAGATCTTGCCCACCCCGTCCCACTGTGGGGGGGGAAATGTCAGAAAGAGCCTTGGTGCTGTGTAAGCACTACTCAGCAGTAGCCACAACACCAGTGTGCTATCAACACCCTGCCAGCTCCCAGCATAAAACACAGCACCATGAGGGCTGCTACAGGGGAAAACCAATTCTGGCTCAGCCAGACCCGATACAGTCTCCACCCCTTATTCCATACCATTTACGTCATGCCCAGGTCCCACATAACACTCATTTATTCATTCCGTAAGCTTTCTTCACTCCTCTAGATGTTCAGTGACTTGGCTGCCATCTGTCAAGGTGGATGTTCAGGACAGGAGCAGTATGTTTGACTGTTGGACTCCAGCACCGGCTAGGTTTGGGTCATCATCGCATGTATCTGGTTCACTCTTCGTCGTTCCTACTTCCTCCATCACTTCCTGCAACATACAACTCAGCTCACAGATTATTTCCCCCCCAAGGTTAAATCTCCTTGAGGCACACACTGAGTAGCCCCATTCTCCCGCATTACCCACCAAGTATATCCAGGTCCCTGAGCAAAAACAATCCCACGAGTGGGCTTGCCTTTTCCCAAGGGAGGAGCAATCCACACTGCCTTCCCCAGCCATTTCCCTGTGTGTACTACAGGGACCTTATCTCCTCCCACAGTATGAAGGGGTTTTGTTTGGGCAGGACCAGGACGGTTAACAGATCCTCTGGTATTAATTAGCCAAGTGGCTTCTGCTAAATTTATATCCCAGTGTTTCCATCCCCCATTGTCCAATGCTCTCAACATAGTCTTCAACAGTCCATTGTATCTTTCAATCTTTCCAGACGCTTGTGGGTAATAAGGGATGTGATACACCCACTCAATGCCATGTTTCTTTGCCCAGGAGTTTATGAGATTATTTCGAAAATGGGTTCCATTGTCTGATTCGATTCTTTCAGGAGTACCATGTCGCCATAAAATTTGCCTTTCAAGACCTAAGATGGTATTTCGGGCAGTGGCATGATTTACAGGGTACGTCTCAAGCCAACCAGTAGTTGCTTCCACCATAGTGAGTATGTAGCGCTTGCCTTGGCGTGTTCGTGGCAATGGTCCAATATAGTCAATTTGCCAGGCCTCACCATATCGAAAACTCAGCCATCGCCCTCTGTTCCAGGGAGACTTTACTCGTGTGGCTCGCTTGATTGCAGCACATGTTTCGCATTCATGAGTGACCTGTGAGATGGCCTCCATGGTCAGGTCCACCCCTCGATCACGAGCCCATCTGTACGTTGCATCTCTCCCGAGATGCCCGGATGTTTCATGGGCCCATCGAGCTACAAATAGCTCACCCTTGCGCTCCCAGTCCAGGTCCAGCTGAGCTACTTCAATTTTAGCAGCCTTGTCTACTTGCTCATTGTTTTGATGTTCTTCGGTGGCACGGCTTTTGGGCACGTGGGCATCTACATGACGTACCTTTAGAGCCACGTTTTCCACTCGGGCAGCGATGTCCTGCCACAGTGCAGCAGCCCAGATGGGTTTACCTCTGCGCTGCCAATTGGTCTTCTTCCACTCCTGTAGCCACCCCCACAGGGCATTAGCCACCATCCAGGAGTCAGTGTAGAGATACAGTACTGGCCACTTTTCTCGTTCAGCAATCTTTAGGGCTAGTTGGATCGCTTTTACTTCTGCAAACTGACTTGACTCGCCCTCTCCTTCAGTGGCCTCAACGACTTGTCTTGTGGGGCTCCACACAGCAGCTTTCCACTTTCGATGGTTTCCTACCACACGACAGGATCCATCAGTAAACAAAGCATACCGCCTTTCATCTTCTGGTAATTCGTTATATGGTGGTGCTTCTTGGGCACGAGCCACCTCCTCAGGCAGTGCTCCAAAATCTCTACCTTCTGGCCAGTCCATGATCTCTTCCAGGATTCCTGGACGGTTGGGTTTTCCCAGTCGAGCTCGTTGCGTGATTAACGCTACCCATTTACTCCAGGTAGCACTGGTTGCATGGTGTGTAGAAGGGATGTTTCCTTTGAACATCCAATGTAGTACAGGCAATCGCGGTGCCAAGAGGAGCTGTGCTTCTGTACCAACAACTTCGGAAGCGGCTCGAATCCCCTCATATGCTGCCAGAATCTCCTTTTCAGTTGGAGTGTAGTGGGCTTCTGATCCTCGATATCCCCGGCTCCAAAATCCTAATGGTCGACCCCGAGTTTCACCTGCTACCTTCTGCCAGAGGCTCCATGTGAGGCCATGCTCCCCAGTTGATGTGTAAAGTACATTTTGCACATCTGGTCCTGTCCGAACAGGCCCAAGAGCTACCGCCCGAGCTATCTCCTGTTTGATGTGCTCAAAGGCTTGTTGTTGCTCAAGACCCCACTCAAAATGGTTCTTCTTTTGGGTTACTTGATAGAGAGGGCTCACCAGCTGACTGTAACCTGGAATATGCATCCTCCAAAATCCCACAAGTCCTAAGAAAGCTTGTGTTTCCTTCTTGTTGGTCGGTGGAGACATAGCTGCTATCTTGTTGACAACCTCCATAGGCACATGGCGGCGTCCATCTTGCCATTTTATTCCCAAGAACTGAATCTCCTGTGCTGGTCCCTTGACCTTGCTTTTCTTTATGGCAAACCCAGCTGTGGTGGTTTAGCCCCTGCCGGGGTCTGAGACCACGCGGCCGCTGCCCCTCCCCCACAAAGGGAGTGAAATACAAAGCCCCAAGACTGAAATAAGGAAAGGTTTAATACAACAATGCAATAGCAACACAACCAACAACAACAATAACAATAATAGTGATAGCAGTGAACAGAGCAAAATAGCTACCAAATACAGCAGTTTGAAGCACGATGTACAAAACCACGAGTGCACCGCGCTCCGCGCCAGGAAAAATGTGACCTGCCAGGATGTGACGTCTGCATGGTATCTGAATAACCCAGCTAGAGCTCCCCCCCCACTGCTGGGGAAACTTAACCCTATCCTGGTTAAACCAGGACATAATCCACCCCTTATTCTATACCATGTGCGTCACATCCAGCTGCCACTTAGCAATTAGCATTGACAAAGAAAAATTAACAAAAGCACAGTATAACTCACGGTGTGTTTTCACCCACAATCAAGTCCCCTTGTGGTACGCATCGGACCTCTCCGTCCTTCTGCATCACCCACCAGGTGCACCCAGGTCCTTGAGCAAAAACAATCCCGTGGATGGGTTTGCCTTTGCCCGGCGCAGGACTAACCCAGACCATTTTTCCCAGCAGGTCCCTCATGCGCACCACAGGGACTCTATCCCCGTCCACAACACGTGGAAGTTTTGACTGAGCCGGGCCAGCTCGATTGGCAGATCCTCTTGTGTTCACTAACCAAGTGGCCTTTGTCAGATGTGTGTCCCAGTGTTTGAAGGTTCCACCCCCCATTGCTCTCAAGGTAGTTTTTAACAGTCCATTGTAGCGCTCGATCTTCCCGGAGGCTGGTGCGTGGTAGGGGATGTGGTAGACCCACTCGATGCCGTGTTCTTCTGCCCAGGCATCTATGAGGTTATTTCGGAAGTGAGTCCCGTTGTCCGACTCAATCCTTTCTGGGGTGCCGTGTCGCCACAGGACTCGCTCTTCAAGGCCCAGAATGGTGTTTCGGGCGGTGGCGTGGGACACTGGATAAGTTTCGAGCCATCCAGTGGTTGCTTCCACCATTGTGAGCACGTGGCGCTTGCCTCGGCGGGTCTGTGGCAGTGTGATGTAGTCGATCTGCCAGGCCTCTCCATATTTATATTTCATCCATCGATCTTCATTCTGCTGGGGCTTCACCCGTTTGGCTTGTCTGATTGCAGCACATATTTCACATCCGTGGATGATCTCTGCGATGGTGTCAATGGTGAGGTCCACCCCTCGATCTCGAGCCCACCTATATGTTGCATCTCTGCCTTGGTGGCCCGAGGTCTCATGGGCCCACCGGGCTATGAACAGTTCACCTTTACGCTGCCAGTCCAAGTCCACCTGAGCCACCTCAATCTTAGCAGCTTGGTCTGCCTGCTGGTTATGCTGATGTTCATCAGTGGCTCGACTCTTGGGTATATGGGCGTCCACATGGCGCACCTTCACAACAAGGTTCTCCACCCGGGCTGCAATGTCCTGCCATACTTCAGCGGCCCAGATGGGTTTGCCCTTGCGTTGCCAGTTGTTCTGTTTCCATTGCTGCAACCACATCCACAGGGCACTTGCCATCACCCACGAGTCAGTGTAGATATAGAGCCTCGGCCACTTTTCTCGCTCAGCAATCTCCAAAGCCAATTGGATGGCTTTCACCTCTGCAAACTGGCTCGATTCACCTTGTCCCTCAACAGCTTCAGTGGTTTCTCGTGTGGGATTCCACACTGCAGCCTTCCATCGTCGATGTTTTCCCACAATGCGACAAGACCCATCAGTGAACAGGGCATATTGTTTTTCTTCCTCTGGCAGCTCGTTATATGGTGGGGCCTCCTCAGCACGTTTCACCTCTTGTTCTGGTGACATCTCAGCATCTTTGCTCTCTGGCCAGTTCATGATCATTTCCACTAATCCTGGGGGGTCGCGGTTCCCTATTCGAGCCCGTTGTGTTATCAACGCAACCCATTTACTCCACGTGGCATCTGTTGCATGATGTGTGGAGGGAGCCTTTCCTTTGAACATCCATCCCAGCACCGGCAGTCGAGGTGCCAGGAGGAGCTGTGTCTCAGTGCCGACCACTTCTGAGGCAGCTCGAATTCCTTCATACGCTGCCAGTATCTCCTTCTCAGTCAGGGTATAGTTAGCTTCAGAGCCTTTGTATCCCCGGCTCCAAAAGCCTAGAGGTCGGCCTCGGGATTCCCCATCTGCTCTCTGCCAAAGGCTCCAGGAAGGGCCATTCTCCCCGGCTGCGGTGTAGAGCACGTTCTTAATCTCCTGCCCTGTCCGGACTGGCCCGAGAGCCACTGCCTGGGTAATCTCCTGCTTAATTTGTTCAAAGGCTTGTTGTTGCTCTGGGCCCCATTTAAAATCGTTCTTCTTGCGGGTTACGTGGTAGAGAGGGCTCACAATCAGGCTGTAGTTTGGGATGTGCATCCTCCAGAACCCCACAGCGCCCAGGAAAGACTGAGTCTCTTTTTTGGTGGTTGGTGGGGCCATGGCTGTTATCTTGTTTATCACCTCCATTGGGATGTGGCGACGCCCATCTTGCCATTTTATTCCTAGGAACTGAATCTCCCTTCCAGGCCCCTTAACCTTCTGTCGCTTGATGGCAAAACCAGCCTTCAGAAGGATTTCAATTATCTTCTTTCCTTTCTCAAAGACTTCCTCAGCTGTGTCCCCCCATACAATGATATCATCAATGAACTGCAGGTGTTCTGGAGCCCCACCTTTCTCCAGTGCAGTATGGACCAGTCTATGGCAAATGGTGGAGCTGTGTTTCCACCCCTGGGGCAATCGATTCCAGGTGTACTGGATACCCCTCCAAGTGAACGCAAACTGTGGCCTGCACTCTGGTGCTATTGGAATGGAGAAAAACGCGTTAGCGATGTCAATCGTGGCGTACCACTTGGCTGCCTTCGACTCCAGCTCATACTGGAGCTCTAGCATGTCCGGCACTGCAGCACTCATCGCTGGCGTAACTTCATTCAGGCCACGGTAGTCCACAGTCAGTCTCCATTCGCCATTAGGTTTTCTCACTGGCCATATAGGGCTGTTGAAAGGTGAGTGAGTCTTGCTGATCACCTCCTGGCTTTCTAGTCGACGGATCAGCTGATGGATGGGGACCAGGGAATCTCGGTTAGTACGGTACTGCCGCCGGTGCACCATCTTGGTAGCAATTGGCACTCGCTGCTCTTCGACCTGAAGCGACCCCACCACCGAGGGGTCCTCTGAGAGGCCAGGTAAAGTGGACAATTGCTCAACCTCCTCCAGGGCAGCTATACCAAAGGCCCACCGGTACCCTTTTGGGTCTTTAAAGTACCCTCTCCTGAGATAGTCTATACCTAGGATGCACGGGGCATCTGGGCCAGTCACAATGGGGTGCTTATGCCAGTCCTTCCCAGTTAAGCTCACTTCAGCCTCTAATAGGGTTAGCTGTTGGGACCCCCCTGTCACTCCAGAGATGCAGATGGATTCAACCCCACTGTGGCTTGATGGCATCAGAGTGCACTGTGCGCCAGTGTCTACCAAGGCCTTGTATTCTTGTGGTTCTGATGTGCCAGGCCATCGGATCCACACCTTCCAGTAAATCCGATTATCCCTTTCCTCCACCTGGCTGGAGGCAGGGCCCCTCTAATCCTGCTCACCATCACTCACTTGATCTAAGAGTGACTCCTGCAGGAATGACTTACTGGTCCCCTCAAGAGGGTCAAGCATACTGCTGGCCATTCTATTCTGTTTGGGGGATTTCTGACTAGACACTGGAGCTGCATCTCTCTTGGAAGACTCCCCTTTCATGGTGGTCTTCCCTTTCAGTTGCTGTACTCGTGCAGCTAGGGCGGAAGTGGGCTGCCCATGCCACCTTCTCATGTTCTCCCCATTGTCGCGGAGGAAGAACCACAGGGTGCCCCGTGGTGTGTACCTTCTACCGCCCTTCTCTTGGGTGGGGAAACGCCTGCTTCTAATGGCTGAGACATCGGCCCGTGCAGGTGAAACATAGGACATGTCCTGTTCCATTTTTTGGAGCCTCTGAGACAGTTCCTCTACGGCTGAAACCCAGGCATGTTGGGAGGAAGGGAGACTTCCCTCATAGTGCCGGAGATGCATAGTCACTTCATCCACTGTCTGATTGTCTCGCCACCAGGATGCTGCTGCTAATGCTTTGGAATGTGCCTCTGGTCCACTTTGCAGGAACTTCCGCCACATCAGTTGTGTGCAAGGGACCAGATCTGGATCCAATGGTGACTGCTCATCATTCAGATCACCATAGATCATGTCAAACACAGCCATTTCCCTGAGGTTTTGGATGCCTTTCTCCATGTCGGTCCACTTGCCTAACCGACATAGAGAATCATCCTTGTAGGGGTACCTCTCCCTCACAGCGAGCAGGAGTCGCTTCCAAAGGCTGAGGGTTTGAGCCTGTTTCCCTATTGCCTTGTCAATACCAACCTGCTTGGCCAAATGTCCCACCTGCTTGGCCTCTCTCCCCTCCAATTCCAAACCAGCAGCTCCAGTATCCCAGCACCGGAGCAACCAGGTGCAAATTTGCTCGCCTGCAATGCGGCTGTAATCCTTCCGCATATCTCGCAACTCACTGAGGGATAGAGATCGGATGATTACCTCCGGCTCTTCCTCCTGCTCTCGTGATGGGCCTGGTTCATTATCACCCTGTGCACTGCGAGGGGATTTTTTGGTATATTTGGTTTTCCGTATCGGGGCAACTGATACTGGTACTGCTTGTCCCTCCGGCTCAGCTGCTGTGCTGGTGGAGGCGACCGGTACTGGCACTGCCTGTCCCCCTGGCCCAGCTGCTGCACCAGCAGGCTCACTTTCAGACCCTGCAGCTCTTTCGCCCCCTTGAGGGCAGTGAACAGTGTTAAACATGACACGGTAAGCATGGGCAAGCCCCCAGCACATCGCAGCGAGCTGCATCTCCCGGGGTTTGTCAGATTGGCAGCACACCTTTTTCAAACACTCCACCAGTTTATCAGGACTCTGCACTTGTTCGGGAGTAAAATCCCAGAACGTTGGGGGTGACCACTCACTCAGGTACTTGCCCATCTTCTCCCACATACCTAGCCATTTATAACTATCTGCCCCCGGGGCAGGTTTCCGGGTGGTGCTATTGTTGGAGAAGTACCGCATGGCCCAAAACAAGATCTGGCAGACATTTAGAAAGCATTGTGCCGCGAACACAGTGGCCTGGATGCTCCAGGGATAGCTGAAACTCTCAAAAACCGAGAGAATCTCTTCCCCTGGCTCACCCATAGAGGAGGTGAGACCCCAAACAAAAGACCAGGCAGCAAACAGGTAGCGGTGCACCCCCACAAGCAGCGAAACGAGCCCATTATAAGCAGACAGTAACCAGTAGAGCAAAACAAGTCCCTTGATACATTTTCCACCGAGAACAAACACCAGTACTAGGAGCACAGAGTGGACATGAGGATTAATCCAGCCCCACCACGCAAGCAAATTGCCCAGCATTGCAAACATTTCCTATCAAACAATACAAGTAAAACAGAAAAATTACACCTAACAGATTGCTCTAACACACTTCTCCTTTTGTCCTTATTTCAGTCTTCTCCAGCCTCACGTTGGAGCGCCAAAGTTGTGGTGGTTTAGCCCCTGCCGGGGTCTGAGACCACGCGGCCGCTGCCCCTCCCCCACAAAGGGAGTGAAATACAAAGCCCCAAGACTGAAATAAGGAAAGGTTTAATACAACAATGCAATAGCAACACAACCAACAACAACAATAACAATAATAGTGATAGCAGTGAACAGAGCAAAATAGCTACCAAATACAGCAGTTTGAAGCACGATGTACAAAACCACGAGTGCACCGCGCTCCGCGCCAGGAAAAATGTGACCTGCCAGGATGTGACGTCTGCATGGTATCTGAATAACCCAGCTAGAGCTCCCCCCCCACTGCTGGGGAAACTTAACCCTATCCTGGTTAAACCAGGACACCAGCTCTCAGAAGAATCTCAATTACTTTTTGTCCTTTCTTGAACACTTCTTCTGCCTTGTTGCCCCACACAATGATGTCATCGATGTACTGTAGATGTTCAGGGGCATCACCCTTTTCCAGTGCAGTTTGAATTAGTCCATGACAAATAGTGGGGCTGTGCTTCCACCCCTGGGGTAGTCGATTCCAGGTATATTGGACACCCCTCCACGTGAAAGCAAACTGTGGCCTGCACTCTTCTGCCAAAGGAATTGAAAAGAATGCATTGGCGATGTCGATTGTGGCGTACCACTTGGCTGCCTTTGACTCTAGCTCATACTGGAGCTCTAACATATCTGGTACAGCAGCACTCAGTGGTGGCGTCACTTCGTTCAGGCCACGATAGTCTACTGTCAACCTCCACCCTCCGTCAGACTTTCGCACTGGCCATATTGGGCTATTAAAAGGCGAATGTGTCTTACTGATGACACCTTGGGTCTCCAGTTGACGGATCAGTTCTTGGATGGGAGCCAGAGAGTCTCGGTTCGTGCGATACTGCCGTCGGTGCACGGTCCTCATGGCAATTGGCACCTGTTGTTCTTTAACTCGCAACAGTCCTACAACAAAAGGATCTCCTGAGAGGCCAGGCAGATTAGACAACTGTTTGACCTTCTCTGTGTTCACACTGGCCACACCAAAAGCCCATCGGTATCCTTTTGGGTCTTTGAAATACCCCCTCTTGAGGTAGTCAATGCCCAAGATACAAGGGGCTTCTGGGCCAGTTACAATGGGATGTTTTTCCCACTTATCCCCGGTCAAGCTAACCTCGGCCTCCAGTACTGACAGTTCTTGACATCCGCCTGTCACTCCTGAGATCCAGATAGGTTCTGCCCCTCTATAACTTGATGGCATTAATGTACACTGTGCCCCGGTATCGATTAAAGCCTGGTACTTCTGTGGATTTGATGTGCCAGGCCATCGAATCCACACTGTCCAATACACCCGATCATCCCTTTCCTCCTCCTGGCTGGAGGCAGGGGCCCTCTATTCCTGTTCTTGGTCAGAGTATTCACTGTCTGACCCTTGCTGTGCCAGGCCGGAAACTCCTTCATCAGGGCCAAGGGAGGTGATCTCATTCTTCCTGTATCTGGGAGATCGCTGATTACTTTCTTGCAGTTTCACGCCAGCTACATTAACAACCTTCTTGGATGTTGTCTTCTTGGCAGGGGTCTTTCCTCGCAATTCATGTACACGAGCTTCCAATTTGAAGGTGGGTTGACCATCCCACTTCCTCATGTCCTCCCCCTGGTCACGTAGGAAGAACCAAAGTTCGCCACGTGTCATGCGCCTAGGTTTCCCTTTCCCTCTGACTGGGGTGGAAGAGAACCGATTTCTTGGGGTGCTCCTGACATCTAAGGCACTCGCCCGTAGAGATGAGGAGGTTCCAAGACTCTCTTCAAAGTTCTGAAGCCAGGAAGAGACTGCCTCCACAGTTGGCGTACATCTTAGTCCTTCTCCCATATCCATTTCTGGATAGTACATCGCAGCCAAGCCCGCAGAATACGAGGATGGTGCACCTTTAATCACCTTCCTCCACATGGCCCGTGTGCACAGGACATCCTCTGGATTTTTAGGGGCTTCATCATTATTTGGATCACTATAGATGACTTCCAGCACTGCTAGTTCTCTCAGGTACTGGACACCTTCATCCGCAGTAGCCCACTTCCCTGGGGAGTTATCCGTAAGATCTTCCTTGAAAGGATATCTTGCTTTAACACTTGAAAGGAGCCGTCTCCACAGACTGCAAATTCCTGTTTCTTTTCCAATTCCCCTTTCAATTCCTCGATCTCTAGCAAGGGAACCCAGCTGTTGGGCTTCCTTACCTTCCAGCTGCTGAGCATCAGCCCCATTATCCCAGCATCGAAGCAGCCAGGCAGCAATCCGCTCACCCGGCTGGCGGCTATAGTCTTTCCGCAGATCTCGCAGTTCTGATGATGTCAGGGACCGGGTAGTTTCTGCCTCCTGTTTGAGTTCTGTTATTCCCTCTTCTGACCCCTTTGCTGAAGGACCCGCTTCTTCCTCCTCTTTTTCGTCCCTTATTAATCGAGGGTATGGACCTGTTGTTCTCCTTGTCCACTGTTTCTTTTTTACTACTGGGGCAATCTCTGCTGTTATTGTTTTTGTTTGAGTTCCCATTTCCACCACAGTCCTTTGAGAGCACTGAACTGCAGCTCGATAAGCATAGGCCAGGCCCCAGTACAGCGCTAGGAGTTGCTGATTTTCATCGGGATAGACAAGGCACCCTTCTATCAGGTGTTGTGTCAGTTTTGCGGGGTTGCTTGCCTGTTCAGGGGTAAGATCCCAGGCTACAGGAGGTGATAACCGTCCTAGGAATCTGCCCAAATCCTTCCACTCCCCCTGCCACCCAGGGACAGGCCGCCTCAGGGCACATTTTGGTATTCTCTCACCCAAAATTTGCTTTCTCTTACACCAAAAACCTAACGAGCTCCACACAGCCCACAATAGGCGAATAGCATTAATGAACAGTATCAAAGAGCTAACATAAGGATTAATAAGTACTTCGGGAGCTTGCAGAATAAAACCACTCATGATGTTCCCAATTTCTTCCAGCATGTTCCCGAGCTTAGCAAAATAAAGATAAGCAGAGCAATAAACAAACCCGTGACCAGCACAAGAGCTTGTCGCTTACTAACTGCTATAGCTATAGCACAATTAATATAAAACTGCCGTTGTCCCGCCCCACGTTGGGCGCCAAAATTGACTGTGGTGGTTTGACCTTGGCTAAATGCCAGGTACCCACCAAGTCGCTCTATCACTTCCCCCCCCTTCCCCTTTTTTTCTCAATAGGGCAAAGAAGGGAAAGAAAATAAGATAGGAAAACAAAACAACCCTTGTGGGTAAAACAACAGCAGTTTTAATATAAGCAAAGCGAAGCAAAGGTCCGCGCGCGGAAGCAAAAAAAAAGAAAACAGATTTATTCTCTACTTCCCATTAACAGGCGATGTCGGGCCTTCTCAGGAAGCAGGGCTCTGATATGCGTAGCGGTTGCCTCGGAGGACCAAGGGTGACCCCCACCCCCTTCCTCCTTTCTCCCAGCTTTATACTGAGCAGACGTCATATGGTATGGAATATCTCTTTGGTCAGTTCGGGTCAGCTGTCCTGGTTGTGTCCCCTCCCAAGATCTTGCCCACCCCGTCCCACTGTGGGGGGGGAAATGTCAGAAAGAGCCTTGGTGCTGTGTAAGCACTACTCAGCAGTAGCCACAACACCAGTGTGCTATCAACACCCTGCCAGCTCCCAGCATAAAACACAGCACCATGAGGGCTGCTACAGGGGAAAACCAATTCTGGCTCAGCCAGACCCGATACAACCGGTGATCTGTATTTCCCCATTCCCTCTATCTCCCTCTTTTCCCTTTCCCATTAAGAAATGCAAGGCATATTGTATTGCTTGCCACAACTTGCTATATACTTAGCCAACTATCGTGTGTTCAGTTAGTACATTGTGGGTAGGTAATAAATGTTTAGACTTGGAGACTTGTTGTCTGCTCCATTGGGGATTTGTGAATCTGAGTCACTTGTCTCCCTCGTCTGAGCAGGACGTGACAATGGTATCAAAAGCCTTACTAAAATCCAGAAAAACTGCATCCACCACCTTCCCTTCCTCCACTAGGCAAGTGACCTTATCGTAGAATGAGATCAAATTAGTTAGACAGGAATTTTCCTTTGTGAACCCATGTTGACTGTGACTGATGATTGCATTGCTCTTTAAATGTCTTTCAATAGTACTCTGTATAATCTTCTCCATAATTTTTCCAGGAACTGAGGTTAGACTAACAGGCCTGAAGTTCCCTGGGTCTTCCCTCATGCCCTTCTTGTAGAGTGGATTAACATTGGCTAGTTTCCAGCCAGCAGGGACCTCCCCAGACTCCCAAAGACCTTTGGTTGATGATCAAGAGGGGTCCTGCCATGACATCCGCTAGTTCCTTCAGTACGCTGGGATGAATCTCATCAGGCCCCATGGACTTGTGAACATTCAGCTGATAGAGCTGGTCCTTTACAGTTTCAGTGTCCACAAATGGAAAGTCACTGTTCCAACAGTCACGGTCCTCCAACTCAGAGGACCGGGCATTCCAAGGTCTGTTAATATTATTAAAGACTGAGGGGAAGAAAAGCACTGAATGCCTCCACCATTTCTTCATCCCTATTTGTCAGGTGACCATCTTCAACAAGTATCAGTCCAATGTTTTCCTTGGACCTTCTCTTGCTCTTAATATACTTAAAAAAGACTTTCTTATTGTCTGACAGAACACTGGCCAGTTTCAACTCTGAGTTTTTGCCTTCCATGTTTTTTCCCTGCATATACAAACAACAGCTCTGTAATCTTACTGCGAAGCCTGACCTTGCTTCCAGAAATCATACAATTTCTTTTTCCAATTGAGCTCCACGAGGAGTTCCCTGTTCAGCCAAGCTGCCCCACTTGCTTGACTTTTGACACACTGGAATTGCCTACTCTTGTGCTTCTAAAAGGTGGTTCTTAGAGACTGACCAACACTTGTGGACTCCTAAGCCCTCAAAAGCAGATTCCCAGGGTATTCTGCTAAATAGCTCCCTGAATAGCTTAAAGTTTGTCCTCCTGAAGTCCAGGGTAGTAACTCTGCTGTTCTCTTTACTCATTACACTGAAAATTTTGAACTGAAGCATTTTATGATCTCTGTGGCCAAGACAGCCACATACTATCACATCCCTCACGAGTCTTTCTCTATTCACAAACAGCAAGTCTAGGAGAGCATCTTTCCTAGTTGTCTCACTGAGTACCTGTGACAAGAAGTTATCCCCTACAAACTTCAAGAATTTCCCAGACCTGCTCATCACAGCAGTATGGTATTCCCAGTTGATGTCTAGGAAGTTGAAATCTCCCATAAGGACAAGGCTACTGATCCAGAGATTTCTCCTAATTGCCTATAGAATAACTCATCAGTGCTTACATCCTGGCTGGGCAATCAGTAGTGGACACCCACTGCAACTTCTGCTTTGTTTTCCATCCCCCTAATCCTCACCCAGAGGCTCTCAACCACATCATCGCTAACTGTAAGTGCTGTACAATCAAACCTCTTCCTTACATATAGTGTGATACCTTCACCTTGCCTGCACTGCCTGTCCTTCCTGAAGAGCCTGTAGCCCTTCATGCCAGCACTCCAGTCGTGGGACTCATTCCACCAGGTCTCACTAATACCAATGATATTGTAGCTCTGAGAGCTGACCAACGCTTCCAGTTCATCCTGATTGTTTCTCATACTGCATGCATTGGTGTACAAGCATTTCAGATACACTCCTGAGCCCTCTGTGTTCCCAGGAGCAGTGTAAATGGTCCCACTAGTATTGCCACTCTCAGACAATGCGATGCTAACCCTTGACTTACCTGCTGCAATCCTGTTGGCATCCCCTTCCCCCATGGATTCTATTTTAAAGCTTTCTCGATCAGTCCTGCCAGCTTACGCCCAAAGGTGAATCTTCCCCATTGGGACAGGTGGATCCTGTCAGGCCCCAGCATACCTTGTGTCTCAAAGGTTCTTCCATGGCTAAAAACCCAAAGTTTTTTATGATCCTGCACCAAAATAAGTGTCAACTATCCTTCTAGCATTTGCCTAGGAACATCCCTGCTCTCTCTTCTTCCCTCAGCTACTCTTATATTTTACTCAAAACCCAAGTCCTTTTTTCTCTGTCCTGATTCTTTCTCTGCCTTTCTTTCTATCATTTTTTGCTACCCATATTCATATTGAATAAAATCAGTGTGGTGGTTTGACCTTGGCTAAATGCCAGGTACCCACCAAGTCGCTCTATCACTTTCCCCCCTTCCCCCTTTTTTGTCAACAGGGCAAAGAGGGGAAAGAAAATAAGATAGGAAAAAAACCAACCAACCCTTGTGGGTAAAACAAAAGCAGTTTTAATATAAGCAAAGTGAAGCAAAGGTCCGCGCGCAGAAGCAAAAAAGAAAACAGATTTATTCTCTACTTCCCATTAACAGGCGATGTCGGGCCTTCTCAGGAAGCAGGGCTCCAATACGCGTAGTGGTTGCCTCGGAGGACCAAGGGTGACCCCACCCCCTTCCTCCTTTCTCCCAGCTTTATACTGAGCAGACGTCATATGGTCTGGAATATCCCTTTGGTCAGTTCGGGTCAGCTGTCCTGGTTGTGTCCCCTCCCAAGATCTTGCCCACCCCGTCCCACTGTGGTTGGGGGGGAAATGTCAGAAAGAGCCTTGGTGCTGTGTAAGCACTACTCAGCAGTAGCCACACCACCAGTGTGCTATCAACACCCTGCCAGCTCCCAACATAAAACACAGCACCATGAGGGCTGCTACAGGGGAAAACCAATTCTGGCTCAGCCAGACCCGGTACAATCAGTCACATGACTAGCCCTCATGTGAACTCCATGGTACAATATATCTAAATATTATTCAGTATGAATGCAATCAAAATATGTCCCTTTAGTTCACTCTTCACTGTTTATCACCCAAATTCATTGTTCATTATTCCTGGACTTTGCTTCCTTTTTTCTGTTCTCACCTATGGTCATTTACACTTCCTTTTTTCGCTTTGTTAACTTATTTTATCCTTCCATTCCATGTTCTTGCTTATTTTCTTCTGTCGTTTCCCACTTTTTTCTACCCCCACCATAACTCTTTGTTGCCACCTTGCTTGTCATTCTTTCGATGGTTTCAGTGGTTCAATTTGCAAGTAAGCAGGAGCCTGGTCCTGCAGAGATGTGGAGGCCTGGGGTGAGTACTGTCAGCTGGTTGAATAGACCCCCCAATACACTTCTTTCAACTGCTCTGTCCCACTGACCTATTAATATAAAAAAATATAGTGGGGCAAAAGTCTAGGACAGACAAACAACTCTGGTATAAAATGGCTTTTGTTGTGGTATGCCTTAATCTGATAAATTATTATAGGGAGCTGCAAAAGCATAAATCCCACACAAACAGTGTCTATGATAGGGAGCTGTACTTGTGTAACTACAAAAGGTAGGACTTGAGCATTTTACTCCTTCCTCTTGTCTCTACTACTCTATCACTAATTTGTTCCTGTCACTCTTAATTCCCCCAGACCAATTTCACCTTACCAATTGTTTCTTTCATTCTAGCAGCTCAAAATCCAGAGGATATTTTTTTCTGCAGCTCTAACAATGATAAGCAGATGCTCGTGGTCTGTGTCTTATACAACTTCCCTCCTCAAATTTTGTGTGGCAATTATTGTTAGAGAACTTTGCCTGGAAGCACAATGGGGAGGTGGGTATATTTTGTCATGAAAAATTTGCAGCTAGCCCATGTCAACCGAGGAGAGAGGCTAGGACGCAAAGTATAGAATTACAAGAGCAATTCTTTATTCATGCACATGAGGTGTTCCATTCAAATTGAGGCACACTGAATGTGGTTTTACACATGGTTCTTATACCTTTCAAGTGTTCAGGTACAACATGATTTGACCAATCACTATTTAACACACACACACACACACACACACACTACTGTTTTGCAAAGCAACTGTAATTCTGTGGCATCATCATCTATCTGCTTCTTTCTTGATCTAGGTGTCCCTGGAGTCTGTCTTGCTACAGTTCCTTATCTCTGATGTCAGATAATGGGAGGGTTTCACAGAGGTGTTAGAGGGGCTGGGATGCTGGCATTATCTTGGTAGTTGAGGGGTATCCTTTTTTCTTCAGGGTGGGTTCTGTCATTGTCCTCCTTGCAATGAGCTGGAGTCCTTTGGTCATGCTTACTTAACCATGACTGTGCAGTATGCAGTGTCAACTATATGCATATATATATCTTAAGAAAATTCATACAATTCCATATTATAAAGACTAATTGGTACAATAGTTAGGGAATGATATTTTCGTAACAATTTGCTATGTGGCCTGACTAAGAAGCACTCTGAGTGCTTGACATTAAACACTAAAAGCCCCCTTGGGTTATACACACAAGTAGATTTACAGGATTAGTTATTTATTTATAAACATGTATCAAAATCTGAAAAATCTGGGATTATGCTTGAGTAGCAACAACAAAAGTCTTGAAACTTTGGGGTACTTAAAAAAAAAGTAATAAATGGTAGCAGTAGTTTCTCTCTTCCTATCACCTCTCAGGAGCATGCAATTATTTGAAATGTACCTTTAAAAAAATCTTTATTTTTGGTGGGGTTTTTTTTTAGCTTTTCTAAGACATACTGTTTTGATTCAGTATCTTTACTTTGATAGGGAATGCACTCTCAGCTTGTCCCTACTCTTCCTAGCTGTGCTAGAAGTATTTGAGCTTTGGTGTTCAAAGAATGTAGGAGCTGAGCAGATTTCTGTGGGAGGGCAGACATAGGTATTCAAGTAGTTTGGGGCCTGACAGAACTAGTACTATAGCTTGGGGGGTACTTGTGGGTACTAAAAGAAAATTTGAAGCCCAGTATGAAGGGGTCTAGGTGGAAGGGCCCATGAAGTGGCCTCTGAGGTGGTCAGAGGGCTCAGGGGAGAGGGTATTGCAGTGCCAAGGCTTGGTGGGGGCACCCACATAGTGCAGGGTGTGTGGAGCATCTTCAGTGGGCCAGAGGAGGCACAAAAGGGGTGACAGATCCTAAGGTAGTTTGGGGCTGGGTGTTGGGGCCCTGTAGCTGCTGAGGGGACTTCTGCAGGGAGTGGGGTCAATGTGGACACCGAGGGGAGGAGGGGGACAGAGGAAGCCACAGGGCCACTCTAGATCCCAGGGGGGTGGCAGAGGCAACTCCCTGCTGTCTTCACCCCCAGCCTGCGGGGGATGAGGATCGAAGCGCACACCACAGCTGATTGAATGGGCTAGGGGCGGGGAAGGGGTGCTGGGGAGGGCGGCAGTGCGCGGTGGCCTATGCAGCTGGCTGTACAACGGGGAGACTGGGAGCTGCCTGGTGGTGCTAGCTGTGGAGTCCAGTCCGCACTTTCCCTCTCTCCTTCGTGCTTTCCCTCGCCGGTAGCAACGGAGGGCGGGTAGCGAGCGCTCGGAACAGCGAGATGTTTAAAATCCTTCTAGAACCGTTTCTAATTCCCCCTTTCACCGGGGAAGGGAGAGCGCAAGCGGGGGAGGGGAGGGAGAAAGAAGAAGAAGGAGGAGGAGGAGGAGGAGGAGGAGCAGACGAGAGGGTGGGGGCAGAGAGAGGGAGGAGGAGGAAGCAGTCTGTCCTGTTCTCTATCTGTCAATCACCGCGCGGGGGGTGTGCCCTCCTGCGCGGCGGGCCAATGGTGGTGGGGGGGGGGGGGGTGTCAGCGTCTCCATGGTGACGGGGCTGTTCCCGGGGAGGCTGTGATGGGTTGACAGGTGCGTGACAGTCGGAGCTCTCTGCAGGCATGTACGGCAAAGGCAAGAGCAACAGCACCGTCCCGTCCGACAGCCAGGCCAGGGAGAAGTGAGTACAACCTGCCTGACTAGGCGCCTACACACATACATACCTTGCACAACGTAACTTTCCTGCTCGCGGGTGATATGGCCGGATGCGCGCTCCGAGAAAGGAGGGGGGAGCCCGTGGGGAGCGGAAGGGACCGGGCGGGAACGGGCCGGGGCGACGGGAGGCAGGGAGGAGCTGGGCCACGGGGGCCTTGGCCCTCGCACCGCGGTGGGCAGGGAAGCCCGACGCGGGGGCTGGGGGCGATGTGGAGGGAGGCGATTGAAGCTGCCCTTTGCGCCACGGGCGAGAAGGGTCCGGGAAGGGGTCCCTCAGCGCCCCGCGGCGGGAGAGGTGGCAGGACAGGAGGGGCCGTCAGGGGCTGGGTGAGTGGGAAGGAGGGAAGGAGGTCGTGCTTGGCGGGGACCATCGCCCCCCTCCCCTTCCCCAGCTCCTCAGTGCGGCGGGATGTGGAGTCAGGGAGGGCGACCGTTGAGCCGTCGGCGCGCTAGGGCGAGGACGGAGGAGTGCACTTGCATACGAGGGTGTTTGTGGCAGCGCAAGGTTTTGGGACAACTTTGATAACAAAGAGCCTTACCTTGCTGCTGGGGACGGTGCTGCCGCTGGGTGTGTGTGTGGGGGGGCATCGGGAGCCTTCCACCGCTGCTTTATAACTCTCCGTCTCTTAACTTTTCATCGGTACCGCGTATCTTCCTGCCTCCTCCCCGTTTGTCTTCCTCTTCTCCGCCTGGCTGGCCCTGCCTGCCGGGGCCGGGCCCAGGGTGCGGGCAGCCGGGACCGGGGAGGGGGCACGGATTCAAGTGCATTGTTCTCGGGGAGTTTAAATGGGGTTACTGCAAGGTGGGGGGAGGGGGAATTACTTGCGAGTGATATTGTGTTTCAAGATACAGGGGAAAGCAGTGGTGTGTTCATCGTTTCGTTTATTTTTCGTCCATTAAAAAAAAAAAAGGCAAAACAGCAAAGGTGTTAGAAGAAAGCAAACGGTCTCCCTGTGCCTGTGTGTAAAAGGGACACCAAATGCTAGAACTTTGTCAAAATTGCTAATGCTGAAATAGTATGCAAGAACTACTTTTTAGGTGTCGGCACTGTGATATGAAAAATATAAATAAAATCTGCTAAAACCATGTAAGGAGGAAAAAAAACTAATAAAAGACTTCAGACTGGGAGAAACTTGACAATGCACATGAGAAATGCTGAAAACTGACAATGTAGCACATGCAGTCAAATGCCCACAGTAAATATAGTGGCAGTGGTGGGACAATAAACAGTGTTGTTTTGTTGAGCAGGGTTTTAGGATTACTTCCTTCAGATATTATAACATACATTACTTGCAGATATAGTAGGTGCAAAATAATTGGAAGGAAAAATGACTTTCGAGTAGTGTCTCTTTTAAGTTTGCTGTAGTTGCAGTTTTGTTTTGCATTACCGAGATTGGTTTAGCACAAGCAGGAGGTGATGGTTGTGAAGGAGGAAAAGCTGAATACAGTGAAGGGGGAGGAGAAAGCGTGTAAGTGGCTTTAGCCTGGTCAAGGCTACTGAGACAGTCTGCTGCAGCCTTTAGAAGGTTGAGAAGAGGCTGTTGAGAGGGTCAGGTGACCTCTAACCAAAAATATGTTTGCATGTCCCTTCTGCAAAAATAATACTGCTTCAGAATTGCATTTAACATGACAATGAATAGTCCAAACATGAGTGATGAGTTTTTGTTCAGACAGTTTGTCTTGAACCTTCAACTAGAAGTGTTTTGGGTTTGGACTTTTGTTTTTTGTTGTTGTTTTTTGTTTTGGGGGAGATGGGTTTTGCTACAGTATTTTAGGGACTAGATAAGAGAACATGAGATTCATCTGACTGGATAAACAGTAGCCCTATAGGTTTATTTTAATTCCACTTTGCAAAGTCTACCTGATGCAAGCTATACACAAAACTTTTGATTCTAGGGCTGTGTGCTGATTTTGGCTGGGATAGAGTTCATTTCCTTCATAGTAGCTAGTATGGTGCTATGTTTTGCATTTGTGCTGAAAAAAGTGTTGATAACACAGGGATGTTTTGATTATTGCTGAGCAGTGCTTACACAGAGTCAAGGCCTTTTCTACTTCTCACCCCACCCCACCAGCAAGGAGGCTGGGAGTGTACACGAAGTTGGGAGGGGACACAGGTGGGACAGCTGACCCCAACTGACCCAAGGGATATCCCAGACCATATGATGTCATGCCCAGCATATAAAGCTGGGGGAAGAAGAAGGAAGTGGGACATGTTTGGAGTGATGGCGTTTGTCTTCCCAAGTAACCATTATGTGTGATGGATCCCTGCTTTCCTGGAGATGGCTGAATACCCACCTGCTGATGGGAAGTGGTGAATGAATTCCTTATTTTGCTTTACTTGTCTGTGTGGCTTTTGCTTTACTTATTTACCTGTCTTTATCTCAACCCACGAGTTTTCTCTTTTACTCTTCTGATTCTTTCCCCCATCCCACCTCTGGGGGAGTGAGTGAGCAGCTGTGTGGTGCTTAGTTGCTGGCTGGGGTTAAACCATGACAGGCTGAAATGTTAAAATATTTTCAGTCTTTTTTTTTTTTTTTTTAGCTGACTTTTCTTCCCGAGTTCTGCTGACATTTTTCTTGGGGCACAAGATTTCTCAATCCCCACATGCAAGAAGTTGAGCAGGGGAGGCAGGAGGCCAGCTTGGCTAAGTTGAGACTTCTTAGCCACACTAAAACACAAAAAGAAAATGCATAGGCAGTGGAGGAAGGGATACACATCCTGAGAAGATTATAGGGATATGTCCGGGGAGTGCAGGGAGGGGATCAGGAAAGCCAGGGCACAGCAGGAGCTGAACTTTGCTAGAGATGTAAAAAACATAGAATCACAGAATCATTTAGGTTGGAAAAGACTTTTAACATCAAGTCCAACCGTAACCCTAACACTGCCAAGTCCACCACTAAACTATGTCCCTAAATGCCACATCTACGTGTCTTTTAAATACCTCCAGGGATGGTGACTCAACCACTTCCCTGGGCAGCCTGTTCCAATGCTTGACAACCCTTTCAGTGAAGAAATTTTTCCTAATAGCCAATCTAAACCTTCCCTGGAACAACTTGAGGCCATTTCTTCTCGTCCTATCACTTGTTACTTGGGAAAAGAGACTGACACTCACCTCTCTACAACCTCCTTTCAGGTAGTTGTAGAGAGCGATAAGGTCTCCCCTCAGCCTCCTTTTCTCCAGGCTAAACAACCTCAGCTCCCTCAGCTGCTCCTCATAAGACTTGTTCTCTAGACCCTTCACCAGCTTTGTTGCTCTTCTTCGGATGTGCTCCAGCACCTCAGTGTCTTTCTTGTAGTGAGGGGCCCAAAACTGAACACAGTATTCGAGGTGCAGTCTCACCAGTGCTGAGTACAGGGGGACAATCACTTCCCTAGTCCTGCTGGCCACACTATTTCTGATACAAGCCAGGATGCTATTGGCCTTCTTGGCCACCTGGGCACACTGCCAGCTCATATTCAGGCAGCTGTTGACTAACACCCCCAGGTCCTTTTCCACCAGGCAGCTTTCCAGCCACTCTTCCCCAAGCCTGTAGCATTGCATGGAGTTGTTGTGACCCAAGTGCAGGACCCAGCACTTAGCCTTGTTGAACCTCATGCAACTGGCCTCAGCCCAGCCTGTCCAGATCCCTCTGTAGAGCCTTCCTACCCTCAAGCAGGTCAACACTCCCGCCCAACTTGGTGTTGTCTGCAAACTTAACTGAGGGTGCACTCGATCCCCTTGTCCAGATCACCAATAAAGATATTAAACAGACCTGGCCCCAATACTGAGCCCTGGGGAACACCACTTGTGACTGGCCACCAACTGGATTTAACTCCATTCACCATCACTCTTTGGGCCCGGCCATCCAGCCAGTTTCTTACCCAGCAAAGCGTATGCCTGTCCAAGCCATGAGCATCCAGTTTCTCCGGGAGAATGCTGTGGGAAACAGTGTCAAAGGCTTTACTAAAGTCCAGGTAAACAACATCCACAGCCTTTCCCTCATCCACTAAGCAGGTCTCCTTGTCATAGAAGGAGATCAGGTTAGTCAAGCAGGATCTGTCTTTCATAAACCCATGCTGAATGAGCCTGATCGCCTGGTTGTCCTGTACATGCTGTATGATGGCATTCAAGATGAGCTGCTCCATAACCTTCCCTGGCAATGAGATCAGACTGACAGGCCTGTAGTTCCCCACATCCTCCTTCTGTCCCTTCTTGTAGTTGGGCGTCACATTTACTAACCTCCAGTCAACTGGGACCTCCCTGGTTAGCCAGGACTGCTGATAAATGATGGAAAAGTGGCTTGGTGAGCGCTTCCACCAGCTCCCTCAGTACCCTTGGGTGGATCACATCTGGCCCCATAGACTTGTGTGTGTCTAAGTGGTGTAGCAGGTTGCTAACCATTTCCCCTTGGATTATTGGGGCTTCATTCTGCTCCCTGTCCCTGTCTTTCAGCTCAGGGGGCTGGGTACCCCAAGAACAACTGGTCTTACTATTAAAGACTGAGGCAAAGAAGGGCATTAAGTACCTCAGCCTTTTCCTCATCCTTTGTCACTATGTTTCCCCCCGCATCCAATAAAGGATGGAGATTCTCCTTAGCCTTCCTTTTGTTGCTGATGTATTTAGAGAAACATTTTTTATTGTCTTTTATGGCAGTAGCCAGATTAATTTCTAGTTGGGCTTTGACCCTTCTAATTTTCTCCCTGCATAATTTCACATCTCCCTGCATAATTTCACATCTTTGTAGTCCTCATGAGTTGCCTGCCCCTTCTTCCAAAGGTCATGAACTTTCTTTTTTTTGAGTTCCAGCTAAAGCTCTCTGTTCAGCCAGGCCAGTTGTCTTCCCTGATGGCTTTTTTGGCACATAGGGACGGCCTGCTCCTGCACCTTTAAGATTCCCTTCTTGAAGGATGTTCAGCCTTCCTGGACTCCTTTGCCCTTCAGGACTGCCTCCCAAGGGACTCTGTCAACCAGAGCATCCAGCCATCACATCACCCACAAGTCCTTCTCTGTTCACAAACAACAGGTCCAGCCAGGCGCCTTCCCTAGTTGGCTCCCTCACCAACTGTGTCAGGAAGTTGTCTTCCACACCCCTCAGGAACCTCCTAGACTGTTTCTTCTCTGTTGTATTGTATTTCCAGCAGAAATCTGGTAAGTTGAAGTCCTCCATGAGAACAAGGGCTAGTGATCATGAGACTTCTGCCACCTGCTTATAGAATATTTCATCTGCCTCTTCATCCTGATTGGGTGGTCTGTATCAGACTCCTGCCATGATATCTGTTTTGTTGGCCTTTCCCCTGATTCTTACCCAATAACAAGAAGGGTTTCTTCAGGTACATAGGGTTTGTGGATTTCTGGAGAATTGTGTGGATTTTTATTATTATTTGAAAAGACAGCATTGCATGTCTTTACATTACTAAGGTTATCTTTGCCACTCAAATATCTTTGCATTATCTGTAAGCTACGTAAAAATAAGATACAGATTAAAAGTTCATTGTCATCAATGATAAATTTTCTGTTTGTCACTGGGAAACAGTGAGCTAGTTTTTCAAGCTTCAGGTGGTGAAAGATATTGAGATTCCCCCCCCCCCTCCCCCAAAACCAAAACTGATAGTTTAATCCAGACTGCTTTACAAAATTTAGATTTGACATTTGCACACTGGTTTCATCCATCCTAATTTATAAAATATATCACTGTTGTATGTAACAATGTAGAAGTTGCAGGAATACTGTTTGAGGAGTCTATGAACATACAATTTTTTCAATTTTACAAGAATATATTTTTTTAATAGGGAGGAGCACGGAAGGGAAGGTTCTGGAAATGGTAACTATTTCTCAATATTTATTGTTGATCATGGTGCTTCAGGTGCTCTTATAAATTGTGCATGTATATTGGACAGCATATCAAAGCATTTCACATAATGTATATGCTATAATTCAGGCCACTAAGAATAATTGCTCTTGCACTGTAGATTTAACAGGTCACTGATAGACACAATGATAGCTACAATGAATCATAGAAACATACTTCAGATTAGCAGTGTGCTGAAATATATACCTAAATTTTAAGTGTATTGCCTACAGTGGGGCTATTTGTATGCATATAGTTAAGCACATGTTGAAGTGCTTTATTGGACTAAAAAGGCAAGAACCAAAGGAAAAAAAATCTATTTCTGTATTCAATTGGTCTCCTCATAAGAGTTGTCTTTTTCTACCTTTCATAGCCTCTGTAATGTTAAGCAAATTTTTGCTACTGAAAAGTAGGGATTTCTTAAACCCATTGAAACCCACACAGCAAATATACTTTTCACTATAGTAAGCATGATTTGGACTCGGTTAAGAGATAATTAAATCTTCCTGGAGGAGACAGTAGTTAACAGAAACAGGTATATATTAATAATTAATTTGGCTGAAATTATAGGCAGACAATAATGTCACCAAGTATTAAAGTAGCCAAACAAGATTTTTATAACTTTGCCAAACTTTAGGTGTTTGGGCTGAAAATTTATAATGGCATATATATGCCTTATGCTGATTTATTTAATTTATGTGTGTGTAAAATTTTGGTTGAAATATTTTGTCTGGTTTTGAAAATTAGAAAAAGAGAAAAATATATTTTCCAATGTTTTTAAAGTTCCAGCAACTTTTACTGTGAAAACCGGTAGTACCACTCTCCTTTGGAACATTTGAAATTTGGTTGAAAAAGCATGAGGGATTTTATTCTAGGTCTTTTGCCATTTGCATGACAAAGCATCTGAATTTAGCCAGGACACAAGCCTTTCAAAAAGATCAATTTGCATATGCTTAGGGTTACTAACTGTAATCTCTGAATATTTCATTTTTTTCTGAGAATTCTGACTAGACTGCAAAATGCCATTCTCATGGATTTGAGTGAGCAAGCTCCAAATGTTTGGTTTCTGTGTGACATATATCCTTTCCCATTCAGTGACAGAACATGCAGTAGCCAAGGACTTATGGGTAAAAACAGGCTTTTTCTGTAAGGAGTTAAACTGCATCTGGCTGCATAGGAGACATGATCTAGGAGTTAAGAAGGGGACAAGGGATACTGGCTAGAGTTCACTTATGGATGGAAAATTTGTATGAAGAGCTGGGCTGAATGCAGTTTGTTAGAGAAAGGGATTGGACCTTGGATAAGAAGAATTTGATGGGAATGTGGAGAGTGCAATGAGAGAACTGGAACTGGCTAGGCAGAGGGACTGAAAAAAGATATGAAACATATGGAAATACTAGGATCAGAGGAGAAGCTTGGAGAGAAATTTGGGACTGGACACTGGTGAGAAGGAGAATGTAAATATGAGTGATTGGAGCCTACAGTTGAGAGATGTAAGGAAATAGAGATAACTGGCATTTGGCTTGTGAAGGAGACTGGAGGGAGTAGGGTAGAAATGGCAGATCTAGAGAGATAACAAAAAGAATTACTCTCTAAGGAGACTGGCAGTAGGATCAGAGATCTGACTGGGAGCTCAGTGAATCTAGACAAGGAAAATGAACCTGGAACAAAGCAGAGCATAGAGCCAGAACAACCACCACAATACCTTGAAGGAGACAAATCGGAAAGGCGAAGATTTTTGTTAAGTTAGGAGGAACATACACTCCCTCCAGACACTAGAAAAGAATCATTCCTTTGCTGCCAGTACATCTGTGGAACTCAAGGGTAAAATGTCTTATACTGAAGATAAACCTACAGTTACCTATCAAAAACTGACACTTGGGTGGAATGGGAAAGGTGTGGGTGGTAGCTCTAAAACCGGTGGCTCAAATGAGATGCCATCTGAACTAATTTTTGAAGGATGTATTGGGTTTGTGTGGCAAGGTTTTGGTAGCAGGGGGACTACAGGGGTGGCTTCTGTGAGAAGCTACTAGAAGCTTCCCCTATGTTCGACAGAGCCAATGCCAGCCAGCTCCAAGATGGACCCACTGCTGGTCAAGGCCATCAGTGATGGTGGTAGTGCCACTGTGATAACATATTTAAGAAGGGGAAAAAAACCCTGTGGCACAACAGCAATTGCAGCCCGAGAGAGGAGAGAGAATATGTGACAGAAACAACTCTGCAGACACCAAGGTCAGTGAAGAAGGAGGGGGAGGAGGTGCTCCAGGTGCCAGACCAGAGATTCCCCTGCAGCCTGTGGTAAAGACCAGGGTGAGGCAGGCTGGCCCCTGGCAGCCCATGGAAGTTAACAATGGAGCAGATATGCACCTGCAGCCCATGGAGGACCCCACGCAAGAGCAGGTAGATACGCCCAAAGGAGCCTGTGACCCTCTGGGAAGCCTGCGCTGGAAGAACCTGGCAGAACCTGTGGACCTGTGGAGAGAGGAGCCCACGCTGGAGCAGGTTTGCTGGCAGGACTTGTGACCCCATGGGGGACCCAAGCTGGAGCAGTCTGTTCCTGAAGTACTGCACCTTGTGGAAGGGATGCACACTGGAGCAGTATATGAAGAACTGCAGCCCGTGGGAAGGACTCATGTTGGAGAAGTTTGTGGAGGACTGTCTCCCATGGGAGGGACCACACACTGGAGCAGGGGAAGAGTACGAGGAGTCCTCCCCCTGAGGAGGAAGAAGCGGCAGAAACAGCGGGTGATGAACTGACTGCAACCCTCATTCCCCGTTCCTCTGCGCTGCTCAGGGGGGGAGGAGGTAGAGAATTCGGGAGTGAAGTTGAGCCCGGGAAGAAGGGAGGGGTGAGGGGAAGGTGTTTTAAAATTTGGTTTTATTTTCTCATTATCCTACTCTGACTTGATTGGTAATAATTTAAATTAATTTCCCCAAGTCAAGTCTGTTTTGCCCATGATGGTAATTGGTGAATGATCTCTCCCTGTCCTTATCTCAACCCACGAGCCTTTTGTTATATTTTCTCTCCCCTGTCCAGCTGAGGAGGGGAGTGGTAGAGTGGCTTTGGTATCCAGCCAAAGTCAACCCACCACAGAGGGAAAGATTGGGAGCTATAGAGAGCAATGAGGTTGCCCCTCAGCCTCTTTTTCTCCAAACTAGACAAACCCAAAGTCCTTAGCCTCTCCTCATAGGACATGCCTTCCAGCCCCTCCACCAGCTTTGTTGCTCTCCCCTGGACACATTCAAGTCCCTTAACATCTGTTTTAAATCATGGAGCCCAGAACTGCACACAGTACAGGGCTTTCTGCAGGGCTGCTCTCCAGCCACTCCTCTCCCAATTTATACTTGTGCCTGGCGTTACTCCATCTTAAGTGCAGAATCCAGCATTTGGACTTATTAAATTTGTCCCTTGAGTGAGTCAACAGCAACTCCCAGCTTGGTATAATCAGCAAATTTGCTAATGCTGCATTCAACTCCTACACCTAGATCGTTGATAAAAATATTGAACAGAACTGGCTCTAGAATTGAGCCCTGAGGAACACTGCTGGTGACTGACCACCAGCCAGATGTAGCTCCATTCACTACAACCCTTTGAGCTCTGCCCTTCAGCCAGTTCTTCACCCAGCGCACCATGTATCTGCTCATCCCACAGTTGGACAACTTGTCCAGAAGGATGCTGTGAGGGATGGTATCAAAAGCCTTACTAAAATCCAGAAAAACTGCATCTACCACCCTCCTTTCACCCACTACTGATCCAGAGATTTCTCCTAATTGCCTATAGAATAACTTATCGTGCTTACATCCTGGCTGGGCAATCAGTAGCGGACACCCACTACAACTTCTGCTTTGTTTTCCATCCCCCTAATCCTCACCCAGAGGCTCTCAACCATATCATCACTAACTGTACAATCAAACCTCTTCCTTACATATAGTGTGACACCTTCACCTCTCCTGCTCTGCCTTTCCCTCCTGAACAGCCTGTAGCCCTCCATGCCAGCACTCCAGTCGTGGGACTCATTCCACCAGGTCTCACTAATACCAATGATATCATAATACCTGAATCAGTAATTAGGTTAAATTCCCCAAGTTGAGTATATTTTGCCCATGACAGTAATGAATGAGTGGTTTCCTTGTCTTTATTTCAACTCATGAGTTTTCTTGCTCCTGTTCTCCCTATTTTCTCCCCCATCCTGCTGTGGATGCAGAGGGTGGTTGTGTGCGTGAGTGGCTGGTGGCCAGGATAAAGCCACCACAGAGTTGCTGTCCGATCACACAGGGATGGGACTAGGAAAGCCAAGGCTGACCTGGAGTTGAATCTGGTGAGGGTTGTGAAGGGCAACAAGAAAGGATTCTACAAGTATATAAAAAGCCAAAGGAAGATGAGGGAAAACATGGGTCTGCTGCTGAATGGGGCAGGGGTCCTCATGACAAATGACACAGAAAAGGCTGAGCTATTCAATACATTTTTTTGCCTCAGTCTTTAACAGTAAAATCAGCCTTCAGGAATCCCAGGCCCTAGAGACCAGAAGGAAAGTTTGGAGAAAAGAAGACTTGCCCTTGGTGGAGGAGGACCAGGTTAGAGAATACTTAAACAAACTGGATATTATATCCACAAGTACCAAGGGAGCTGGCTGATATCATTGCGAGTCCACTTTCCTTTATCCTTGATAGATCATGGTATTTGGAAGAGATTCCTGAAGACTGGAAGAGAGCATATGTCACTCTTGTCTTCAAGAAGGGCAACAGGTAAGATCTGGGGAACTACAGGCCAGTCATCCTTCCCTTGTTCCCTGGGAAGATGATGGAGCAGCTAATCCTGTGAACCATTTCGAGGCACATGAAGGACAAGAATGTGATCAGGAGTTTTCAGCATAGATTTAGAAAGCGGAAATCAGGCTTGACCAACCTGATAGCCTTCTACAATGAGGTGGTTAGCTTGGTAGATGAGGGGAGAGCAGTGGATGCTGTTTACCTCAAGTTTAGTACGGCTTTTGACACTGTCTCCCACAACATCCTCATAGACAAACTGACAAAGTATGGGTTAGAGAAGTTGACAGGTGGATTGAAAACTGGCTGAATGGCCAAGCCCAGAGGGTTGTGATCAGTGTCACTGTGGTGGTTTAGGCCCTGCTGGGACCCAAGACCACACTGCCACTGCCCCTCCCCCACCCTCTGAACGGACGGGGCAGGGAGTGAAATACAAACCCCGGGGTTGAGATAAGGAGAGTTTTAATACAACAGTGTAACATCAACAAACTGAACAACAACAAGAATAATGACAATAGCAATAACAGTAATAACAATAAACAGAACAAAGATATACCAATACAGCAGTGAGAGGAGCGACTGCACACCGCGTGGTTAACAATCTTCCCGTGCTTGGGCGCCCGGACCTGACGTCAGCATGTTATTGAATAACCCAGCTAGAGCTCCCTCCCCACTGCTGGGGAAACTTAACCCTATCCTAGCTGAACCAGGACATAATCCACCCCTTTATTCTATACCATGTGTGTCATGCCCAGCTGCCATTTAGCAATTAATAATAACAAAAAAAAACAATTAACAAAAGCACAGTATAACTCACGGTGTGTTTTCACCCACAATCAAGTCCCCCTGTGGTACGCATCGGACCTCTCCATCCTTCTGCATCACCCACCAGGTGCACCCAGGTCCTTGAGCAAAACCAATCCCGTGGATGGGTTTGCCTTTGCCCGGCGCAGGACTAACCCAGACCATTATTCCCAGCAGATCCCTCATGCGCAGCACAGGGACTTTATCCCCATCTACAACACATGGAAGTTTTGACTGAGCCGGGCCATGAACAGTTCACCTTTACGCTGCCAGTCCAAGTCCACCTGAGCCACTTTGATCTTAGCAGCCTGGTCCGCCTGCTGGTTATGTTGATGTTCATCAGTGGCCCGACTCTTGGGTATATGGGCGTCCACATGGCTCACCTTCACAACGAGGTTCTCCACCCGGGCTGCAATATCCTGCCATACTTCAGCGGCCCAGACGGGTCTGCCCTTGCGTTGCCAGTTGTTCTGTTTCCATTGCTGCAACCACATCCACAGGGCACTTGCCACCACCCACGAGTCAGTGTAGAGATAGAGCCTCTGTTTTGCTGATCGGAGATATCAATTAAACTCAGACACCAGAGTGAAAAGAGCAGGCATATTTTACTAGAAATAACTAAATAATATAACAGAATAATACAGAAAACATACAGTAAGAAAAGACAGAACAGTGCACTTAAACAAATAGGAAAATACAGGGTAATGCATCAAATCATTACTACTTGAGAGAGAGAGAGAATAGTGATTAAGAAAGATACATCACCACTTGCATACTTTACCATCATCCAGGTCCGCAGTCGCTGGGGAGCCCCGGTTACAGCGAGGATTTGGAGAACCTTTCCCTGCAAGTGGGAAATCCTACGCGGTGCGTCCACCTGTAGGTGAGGCTTCCAAAGTCGCTGTGAGCGGGTCCAGCCTTATATACCTAAAAATCAGTAAGCCAGAATAGCTGGCACCTTTGTTTTAAGCGGAAACATCTGGTTTTCATCTCACATTAGGTTCCCCCCCAGAGCCTGGCCAGGGCTTAAGGGAGAAGCTAAGGGAGTTTCCCTGCTGGTCTAATTAATTTATGAGCAAGGTCACAAGGCCAGACAACTGTTTCTGTGGCCTTGTTATCTTGCTCACACATAAAGAAATATAAGGATACATTCAAGATAGACATGTTTTATGATGTTTAAGCTACATCTTCTATGCATATTTCACTAATGACTACATACAGAGTTAGCAGTTTCAGTTCAGGGCCTGTTGCTCTGGCTTCAGTATTCCCACCTTTTACATCAGAACAGTTGGTTTGCTATAACTTAATATAATACCTATTAGCACAATGGTTATCAGTTATAAAATGTACAGGATTCATCTACAGGTCAACTCTGGCTTGGGCTTATTGTCCAAGCCTTAGCACTTCAGCCTCGGCCACTTTTCTCGCTCAGCAATCTCCAAAGCCAATTGGGTGGCTTTCACCTCTGCAAACTGGCTCGATTCACCTTGTCCCGCTACAGCTTCAGTGGTTTGTCATCTGGGATACCACACTGCAGCCTTCCATCGTCGATGTTTTCCCACAATGCGACAAGACCCATCAGTGAACAGGGCATATCGCTTCTCCTCCTTTGGCAGCTCGTTATATGGTGGGGCCTCCTCAGCACGTTTCACCTCTTGTTCCGGTGACATCCCAGAATCTTTGCTCTCTGGCCAGTTTGTGATCACCTCCACTATTCCTAGGCGGTCGGGGTTCCCTATTCGAGCCCGTTGTGTTATTAACGCAACCCATTTACTCCACGTGGCATCTGTTGCATGATGTGTGGAGGGAGCCTTTCCTTTGAACATCCATCCCAGCACCGGCAGTCGGGGTGCCAGGAGGAGCTGTGTCTCAGTGCCAACCACTTCTGAGGCAGCTCGAATTCCTTCGTACGCTGCCAGTATCTCCTTCTCAGTCAGGGTATAGTTAGCTTCAGAGCCTTTGTATCCCCGGCTCCAAAAGCCTAGAGGTCGGCCTCGGGATTCCCCAGGTGCTCTCTGCCAAAGGCTCCAGGAAGGGCCATTCTCCCCAGCTGCGGTGTAGAGCAAGTTCTTAATCTGCTGCCCTGTCCGGACTGGCCCGAGAGCCACTGCCTGGGTAATCTCCTGCTTAATTTGTTCAAAGGCTTGTTGTTGCTCTGGGCCCCATTCAAAATCGTTCTTCTTGCAGGTTACGTGGTAGAGAGGGCTCACAATCAGGCTGTAGTTTGGGATGTGCATCCTCCAGAACCCCACAGCGCCCAGGAAAGACTGAGTCTCCTTTTTGGTGGTTGGTGGGGCCATGGCTGTTATCTTGTTTATCACCTCCATTGGGATGTGGCGACGCCCATCTTGCCATTTTATTCCTAGGAACTGAATCTCCCTTCCAGGCCCCTTAACTTTCTGTTGCTTGATGGCAAAACCAGCCTTCAGGAGGATTTCAATTATCTTCTTTCCTTTCTCAAAGACTTCCTCAGCTGTGTCCCCCCATACAATGATATCATCAATGAACTGCAGGTGTTCTGGAGCCCCACCTTTCTCCAGTGCAGTATGGACCAGTCTATGGCAAATGGTGGAGCTGTGTTTCCACCCCTGGGGCAATCGATTCCAGGTGTACTGGATACCCCTCCAAGTGAATGCAAACTGTGGCCTGCACTCTGGTGCTATTGGGATGGAGAAGAACGCGTTAGCGATGTCAATCGTGGCGTACCACTTGGCTGCCTTCGACTCCAGCTCATACTGGAGCTCTAGCATGTCCGGCACTGCAGCACTCATCGCTGGCGTAACTTCATTCAGGCCACGGTAGTCCACGGTCAGTCTCCACTCGCCATTAGGTTTTCTCACTGGCCATATAGGGCTGTTGAAAGGTGAATGAGTCTTGCTGATCACCTTCTGGCTTTCTAGTCGACGGATCAGCTGATGGATGGGAACCAGGGAATCTCGGTTAGTACGGTACTGCCGCCGGTGCACCGTCTTGGTAGCAATTGGCACTCGCTGCTCTTCAACCTTAAGCCACCCCACCACCGAGGGATCCTCTGAGAGGCCGGGTAAGGTGGACAATTGCTCAACCTCCTCCAGGGCAGCTATACCAAAGGCCCACCGGTACCCTTTTGGGTCTTTAAAGTACCCTCTCCTGAGGTAATCTATACCTAGGATGCACGGGGCATCTGGGCCAGTCACAATGGGGTGCTTATGCCAGTCCTTCCCAGTTAAGCTTACTTCAGCTTCTAATAGGGTCAGCTGTTGGGACCCCCCTGTCACTCCGGAGATGCAGATGGGTTCAATCCCACTGTGGCTTGATGGCATCAGGGTGCACTGTGCGCCAGTGTCTACCAAGGCCTTATATTCTTGTGGGTCTGATGTGCCAGGCCATCGGATCCACACCTTCCAATAAATCTGATTATCCCTTTCCTCCACCTGGCTGGAGGCAGGGCCCCTCTAATCCTGCTCAGCATCACTCACTTGTTGTAAGAATGACTCCTGCGGGAACGACTCACAGGTCCCCTCAAGAGGGTGAAGCATACTGTTGGCCATTCTATTCTGTCTGGGGGATTTCCAACTGGACACTGAAGCTGCATCTCTCTTGGAAGACTCCCCTTTCATGGTGGTCTTCCCTTTCAGCTGCTGTACTCGTGCAGCTAGGGCGGAAGTGGGCTGTCCATCCTACCTCCTCATGTTTTCCCCATTGTCGTGGAGGAAGAACCACAGGGTGCCCCATGGTGTGTACCTTCCACTGCCCTTCTCTTGGGTGGGGAAACGCCTGCTTCTAATGGCTGAGACATCGGCCCGTGCAGGTGGAACATAGGACACGTCCTGTTCCACTTTCTGGAGCCTCTGAGACAGTTCCTCTACAGCTGAAACCCAGGCATGTTGGGAGGAAGGGAGATTTCCCTCATATTGCTGGAGCTGGCCAACCACTTCATCCACCGTTTGAGTCTGGGTGTCTCGCCACCAGAACGCTACTGCTAATGCTTTGGAATGTGCCTCTGGTGCACTTTGCAGGAACTTCCGCCACATCAACTGTGTGCAAGGGGCCTGATCTGGATCCATTGGTGACCGCTCATCATTCAGATCACCATAAACCATGTCAAACACAGCCATTTCCCTGAGGTTTTGGATGCCTTTCTCCATGTTGGTGCACTTGCCTAACCTACATAGAGCATCATCCTTGTAGGGGTACCTCTCCCACACACTGAGCAGGAGTCGCCTCCAAAGGCTGAGGGTTTGAGTCTGGTTCCCTATTGCCTTGTGAATACCAGCCTCCCTGGCTAAAGATCCCAGCTGCTTGGCCTCTCTCCCCTCCAATTCCAAAACACCAGCTCCACTGTCCCAGCAGCCAGGTGAAAATTTGCTCGCCTGGAAGGCGGCTGAAATTCTTCCGCATATCTCGCAACTCACTCATGGATAGAGATCGGATGATTACCTCCGGCTCTTCCTCCTGCTCTCGTGATGGGCCTGGTTCATCATCACCCTGTACACTGCGAGGGGATTTTTTGGTATATTTGGTTTTCCATATCGGGGCGACTGATATTGGTACTGCTTGTCCCTCTGGCCCAGCTGCTGTGCTGGTGGAGGTGACTGGTACTGGCACTGCTTGTCCCTCTGGCCCAGCTGCTGTGCTGGTGGAGGCGACTGGTACTGGCACTGCCTGTCCCCCTGGCCCAGCTGCTGTACCAGTAAATTCACTTTCAGATCCTGCAGCCCTTTCTCCCCCTTGAGGGCAGTGATCAGTGTTAAAGATGACACGGTAAGCATTGGCAAGCCCCCAGCACATCGCAGTGAGTTGTGTCTCCCGGGGTTTGTCAGATTGGCAACACACCTTTTCCAAATACTCCACCAGTTTATAGGACTCTGCACTTGTTCAGGAGTGAAATCCCAAAACGTTGGGGGTGACCACTGACTCAGGTACTTGCCCATCTTTTCCCACACACCTTGCCATTTATAACTATCTGCCCTCGGGGCAGGTTTCCGGGTGGTGCTATTGTTGGAGAAGTACCGCATGGCCCAAAACAAGATCTGGCAGACATTCAGAAAGCACAGTGCCACAAGCACACTGGTCTGGGTGCTCCAGGGATAGCTGAAACTCTCAAAAACCGAGAGGATCTCTTCCCCTGGCTCACCCATAGAGGGGGTGAGACCCCAAACAAAAGCCCAGGCAGCAAACAGGTACCGGTTCACCCCCACAAGCAGTGATACAAGCACATTATAAGCAGTCAGTAGCCAGTAGAGCAAAATCAAACCCTTGACACATTTTCCACCGACAACAAACACCAGCACTAGGAGTACACAGTGGATATAAGGATTAATCCAGCCCCACCACGCAAGCAAGTTGGCCAGCACTGCAAATGTTCCTTATCAAACAATTCAAATAAGGACAGAAAAATTGCACCTAACAGATTGCTCTAACGCACCTTCTCCTTTTGTCCTTATCTCAGGCCTCTCATGGCCCCATGTTGGGCGCCAAAAAGTTGTGGTGGTTTAGGCCCTCCTGGGACTGCCCCTCCCCCACCCTCCGACCGGACGGGGAGAGAGTGAAATACAAACCCCGGGGCTGAGATAAGGAGAGTTTTAATACAACAGTGTAACATCAACAAACCGAACAACAACAAGAATAATGACAATAGCAATAACAGTAATAACAATAAACAGAACAAAGATATACCAATACAGCAGTGAGAGGAGCGACTGCACACCGCGTGGTTAACAATCTTCCCGAGCTTGGGCGCCCGGACCTGACGTCAGCATGTTATTGAATAACCCAGCTAGAGCTCCCTCCCCACTGCTGGGGAAACTTAACCCTATCCTAGGTGAACCAGGACAGTCACAAAGTCCAGTTGGAGGCCAGTCACTAGTGGTGTACCCCAGGGGTCGATACTGGGGCCAATACTGTTTAACCTCATCATTAATGACCTGAACGTTGTGACAGAGTTGCACCCTCAGCAAGTTCACAGATGATACAAAACTGGGAGGGGTGGATGATACACCAGATATCTGTGCTGCCATTCAGAGGCACCTGGACAGGCTGGAGAACTGGTCAGAGTAATCCCATGAAGTTTAACAAAGGAAATGCAAAAATCCTGCACCTGGGGAGGGATAATCCCAGGCACTAATATATGCTAGGGTCTACCCAGCTGGAGAGAAGCTTTGCTGAGAAGGACCTGGGGGTCCTGTTGGACAATAAGCTGTCCATGAGCCAGCAGTGCACCCTCACAGCAAAGAAGACCAACTGCATTTTGGGCTGCATTAGGACTGTTGCCAGCAGGTTGAGGGAGGTGATCCTTTCCCTCTACTCAACACTGGTGAGGCCATACCTTGAGTAGTGTCCAGATCTGGGCTCCCCATTACACAAAAGATATGGACTTCCTGGAGCAGACCCAGTGCAGGGCCACAAAGATGATTAAGGGACCTGAATGTCTTTCCTATGAGGAGAGGTTGAGAGAGCTGGGACTGTTCAGTCCAGAGAAGAGAAGTCTCAGGGGGGATCTTATCCATGTGTATAAATGCGTGAAGGAAGGGTGCAAAGAGGACGGAGCCAGGCTCTTTTCAGTGGTGCTCATCGACAGAAGAGGCAATGGGCACAAACTGAAACACATGAAATTCCATCTGAACACAGGAAAACATTTTTTTACTGTGAGGGTGGTCAAACACTGGAACAGGTTGCCAGAGAACGGTTGTGGAGTCTCCATCCTTGGAGACACTCAAAACCTGCCTGGACATGGTCCTGGGCAACCTGCCATATCTGATCTTGCTTGAGCAGGGGGGTTGGACTAGATGTACTCAAGAAGTGCCTTCCAACCTAAATGACTCTCTGATTCTCTACTGTAAAACAACATGAAAAAGCTTTCACTGTCATTTTAGCAACTTTCTGAGAAGTATAGCCATGACTGCAGTCCTTGGAGTAGGCCCTTCAGGGGAGTTAAGTGCAGCTTCTTGTCAAACTGTGGATTCCATGTAGCTTAGGCATAAAGAAAGGTGCCAAGCTCTATAAAACAGAGAATTACAGGTTTCAGCTGGGGAAAAAGGAGGAAAAAAAATGAGGCTTATTGCTTGCCTTATCACGGTTGTATATACAGCTTTATTTTTCAAAGCACTGCTTTAAGTCTTTATGTCTGGCCTTCTTCCAGTTTCTCTTCTACTTAGCTTTGTGCTTTTACTCCCCATACACAAAATGACCCGAGCCTTTTAGTGTACTAAGCTGTCCACTCCTCCAAAAACAAACTTTCACGCTGCTATAATACCTACATATCATCCTTAGGAAAACCGGATTCATTTGTGACAACAGAGCCAAAATATAAATGAAGCTAACTTCTTTTGTTCATTTATTTCCTGTATCTCTTTCAAATTCCTTAAAGTCTATTTTAGAAGTGTGTTGAGGTGGGGTTTTTTTGTTCTTTTGTTTCACGTTTGACCCATCTGTGCAAGAACAGTGACCGGATGGATTTCCTTCTTTTAAGTGTTTTGAGAAGATACTTTTTTTTCCTACTTTTTTTTCTCATTTCCTGTGCAAATAACAATCAGTAAAATATCAATTTGTAAAAATTTATGTGTCAGAAATCAAACTTCTGATTGCAGGTACAGTTTGTCAGCTGTAGTTGTGGATTGTTAGATTTGTCTAGCTCTTCAGTGTCCCATAGAATAGAATTCACAGACTTTTTGATCTCATCCTTGTTTACCTTTGCAGTCTGCCTTTAGATTCATTTCAGTTTAAGGTTCAGTCTTTCAGGTAGACACATTTAACTGAGAGCTGACTATGATGTAGCCAAATACTTTTTGCTGAGCTTGTATAAGTCTGGTTGAAACACAACTCTTGATGTTAACCCAAAACCCTCAATGGAATTGATAAAGTCCAAATTGCTAATGAAATTGCTGGTTTGCTGCAGACTTGCTTATTTTATCATAGAATCATAGAATGGTTTGGGTTGGAAGGGACCTTAAAGATCATCTAGTTCCAACCCCCCTGCCATGGGCAGGGACAACTTCCTCTAGACCAGGTTGCTCAAAGACTCATCCAACCTGGCCTTGAACACTTCCAGGGAGGGGGCAGCCACAGCTTCTCTAGGCAACCTGTGCTAGTGTCTCTCTCACCAACCTCACAGTAAAGAACGTATTCCTTACGTCTAACCTAAATGTACCCTTTTTCAGTTTAAAACTGTTACCCCTTGTCCTATCACTAAACTCCCTGATAAAGAGTCCCTCACATCTTTTCTGTAGGCTCACTTTAAGTACTGGAAGGCTGCTATAAGGTCTCCCAGAGTCTTCCCTTCTCCATGCTAACCAACCCCAACTCACACAGGCTGTCCTCATAAGGGAGGTGCTCCAGCCCCCTGATCATCTTTGTGGCCCTTCTCTGAACCCGCTCAAGCAGGTCCATGTCTTTCTTATGTTGGGGGCCCCAGAGCTGGACACAGTACTCAAAATCACAGAATCACAGAATCATTCAGGTTGGAAAAGGCCCTTGGAATCATCGAGTCCAACCATCAGCCCTACTCTACAAAGTTCTCCCCTACACCATATCCCCCAACATCTCATCTAAATGACCCTTAAACACATCCAGGGATGGTGACTCCACCCCCTCCCTGGGCAGCCTATTCCACTGTCTGACCACTCTTTCTGTGAACAATTTTTTCCTAATGTCCAGTCTGAACCTCCCCTGATGCAGTTTAAAGCCATTCCCTCTTGTTCTGTCACTAATCACCTGTGAGAAGAGACCAGCACCAACCTCTCTACAATGTCCTTTCAGGTAGTTGTAGAGAGTGATGAGGTCTCCCCTCAGCCTTCTCTTCCTCAAGCTAAACAGTCCCAGCTCTTCAATCGCTCCTCATAGGATTTGTTCTCCAGGCCCTTCACCAGCTTCGTTGCCCTCCTCTGCACTCATTCCAGCACCTTGATATCTCTCTCGTATTGAGGTGCCCAAAACTGGACACAATACTCAAGGTGTGGCCTCACCAGTGCAGAGTACAGGGGGACTATCACCTCCCTACTTCTGCTGGTCACACTATTTCTAATACAAGCCAGGATGCCGTTCGCTTTCTTGGCCACCCGGGCAAACTGCTGGCTCATGTTCAGCTGCTTGTCAATTAGAACCCCCAGATCCTTCTCTTCCAGACTGCTCTCCAGCCACACCTCCCCAAGCCTGTAGCCATGCATGGGGTTGTTGTGGCCCAAGTGCAGGACCTGGCACTTGGCCTTGTTGAAGCTCATCCCATTAATGTTGGCCCACCAATCCAATCTATCCATGTCTTTCTGTAGTGCCTCCCTATCCTCATGCAGATCGACACTCCCACTTAACTTGGTGTCATCTGCGAACTTACTGATGATACACTCTATGTCCTTATCAAGATCATCAATAAAGATGTTAAACAGAAATGGTCCCAACACCGAGCCCTGAGGAACACCACTTGTGACCGGCCGCCAGATGGATTTAGCTCCATTGACCACCACTCTCTGGGACCGTCCATCCAGCCAGTGCTTGACCCAGCAGACCGTTCGCTCATCCAGGCCATGGGCAGCCAGTTTTTCTATAAGAATTCTATGGGGAACTGTGTCGAATGCTTTTCGAAAATCCAGGGTAGATAATATCGACAGCTTTTCCCTCGTCCAATAGTCGGGTCATCTTGTCATAGAAGGAGATCAGGTTTGTCAGGCAGGACCTGCCTTTCATAAACCCATGCTGACTAGGCCTGATCCCCTGGTTGTCCATTATATGACTTCTAATGGCACTCGAGATGACCTGCTCCATGACCTTCCCTGGCACCGAGGTCAGACTGACAGGTCTATAGTTTCCTGGATCCTCCTTTCTGCCTCTCTTGTAGATGGGTGTTACATTTGCCACCCTCCAGTCCAATGGGACCTCCCCAGTTCGCCATGACTACAGGTAAATCGTGGAAAGCGGCTTGGCGAGCACATCTGCCAACTCTTTCAGCACCCTTGGGTGTAACCCATCCGGTCCCACAGACTTGTGTGCATCCAAGTGGTGTAGCAGGTCTCTGACCACTTCCTCTTTAATTGTGATGACCTCGTTCTGCTTCCCCTCCCCATCTCCCAGCTCATGAGGCTGGGTGTCCAGGGAACAGCCAGTTCCACTGCTAAGGACTGAGGCAAAGTAGGTGTTGAGCACCTCAGCCTTTTCCTCATCCTTTGTTACTATGTTTCCCTCTGCATCCAATAAAGGAGGGAGATTTTCCCTAATCTTCCTTTTGCTGTTAACGAATTTATAGAAACAGTTTTTATTATCCTTAACAGCTGTAGCCAAGTTGAGCTCTAGCTGCGCTTTGGCTCTCCTAATGTTCTCCCTGCATAGCTTCACTACATCTTTATAGTCTTCATGAGAGACCTGGCCCCTCTTCCACAGGTCATAGATTCTCCTTTTGTTCTTGAGATCCAGCCAAAGGTCCCTGTTTAGCCAGGCCGGTCTCCTTCCCCGCCTGCTTGTTTTTCGGTACGCGGGAACAGCCTGCTCCTGTGCCTTTAAGACTTCTCTCTTGAAGTATGTCCAGCCTTCCTGGACTCCCATATCCTTCAAGGCAGCCTCCCAAGGGATTTTGTTAATCAGTCTTTTGAACAGGTCAAAGTTTGCCCTGCGGAAGTCTAAGGTGGCAGTTTTACTAACCCCTCTGTTTCTCCAAGGATCGAAAATTAATCATCACATGATCACTGCACCCTAGACAGCCTCCAACCTTTACTTCCCCCACAAGCTCTTCACTGTTCACAAGAAGCAGGTCCAGGAGGGCATCTTCCCTGGTCGGCTCACTCACCAGCTGTGTGAGGAAGTTATCCTCCACACATTCCAGGAACCTCCTGGATTGTTCCCTCTCTGCTGTGTTGTGATCCAGGTGGGGTCTCATGAGAGCAGAGCAGAGGGGGAGAATCACCTCCCTTGACCTGCTGGCCACACTTCTCTGGATGCAGTCCAGGATATGGTTGGCTTTCTGGTCTGTGGGTGCACATTGCTGGCTCATGGTCAGTTTTTCATCCACCAATGACCCTGAGTCCTTCTCTGCAGGGCTGCTCTCAGTCCACTCATCATCCAGCCTGTATCCATGTTTGGAATTGCCCTGACCCATGTGCAGGACCTTGCACTTAGCCTTGTTGAACTTTATGAGGTTTTCACTGGCCCACCTCTCTAGACTGTCAAGGTCTCTCTGGATGGCATCCCTTCCCTCTAGAGTATCAACCACACCACACAGCTTGGTGTCATCTGCACACTTGCTGAGGGTGCACTGCATTCCACTCTCCATGTCCCCAACAAAGATGTTAAATAATACTGGTCCCAACACTGACCCCTGAGGAACACCATTTATCACTGGTCTCCACCCAGATGTTGAGCCATTGACCACAACTCTTTGAGTGCAACCATCCAGCCAAATCCTTATCCACTGAGTGTTCCATCCATCAAATCATGTCTCTCCAATTTAGAGACAAGGATGTTGTACGGGACAGTGTCATATGTTTTACACAAGTCCAGGTAGATGATGTCAGTTCAGTTGCTCTTCTCTTGTTCACCAGCACTGTAACCCTGTTGTAGAAGGCCACCAAATTTGTCGGGCACTATTTGCCCTTAGTGAAGCCATGTTGGTGTCTCCAATCACTTCTCTTTGTTCCGTGTGCCCTAGCAGTTTCCAGGAGGATTCACTCCACAACCTTGCCAGGCACAGAGGTGAGACTGACTAGCCTGTAGTTCCCTGGGGCTTCCTTTTTTTCTCTTTTTATAAATGGGCATTATGTTTCCCCTTTTCCAGTCACTGGGAACTTCACCAGTCTGCCATGACTTCTCAAACAGGATGGACAGTGGCTTATCCACTTCATCTTCCAGTTCTCACAGGACCCGCAGATGCATCTCATTAGGTCCCATGGACTTGTGCACCTTCAGGTTCCTTAGATGATCTCAAACCTGATCTTCTCCTGTGGTGGGTGTTTCTTCATTCTCCCAGTCCCTGATTTTGGACCCTGTGAGTTGGGCAGCATGGCTGGAGACCTTGCCAGTGAAGACCGAGGCAAAAAAGTTGTGTACCTCAGCCTTCTCCATGTCACTTGTAGCCAGGTCTCCTGTTTCGCTCCTCAGGGGGGTACAGCTTCTTTCACAGAATCACAGAATCATCTAGGTTGGAAAGGACCTTGAAGATCATCTAGTCCGACCGTTAACCTAACAGTGACAGATCCCAACTACACCATATCCTTAAGTGCCATGTCAACCCGACTCTTAAACACCTCCAGGGATGGGGACTCCACCACCTCCCTGGGCAGCCCATTCCAACGCCTAACAACCCGTTCTGTAAAGAAATACTTCCTAATATCTATCTAGTCTAAACCTTCCCTGGCGCAACTTGAGGCCATTACCTCTTGTCCTATCGCTTGTTACTTGGTTAAAGAGACTCATCCCCAGCTCTCTGCAACCTCCTTTCAGGTAGCTGTAGAGGGCGATGAGGTCTCCCCTCAGCCTCCTCTTCTCCAAACTAAACAACCCCAGTTCCATCAGGCGCTCCTCGTACGACATGTGCTCCAGACCCTTCACCAGCTTCGTTGCCCTTCTCTGGACACGCTCGAGTAATTCAAAGTCCTTTTTGTAGTGAGGGGCCCAAAACTGAACACAGTCATCGAGGTGCGGCCTCACCAGTGCCGAGTACAGGGGCAAGATCACTTCCCTGTCCCTGCTGGCCATGCTATTTCTGATACAAGCCAGGATGCCATTGGCCTTCTTGGCCACCTGGGCACACTGCTGGCTCATGTTCAGCTGGCTGTCAATCAACACCCCCAGGTCCCTCTCTGACTGGCAGCTCTCCAGCCACTCCTCCCCAAGCCTGTAGCGCTGCTGGGGGTTGTTGAGGCCAAAGTGCAGCACCCGGCATTTGGCCTTATTGAACCTCATACAGTTGGCCTTAGCCCATCACTCCAGCCTGTCCAGATCTCTCTGCAGAGCCTCCCTACCCTCGAGCAGATCAACACTCCCACCCAACTTGGTGTCATCTGCAAACTTACTGAGGGTGCACTCGATCCCTTTGTCTAGATCATCAATAAAGATGTTAAACAGGAGTGGCCCCAAAACCGAGCCCTGGGGGACACCACTCGTGACCGGCTGCCAACTGGAATTAACTCCATTCACCACAACTCTTTGGGCCCGGCCATCCAGCCAGTTTTTTACCCAGCAAAGCGTGCGATCATCTAAGCCTCGAGCAGCCAGTTTTGCCAGGAGAATGCTGTGGGAAACCGTGTCAAAGGCCTTACTGAAGTTGAGGTAAACTACATCCACAGCCTTTCCCTCATCCAATAAGCAGGTCACTCTGTCGTAGAAGGAGATCAGGTTTGTCAAGCAGGACCTGCCTTTCATAAACCCATGCTGACTGGGCCTGATCATCTGGTTGTCCTGCATGTGTTGTATGATGGTACTCAGGATGAGCTGCTCCATCAGCTTCCCGGGCACCGACGTCAAGCTGACAGGCCTGTAATTTCCTGGATCATCCTTCTGACCCTTCTTATATATGGGCGTCACATTGGTCAATTTCCAATCTGTCAGGACCTCCCTGGTCAGCCAGGACTGCTGGTAGATGATGGAAAGCGGCTTGGCGAGCACCCCAGCCAGCTCCTTCAGCACCCTCGGGTGTATCCCATCCGGTCCCATAGACTTGTGTGTGTCTATGTGATGCAGTAGGTCACTGACTGTCTCCTCCTGGAATGCGGGGGGGTCGTTCTCCCAGTCTCTGTCTTCTGGCTGACGAGGCTGGATTCCCTCAATACAACTAGTCTTGTTATTAAAGACTGAGGCAAAGAAGGCATTAAGCACCTCAGCCTTCTCCTCATCACTTGTTACCATGTTTCCTCCTGCATCTAGCAGGGGATGGATACTCTCCCTGGTCTTTCTTTTGCTACTGACATACTTATAGAAACATTTCTTGTTGTCCTTGATTGCTGAAGCCAGATTAATTTCCAGCTGGGCTTTAGACCTCCTGATTTCCACCCTGCATAGCCTCACAGCCTCTTTGTAATCACTGTGAGTGGCTAGCCCCTTCTTCCAAAGGCTGTAAACTTTCCTTTTCTCCCTGAGTTCCAGCCAAAGCTCCCTGTTTAGCCAGGGTGGTCTTCTCTGGTGCCGGCTTCTCTTACAGCACCTGGGGACAGCCTGCTCCTGATCCATTAAGACTTCCTTCTTAAAGAGCGCCCAGCCTTCCTGGACCCCTATACCCTTCAGGATCGTCTCCCAAGGGATCCTTTCAAGCAGGTGCCTAAACAAGTCAAAGTCAGCCCTTTTGAAGTCCACGATGGCAGTTCTGCTTAGCCCTCTCCTGGCCTCCCTAAGAATAGAGAACTCTATTATTTCATGTTCACTGTGCCCTAGTCGTCCTCCAACCGCCACATCATGCACCAGTCCTTCTCTGTTCACAAAGAGGAGATCCAGCAGGGCACCTTCTCTGGTCGGTTCTCTCACCAGCTGTGTCAGGAAGTTGTCTCCCACACATTCCAGGAATCTCCGGGACTGGTCCCACTCTGCTGTGTTGTATTTTGAGCAGATGTCTGGGAAGTTAAAGTCTCCCACAAGAACAAGGGCAAGCGATCGTGAGATTTCTCCTAAATGCCTATAGAATATTTCATCCACCTCTCTGTCCTGGGTGGGTGGCCTATAGTAGACTCCTACTACAACATCTGACCTGTTGGCCTTCCCCCTGATTCTGACATAAAGACACTCCGCCCTGTCTTCACTACACTTGTACTCAAGGCAATCATAAGAGTCCCTAACATACAGCGCCACCCCACCATCTCTTCTTCCTTGTCTATCCCTTCTAAAGAGCTTGTAGCCATCAATTGGCACACTCCAGTCATGGGAGTCATCCCACCATGTTTCTGTGATAGCCACTACAACATAATTTTCCTGTTTCATCATGGCTTCAAGCTCCTCCTGTTTGTTACCCATGCTGTGTGCATTGGTATACATGCACTTCAGATGGGCTGGTGTTTTGCCCCCTTCCCCCTTCAAATTTAGTTTAAAGCTCTGTCAATGAGCCCAGCTAACTCCTGCCCCAAGATCCTCTTCCCCCTCTGGGACAGGTGCATTCCATCTAATGCCAAAAGGTCTGGTGCCCTGTATACCAAGCCATGACTGGAAAATCCAAAGCCCTGACGGTAACACCATTCTTGGACCCACAAGTTCATCTGTTGACTTCTCCTGTAATTTTCTTCATCCATCCCCCCAACTGACGGGATGGAGGAGAACACAATTTGTGCCCCCAACCCCTTAATCAGTTTCCCCAAGGAATTGAAATCTCTCTTCATTGCTTTAGGACTTCTCCTGGTAATGCCGTCACTACCTATCTGAAAAACCAGGAGAGGGTAGTAGTCCTTGGGTCTCACTAGAGCAGGGAGTTTTGCCTTGAGGTCCTTGACGTGGGCCCCAGGGAGGCAGCAGACTTCCCTATGAAGCGGGTCCGGTCTGCATATAGGGCCTTTGACACCCCTCAGAATGGAGTCACCCACTACAATGACTCTTCTGAGGTTCTTTTTAGAACTGGTTTTAATACCTGGTCTAGAATGACCCGGCCTTGGTGGACCTTGGTCTTCCTCCTTGTTTGTCTCATTTTCTTCCTCCTTCTCTTCTTCATTCAAAAGTTCCAGGGCCCCGAATCTATTGTGAAAGGACACCATGGAGGGTGAGGGAGGTCGGGAGAGGATTTTCCTGCCTCCCTGAGCAGGGACCTGTTTCCAGCCTCTCCCATCTCTTAGGTCCCCTCCTTCTGCCTGGTAGCAAGAGGATGAGGGATTACCTACCTCATTTGGAGCCTCCATTTGCTCCTGTTGCTTTAGGGGTGCTAGGGTGTTACTCCACCCATCAATTTCCCTTTCACACTCCCTAATACTTCTTAATCTCTTGACCTCTTCTTTGAGTTCTGCCACCAGGCTGAGCAGGTCATCCAGTTGATCACAGCGCACACAGGTGCTGTCACTGCTGCCCTCCGGCAGGACTGACAGGCTCAGGCACTCCCTGCAGCCCGGGACCTGGACCGCTGCATGTTTGCGTGGCAGCTCTGTCTGGGTCACCACGTTCTTTCTGGTGGTGGTTTTGACCCGAGTGGAGACCATGGTTCAGTCTACTCGTGGAGGACGATAAGATGAAACTAGCTCAGATAAGTTCCAGTCTACGCCCACTCTGACTCACCGCTGTCTTCATCTTATTTATTTTTCCTATGTACCTAAAGAAACTCTTCTTGTTATTTTTAATGTCCCTGGACAAGTTGAGCTCCAGATGTGTCTTGGCTTCCCTGATCCCTTCCCTGCACTCTCAGGCTATATCCCTATAATCTTCCCAGGATGTATATCCATGCCTCCACTATCTATGCGGTGGTTTTTTTGTGTTTTATTTGGCTAAGAGGTCTTGTTTTAACCAAGCTGGCCTCTTGCCTCCCCTGTCTGACTTCTTGCGCATTGGGCTTGAGAGCTCTGTATCCTAAGAAAAATGTCTTTAAACATCTCCCAGCTCTCATTCACTCCTTTGCCTCTGAGGGCAGTTTCCCAGATGCACTAGTGCCTTAAACAGCTGAAAGTTAGCCTTTCTGAGGTATAGGGTCCTGACTGTACTTTTAACCTGTCCTGTACCCCTCAAGACTGAGAATTCCACCAGGGCATAATCACTGCAGCTCAGGCTAACTCCAGTCTTGACCTCTTTGATAAGTTCTTCCACACTAGTGAGCAACAGGTCCAGCAGTGCCTCTCCTCTGGTTGGGCTCTCCATCACCTGTACTAGGAAGTTGTCCTCAATGCACTCCAGTAGTTTCCTGGACTGCTTCCAGTTCTCTGTGCTGCTTTTCCAGCAGATGTCCAGGTGGTTGAAGTCCCCTATAAGGATCAGTGCCTGTGAGTGTGATGCTTCCTGCAGTTGAAGAAAGAACTCTTCATCAATCTCTTCTCCTTGATCAGGTGGCCTGTAGTAGACACCAACCACAAAGTTCCTTTGTTGGCTTGGTTTCTAATTTTGTCCATAAGCTGTCGTCCTGCGCATTGCTGTTCTTCAAATATAGCTCCGTGCAATCCATCCCATTTTTGGCATAGAGGGCAACTCCCCCACCTCTCCTTTCTTGCCTCTCCCTTCTGAATAGTTTATAGCCATTTTGTTTCTTTCCTATCTCCTGTTCCTCAAGAAAAGACTTTTCTTTGAAAGATGGAATTTGAGTCATGAAGAATGGGAAGAAAGGACTAGTTACACAGTATCCTGTGGTTTATATTTGCTTTCATTTTATTTGCAATGCTTCTGACTTTTGGGAGTGATTTCATCTTTTAGAAAAAATCCTTGTAAGTTTTCTAGAAAGGACCCAGTAATTTGAAAATATGGTAAGTCATATGTTATCAGTATATGTAAATCCCATAGTTGTACATGTAAAATTTCTTTTTTTTAATATTGATATTGAAAATGTCTTTTACTAGTAGATGTATTTTGAAATTCATTTAATGAATTTGGAAAATTAATAATATTCGATTCTTGAGATTAAGTGTTTTTACTAGTAGAGAAAGATAATATTATCCATAGTGTATTTTCTGTGATAATTAACTTAATGCTCATGGAAACAATCTACAAGACTAACAGTATACCACTTTTTATTGGTTTTAAAAAAAAAGTTACATCAGAATCAATGGCAACCTAACCTTGCCTGTGTTGTCATATTGGCATATCACAGCCTTTCATTTGGAAGGACTGTGCTTTCTGAAGAAAATATTTGAGTGCAAAAGTGGAACTATAATTCCTTAATAAATATGTTGTCTCTTGACAGTCTCAGGACACAATGGATCATGTGGTTGATGGGCTGTATGACTGTGTCATAAATATTCAGTGATTTATGAGAGTGAAAGTAAAGATTCCACCCAATGCTAAGACTATAAAAGCTGTGGTGCTTTATCAAATATTTGTAATTATAGCAGTAAGATTTGATAAAATAAAAAACCTTTGATATTTAAATGGTAAATATTTTATTTACTGCTCTTTTCTCCCAACTGTCAAAGAATAGGGGGCTAGTCATGGAAGGCTCCAATTATTTCAGATTAGCTAATCCTTTGATTTGCAGTGTGGTTGTGTGAGTTGATAAAATATATTTATAGAGGGAGTATGGATGAGTTAATGAAATTACATCAGGTGTATGAGGAATAATAAAGCTCCTCTGCTGAATCTGAAACTGTCTTAGAAGTGAAGGTTATGACTCCCACTGACAATCTCTTGAACTGTTCAGCTCCTTTAACTGTTAGTTACTAAACCCTCTTGAAACTGTGTATTGTTTAATTTGCCTTGAAATGTAAATTATAAGTCAAGGCCTTTGAGTAATATAGTGAAAACTTGTGTGATTTTTATTGCATGCTCTGCAAGTACTTTCTAAAACTTGGTAAATTGCTGTTCAATAGCTTGTTATAGCAGTGTTCTTTGACAACAGAATTGTTGGTGCCTCCTACAGCTGTGTTATAGTAGGGGAAATGCTCCATTCTGCTCTGCTCCTTTTTTATAAAGAAATAAAAAAAACTTCTGTGATGATGCCAGTGTTAATAAAATATTTATAGAGTATTATACATGGAGAGGATGTTTTAAAAACTTAAAGAAATTTCATGTCCTGCAGAATTAACTTTGTTTTTCCTTTTTCTTTTATGTATATTGTAAAATAATATAAATGGAAGTTGATTTTCTGGGTTAGAGTAGGAAAAGTACTTGATCAGCAAATACACACTGAGTAATGCTTGCACACAGGACAGCATACATTAGAAAATACAAAGATAGGAGTGATAAAGGAAAGCTTCAGAATATGAACAGTGTGAGAAATATGAAAATACGCCTCTAGTAGTAATATGCTTCACAGACAGGTATGAAAGGTACAACACATTGATGCTTCTGACTTCTGTTGCAGCTACTCAAATTCAATACCACAATTTTACTATCTTTACATCTAATTCTTTATAGAAGAGAGATGTTTACACTTTGAGACTTAATATCTGTAGATATTTGTAACTGGATGTCATGGTTTAAACTCCAGCCAGCAACTAAGCACCACACAGCCACTCGCTCACTCCCCCCTCAGCGGGATGGGGGGAGTGAATCGGAAGGGTAAAAGTGAGAAAACTCGTGGGTTGAGATAAAAACAGTTTAATAATTGAAATAAAATATAATAATAACAATAATAATAACAACAATAATAATATGAAAAGTAAAATAACAAAGAGAGCGAAATAAAACCCAAGAAAGACAAGTGATACAAATGAAAAAAATTGCTCACCACCATCCAATGTGCAGCCAGTCCCTGAGCAGTGCCCCCCTGCCAATCTCCCCCCTAGTTTTATTGATGAACATGACATCATATGATCTGGACTATCCCTTTTGGTCAGTTGGGGTCAGCTGTCCCAGATGTGTCCCCTCCCAACTTCTTGTGCACCTCTAGCCTACCCACTGGTGGGACAGTGTGAAGAGCAGAAAAGGCTTGACTCTGCGTAAGCACTGCTCAGCAATAACTTAAACGTCCCTGTGTTATCAGCACTGTTTTCAGTACAAATCCAAAACAGCCCCATACTAGCTACTGTGAAGAAAATTAACTCTATCCCAGCCAAAACCAGTACATATATGCACATGTTGAAACCGCACTTTTTTGTTCTCCTGATGCTAGCTCTGTAGTTTTATTTTTTTTAACCATGTTTACAGTGGAACCTGTACTCTTAAATTAGTAGCAGATCTTTTAGTTAAAACAAACATAAACAATCTCCCATCCCTCAAAAAACTTAAAATATTTTGATGATAATTTTTTATTGATTTGGTTGCAGGGTTGTTGCAAACTGTATCTAAACCCTGAAATATCACTGGGAGAGATGATAGGAACATTCCAAGAGGACAGGCCAGATGTTCTGCATTTTGGAATAATACATAAACTGCCTTAAGTATTGAAGTCATCTGTGAATGCTGTTTGCTCCATAATATTATGGCTATAAGAACCATAAGTTAAAAATGCCATGTACTCCACACTAATTTATGATGTATCTGACTACTCAGAGGTGCTCCTTGGACCCGGCTTGCCATTTCCTCTTCCCTCAACCTGCTGTTTAGCATGGGAAATTTCCCAGCATTTGTTCTGCTTGTTTTTTCATCCAACATATTGAAATTGGCCCTATAAATTAGTAGGAAAGGATCATAACATTCAGTTACTTGATTTAACCCATAAGTTACTCTGTGACATTTCTCCAATAAAGATTTTGAGACGTCATTACGTAATAGTTTAGATTCTTTTTCTTCAAAGTTTCAGATTCAGTAAATAGTCATTTTCCAGCTCACAGGTAATCTGCCTCTTAATATTTTATATTTGTTATTTAGACTCCAGGAATGTCACTGCTTGAAGTGTTTGAAGTATGAGTGTTTTCTAGTGGCAAAATTATCTTTCGTATGTTTTTTAAAGTAACACAGTTCATAAGATTAAGTAAATTTCAACTGTCTGAAGCATTTGAGTGAGTAAGTAATGTTCAACTATAGTATGTACAAGAGTTCAGCAGAGTTGTACTGGTATTCTCTTTTCTTGTTTTAAGTGAAGATGTTTGTATACAGAAACACTACACTTAGGTCCTGCATGGAGGGAAATATGAGATGATTCTAACAAATCCAAACCAGTTTGAGTGTCTCTCTAATGTAGTATGTTCCAATATGATGTACAAGTTTCAAATATGTGATTAAAGATGATAAAGCAGTGTTGTATGCTTTACCAAGATCATTTCTCTTTATGCAGTTTTTCCAGCACTCTAAGAGTTTTCCTTTCAAAATGAAGTAATGCAAGATTATTGAATCCTAGCTTATTTTCTTGTTTAATTGTCCTAAAACATCATGGTTGCTATGTTTATTTTATAGCTGACATGACCCCATTCTGCTGGCTGCCTTTATTCTTCTGCGTACAGAAGACAGTTAAATGTAGGTGGATTCTGCTTGCATTTCAGTACCTTGCCTGCTTACAGAAATGAAACAAACTTAATGATGTGCATGTGTGTACTTGCAAACCAAAACAAAGTTGTATTTGCTCATTTGACTAGGTCACTTTCAGTTTGAAAAATATGTAAGAAATAATAGTACAGTTCAGATCTGGGAATCTTGTTGTCTACAAGATTAATTTTGGATTAGAACCAGTGGAAGAAAATATCTATAGCCTTTCAATCCCTGCAGTATCTATGTTAGCAGCATTCTAGAGGAGCATCCCAGTTGAGGGGAAAAGTTAGCCTTGGCAGAAAGCTCCAGAGCAGAAAAGGTGCAATCATTTACTCAGTTTGCTCATTTACTTTTTTCTGAATACCTTCAAACTCCATAGGTCATACTTCAGGACAGGAGTACTGCATATATTACAACACTGTTGTAGTAACTGTTTCGGATTTATGTGATAGGCAGCAACTGTGTGTTTCGGTGCTGTAAGGAGAGGGGAAATGTTTTTCTCTTCCCATCAGGACTGCATTATTGGGTGTGTCGCCCCCCTGCCCTGGTTCCAGTGTGCAAAATATGTTTATATGGGTGAGTCACCTCTGTTACTATGTTTTGAATACTTTCCTCCCTAATGTAGTTTATTTTCAGCAGGGAAGGGAAAGAATTTATGCTGGTTTGGTTCTTTATTTCTATTAGATCTCTGTTAACAACTTCTAGCTGAGGGAGTTCTTGATATTTTTAGCCTGAGGTATTTAGATATGTTAACCTCTTTATATATATTTTCCCCGATAATATATTAATTTGGGGAAAAAATGGCTCTTGTTAGTTATATTCATGAGCATGCTTGCCAAATTGCCTGTACTTGTTCCCAGGAATCTGAACACTTCAGAATTTTTGGGGAAGTTTGGGTCCTGGTCTAAACTGTGACCAATGTTAGAAAAAGATTTTCATTGAATCTTCCTCTTTATTTTTAAGATAATGTATTTAGTATTAAAAATGTATGCAATTGATATTCTGCTCAAAAACCCACTGAAATTAGAAGTAAATAAACTAAAAGGATCAAAGAAGCATAAAATGGGAACTTGTTATATTATTATTTATATTCAGAAATAATATGAAAAACTTTGTTCCTCATTTTTTTCAAGTATCTTTTGAGCAGAAGGATGCTCTGTCTTATTCCTAAACTTACTGTTTTATTGATTGCCTGGCTTAGTCTGATGTAGTTCTTTAATATTACAAATACTGAACTTGCTTGCACATCTTGTATATACAGCATTTTCAAGTTTCTGAATAAACTTACCCCTCCATGAAATTTATATCACTATTACTTCGAAATAAAATATTTCATATTGACCATTTTAAACTGTTTAACCATAACTTTACAAATTTTGTTATCATAGGTTCTTTTTTTTTCTTTTTCTTCTAACAAAATTTCACAACCTGTTTTGAAACCTGTTTGAATAGTAATTCTGTTTGAATCATTGGAATAATATCTTCATTAGGGAAATGATACCTCCAAATTTGAGAATATTATTATCATTAAAATTCTTATTGGTTATACTTATGTTAGCTTGTCTCACTGAAATATAGTGATTCCAGTAAATACTCTAAAGGTCTCTCTGAAGGGCCTAGGGGGTGGGGGAGGTGGAAATCATGTTCAGTTTAAAATGAAAATTAAATGGCATTTGCTCTTGGGTATAATTTGTCCATACTACCTTTTTCTCATTATCTACTCTTAAGCTATTCTATTTATACATGGTAATATATTATATTGTTCTTACCATATCCACTTAGCAATCCGATGCAGTTGTGCAGAGTAGAGAGATGACTTTGTGACCTCTATGCAAAATCTTTGTCTTAAGTCCTCTGATTGCCAGTCTGGTCTATAACATAAGTTAAAGCCTCTTGAAGGCTGTCAACAACCACCAGGTTATATTCTATTAACTGGGACCAGCTGAGTACAAGTAAGTATTGGCAAGTCTACAGCAGCTCTTCACCACCCAACTATTCCATTAGGGAGCTTGTACCTTCCAGCAGTTATTTACAAAGTTGAATCCTTAAATTTGGCAGCTAAAATAGTAGAAATAGTAGTGGTCTTTTTTATATATTTAATCCTAACTTCCCTGCTCCTCTGTGGTGGCTTGACCTTGGCTGGCTGCCAGGTGCCCACCAAGCCGTTCTGTCACTGCCCCTTCTCAACCAGACAGGAGGGAAGAAAATACGTCGAAAGGCTCATGGGTTGAGATAAGGGCAGGGAGATCACTCACCAATTACAGTCACGGGCAAAACAGACTCGACTTGGGGAAATTAATTTATTGCCAATCAAAATCAGAGTAAGATAGTGAAGAAATAAGAACAAATCTAAAAGTACCTTCCCCTCACCCCTCTCTTCTTCCTGGGCTTAACTTCACTCCTAATTCTTCTACCTCCTCCCCCCGAGCAGCGCAGGGGGACAGGGAATGGGGGTTGCTGTCAGTTAATAGTGCTTTGTCTCTGCTGCTCCTTCCTCCTCATGCTCTTCTCCTGCTCCAATGTGGGGTCCCACCCACGGGAGACAGTCCTTCACAAACTTCTCCAATGTGAGTCCTTCCGACGGGCTGCAGTTCTTCAGGAACAGACTGCTCCAGCATGGGTCCTTTCCACGGGTTGCAGTCCTTCGGGAATGGACTGCTCCAGTGTGGGTATCCCACGGGGCCACAGGTCCTGCCAGAAAACCTGCTCCACCATGGGCTCTCCACGGAGTCAGAACTTCCTTCAGGGCACATTTGCCTGCTCTGGTGTGGGGTCCTTCATGGGCTTCAGGTGCACATCTGCTCCACCGTGGACCTCCATGGGCTTCAGGGGGCCAGTCTGCCTCACCATGGTCTTCACCACGGGCTGCAGGGGAATCTCTGGTCTGGCGCCTGGAGCCTCCTCCCCCTTTTTCTTCACTGACCTTGGTGTCTGCAGAGTTGTTTCTCTCACATATTCTCACTCCTCTCTCTGGTCACAGTTGCTGTTGTGCAGCAGTTTTTTCCCCTTAAATATGTTATCCCAGAAGAGCTACCACTGTTGCTGATTGGCTCAGCTTTGACCAGTGGCAGGTCCATCTTGGAGCCATCTGGAACCGGCTCTGTCCAACATGAGGACAGCTTCTGGCATCTTCTCACAGAAGCCACGCCTGCAGCCCCCCTGCTATGAAAACCTTGCCATGTAAGGAACAGGTTTTCTGGCAGGAAGCACTGAGGGAACTTATTACTCAGTTTAAGGTACTGTATTAAATGATTAAATTTGAGACTGACATCATGAAAGCTAACTTGAGAGTTCAAGGATAAGAACTTTTTTGTATTGGCTTGATTTTACGATTGTGATATCCATTTCAATATGATATTAATCCATATTTCCATGAGCTATTGTATTTCTAATTGTTAAATGATGTTCAAATCTACATAAATAAGTTATCTTGGCATTTGATGTATGTTGTTATTGAATAAACACAAAGAAACTTAAACAGTGCCAATATACCAAATCTTAACAGGGATAATGTTATTTAAAAAGCATGTCTTCTGTAAAGACAGTAAAGTCAGTTTTTCTGTGTTCTGAAGAAATAGTTTGATCAAAACTCTTTTAAAAGTCATTGAGAAGAAATTAAAAAACCTAATCAAGCAGTAGCTTGAACTGAGTAGTGGACAACGTAGTATTTATTTTTAAATAACATTTTTGAGTGCACTATTATTACAGAGGATGTTTAGGTAAAATGCCTTATCACTGATCATATTTTAGAAAATGTGATTTGGAACTCTCCTTAGCAAAACTAACTCCATCCCTAACGTCCTTGAAAAGAGCTCTCCAGCATTTTTTAATTGTAATGCTTTGAGTCCTTTATGATATATTCACTATCTTTTTCTTTGTTGACAAACTAACAGTAGTACTTTTTAGCTATGCTTGATATGCCACTGTTGGTATTCCCTATGGGTATTAGTGCTTTCAAATGTGCTTCCGTAGCTGGAATCAGGTGTAGATTCATGCAGCTGTATTAATAGGTGTGCAGTGTTGCAGTGCATCTACCTATTGGAGCATAAGCCTTGATGCTAACTTCTGGAAACTTAAATTGTTTTGCTGCCAAGACCCCACTGGTGAGGTTTTTTTGTTTGTTTTTGTTTTCCTCCTTCCCCATCTTAAAACCTGACCATGGCCTTTTGGAGCCTTCTTTTTGTTTACTATTTTTCTGCTTTGGGTACACACTGCAGCATTTCATCTTGGCATTATGACAGTGGCTTACAGTCTACATCTCCTGACTTGCCTGCTTATAAAATGTCAACAAAGTTAATTTGTAAACTAAATTTGTTTATGACTTCAAAAGGAAACTGAGATTCTAGTAGCTCTACTAATCCCTATTTACAGAAGTGAGAAAATATAATTTGGGAACCTAGGGACACAAAAAAGCAAAATCTTAAGAACTTTTTCTGAAGTGAATATGCACTATACAGAAATGCATTCATAATTGGTAATAGCAAAATAGCCAATCTGAACTCTGTCCTACACATGGTAGAATTTCAATCTTTTTGATGCTTGGATCTTTTAAATTTTGATTTAGAAATAAGAAGTGTTCATCTAGAGGTTGTCCCAGAAGTGATTTGTTTATTTTCCCTTGTTTTTATTATGACAAAATACAATACTATATCAGTTTTCCACCAAAACCCAACCATCAGTATGGAATCAAATATTTTCATCCCTGTTGTCCAGTGTCTGCTTTCTTCCTTTGTAAGACCAGCAAGTAGAAGCAATTTGGTCATTTAACAATAAAATTCTCTGAATTGCTCTGAAACAAAGAAATTGACTCAACAGTAAAGTTTTTTTTACTGTTAAGCAGGTATTCTTTATTAGCAGCGCTGGGGTCGCCCTGGGGATTCTCCACCATAAGGGCTCCCAAGAACATCAGTTTACATACACACAAATCATACATATTCATTAGATTTCCTGGAAAGAGGTGTCTTATGATAATGAGTTCCCGGAATTCATTTACATAGTCCGAGCATGCGTAGTAAAAATAGAGTGAGGGTCTTTGGTGGTCGAGGGAAGAAGTAAGCAGTCTTCTTCACGGTGTTCGCTAGTTGACCTTCTTTCCAGAGCATGCGCTGTGAAGTAATGTCCAGGTGCCTTCTTCCTAAATCAGCAAAATCATCCTCCCTATGATAGGATCTCTGTGTCCTTTTGTTTGAGTCCGCCTTACCTTAGTTTTCTCATTCTAGGAGTTACCCAAGTGTCCACTGAAGGCCTTGAGTGTGCTATCAGTGATTTACATAGGGAGCGTTTTAATCTTGTCTAAACAGACAAAGAGGCCTAGGGAAACAGTTAAGGAGTCCTTGGGAAACAAACAAAGCAAAACACAAGCAAAGCTTTCATGCATCACAGTTTAGTCTTAATCAATGATTGTCAGAAATTCATTGGTTTGAGCCCTTTCATTCCCCCCTTTTCTTTTGAGGGTATAGTGCTTATAGCTCTATCCCTCATTTAAATGAATTTGCTGTATCATGAATAGCAGTTACAACATTGAAATGTCAAACAAGTTACTACAATCATCACAGCTATCCCTATGATCAATACAAGTAATTGTTTTAACCATCTGAAGTTTGGTAACCATATAGTAAGCTTGTTCCATATTTCTTCAAAGCCTAAGGAAGTATCATCCTTTTGTATCTCCCGCAAAATACCTAATTGTTTCTTTATTATTCCTAAATCTACATTTATTTGTCCTGTTTCATCTATGTATGTACAACAACTAGAATTCACAACTGCGCACACTCCCCCATGTGAGGCCAACATCATGTCTCACTGTCGGCACTCCAAATCGGGGAATGATTTCATTCAATAACACTTTGGTAACCTCTCTTGCCTTATTAGTTCTGCATGGGAATGCCTCTGGCCAACCTGAGAAGGTATCTGTTAATACCAATAAGTACCGATACCCCCTTTTCTTGGGAGGTCAGAAAAATCTATTTGCCAATGTTGTCCTGGACTATTACCTTTCCCTATAACTCCAATTTGAATTTTATTTGACGTATTTGGGTTGTTTTTTAAACAGATTTCACATCTTTGGGTTACTTGTTTCATAGTAGTGTATAAATTTCGACTTACTAATTTTTGATTTAGCTGCTTGTATAGAGCATCTGCTCCCCAATGTGTTTTCTTATGCTCGTCCAAAACTAACTTCCATTGTATGTTATTCAGGTTTCAAATCTGAGTTTAGGATTGAAAGTTTACCATCTGGGACCAAAGCTAATGCTATCGTTTCAGTCATTTCTGCTGCCTGTCTGGCCTCCCGATCTGCCAAATTATTTCCAATTTCCTGTTCAGTGTTACCTTTTTGATGCCCTCGACAATGCATGATGGCTACCTTTTCAGGGAGTTTTATGGCTTCTAGCAGCCTTAAAATTTCCTCCGCATGTTTTATTTGTTTTCCTTGTGCCGTGAGTAATCCTCGTTCTTTCCATACGGCACCATGAGCATGCACTACTCCAAAAGCATATTTCGAGTCTGTCCAAATATTGATCTTTTTCCCTTTTGCCAGTTCTAAAGCTCTGGTCAAGGCAATTATTTCAGTCTTCTGAGCAGAAGTCCCTACTGGCAATGGTTTAGCTTCAATTACTTCAGAAGTGGTGGTCACAGCGTATCCTGCCTTATGGTTTCCTTGGTTTATGAAGCTGCTTCCATCCATGAACCAGGTGTCCTCAGCATCCTCAAGTGGTTCTTCTTTTAAGTCAGGTCTACTGGAGTAAACAGCTTCCATGGTCTCCAGACAGTCATGGGTTACAGGCTCTGATGTGATCCCGCTGAGAAAAGATGCTGGATTCACAGTGTTAGTGGTCACAATGTTTACATCATCCTGTCCCACCAGGATGGCTTGATATTTTAGAAATCTGGAAGGAGAAAGCCAATGGCCTTTTGTTCCAGGATGGCCGAGACAGTAAGGGACACCAATACCATCATCTTTTTGGCCCATAGTAAACTTCTGGGCTTCTTGAATGTTGAAAACAACTGCTGCAACTGCTCTCAAACATCCAGGCCATTCTTTGCTCACTTCATCCAATTGCTTAGAAAAGTAAGGAACTGCCTGCTTATAGCGTCCCAGCTATTGGGCCAGCACTCCCAGTGCTATGCCTTGTCTCTCATGGGAAAACAACCAAAAGGGTCTAGAAACATCAGAGAGGCCCAAGGCAGGAGCTCTCATCAATTCCTTCTTTAATTGTTCACATTAAATTGTCCACATTAATCTTGATGGGTTTTCCTTTAGCAAGGAATACAACGGCTTTACCAAAAGTCCATAATTATTTATCCACAATCGGCACCAACATGTCATCCCGAGGAAAGTTCGAAGTTCTTTTACTGTCTTAGGTTCGGGTGTACGACAGATGGCCTCTTTTCTCTCCGATTCCAGTTCTCATTGTCCTCCTGAAATCCTGAATCCTAAATAGGTCACTTGCTGCTGGACCAATTGAGTTTTCTGTTGAAAGACTCGATATCCACTAAGTCCCAGAAAATTAAGCAAACTGACAGTCCATTGTACACAATCTTCCTTTGTCCTTGTGGCTATTAAAAGGTTGTCTACATATTGTAGTAAAGTTCCTTCTGGTGAGGGAGGGGTCCAGGTTTCAAGTTCCTGGGCCAATTGATTCCCAAAGATAGTGGGGCTGTTTTTAAAACCTTGTGGTAACACTGTCCAGGTTAACTGGGGTTTTCTCCCTGTATCAGGGTTTTCCCATTCAAAAGCAAATAGCTTCTGGCTTTCTTTTGCTAAGGCCAGGCAGAAAAAGGCATCCTTTAGATCCAATACAGTAAACCATATTTGAACTCCTTTTAATTTAGTTAACAAAGTATAAGGATTTGCCACCACAGGATATAGGTCTTCTACAATTTTGTTTATTGCCCTTAAATCCTGAACTTGCCATCAGATTTCTTTCTTAGCCTTACCTGGTATTCCAGAAGCCCACACTTCTGGGTATACCTAGTCTGAAATTTCTGTCGGTATTGTGCTCTCCTTTTTAGTCTGTAATAAAGACAAACTTAAAATTTTGATGAATTGGTCTTCCTTTATTTTAAACTCAATTCCTTCAGCACCAAAACCAATCTTTGCTCCTAGTTGTTTTAACAGGTCTCTCCCTAATAATGGTTTAGGGGATCCGGGCAAATAAAGAAACTTAGGTATACCTATTTGTCTTCCTAATTTATACTTTTTAGGTTGCATAAAGAAAGCCTTTTCAGTCTGTCCAGTTGCTCCAATCACAGTTACAAAATCTCTGTCCATAGGTATTAAACATTGGTTCAAAACAGAGTAAGAGGCTCCAGTATCTATTAAAAATTCAACTTCCTTATCCCTGTTCCTTAGCTTTATTTTAACCAGTGGATCCGCTAGGGTGGATTCCCCAGGTCCCCATCACTCCAGTTCTGCCACCGTCCCAAACCCTGGAGAACCTTGTTCCAACTTGGGGCACTCCTTCTTCCATTGTCTGCTCTGTCTACAATAGGCACACTGATCACTTTTCAACTCCATTCTGATCTCCAAACTGAATCCCCCTCTTCCACGACCTCGCATTCCACCTCTGCTTCCCCTCCCTGTGGGTCTGCCTTTATGCTGCTGATTTAGAGCAGCAACAATGGCAGTAGCTATTGTCCTTCCCAATTTCTTCCTGTCATTATTATCCCGATTTCTATATGCTCTCTAAGTTTCCTCAATCAGCTTTTCTAAATCTCGTATTTCCGGTTCTTTAAGTTTTTGAAGCTTCTTTCTAATATCCTCAGATGATTGTCCCAGGAACAATGATACCAATTGCTGCTGTCCCACATCAGATGAGGGGTCTAAAGTGGTATATTTGCACATTGCAGCTCTCAGCCAATCTAAAAACTCTGTAGGGGTTTCAGTTTGACCTTGTTTCATGGCATATAACTCCGACCAATTTACGGCTTTAGGGATTGCATTTTCTAATCCAAATTTCACCCAGTCCTGGTATCGTTTTAACATTCGATAGATGGTGTTATTGTTCGGATCCCAATTCAGGTCGGCTAGGGGAACATATTGATGAGCTACCCCAGTCAAGACATTAGCAGTAATTTGTGCCTGTGCGTGAGTACAAGCTGTTTTCAAAACCAATTGTTTCTCTGTTTCTGTCATAGCATCTAGCATTAAGTCTATATCTTTCCAATCGGGGTCCTGTTTTTTAACTATTAATTCAAATCTTTTTTGCCACCCCTAGTGGGTCATCCCGGTAGTTTCTCACTACCTCTTTCCAAGCATCCAAGTCACTCATATTAAAGGGGACTTTAAGTCAGGTTGTTCCTCCCGGTCCCATTGCTTGTCTGAGCGGTGCCTGTATAGTTGGACCTGGCACTGGACCTGTTTTATTACAAGTCCGGGCAGTGATTGGAGTGCTACCTCCCACCGTCCCTCTTATGTGTTCTTCCTCCTCTCCAGGGAATCCTTCTAGCATTTCGAGAGGTGAGGACACATAATCCTCAATTCTCTCTTCTACCTTTTCCTCTTGATCTTTTATTTTTAGGCATCTCTCTCCAATACTACATGCCGAACAACACTGTTTCAACCTGCCCTGGTTCTTTTTCTGTTCTTTCTCTAGTGTCAATACAAGAGGATCCCGAGGGGCTAAGTTAATGCCACACTCCTTCTGCCACTCAGGATGATTTCCCAAAGTGAAAAACATATCCTCATACATCACCTCATCCCACTTTTCCTCTTGTCTTAGGAACAACATCAATTGCAGCAAAATATCATGTTTTAAAGTACCATTCCTGGGCCATTTTTCTCATCCTCTAACTTATACAATGGCCACCACTGACTACAATATTTTATCAAAGTCTTTCTATTAGTTACACCACCTGCAGACCCTCCTATATCCTTCCAATGTTTCAAAATGCATCCTAGTGGACTTTTCTTTAAAATTCCTCCACTTTGTTTACCTTCCATGTCTGATTTCTATTCCTCCAACCACAAACCACCTTTACCACATACAAACAGCGTTCTTGGTTTTCCCAGGAAGTACAGACCTGACACTTAGGGCAGTCAATATCCTGCCCAAACTCGACCCACAGCTTTTGCTCACACCACATACATTCCAAAGCATACAAAGATTTACAATAGTTTTCTGGGTGTAACAGACACCACTCGGGTTCCCACATTCATTCAAAATTACATATTAAGATCACAACAGTTATTTATCAATCGCTTCATCCTTCTCTGGCTGTGTCCCTCGCGGGATAACAGAACCACAGATCCAGACTCCGCACTCGCTTCGTACTTATTTGTATGTCTCACGCACACACACAATCATGCAAATTCAGGATATAAAGCAAGTCAAGAGCTGTTAGACTTTAAAATTTTAAACCGTTTCTTTCACAAACATCTGTTCGCTTTTCAGGCAAACAGAGGTATATAGCATATAAAGTTACCAAATACAAACACTTGTTTTACCAAACATCTATTCACTCTACAAATTCTGAGGAGACGAATAGAGGCACTCAAATTACAAAGTTACCAAATGTATGCATATTAAAACACTAGCAGTCCTGCATACGCTAACCCTGCATCTAAACAGTAACAACTTACAGGCAGCTACCAAATGAACCGGTTCCAAAACCAAAACCAAATTTCAGTAACTGTTAAGCTCCTGTACAACCAATACCTCCGAACAGTTACTTTCCCAAAAGAAATTTTAAAGAATACCTTCTTTTCAATTGATAGTCCTTGTCTGTCCCTGCAGTGATCTGATTGAGGAGAGGAGTCTCTCTGGAGAAAGCCTCGGGGGTACCCAAGAGAGTCCTAATCTTGGTGGGTCCTGCAGCCGGGCAGAGAGGGTCCCACCTGGAGTGCCAACTGAAATAAAGAAATTGACTCAACAGTAAAGTTTTTTTACTGTTAAGCAGGTATTCTTTATTAGCAGCGCTGGGGTCGCCCTGGGGATTCTCCACCATAAGGGCTCCCAAGAACATCAGTTTACATACACACAAATCATACATATTCATTAGATTTCCTGGAAAGAGGTGTCTTATGATAATGAGTTCCCGGAATTCATTTACATAGTCCGAGCATGCGTAGTAAAAATAGAGTGAGGGTCTTTGGTGGTCGAGGGAAGAAGTAAGCAGTCTTCTTCACGGTGTTCGCTAGTTGACCTTCTTTCCAGAGCATGCGCTGTGAAGTAATGTCCAGGTGCCTTCTTCCTAAATCAGCAAAATCATCCTCCCTATGATAGGATCTCTGTGTCCTTTTGTTTGAGTCCGCCTTACCTTAGTTTTCTCATTCTAGGAGTTACCCAAGTGTCCACTGAAGACTTTGAGTCTGCTATCAGTGATTTACATAGGGAGCGTTTTAATCTTGTCTAAACAGACAAAGAGGCCTAGGGAAACAGTTAAGGAGTCCTTGGGAAACAAACAAAGCAAAACACAAGCAAAGCTTTCATGCATCACAGTTTAGTCTTAATCAATGATTGTCAGAAATTCATTGGTTTGAGCCCTTTCAGCTCATCACACTTGATAGTATAGCTTCACAGCTACAGGATTTTAAAGTTACTGGGTTGGTTGGGATTTTTTTTGTGTACAACTCTTTGTTAGCCAGATTGTGAAATATCTTCCTTCCACTGATGAAATTCTTTCTGTTTGGAAAGTATTCTCACTAAACATTTCTGTGAGGATATTGAAACTAGCATTTTTTCATGACATACTTCTTGAAATAAAATATTTCCAGTAATTTCCAGTTTGGAGTCTAAGGAAATTATCTGTAAAGTTGTAAAATATGTATGTTTGTGCAGTAGACTATCCCCTCAGCATTTTGAGAGAGGACTTGAAGCTTAACAAACTTGTCGTGCTGTCATGGTTGGAGACCAGAGGGCAGCTGAGCACCATGCAGCTGTTCATTCACCCTTTCCCCCTCAGGAATGGGAAGGAGAAAATAAAGTAAAAGGCTTGGGAATTGAGATAAGGACAGGGAGGGGTGCCTCACCCATTACTGTCATGGGCAAAAGACAGACTCATTAGGGGAAGAAAAAAAACATTAATTCAAATGCTAACAACAACAGCACTTACCAGACAGAGTGGGACAGTGAGAAGCATTACCACATCTCAAAAACACCTCCCCCCACCCCTCCCTTCTTCCCAGACTCACTTTTGTTCCCAATCTCTTTACCTCCTCCCCCCAGCAGTACAGGGGGCAGGGAATGGGGCTTACGGTCAGTTTGCCGCTCCTTCCTCCTTGGGGGGGGGGGGGGCACTTCTCACATTCTTCCCCTGGTCCACGTGGTTCCCTTCTCACAGGAGATAGTCCTCCACAAACTTTGTCTGGCGTGAATCCTTCCAACGGGATGCAGTCGTTCCCATGCTGCTCCGGCGTGGGTCACCCCCGCGTGTTGCAGTCCTCCCAGCACCAAACTACAACAGCGGGGGCTTCTTCTTCTTCAGAGTCCCGGCCTCCTTTAAGCATAGCCGCTTACTCTGGTGTGGGGTCCTCCACAGGCTGCAGGTCGACCTCTGCTCCAATGTGGACCTCCATGGGTGGCAGGGGGGGTAGTCCTGCCATCTCAGCACGGGATACGGGGGGGGGTGTCTCTGCACCAGCGCACCTCCCCCCCTTCCTCCTCCTTTCTTCCACTGACCTCAGTGTTTGCATAGATGTCCTCTTCGCAACTCCTCCTCACAACTCCCCACTCCTCCTCCCAGGTTCCTCTTCTTAAATATGTTATCGCAGAGGTGCAGCCACCGTCGCTAATTGGCTCGGCCTTGGCACAGAAGTGGCTCCAACTTGGAGCCAGGGGAGCTTTGAGAGCCATCGCTGTAGCCCCCTCCCCTGCTACCAAAAACCCCGCCACACAAACCCTGCACACATGCATAGACTGCTGCTTGTAGCTGGATGCTTGAGTTGAGGAGAAATTGCAGGCAAATGCTTATAGCTTTCCAGCAGGTTAGCCAGATGTGTGAAAATTTAGCACACAGGTGTAATAGGGCTGACAACCATATGTTAGTTGGTAGGTCCAATCATATCAAATTGTGTGCAATTGACCTATGGGTGCAAACTGCAGTTATTTGAAGTTTTTTGTGCGTGACATTTTGCAGGATCAAGGTATGTGTGCTGAAAATTTCTGTACCTATACTATGTAGAGTATCTTTGGGTTTATTTAATTTTTTTTAAATATATTTTTTTATTTTAAGGGAAATACCTTGAGTTGTTTCACTTTAGTCCCTTGTGCAGAACTTTTCTCCCAACATGAATAGCAAACTCAAAGCTGATGGTGTGATTCTTCACAGGAATCAGCACAGTAGCTGCCCATTTTGGAAGGGATACTTTCCAATTCAAATGGATCCTTAGTTGTCATCTTATTGGACCCAGAAGTTTAGAAAGGTGAAACTTAATAGCACACCTTTGAAAATTGTTTTTCCTGGTGATCTCAGTACTCTGATGTTGATTGAGCCTGCACCATTCAGTGCACTGTTAAGCAGGCAAGCAGTTTTCATGATCTCTGCAGAGAAAATGACAGAAAGAAAAAAGGAAGTGCGTAAAAGTTAATGTCACAGCTGATAGCATGTTATCTACAACTGTGGAGTTGCAAAGTATTCAAAAGCAATGACTCAGGCTCCAAAAAAATTAAAGGAAAGCCATTCTGAACTTGGGGGTTGGTGGTGAAATGGGACGCTTTAGAAAAAGCTTAGCATTTTCTCACATATGCATTGGCAAGACATTCACAATTACAGGCTCCAGCTTTTGTGAGGCAGTGGCAGTGGACAGGTAATGAATTTACTGCTGACTCCATGCTGGACATCCCAATTGACACCTCCTGGTGTCAGCAGCCTGATCACAGTCTCTGCCAGTGCTGAAGCTGCCCTTAGCACCAAAACAGGTCTCAGCACTACCATACTTTGGGCACCATAATGTTGCAGCCAGAACAGCTATTGGATCCCACTCTTCACAGAGACCATGATGATTTACACTGAGGGCATGCTTCCTAGCCTGACTAAAGTCAAGGTCTGCTTTCCTCATTTCTAACACCACCAATTGTTCTGTCAGAGAAGGAAATTTGATTTTATTGAAGTAGAATTAATGTGATCTGTTTTTCAGAAGCAGAAACAATGTTATGTTCTTGGCTTGTCTGAGCCTAAAAAGTGAACATTAGCAGTGATAGAGATTATTTCTGAGTGGACTGTAAATCCCTAGACCATTTCTTTTTCCCTTTTCAGAGGACATGTACTATACTTTATTCAGTCCTTCCAGGTTCAGAAAATACTTTGTCTTGGTTCTTAGCGGTGTTGAGGGAATATCATCAAGTCCTCTGTCATGGTTTAAACCCAGCCGGCATACAAACACCACACAGCTGCTCATTCCCCCTCCTCCTCCCAAGGGATGGGGGAGAAAGTTGGAGGGGTAAAGGTAAGGAGACTTGTAGGTTGAGATAAAAACAGTTTAATAACTGATGAAATAATTGAATTGAAATAAAATAAAACAATAATAACAGTAACAGAAAGTACAAACCGTCAATGCACAATGTGATTGCTCACCATCTGCTGACTGATACCCAGCCTGTTCCTGGCTAGCGATCTCAGAAAAGCCAAGATCCTGAAGCCACAATTTCAGAAGTGAGAGACAGAACTGCCTCCTTCCCAGCCTACCCGCCTCTATATACTGAGCATGATGTTACATGATATGGAATATTTCATTGGCCAATTTGGGTCCGGTGCTCTGGCTGTGCTCCCTCCCAGCTTCTTGTGTACCTGCACACAGGTAGGACATGGGAAGTTGGAAAGTCTTTGATCTCTTAGCAACAACTGAAAACATCAGTGTATTATCAGCATTCTTCTCTGTTGGTCTCGGACCAGCCAGGACTGGGGCAATGCATTGAATAATAACAAACTCACACCAGTTTGTTGAAGGGGGAGCATTGTCAAGAACAAATGCCCCCGCACTGTCTGCAAGCTCCCAATTTATTCACACTTGTTTACATAGGTTTGTTTTTACTTCTACATCCTACTGACCTTCAGGTTTTATCTGTTTACTGCTCACACTCTCACCATGCATTCTGCAGGTGGTGTTCCGACCTGCTGTTTCTGATGCTCGCAACATGGTGTTCTGTAATGTTGCCTCAGTTATCCACAATCATTCTTCCAACCTTAAGGTCAGTTTACATTTTGCTAACCACCAGTTCTTAATTCCCACATCTCCCCCTTCTTTGTTTTGTAGCTTTGTTTCCATGGCGATCATTGCAATCATTCGCGGTTCAGCCTTCCGCACTGTGGACAGGAGGCGTTATACTCGTCGAAGGATGGCAAATACAGTAAAACAAATCAAACATCCCAGGCCTGCTAAAACCCACATCTGTAGGTTCAGATCTGCAAATTAATGCCAAGGGTTGAGCCATGATAAACTTTTGCCTAACTCTCTCATGATGTCATCATGCGTTAATTTCTGAATCTCAATTAATTCATGCTGTAATGAATTATGTTGCAGATTGCTTGTTTGCTTGAGGCAATTCAGTCATCCTCTTAAGGGCGAGTACAACTGACTGGTAGCTGTAATTCTGTTCTGCTGATCAAGGATGCCAATTAAACTCAGACATCAGAGTGAAAAGAATAGGCTGATTTCACTACTAATAATTAAAAGATATAACTAAGTAGTACAAAAATAAGCAGTAAGAAAAATACAGAATAGTACACTTACTTATTACTATATATAATTAAACAAGGCAAATGCACCGAATCATTACTGCGCAATGGGGTGCTAATATCCAGATCCGCAATTGCTGGGGAGCCCCGGTTGCAGTGAGGATTTGGAGTACCTTTCCCTGCAAGTGGGAAGTCCTACGCGATGCATCCATCCGTAGGTGAGGCATCCAAAGTCACAGCAAGCAAGTCCAGCCTCATATATCCAAATCAGCAAGCCAGAATAACTTGCACTTTTCTTTGAGCGGAAACATCTGGTTTCATCCTCCTGTTGGGTTTCACACAGAGCCTGGCCAGGGCTCGGGGGGGGGGAAACCAAGGGAGTTTCTAACAAGGTCAAACACTTGGGTTCTTAATCTTTAACACTGCTAAACAAAGTAAGTTGGATACACATTCTCACAGAATTTCATCCTTATTAATAACTACATTTTGTCTAAGCTACATCTTTCACTAGTGACTAGTAAGCCTATATATTTCGTTAATGATCAAATACTAATAATTAATGCTAATGGTAATACAGATTTTACTAAGTAACAAATACTAATAATGGATAATGTTTAGTTATAAGGTTCATCTATAGGTCAACTTGTTTCAGGCCTATTATTCAGGCCTCAGCACTACAAATTCAGATCTACATCTGAAAGGAAAAATTACTGTAAGCTTATGGCTAGATACATTGGCTGTAGATAGACAACTAAAATATTGAGGATCTGTAACGATGATTTGATATCGGACAGTACTATTGCTTATTCGTGTCTCTTTTCCAGCCAAGAAAATATATGGATGAGTTGCACAGATGGTCTAAAATACAGGTGCTGTTGTGGCTGCACACATGCACCCCCTCCTCCTGTGGACATACACACAGGGGGGGCATCCGCATACAATGTTATATTGGCAACATTCAAACGATATGACTGATTCTCTGTGTCTCGAGGAGGAAGCCAAGCCCCTCCAGTCCACTGTGTGTCATTATTGGCTACTGGTATATTGGTATCCCATCAGCTTACCGGGGCAAAAAATGGTGGGTCGATAATGTGTGTCCAAGATACATGACCAGCTGCTCCCGGCAAAATTAACAAACCTATACTTACCACCGAGTTGGTTGAAATAAGGGCCAAATAGGCAAGAAAGGTATTTTCTGGCATTGGCATCGCTCCTACCCATGCCTTTAGACTTCCCCAAGTGATAGCTGCAGTCACCAAGTTCCTAGGGGAACGTAGCCTGCATGTCAATTCCTGCATCATCAGTTGAGGGGTCTGTGGCATCGGGTTGGAGGGTTGCTCCTTCCAGCTCATGATATGGCTTGACTTTCCTTGCTGGTATCCACCGAGCACCCGTGGGTGATAAAACACAAGCATACCCCCTCCCCCACACCAGCAGATCTACTGGCCCTCTCCAGGTTGGGTCTCCTTCGGGATCCTTATACAAGACCCGCAGTTTAACTATAGAGTCTGTTGTGGTGCTAAAATGACGTTCCGCTGCTGTCAGGGCAAAACGATTTCTGTTTAAAAAATTAAGAGTATATAAAGCCATTGCCAGTTGATTATGTGGTGTGTCCAGAGAATTCCCCCTTCTTTGTTTTAAAATCAAGGCTTTTAGTGTAGCATGTGCATGTTCGACTATTGCCTGTCCTGTGGGGTTATGAGAAATACCTGTCTTATGCCGAATCCCCCACTGCTGCAAAAGTAGTTGTATTTTCTGAGCTGTGTAGCCAGGCCCATTATCGGTTTTAATTTCTTTCGGTACGACCATGTTGGCAAAACAGCTCAACCAATGACTCTGTATGTGTATGGCCTTTTCTCCAGAGGCTGCAGTGGCATGTATCATCCCAGAAAATGTATCAACAGTTACATGAACCCACCATAAGCAACCAAACGATGGTATATGCATTACATCTGTTTGCCAGATTTCATTGGCTTCCAGGCCTCTGGGATTCACTGCATTGGCAGGGGGGGTTCCCCCAGTCTGCTGGCAGTCCAGGCAAGCTCGGATGATGTCTAAAGCCTGTGATTTAGTGAGGTCAAATGTCTTCTGCAGGCTCCGTGCATTTTGGTGGAAAAAATCGTGAGAAGCCTGAGCTTTATGAAAGGCTAGCGTGACTGCTACAACTACATCTGCCTGGGCATTGCCTTCTGTCGATGGTCCAGGCAAATCAGTGTGTGACCAAATATGAGTGATAAACAGAGGGTGCCGACACTTGTCAATTAATGATTGCAATGTTAAAAACATAGACAACAGTTTCTTATCATTGATTTCTTTTACTAATGCCATCTCGAGTCGCTGTATGACCTTAACTACGTACGCTGAATCAGTGACCATATTTATTTCCTGCTTTGGAAACATATGCAGGGCTAGGATGGCTGCTCGTAATTCAGTTCTCTGTGTGGAACCCTCTTGGTAACGTGTACAAGTCTGCCACCTTCCGTCCTGTTTCCATGCAATGCCTGCCTTTCCATTCTTGCCGGAACCGTCTAAAAAAACCGTTAACGCAGTGGAAAGTGGGGTATGGCTGATCTGTACGATTTTAAGTGGTAAAATCGGTATGTTTTGCAATATCCTGTTTGCTGATAACGTCAAAGATATTTCACCTATAAAATCCACAAAGGCTATCTGAAAGGTAATAGATTGCATAAGCAAATAGTTAAGCTGTTCCTTAGTACAGGGCAGATGTATGATCTGCGGATCAAGTCCTGTCAGTGCTTGACATCGCTCTCGTCCTTTCTTTACCAGGGTAGCACACTGATCCACAAATGGTGTTATTGTTTTTTCTGGGGTTGCTGGTAAAAGAATCCACTCCAAATATAATAATTCAGGTGCTAACTGTCTGATAAGAGCTGAGGGATAAGGGGCAGTAGAATATACAAACAACCTAACAGGTACATTGACCCGCTGGCGGTCTGCCTGGAATTGTTCAATATGCTCACACACTGTTATTATTTCCCTCCTTGCCTCAGGGGTTATTTGACGTGGGGATGTTAAATCTGGGTCTCCCTTTAGCAAATCAAAAAAGATTTTTTAATTGTTGGGTAGCTATACCGAGGTACGGTCGCACCCAGTTGATTGTTCCCAACAGTTTCTGGAGGTCATTCAGTGTCATGACTTCTATATTAAGGCATAGCCTTTGCGGCCTAACAGTACGGTAGGTCAATATATGTCCCAAGTACTTCCAGGGTTCTACTTGTATCTTTTCGGGGGCAATCTGAAGCCCTGACTGAACAAGCCAGTTTTGCAATTGCTGATACCCCTTCTGTAAAGCCTCCTGCTCCTGTGCTGCTAACAGAATGTCGTCCATATAATGATATATTACAAGATGAGGGTTTTGTTGTCTAATTGGATCGAGCACTGAGTGGACATAATGCTGACAAATAGTAGGGCTGTTTTTCATCCCTTGTGGTAACACTTTCCATTGATAACGTTTCATGGGCTGTGCATTATTTATTACGGGTACTGAAAAGGCAAATTTACCCCTATGTCCTGGTTTAGCCAGGATAGGGTTAAGTTTCCCCAGCAGTGGGGGGGGAGCTCTAGCCGGGTTATTCAGATACCATGCGGACGTCACATCCTGGTGCCGAAGCGAGACAGGTCGGTTAACACATATGTTATGCCATCGCTCGGTTCTCACTGCTGTATTGGTAGATATTTTGCTCTGTTCATTGTTATCACTGTTATTCTTATTGTTATTGTTGCTGTTTGTTGTGTTGCTGTTGCACTGTTGTATTAAACCTTTCCTTATCTCAGCCCGGGGCTTTGTATTTCACTCCCTTTGTGGGGGAGGGGCAGCGGCCGCGTGGTCTCAGACCCCGGCAGGGACTAAACCACAACACCCTATCATTTGGATGTAGTGGAACTGTAAAAAATAATCCTTAAGATCAATTACAATTAAAAACCAGTTCTGAGGTATCATAGTAAGGTTTGGCAAACCCGGTCGTAAAGCTCCCATAGGTTCCATTACTTCGTTTACTGCTCTGAGATCCTGCAAAAGTCGCCATTTTCCACCTTTTTTCGGTATTACAAAAATAGGTGTGTTCCACGGGCTATTAGAGGGTTCAGTGTGTCCTGCTTCTAGCTGTTCTTGAACTAAGCGTTGGGCATGTTGTAATTTCTCCCCTTTTAGGGGCCACTGATCCACCCACACCGGCTTTTGTACTTTCCAAGTCAGTTGCAGGCAGGGGGTTATTATCGTGGCCCCTTGCCAAAAGGCTGGGTCTAAATGGTTACATTCCACTGTTCCAACAAATCTCTCCCCCATAGGTTCAAGGGACAATCCATTATATACGGCTGTACCCATCCTTTCTGTCCATCTGGACCCTCACTAGGCAAGACCCTCTTACTTTGTTGTGGGGCAGATGTGCCACCTATGCCGGTAACCAAGAGTGAAACATTTTGCAATTCCCAATCTGGTGGCCAGTCACGTTGTGTGATGATAGAAATATCTGCTCCTGTGTCTATAAGACCTTCAAAAGTTCTGCCCTGAATTTTTATTGTCACAATTGGTTTATTTGTCTGAATTGCAGTGGCCCACAGAACATCTTTAACTCCTGTACTACTGAATCCAGCAGTACCCCTCTAAGCTGATGCTGCCTGGGGTACCCAGTACGGCAATATCACAAGCTGAGCTATTTTTGTTCCTGGGGAAAGTACATGAAATCCTGATGTCTGCAACATTACTTTTATCTCACCCTGACAGTCTGCATCAATTACCCTGGGAATTACCCTCAGTCCTTGCATGGACATACTAGATCGACCCAAAACTAAACCTACCATTCCCGAGGGTTGAAGCCAGGTATGTTACGTCTGGATCTTTAAGAATCAATTCTGTGGTAGTAATGAGGTCCAGCCCTTAGCTGCCAGCTGTTGCTGCTCGGAGCACGTTAACCCTTCGACCTGTCTGTGGAATGCTTGAGGATTGCTCCAAGGGGCCCAGGCATTTGTCGGGGTGCCAGGCCTCGCGCCCCTCCTCCCGTTTCCCGAAAGAGGTATGCCATTCTTATCAAATTTTGATTGACATTGACTAGCCCAGCGAAATCCTTTCCCACACCTGGAACAAGGTTTAGAAGGTAGTGGGTTTTGCTCCTTTCCTTGTTTACAGTCTTTTTTAAAATGCCCAGGCTTTCCACATGAGAAACAAGTTCCCCTGGATGCTAGTGGATGTTGCCCTTGCACTACTGATAAGGCTGCGGCGGGGAGCTGCGCCTTGTGGTTCTGGGTACCTACATTTTCGCAAGCTTTCAGATAATCACCAAGCTCCTGGGTTTTTCCCCTGAGTGGTGCAAGCACCTCTTGACAGTCAGTATTAGCACTGTCAGTTGTAATATTAGGGCTTTGACTGCCTCAGGGTTATCTACCCGTTGAGAGATCGCCGCCTGTAAATGATCTATAAATTGCCAATATGACTCCTGAGAGCCTTGTCGGATGGTTGCAAAGGAACCCGTTCTGCGTTCCCCATCAGGTACCTTTTTCCATGTTAGTAAAGCAGCTTGGGAGGTCTGGGTAAACAAGCGCTGATCTTGCTGGGCTTGAACAAGGGGGTCTTTATACTGTCCTTTGCCGACCAGCATGTCATAGCCTATTGGTGTACTGTCAGCCAAATTTTTCATGGATTGCACTGTACAGATCTCTGAAAATTCAGTTTTCCAGATAGAATACTATGCTGGCGTTAATACCATTTTTACAAGTGCCATCCAATCCCATGGGACCAATTGATACCCATGAGCGATTGCCTCCAGTATACCTGTTGTAAATGAGTTTTGAAGCCCGTTCTCATTAATGCTTTTACGTAGTTCTTTAAAAATCTGGTATGGCAGGGGCTCATGCTGTGGCTGGTGGTTGGGTTTTAAGATTGCTGGAAACGCCACAGGATCTCCATTGCTCAGTGCCTCCTTAAGACATGTCTCTAGCCTAGATTCTTTTCCCTGAATCTCTACCGGGAATGCCTCCAGTGGGGGAGATGGAAAATCAGAAGGTACAGATTGTAATTCCTCATCTTTAACCTTTTCATCCCCACTTGCTTCTGCCAGGGGGGCAGTAGGGTTAGTTCTTTCTCCTGTCAGGACAAGGTACTGACAGGTTCCGGTATGTCTCCTATCAGTGGTTGTAAAGCCATGTAAATCAATCACCATGTAAGGAAGACAGAGGTCGGCAATGCACTCCCCAGGTCTTCATTAGTTTAAAACTCCTGTCCGACCTTCCACCATAATGCTAAATCAAAAGTTCCGTTGACCGGGAACCATTTAAAATACTTAAAGATACAGCGCAGTAACTCATGCAGTTGATCATCTGTTACTGAATATTGGGCAGTGTTCAATAACTGCTTTAAAACTTGTATATAGTGCTTTTGTTCCTTAGAAAACCCTGACCCCATGATTTACGAGAAAAAGAAAAAAACCCTTATGATTTAAGAGAAAGAGAAGAAGAGCCGTATGCTAGCAGCTTCCCACAGCCAGGTGCTGATGTCTGGTATTCACCAGATAATTTAAGAAAACCCCTTCTGCTCTTACATATGCCGGCAGCTTTCCCAAAGCCGGGTGCTGCTGTCTGGTACTTACCAGCTAAATGAATATTGAAGTCTGGATGCCACTTTCCTCCTTCACATACGAGCACGCTGCTGTCTTCTTCAATTTCCCGTACGGCTCACACGGGGCACCATTTGTTGGTCTCAGACCAGCCGGGACCGGGGCGACGCTCAGAAGAATGACAAACTCACACCAGTTTGTTGAAGGGGGAGCATTGTCAAGAACAAATGCCCCCGCACTGTCTGCAAGCTCCCAATTTATTCACACTTGTTTACATAGGTTTGTTTTTACTTCTACATCCTACTGACCTTCAGGTTTTATCTGTTTACTGCTCATACGCTCACCATGCATTCTGCAGGTGGTGTTCCAACCCAATGTTTCTGACACTCGCAGCACGGTGTTCCGTAATGTTGCCTCAGTTATCCACAATCATTCTTCCAACCTTAAGGTCAGTTTACATTTTGCTAACTACCAGTTCTTAATTCACACACTTCTCATACCAAATTCCATACTGAATCCTAAGCACAGCACTATTCTAGCTACTAAGAAGAAAAATTAACTCTACTCCAGCCAACACCAGGACAATATCCATCCTTTATTCCATAACATTTATGTTATGCTCAGGTTCCATGTTTCCCAATACATTCTAATTAATCACCATCCCTTTCCCTGGTTTTTGATGTATACACACAAGTATCATGCCCTCAGTCTAGGGGCCATCCCTCCAAAATGTATAGTGAGTTCATTTAGTCCATAACTTTGGGTTCCATCTGTCATGACAGTCTTTTAAGGGAGGAGAGATGAGGCGGAGTTGGCTTAGTCAGTGCATTGGGTGACCTTGGATACAGCAGGGGAAGGGCATGTAGTCTCTGCTACAACTGGAGCTCATAGCTGATGTATCTGGCACGGTCCATGTTCATGGTTTGTGGGCTGAAGATGACAATCTCAAGGAAATTGCTGGGCACCAGTTGCTGAAATGAGTCCTGACTCTATGAAAATTTTTTTTTTTTATTGATGTGATGCCATTAGTATAATATATATCAACCATAGTGATGATGATATGCAAAACCAGGGTTATTTAGCAATTAACATCATACAGTTCAATTCATTGTTTATTTTCACCCAAAATCAAATCCCCTTGAGGCACACATTGGACTTCCCCATCCTTCTGCATTACCCACCCAGGTCCTTGGGCAAAAGTAATCCCACGCATGCGTTTACCTTTACCCAATGCAGGAATAACCCAGACTGTCTTCCCCACCATGTTTTTAATGTGCACTACAGGGACTTTATCCCCATCTACAGTACGTAGAAGGTTTGATTGGGCAGGGCCAGCCTGATTGGGAGATCCTTTAGTGTTGACTAACCAGGTAGCTTTTGCTAAATGCATATCCCAATGTTTGAATGTTCCACCACCCATTGCTCTCAGTGTAGTTTTTAGCAACCCATTGTACCACTCAATTTTCCCAGAGTCTGGTGCATGATAGGTGTCATGGTTTAAACTTGGCCAGCAGCCAAACACCACACAGCTGGTTGCTCACCCTTTTCCCCTGCCTGGGGAAATAGGGGAGCAACAAAAAGGAAAAAAATCCTTGTAGGTTGAAATAAAAAAAAAGCAGTTTAGTGATTGCAATGTAACAAAACAATAATGGAAAGTCCAAATGGGTAATGCACAATGTGATTGCTCACCACCCGGAGATCGATACGCAGTCCACCCCCAACAGCAATCCTGACAGAACAAAGATCCTACCCAGAAGCAAGAGAGTGAACCCACCTCCTTTATATATCGAGCATAATGTCACATGATATGGAATACTCCAATGGCCAATCTGGGCCCGGCACTCCAGCTGTGCCTCCTCCCAGCTCAAAGAAAGTTAACTCTATCCTGGCTGAAGTCCGGGTCGGGCACTCCAGCTATGCTCTCTCCCAGTTCAAGAACATTAACTCTATCCCAACCGAAACCAGGACAATAGGGGATGTGATATACCCACTCAATACCATGTTCTTTGGCCCAAGTGTCTATGAGACTAATTTGGAAATGAGTCCCATTATCTGATTCAATTCTTTCTGGGGAATCGACTGCCCCAGTGGTGAAAACACAGCCCCACCATTTGCCATGGAGTGATTCAGACTGCACTAGAACAGGGTAAAGCTCCAGAACACCTACAGTACATTGATGACATCATCATATGGGGTAATACTGCAGAAGTTTTTGAGAAAGGGGAGAAAATAGTCCAAATCCTTCTGAGAGCTGTTTTTGCCATAAAGCAGAGTAAGGTCAAGGGACCTGAACAGGAGATCCACTTTTTAGGAATAAAATGGCAAGGTGGATGTCATCAGATTCCAATGGAGGTGATTAATAAAATAACAGCTATGTCCCCACTGACTAGCAAAAAGGAAATGCAAACTTTCTTAGGCATTGTGGGTTTCTGGAGACTGCATATTTCAAATTACAGTCAGATTGTAAGCCCTCTCTATCAAGGGACCCAGAAAAAGTATGATTTCACATGGGGCCCTGAGCAACAACAAGCCTTTGAATAAATTAGACAGGAAACAGTTCATGCAGTAGACCTTGGTCTGGTTTAGACAGGACAAGATGTTAAAAATGTGCTCTACACTACAGCTGGGGAGAACGACCCTACTGGGAGTCTCTGGCAGAGAGCACCAGGGGAGACCCCTGGGGCTTTGGAGTCAGGGATATAGAGGATCCGAGGCCCGCTATACTCCAACCAAAAAGGAGATATTGGCAGCATATGAAGGGGTCTGAGGTGCTTCAGAGGTGATAGGGACTGAAGCACAGCTCCTCCTGGCACCCTGACTGCCAGTGCTGGGCTGGATGTTCAAAGGCAGTGTTCCCTCTACACACCATGCAACTGATGCCACGTGGAGTAAATGGGTTGCATTAATCACACAACGGGCTTGAATAGGGACCCCCAGCCGCCCAAGAATACTGGAAGTGATTACAAATTGGCCAGAAGGCAAAGATTTTGGAATGGCGCCAGAGGAAGAGGTAACATGCTGAAGAAGCCCCATCATAGAATAAAGTACCAGATAATGAGAAGTGATATGCCCTGTTTACCGATGGGTCCTGTCACATTGTGGGGAAACATCGAAGGTGGAAAGCAGCTGTGTGGAGCCCCACACAACAGGTCGCAGAAGCTGCTGAAGGAGAAGGTGAATCGAGTCAGTTCACAGAGGTGAAAGCCATGCAGCTGGCCTTGAATATTGCTGAGCGAGAGAAGTGGCCAGTGCTCTACCTCTATACTGACTCATGGATGGTGGAAAATGCCCTGTGGGGGTGGTTACAGCAGTGGAAACAGAGCAACTGGCAGCGCAGAGGCAAACCCATCTGGGCTGCTGAATTATGGCAAGATATTGCTGCTCGGGTAGAGAATCTAGTTGTGAAAGTACGTCATGTAGATGCTCATGTACCCAAGAGTCGGGCCTCTGAAGAACATCAGAACAACCAACAGGTGGATCAAGCTGCTAAGATTAATGTGGCTCAAGTAGATCTCGACTTGCAACGTAAGGGTGAACAATTTATGGCTCGCTGGGCCCATGACTCCTCAGGCCATCAGGGAAGAGATGCAACATATAGATGGGCTTGTGATCAAGGAGTGGACTTAACCATGAACACCCTCTCAACTGTAGTATAGCTGTCTTACTATAAGTATTCTTTAACCTGTTGTTTCTTATTACCGTGTGTATCGCTGTTGTTGCATTTAAATAATGCTGTCTTTTCCTGTTTTGTGAAGGTGGGAACAAAGTAGGCATTAAGACTTCATACTTGACATTCTTTCCTTTATGTTCTTTTTTCATTTAGAACTCTAGGTCTTTGGTGGTATAAAATGTGTTCTTGCTGCCTTATTAACGTCCTTGCTAATTGAAACTCATTTTGGACTTAAGTCTTTCTGATTTTGTCACTTCTGGTGTTCCTAAATACTGTTATGTCTTTGTTTTCTTTTTTCTTGTTGCACCTTTTTCTTCTATTTTTGATGCAGCCAAAATAACCTCATATTATTTCTTCCATGTGATATTTGCCATTGAGTTGTTTGGTGTTTTTTGTTTTTTGTTTAAATATAGTCTGAATCACTTAAGATGTCTTGCACTTTTTTCTTCAGGTTATTTATTTATTCAAGAAATTATTTCCACCAGTGGTCCATATATTCCTGTTGGTATCAAGGATACCGTGGTATCTCATAATGTTACAGACTCGGAGGCTGCTAGGTCCACGCCTGATCGGTATCGACTAAATTATTATAAACCACCACTGATTGCAATATTTTATTAGTGTCTTTTTGTTCACACTTGCTCCTGGAGGTCCCCCTATCTTCTTCCAGTGTTTTAACATACAGCCTAGGGGACTCTTTTTGACTATTCCCCCAATCTGGCTGCTTCCCATCTCATCTACTTTACCTTAAAACGCTACCCAAGTAAGCTGACAATATCCCCTCAGGCAGATGGTACAAAGGTGCACTCTCCCCACAGAGTATGCACCTAAATTCAAGACAACAATTAACACAGAATTACTGCCTCCCGCTAGAGGAGATATCTCACCTATGACACTTCAAACACTGAGCCCGAACAAACAGGCAGCACCAGTGACCCAGTGGGCGGGCACTAGGGCGCTCTGTACTAAGGAATGTTCCCTCGTCCTGTACTACCCCCCCATTGGTACAGAGTCTGCCCTGCGCTTCGTTCCTCTCCGGCCGCTTCCCTCATGGGATAACGGAACTGCGGGTCAGAGAACTCCGCACTCCGCAGCTGCAGCTGGGCTGCGCCTCACACCCGCAGAACAGTCACACACCCACACAAAGGGGCCCCTTACACTTATTACTCACACAACATAAAATGACAAATACTACAAACATCAAAACACCATTAAGAATATATAAAGCCATTGCTTATTGATTATGTGGTGCGTCCAGAAAATTCCCCCTTCTTTGTTTTTAAAGCAAGGCCTTTAGTGTACTGACCATCAGAAAGGTTAAAAGTTAGTCCTTTTAGAATGGACAAGGGACTCCGCATCCCAGTGTCAGCATCTTCTGTAAAAACTGCCGCTTTTGGTGTTCGGGGGGGGCGGGACGGACGATCGCGTGGTGCCAGATGGCCGCAGGCAGTCGCTCCATGGCGGGGGGGCTCGGGGAGGCCCGGGGCCGCTGATGCCAACTCCGCGCTTTAAGAGTGTCCGAAACCAACTTCCAAGTGGTCGCTGATAGCCGTGGTTTCTGCACCATTTAAGCAACCTTCGTACAGAAGTTTCATTATAAGTTATCCCCCTCTTAGAGAGTATATGCAGCAGGAGTCTGACAGTGGCCGTCTCCTCTGCGGACTTGTTCTGCCCCATGCTGCCCCCAATTGCTCACCTCTTCCGGGTGATTTTCCATCCTCCCTGTCACAGCCCCGCTGTAGACAATACCTCCAACTTCGTGTTCACGCGCTGTTCACGCAGCGGTAACTTCTCACAGTTCAGTACTTTTCCACAGCTCAGTGTTGCAGCTGTCTGTTGTTTTTCCCTGCCACCTTGGCACAACTCAGCAGTTTCTTATCTTTCTCCCAAGGCCTGTTTCTCATCAAAGCCTAGCTGTTAAGAGGCTGTGCAAGGCTGACAGGCCGATGTCTCTCACATCCACCACGTCGCTCTATCACTTCCCCCCCCTTCCGCCATTTTTCTCAACAGGGCAAAAAGGGGAAAGAAAATAAGATAGGAAAAAAAACCAACCAAACCCTTGTGGGTAAAACAAAAGCAGTTTTAATATACGCAAAGCGAAGCAAACGTCCGTGCATGGAAGCAAAAAAAGAAACCAGATTTATTCTCTACTTCCCATGAAAAGGCGATGTCGGGCCTTCTCAGGAAGCAGGGCTCCAATACGTGTAGTGGTTGCCTCGGAGGACCAAGGGTGACCCCCACCCCCTTCCTCCATTTTCCCAGCTTTATACTTGAGCAGACGTCATATGGTCTGGAATATCCCTTTGGTCAGTTCGGGTCAGCTGTCCTGGTTGTGTCCCCTCCCAAGATCTTGCCCACCCCGTCCCACTGTGGGGGGGAAATGTCAGAAAGAGCCTTGGTGCTGTGTAAGCACTACTCAGCAGTAGCCACAACACCAGTGTGCTATCAACACCCTGCCAGCTCCCAACATAAAACACAGCACCATGAGGGCTGCTACAGGGGAAAACCAATTCTGGCTCAGCCAGACCCGATACAGTCTCCACCCCTTATTCCATACCATTTACGTCATGCCCAGGTCCCACATAACACTCATTTATCCATTCCATAATCTTTCTTCACTCCTCCAGATGTTCAGTGACTTGGCTCCCATCTGTCAAGATGGATATTCAGGACAGGAGCAGTATGTTTGACTGTTGGACTCCAGCACTGGCTAGGTTTGGGTCATCATCACATGTATCTGGTTCACTCTTCGTCGTTCCTACTTCCTCCATCACTTCCTTTAAATACAAGTCACCCCACAGGCTATTTTCCCCCCCAGGGTTAAATGTCCTTGAGGCACACACTGAGTAGCCCCATCCTCCCGCATTACCCACCAAGTACATCCAGGTCCCTGAGCAAAAACAATCCCACGAGTGGGCTTGCCTTTTCCCAAGGGAGGAGCAATCCACACTGCCTTCCCCAGCCATTTCCCTGAGTGTACTACAGGGACCTTATCTCCTCCCACAGTATGAAGGGGTTTTGTTTGGGCAGGACCAGGACGGTTAACAGATCCTCTGGCGTTAATTAGCCAAGTGGCTTCTGCTAAATTTATATCCCAGTGCTTCCATCCCCCATTGTCCAATGCTCTCAACATAGTCTTCAACAGTCCATTGTATCTTTCAATCTTTCCAGATGCTTGTGGGTAATAAGGGATGTGATACACCCACTCAATGCCGTGTTTCTTTGCCCAGGAGTTTATAAGATTATTTCAAAAATGGGTCCCATTATCTGATTCGATTCTTTCAGGAGTACCATGTCGCCATAAAATTTGCCTTTCAAGACCTAAGATGGTATTTCGGGCAGTGGCATGATTTACAGGGTACGTTTCAAGCCAACCAGTAGTTGCTTCCACCATTCTGAGTATGTAGCGCTTGCCTTGGCGTGTTCGTGGCAATGGTCCAATATAGTCAATTTGCCAGGCCTCACCATATCGAAAACTCAGCCATCACCCTCTGTTCCAGGGAGACTTTACTCGTGTGGCTCGCTTGATTGCAGCACATGTTTCGCATTCATGAGTGACCTGTGAGATGGCCTCCATGGTCAGGTCCACCCCTCGATCACGAGCTCATCTGTACGTTGCATCTCTCCCGAGATGCCCGGATGTTTCATGGGCCCATCGAGCTACAAATAGCTCACCCTTGCGCTCCCAGTCCAGGTCCAGACGAGCCACTTCAATTTTAGCAGCCTTGTCTACTTGCTCATTGTTTTGATGTTGTTCGGTGGCACGGCTTTTGGGCACGTGGGCATCTACATGACGTACCTTTAGAGCCACGTTTTCCACTCGGGCAGCGATGTCCTGCCACAATGCAGCAGCCCAGATGGGTTTACCTCTGCGCTGCCAATTGGTCTTCTTCCACTCCTGTAGCCACCCCCACAGGGCATTAGCCACCATCCAGGAGTCAGTGTAGAGATACAGTACTGGCCACTTTTCTCATTCAGCAATCTTTAGGGCTAGTTGGATCGCTTTTCCTTCTGCAAACTGACTTGATTCGCCCTCTCCTTCAGTGGCCTCAATGACTTGTCTTGTGGGGCTCCACACAGCAGCTTTCCACTTCCGATGGTTTCCTACCACATGACAGGATCCATCAGTAAACAGAGCATAACGCCTTTCATCTTCTGGTAACTCGTTATATGGTGGTGCTTCTTGGGCATGAGCCACCTCCTCAGGCAGTGCTCCAAAATCTCTATCTTCTGGCCAGTCCATGATCTCTTCCAGGATCCCTGGACGGTTGGGTTTTCCCAGTGGAGCTCGTTGCGTGATTAACACTACCCATTTACTCCAGGTAGCACTGGTTGCATGGTGCGTAGAAGGGATGTTTCCTTTGAACATCCAATGTAATACAGGCAATCGCGGTGCCAAGAGGAGCTGTGCTTCTGTACCAACAACTTCAGAAGCGGCTCAAATCCCCTCATATGCTGCCAGTATCTCCTTTTCAGTCGGAGTGTAGTGGGCTTCTGATCCTCGATATCCCTGGCTCCAAAATCCTAATGGTCGACCCCGAGTTTCACCTGGTATCTTCTGCCAGAGGCTCCATGTGAGGCCATGCTCCCCAGTTGCTGTGTAAAGTACATTTTGCACAGCTGGTCCTGTCCGAACAGGCCCAAGAGCTACCGCCCGAGCTATCTCCTGTTTGATGTGCTCAAAGGCTTGTTGTTGCTCAAGACCCCACTCAAAATGGTTCTTCTTTTGGGTTACTTGATAGAGAGGGCTCACCAGCTGACTGTAACCTGGAATATGCATTCTCCAAAATCCCACAAGTCCTAAGAAAGCTTGTGTTTCCTTCTTGTTGGTCGGTGGAGACATAGTTGCTATCTTGTTGACCACATCCATAGGCACATGATGTCGTCCGTCTTGCCATTTTATTCCCAAGAACTGAATCTCTTGTGCTGGTCCCTTGACCTTGCTTTTCTTTATGGCAAACCCAGCTCTCAGAATAATCTCAATTACTCTTTGTCCTTTCTTGAACACTTCTTCTGCCTCGTTGCCCCACACAATGATGTCATCGATGTACTGTAGAAGTTCAGGGGCATCACCCTCTTCCAGTGCAGTTTGAATTAGTCCATGACAAATAGTGGGGCTGTGCTTCCACCCCTGGGACAGTCGATTCCAGGTATATTGGACACCCCTTCCATGTGAAAGCAAACTGTGGCCTGCACTCTTCTGCCAAAGGAATTGAAAAGAATGCATTGGCAATGTTGATTGTGGTGTACCACTTGGCTGCCTTTGACTCCAGTTCATATTGGAGCTCTAACATATCTGGTACAGCAGCACTCAGTGGTGGCGTCACTTTGTGCAGGCCACAATAGTCTACTGTCAACCTCCACCCTCCGTCAGACTTTCACACCGGCCATATTGGCCTATTGAAAGGCGAATGTGTCTTACTGATGACACCTTGGGTCTCCAGTTGACAGATCAGTTCTTGGATGGGAGCCAGAGAGTCTCGGTTTGTGCGATACTGCCGTCGGTGCACGGTCCTCGTAGCAATTGGCACCTGTTGTTCTTCAACTCGCAACAGCGCTACAACAAAAGGATCTTCTGAGAGGCCAGGCAGATTAGACAACTGTTTGACCTTCTCTGTGTTCACACTGGCCACACCAAAAGCCCATCGGTATCCTTTTGGGTCTTTGAAATACCCCCTCTTGAGGTAGTCAATGCCCAAGATACAAGGGGCTTCTGGACCAGTTACAATGGGATGTTTTTCCCACTTGTCCCCGGTCAAGCTAAACTCGGCCTCCAGTACTGACAGTTCTTGACATCCGCCTGTCACTCCTGAGATCCAGATAGGTTCTGCCCCTCTATAACTTCATGGCGTTAATATACACTGTGCCCTGGTGTCGATTAAAGCCTGGTACTTCTGTGGATTTGATGTGCCAGGCCATCGAATCCACACTGTCCAATACACCCGATCATCCCTTTCCTCCTCCTGGCTGGAGGCAGGGGCCCTCTATTCCCGTTCTTGGTCAGAGTATTCACTGTCTGACCCTTGCCGTGCCAGGCCGGAGATTCCTTCATCAGGGCCAAGGGAGGTGATCTCAGTTTTCCTGTATCTGGGAGGTCGCTGATTACTTTCTTGTGGTTTTACACCAGCTACATTAACAACCTTCTTGGATGTCTTCTTCTTGGCAGGGGTCTTTCCTCACAATTCATGTACACGAGCTTCCAACTTAAAAGGTGGGTTGACCATCCCACTTCCTCATGTTCTCCCCCTGGTCACGCAGGAGGAACCAAAGTTCACCACGTGTCACGCGCCTGGGTTTCCCTTTCCCTCTGACTGGGGTGGAAGAGAACTGATTTCTTGGGGTGCTCCTGATATCTAGGGCACTCGCCCGTAGAGATGAGGAGGTACCAAGACTCTCTTCAAAGTTCTGAAGCCAGGAAGAGACTGCCTCCACAGTTGGTGTACATCTTAGTCCTTCTCCCACATCCATTTCTGGGTAGTACATCGCTGGCAGAATACGAGGATGGTGCACCTTTAATCACCTTCCTCCACATGGCCCGTGTGCACAGGACATCCTCTGGATTTTTAGGGGCTTCATCATTATCTGGATCACCATAGATGACTTCCAGCACTGCTAATTCTCTCAGGTACTGGACACCTTCATCTGCAGTAGTCCACTTCCCTGGGGAGTTGTCCGTAAGATCTTCCTTGAAAGGATATCTTGCTTTAACACTTGAAAGGAGCCGTCTCCACAGACTGCAAATTCCTGTCTCTTTTCCAATTCCCCTTTCAATTCCTCGATCTCTAGCAAGGGAACCCAGCTGTTGGGCTTCCTTACCTTCCAGTTGTTGAGCATCAGCCCCATTATCCCAACATCGAAGCAGCCAGGCAGCAATCCGCTCACCCGGCTGGCAGCTATAGTCTTTCCGCAGATCTCGCAGTTCTGATGACGTCAGGGACCGGGTAGTTTCTGCCTCCTGTTTGAGTTCTGTTATTCCCTCTTCTGACCCCTTTGCTGAAGGACCCGCTTCTTCCTCCTCTTTTTCGTCCCTTATTAATCGAGGGTATGGACCTGTTGTTCTCCTTGTCCACTGTTTCTTTTTTACTACTGGGGCAATCTCTGCTGTTGTCGTTATTGTTTGAGTCCCCATCTCCACCACAGTCCTTTGAGAGCACTGAACTGCAGCTCGATAAGCACAGGCCAGGCCCCAGTACAGCGCTAGGAGTTGCTGATTTTCACTGGGATAGGCAAGGCAGCCTTCTATCAGGTGTTGTGTCAATTTTGTGGGGTTGCTTGCCTGTTCAGGGGTAAGATCCCAGGCTACGGGAGGTGATAACTGTCCTAGGAATCTGCCCAAATCCTTCCACTCCCCCTGCCACCCAGGGACAGGCCGCCTCAGGGCACATCTTGGTATTGACTCACCCAAAATTTGCCTTCTCTTACACCAAAAACCTAACGAGCTCCACACAACCCACAATAGGCGAACAGCATTAATGAACAGTATCAAACAGCTCACATAAGGGTGAATAAGTACCTTGGGACCCTGCAGAATAAAACCACCCATGATGTTCCCAATTTCTTCCAGCATGTTCCCGAGCTTAGCAAAATAAAGATAAGCAGCGCAACCAACAAACCCGTGACCAGCACAAGAGCTTGTCGCTTCCTAACTGCTATAGCTATAGCACAATTAATATAAAACTGCTGTTGTCCCGCCCCACGTTGGGCGCCAAAAAAGACTGTGGTGGTTTGACCTTGGCTAAATGCCAGGTACCCACCAAGTTGCTCTATCACTTCCCCCCCCTTCCGCCATTTTTCTCAACAGGGCAAAAAGGGGAAAGAAAATAAGATAGGAAAAAAACCCAACAAACCCTTGTGGGTAAAACAAAAGCAGTTTTTATATAAGCAAAGCGAAGCAAACGTCCGCGCGCTGAAGCAAAAAAAAAACCAGATTTATTCTCTACTTCCCATGAACAGGCGATGTCGGGCCTTCTCAGGAAGCAGGGCTCCAATACGCCTAGTGGTTGCCTCGGAGGACCAAGGGTGACCCCACCCCCTTCCTCCTTTCTCCCAGCTTTATACTGAGCAGACGTCATATGGTCTGGAATATCCCTTTGGTCATTTCGGGTCAGCTGTCCTGATTGTGTCCCCTCTCAAGATCTTGCCCACCCTGTCCCACTGCGGGGGGAAATGTTGCAAAGAGCCTTGGTGCTGTGTAAGCACTACTCAGCAGCAGCCACAACACCAGTGTGCTATCAACACCCTGCCAGCTCCCAACATAAAACACAGCACCATGAGGGCTGCTACAGGGGAAAACCAATTCTGGCTCAGCCAGACCCAGTACAGGGTATTATAATGCAGTATTCGCTAAAGCTTTTAATAGATGGCAGACTTATGAAGGTGGTGTATGGCAATAAATGCCTGGTTCTGGTGCTTTTTTGCTTTCTTTTGTGGGATAGAAAGGATAGGATAACAGAAATCCTTTTATCGGGACTGCAGACTTCATGTTTTGATAAGAAGAAAAAAATATCCATCTTGGAAGACAAATGAAATATTTAAAAGTGGTACTAGGTATATAAGTCATCTTGGTTATTATATAGAGTTCTTCCTCTATCTTTGACATCTTTCTGATCTTAGATTTTATCTATAACCATTTATTGATTAAAAATTGAATCAGTTCAACTAGAAAGTATTAAGTCAAAAAGATTTGACTTTTCTTTTTTTTTGAAAGATCGAGTTGTGATTTTGAGATGAGAGTACTTAGAAAAAGCATATCACTGTATCATCTCTGAGTTGTTAGGCATCTGAGCAGTGAATGGTACCATGCTCCATTAGAATAACTTAAATGCTTTCTCCTTACCACACTGTTTGTATTTATTCATATGGCTTAATACAAACTAATAGACAATTGTTTTGTAAAATACTTGAATTAAAAAGTGGGTATGGTCCCTTTCAAGGTTCAAACTAAAACCAGTCATATTCTTAAATATCAAATAACAGTATATCACAAAGTGCACTCATAGATTTTGCTTCTTGAAAACAAACATTTCGGCTAGCTGTTTTTTAAAAACTGCAACTTGACTTTTCTTTCTTGGACTTAAATATTTTATAGATGATTTCTAAGAATTATTATTAAATAATTTTTTAAACAGAAATGAAAATCTCAATAAATGAGATTTCATTATGAAAGACTTAGAAAATGCAGACAGACAGGAGTGTCTCTAAGAGAATCAGTTGCAGAATAGGAAGTGCTACATGTTTCGTTTTCTGTAGGAGTCTGGGCCGCGCTGGGAGAAAGTAAGTGCAGACAGAAGAATGCAAGGACGAAGACAAGGCCAGCAAAATAAGGCTGGCAAAAGCACACAAGATAGCAGCTAAGTGAGAAACACCTGTGGTCAGCAAAAGCACACAAGGCTGAGCAAAACAGGGTATGAGATAAGGGAGTTTTGGCAAGTTTTGGGCTTTACGTGCTAATTGCAATTAACCAATGCAAATGCTTGTAGAGGCACGTGAACAGCACGTGTAGATGACCTGTAGCCTATTAGAAGATAGATGAGTGCGTGTACGGAACTTAGTAGAATATAAATGTAACCAGAAAAGGAATTAAAAAAAAAAATGGACGACCTGATCATCACATTGGTGTTGCGTCGTTTCTGTTCCCGCATGGAGAAATAAGGACCCCGGCTAATGGTGACCCCGACAAATGGTGACCCCGACGTGCCAACGTGCCAAAGTGCTGACGTGCCGGCATGCCGATGTGACCTGCTATCAATGTGAGTGATTTACTATCGACGTGATTTACGACGTGATAGAATCGTTGCTGATTCTGATAGAATCGCCTGAACAGAAGCCGGAGGAAGGCGGGGGCTGTCGGCCGGCGTTACTGGAGGTAAGTCGGGCTGCCCGAGAGAGGCAGGAGCGGATCCGCGCTAAGCCGGGAAAGTAGGGGCTTAGATACCGACAGCATGGGGCTCGCTGCATCAGCGACAGAAAAGGCTGCAGTTCGAAGTTTGATGCAGCTCGCAGAGGAGACAGAGGTGGATCTCAAGGAAGGGGATTTAGCCACGCTGCTTCTCTGGTGTAGACGTAGGACATTAATCACTAATACTGATCAGTTGTATGATGAAGAAGTTTGGAAATCTATTGGGACTGATTTGTGGGAATCGATTCAAGCAGGGAAAAAGGAAGCGAGAAAATTAGCACCTACTTATCGAAGTGTGCGAGTGATATTGGAAGCAATGAAAGGTCGGGCTTGTGTTGCTGCTGCCGCTGCTCGCGCGATTGCTGCCGCTGAGTGGAAGGAGAGTGACAAGGAGGAGAAAGAGAAGGAGGAAAAGAACTTGTTATTTGATGCTGTGCCTGCGTCCTCTAAAGTTGTGTGTCCTGTGTCAGAAAGGGAATTTTGGGCAGGTCCTAGGATTGAGATCGAACCCTGGGTGCCGCCAACAATGCCCTCTGCCCCACCTTTGCCTGGTTCACCTTCTCCTGATACTTTGTCGAATTCCATAGACTCAGTTAAAGTGCCGCTCCCTATGGATGTGGATGATGAGTCTTCTCGAGCAGTCTATCCTAAACCTCATTCTGAACAGCTTGCTAGTCTGTTAAAACAACAAGAGAAAGCAATGTCTGACCTTTTGGATGAAATGCAACGGCTAGATCGTGGGTCAGCCAAACAGGCTATTCGTGAGGCGTATAAAAAGGCTCATCAAGCCATAAGGGACGGTTTGAAAGTGGTCGAAGAGAGCGTCTGTGGGCCAGAAGCTAGGGGTGCGCCCAGTGGGCAAAATAATTCTGAGACACCCCCACAAGAGACTCAGATTACTGAGGAGAAATTGAGAGAGAAGGAAAAAAGAGGCAGAGCTTGGGTAATGCAGCTGTCAGAGGACGGAGAGATGACTCCAGAAGAGGCGGATAGTTATCTGAGAGGTAAATTTGGAAATGGGCTTACATCAAAGGAACGGAGAGCATACACAAAATATAAACAGTTAGAGAACGGAGAAGAGGAAGTTAGTTCAACGACTCCATTAAAACGGGTTGCTGGATGGCTGCAGGGCAAAGACAAAAGAAAAGGACATGAAAACAATGCCGCTTCTTTGGCATCCAGTCCTCCCGCACCTGATCCGCCCCCCCCACAGGACCCTAATTATACTGTCGGGCAGAGATGGAAGGGGGTGATTGAACATGCAGTTATAGAAGGGCAGATGCTGCCACCTAGTGTCATGGCAATGCCAGTTGTCGTGCAAGGGAACCAGCGGGTGTGGCATCCATTTGACTGGAAGACTGTGACTCAGTTACAAAGAACAGTCATGGACTTTGGGTATGATAATAAACAAGTTATGACCGTGATACAATCCTTTTTTCGCAATCAAGATTTAGTGCCGACTGATATCAGAGCACTTTTGGAGATTATTCTTCCCCCTACTGCTTTTATGCTGTTTAAAGATAGATGGCATGAAAAATGTGAGATTGCAATGGTAAACAACCTCCATCAGTTGGATGGACATGATCCTTTAAGATTTGTTACACTTGATCAACTTATGGGGACAGGACAGTATTGTAATGGAGCAGCACAGGCAGCCTTGCACCCTCATATAACACAACACTCTCAGGCACTGGCCTTAGAGGCGCTTCAAGAGCTGCCTCAAATTGGAAAACCGAGACTGCCTTATCATCAAGTGAAGCAAAAGCCAGATGAGCCATATATGCAATTTATTGATCGATTGAAAGAGGCACTGGATACTGCACCTAATCTTACACCTGATGCTAAAACAGCAGTGGGGAAAGATTTGGCATATCAAAATGCAAATCAAAGATGCCAACAAGTGATTCCCAGTCTCCCACGAGGTGCTAGCCTGACACGGATGGTTGAGGCATGTTCACGATTGCCACCATTATTGGAGGAGCAAGAAAAGGCTACTATCCACGCAAGAGCTCTTGCTGCAGCTTTAAGACCTGTTACAAGTCAGGGAAAAGGAGATCCTGGACTTAAAAATGCTAGGAAAAAGGAAGGATGTTTTTTATGTGGTAAACCTGATCATTTTAAGCAACAATGTCCTCAGGCAAAGAAAGCTACCATAACAGCGCCATGTGCCGGTACCTGTAACCGATGTGATAAATTTGGGCATAAGGCCAGCGAGTGTCGATCAAAATTCAAGAAAGACGGGAGCCCCTTGCCGGGAAACTCCTCGCAGAGCGCCTTTCCGGGGGGCACCAAGACACTCAAATTCCCCCAAGTGGCGGCTGCCTTGACGAGCTCTCAGCAGCCACCCGAGGAAGTGCAGGCCTCGATTTGGCCGTGGGAGTCGACATCACAATAGTAGATGATTCAGTGCATGTAGTTCCTTCTGCAGTTACAGGACCGTTAGGACACGGACTTAATGCATTATTGATAGGACGATCCTCGGCATCGAAGCAAGGAATTATGATTATTCCTGGATTAATTGATTCTGATTATACTGGACAAATTGGGATAATGGTGAGAATTCTAAACCCTCCAGCCACACTGCATAAAGGTGACCGTATTGCTCAATTAATTCCATTTCGAGCACATGTTATTAAGAGTCAAGATCGCGAAAGAGGCGATCAAGGATTTGGGTCTACTGGACCAGTGACTGTTGCTTTTTCACAATTGATCACCAACAATAAACCTATGACAACAGTCACAATACTTGGGAATGATGGAGTTAAGATCCGCTCTGAACAAGTCATGCTTGACACTGGAGCTGATGTCACCATTATACCATATGCTGCATGGCCATCTTCTTGGCCTTTGATTATGGCATCCAACATGGTTGTAGGAATTGGAGGAGCATCCCCTACACAGCAAAGTGCACATTTTGTTACCATTATAGATGACAAAGAAGGTCTCAGAGCACAAGTGAAACCATATGTCCTGCATACGACACTCTGGTTATTAGGGCGAGATGTCTTGTCTCAGTGGGGATGTGTATTACAAACACCTTTTTAGAGGCGGCCATTGTAGCGAGCGACCCCCGTCCTGTTTTAAAACTGAGCTGGTTAACTAATACTCCTGTATGGGTGGAGCAATGGCCGCTACCAACTGAGAAGCTCGCTCATTTAAGGAATCTCATGCAAGAACAATTGAATGCTGGACACCTTGTCCCTTCTACCAGTCCGTGGAATACACCTCTCTTTACCATCAAAAAGAAGTCTGGAAAATGGAGACTGTTACAAGATCTGCGAGCAGTTAATGCAGTTCTGCAGGACATGGGAGCACTTCAGCCAGGATTACCCAATCCATCCATGCTCCCTCAGGGCTGGGACATTGTGGTTATTGATTTGAAAGACTGATTTTTTTACAATACCTTTACATCCGCAGGATTATGAAAAATTTGCCTTCTCTGTCCCTTCTACAAATAGAGCAAAACCTTCTGAGAGATATCATTGGGTCGTGTTACCACAGGGCATGAAAAATTCTCCCACAATATGTCAATGGTATGTGGATTTAGCTCTACGACCCTTTCGAGAACATCATATCGACTGTATTTTGTATCACTATATGGATGATTTGTTGCTTTGCCAAAAAACACCCATCTCTGAAGAATTGATTCAAGAACTGATAGAAGCTCTAAATATAATGGGACTTGTTGTGGCCCCTGAAAAGGTACAACGGACTGAGCCATGGAAATACCTAGGGATGACTTTAACTGAATCTACTGTTAGGCCACAGAAGCTATCAATAGTACAGAAAGTGGAAACATTAAATGATCTACAGAAATTGGTGGGAGATATTCAGTGGATCCGCAGTATTTGTGGCATTACTAACACAGATTTACAGCCTTTATTTAAGTTGTTGCAAGGAAATTGTAATCCTCAAGAACCTAGGTCTCTAACAGCGTCAGCTAAACACGCCCTGGATAATATTTCCCTGAAATTGAGTGTTAATTCTGCAGCTCGTATTGACCCTGTTCAAGCATTACAATTGTTTGTATATAATACAGAGTCAGAAGTATCAGCTTTTTTAGGACAATGGTGTGAACAACAGTCTAATCCCCTCAGAATTATTGAATGGTTATTTTTATCAGCCAGAGGACATAGAACAATAACATCACGTGTGGATGCGATAGCAAGTATTATCCGAAAAGGTGTTCAGCGAGCAATATCTATTGCTGGAAAGGAACCGGATCGAGTAGTTGTGCCGTATGCACTGGACCTAATTCAGGCTATGTGTGAATCATCTATGTCCTCGCTGGCTGCGATGAACAAATCCTATCAAATTGACAACCATTATCCAAAGCATCCACTATTTAAAACTGCTTTAACAATGACTGCTGTTCCTGTCATTAGTCGACAACCTTTACAGGCTTTAACAGTATTTACAGATGCCAGCAGCAAGACCAAAACGGCAGGATTTGTTTGGCAGGAGAATGGAATATGGCAATCAGAACGCTTTGTTTGCGATACATCTGTACAGATTTTGGAGCTTAAAGCGGTGATTGCTGTGCTTAACCGCTGGAACATTCAAGATTTAAACATTGTGACTGATTCTTTATATGTGGCAGGTGTAGTACAACGAATCGAAAGGGCCTTGTTAGGACATGTAAACAATCCCACCCTTTTTCAGGCCTTTGTTGACTTACGAAATACTGTTAATCATCGCACGTATCGGGTTTTTATCATGCATATAAAGAGCCATACTAGGCTCCCTGGAGGTCTTGTAGAAGGCAACGCTCGAGCTGATCAGTTGGTTGCCGCTTTAGCAGACACGCATAACATTGTTCAAGAAGCCTATAAATCTCATGCCTTTTTTCACCAGTCTGCAACTGCATTACGTAAGCAATTTAACATCCCTAAGGCCCAAGCACGGGCGATAGTGGCTGCTTGTCCAGACTGTGCCACTCTCACACCGCTACAGGACGGTGGTGCGAATCCTCGTGGCTTACAGCCACGGGAAGTTTGGCAAACTGATATCACTGTGTTTCCGCCTTTTGGGCGTCTTCGCTACTTACATGTGTCAGTGGATACCTGTTCCTCATTTATATGGGCCTCTGCTCATGCTTCTGCCTCGGCAGTAGCAGCTCGTCAACATTGGACGCAAGCAATTGCGGTTATGGGGTGTCCAAAGAAAATTAAAACTGATAATGGTCCTGCATATCGGGCAGCCTCCACCACTGCCTTTTTACAACATTGGGGAATTCAGCTTCTCCATGGAGTACCACACAACTCTACTGGGCAAGCAATCGTTGAGCGCGCCCATCGTATATTGAAACATCACCTTGTTATTTTGAAAAAACAGGGGGAGACAGGGGGTTCCCCTCATGAGATATTGGCAAAAACATTATTTGTTTTAAATTGGCTTAATGTACGTGGAGGGCAAGATGAACCGCCTGCGCGAATACATATGCAAACAAACAAGCATGATTATTCTTTTCAAAAAATTCAAGTGCGATTGTATTCCCCTCAATCTGGGCAATGGGAGGGACCTATGCAGTTGTTAACTTGGGGAAGGGGTTATGCTTGTGTTTCTACAGGTAGTGATTCACCCAAATGGGTCCCCGCAAAGTGGGTGAAACCATGGATCGCAAAGAATGACGACACCAACCCTGCATCCCGAGGCATTCCAGAGACACCAACATCGATTGAACTTGGTCCTGACGCCGTTGTTAACGGCACTACATCCAGCGAACAGTGAAGTTCTGTGTCTTTTACCGAATCTGTAGTCATTTTATGCGGCTATTTGAACACAGCCGCTCACCATAAAACAGCTTGAAGAACATGACACAGCTAGTACGGAACATGGTCTAAACTGTCGACCTTGGGTTTTTATACATTGTGTATGGTGTGACAGGGGAACTTGGAGAGTCACACGTGCGCATGATCGGGAAAGTGTGTATAAATGTCACTTGTGTGCTGACAGGATTATCTTTTACCGAAGCAGATTGGTTGTCTGATTTTATAGGTAGGTCAGTATATCAGCGATTAGCTGTTAGTACAGAAGGACAGATTAGAGTTTTAGAGAACAACAGCAGTTTTCTAGGGCTTTAAGCCTAATTGAAGATCTTGGGCAAAGAGTTTTAGCAGAAATTAGTTCTGAGTTTTGTAAACGCTTAGCTTTGCAATGTATTAGGCAAAATAATAAGGTAGTGGATAGGAGCTGTGGTGTTGGAATAAACGTTCCTCGAAGTTGGCAGGTGCACAAGGATAAGATCACGCGGATCTGTTCGAACCTTTGACGACACCTGCAACGACAACGTGCAGCTACCTTCATTAGCCACTGTTATAGCTACTTCTTTCTTCTTTCCGCAAGGAATGGCTGCCAGAAATGCAAAAATATATACGTAGATTAGCATGTTGGAGTGAAAAGCCATTTAATCTAACTTCGCAAATGCTGAGTGCGCTGCTTACTGATGTTGATAGTGTTAGGCATGCTACTTTGCAAAATCGTGCTGCTGTAGATTTTTATTATTGGCACATGGGCATAGATGTGAAGATTTTGAAGGAATGTGTTGCTTTAATTTGTCTGACCATTCACAGAGCATACACCAACGATTAGCGAAAATGCAACATAACATGAAACATGTTACAGAGGGACATGGCCCCTTTTCAGATTGGCTCATTGATCTCGGACTGAGAGGTTGGTTACAAACATAGGTCAAAGGAGCATTGATGGTGTTGATAGTATTGCTGCTTTTGATGTTGATTCTTCCTTGCTTGTTCCAATGTTTGCAGAGGATGCTGCAAAGTTTGGTTGAGCAAATAAAATAAAAAAAAAAAAGGGGGAGATGTAGGAGTCTGGGCCGCGCTGGGAGAAAGTAAGTGCAGACAGAAGAATGCAAGGACGAAGACAAGGCCAGCAAAATAAGGCTGGCAAAAACACACAAGATAGCAGCTAAGTGAGAAACACCTGTGGTCAGCAAAAGCACACAAGTCTGAGCAAAACAGGGTATGAGATAAGGGAGTTTTGGCAAGTTTTGGGCTTTACGTGCTAATTGCAATTAACCAATGCAAATGCTTGTAGAGGCACGTGAACAGCGCATGTAGATGACCTGTAGCCTATTAGAAGATAGATGAGCGCGTGTACGGAACTTAGTAGAATATAAATGTAACCAGAAAAGGAATAAAAAAAAAGATGGACGACCTGATCATCACATTGGTGTTGCGTCGTTTCTGTTCCCGCACGGAGAAATAAGGACCCCGGCTAATGGTGACCCCAATAGTTTTCTAACTCAGATCTAGCCTATATTAAAATAAATTGTTGTTTGTTACTGCTCACCTGTTCTTGTTTTTTTTAAAAAGCATTCTCAGCCCAAGTTCTAGTGGCTAGCCATTCAGGGTATGAGTCCCCTTTTTGCAATGAGATCCTTGTGCCAGCTCTATTGATTTAGCTGGAGATGTGCCTGCCTGCTGAAGATCACTTTTTGTGAAGCTCCTTCTGGAACTGTGACAATAATTTGTAGCTCTGTTGTCATCAGAACTCAAAGATGCATATCTGAATAAAAATATGTTTACACACTGCTTAAGAGATGTGGCTGTACTACAGCAGTGTCATGGATTCCGTAATTACTTTTCCTGATGCAGCTTGAAGTTTGCCTTTTCTTTCAATAAACATGGAGTATTGTTCACATGTGCTCACAGCTTGACACATTCTAAATGTAAATATTTTGATTTGGAAGAATAATCAGGGTTGCTGTGTGAATATATTATATTTACAGAAAGCATGCTGTAGTGGGCAAATAGGCAGCAGTAGGTCAGTTGTTAGCTAACTGGGCACCTGTCAAAATATCATTAAAATATTGACATCAAGTAATTTGGTTTTTTAATATTTAATTAACTACTATTTAAACACCTCTGCTCAGATTGACCTATATGTTCTAGTTTTAAAAGTTCAGTACATATAATAGATTTGACACGCTTGGTGCATAATGGTTTATGAAATGAAACAGTGTGCAACACTGATTTCTGAAATCCTTTGTTTCTAAAAAGAGGAACAAACAAATGTACAATACTAAATGTTGTCTTGTTTATTTTTCAGATTAGCACTGTACGTATATGAATATCTGCTCCATGTGGGAGCGCAGAAATCAGCCCAGACATTTTTATCAGAGGTACGTTTTCCTCATCTTTTGTTTTCTTCCATAACTTTCAAGCATGTGGAAGTGAAATAAATATGTCGGTTTAAAATAAAAAGCAGTGACAACCTTGAGTATCATTTTACATTGATCAGCATAGATTTCTGATCCTGCAAAAGCCAGTTTGCTATGTCATTTTACATGCCTTAGTATAATTACTTTTTCTGTGATTTGTTACCCCCTGTTCTCTGATTTGCTACTACATTGAGAAAGATTCCCCTGTTTTCTCTAATAAATATGCATGTTAGAGAATGCATCGATGGTGATCCTTTTTGATGATCTTCTAACTTATTGTTAATACCTCTAATTGTGAATAATGGAGCCATCCTAAATACACAACAGTCAAGTATTTTATATCCTACTGTCGTATACTTGCAGTTCTCATTCTCTTAAGCATTGTTAATCTCCATATATAGTCTTACCATGCTTCTAACCACTTCTTTCCATCTGGTGAATAAATTATGTCTATAACCATTTAGGTCCTGTTTCTTAAACTGTTTTTAACTGCTAGTAGAATTTTTATTATTACACAATAGTTAGTATATATCTTTTGAAGATTGAAGTAAATGATATCTCTTTAGCATTTTATATTTATTCTGGAATACAAAACAACCTGTGTACCAAACACAGAATCATAGAATGGTTTGGGTTGGAAGGGACCTTAAAGATCATCTATTTCCAACCCCCCTGCCATGGGCAGGGACACCTTCCACTAGATCAGGTTGCTCAAAGCCTCATCCAACCTGGCCTTGAACACTTCCAGGGAGGGGGCATTCACAGCTTCTCTGGGCAACCTGTGCCAGTGTTTCACCGCCCTCACAGTACAGAATTTATTCATTACATCTAACCTCAATCTACCCTTTTTCAGTTTAAAACCATTACCCCTTCTCCTATTCCTACACTCCCTGATAAAGAGTCCCTCCTCATCTTTCCTGTAGGCCCCTGTGGTGGTTTAGTCCCTGCCGGGGTCTGAGACCACGCAGCCGCTGCCACTCCCCCACAAAGGGAGTGAAATACAAAGCCCCGGGGCTGAAATAAGGAGAGGTTTAATACAACAGTGCAACAGCAACACAACAAACAACGACAATAACAGTAAGAATAATAATAATAATAATGAACAGAGCAAAATATCTACCAATACAGCAGTGAGCACAGAGCGATGGCATAACACACGTGTTAACCGACCGTCTCGCTTCAGCGCCAGGATGTGATGTCCGCATGGTATCTGAATAACCCGGCTAGAGCTCCCCCCCACTGCTGGGGAAACTTAACCAGGACATAATCCACCCCTTTATTCTATACCATGTGTGTCACATCCAGCTGCCACTTAGCAATTAGCATTGACAAAGAAAAATTAACCAAAGCACAGTATAACTCATAGTGTGTTTTCACCCACAATCAAGTCCCCTTGTGGCACGCATCGGACCTCTCCATCCTTCTGCATCACCCACCAGGTGCACCCAGGTCCTTGAGCAAAAACAATCCCGTGGATGGGTTTGCCTTTGCCCGGCGCAGGACTAACCCAGACCATTTTTCCCAGCAGGTCCCTCATGCGCACCACAGGGACTTTATCCCCATCCACAACACATGGAAGTTTTGACTGAGCCGGGCCAGCTCGATTGGCAGATCCTCTTGTGTTCACTAACCAAGTGGCCTTTGTCAGATGTGGGTCCCAGTGTTTGAAGGTTCCACCCCCCATTGCTCTCAATGTAGTTTTTAACAGTCCATTGTAGCGCTCGATCTTCCCGGAGGCTGGTGCGTGGTAGGGGATGTGGTAGACCCACTCGATGCCGTGTTCTTCTGCCCAGGCATCTATGAGGTTATTTCGGAAGTGAGTCCCATTGTCCGACTCAATCCTCTCTGGGGTGCCGTGTCACCACAGGACTCGGTCTTTAAGGCCCAGGATGGTATTTCGGGCGGTGGCGTGGGACACTGGATAAGTTTCGAGCCACCCAGTGGTTGCTTCCACCATTGTGAGCACGTGGCGCTTGCCTCGGCGGGTCTGTGGCAGTGTGATGTAGTCGATCTGCCAGGCCTCTCCATATTTATATTTCATCCATCGATCTTCATTCCGCTGGGGCTTCACCCGTTTGGCTTGTTTGATTGCAGCACACGTCTCACATCCGTGGATGATGTCTGCGATGGTGTCAATGGTGAGGTCCACCCCTCGATCTCGAGCCCACCTATATGTTGCATCTCTGCCTTGGTGGCCCGAATTCTCATGGGCCCACCGGGCTATGAACAGTTCACCTTTACGCTGCCAGTCCAAGTCCACCTGAGCCACTTCGATCTTAGCAGCTTGGTCCGCCTGCTGGTTGTGCTGATGTTCATCAGTGGCCCGACTCTTGGGTATATGGGCGTCCACATGGCGCACCTTCACAACGAGGTTCTCCATCCGGGCTGCAATATCCTGCCATACTTCAGCGGCCCAGACGGGTCTGCCCTTGCGATGCCAGTTGCTCTCTTTCCATTGCAACCACATCCACAGGGCACTTGCCACCACCCATGAGTCAGTGTAGAGATAGAGCCTCGGCCACTTTTCTCGCTCAGCAATCTCCAAAGCCAATTGGATGGCTTTCACCTCTGCAAACTGGCTCGATTCACCTTGTCCCTCAACAGCTTCAGTGGTTCATCTTGTGGTATACCACACCGCAGCCTTCCATTGTCGATGTTTTCCCACAATGCGACAAGACCCATCAGTGAACAGGGCATATCGCTTCTCCTCTTCTGGCAGCTCATTATATGGTGGGGCCTCCTCAAAACGTTTCACCTCTTGTTTTGGTGACATCCCAGCATCTTTGCTCTCTGGCCAGTTTATGATCACTTCCACTAATCCTGGGGGATCGAGGTTCCCTATTCGAGCCCGTTGTGTTATTAACGCAACCCATTTACTCCACGTGGCATCTGTTGCATGATGTGTGGAGGAAACCTTTCCTTTGAACATCCATCCCAGCACCGGCAGTCGAGGTGCCAGGAGGAGCTGTGTCTCAGTGCCGACCACTTCTGAGGCAGCTCAAACTCCTTCATACGCTGCCAGTATCTCCTTCTCAGTCAGGGTATAGTTAGCTTCAGAGCCTTTGTATCCCCGGCTCCAAAAGTCTAGAGGTCGGCCTCGGGATTCCCCATCTGCTCTCTGCCAAAGGCTCCAGGAAGGGCCATTCTCCCCGGCTGCGGTGTAGAGCACGTTCTTAATCTCCTGCCCTGTCCGGACTGGCCCGAGAGCCACTGCCTGGGTAATCTCCTGCTTAATTTGTTCAAAGGCTTGTTGTTGCTCTGGGCCCCATTTAAAATCGTTCTTCTTGCGGGTTACGTGGTAGAGAGGGCTCACAATCAGGCTGTAGTTTGGGATGTGCATCCTCCAGAACCCCACAGCGCCCAGGAAGTACTGAGTCTCCTTTTTGGTGGTTGGTGGGGCCATGGCTGTTATCTTGTTTATCACCTCCATTGGGATGTGGCGACGCGCATCTTGCCATTTTATTCCTAGGAACTGAATCTCCCTTCCAGGCCCCTTAACTTTCTGTTGCTTGATGGCAAAACCAGCCTTCAGGAGGATTTCAATTATCTTCTTTCCTTTCTCAAAGACTTCCTCAGCTGTGTCCCCCCATACAATGATATCATCAATGAACTGCAGGTGTTCTGGAGCCCCACCTTTCTCCAGTGCAGTATGGACCAGTCTATGGCAAATGGTGGAGCTGTGTTTCCACCCCTGGGGCAATCGATTCCAGGTGTACTGGATACCCCTCCAAGTGAATGCAAACTGTGGCCTGCGCTCTGGTGCTATTGGGATGGAGAAGAACGCGTTAGCGATGTCAATCGTGGCGTACCACTTGGCTGCCTTCGACTCCAGCTCATACTGGAGCTCTAGCATGTCCGGCACTGCAGCACTCATCGCTGGCGTAACTTCATTCAGGCCACGGTAGTCCACGGTCAGTCTCCACTCGCCATTAGGTTTTCTCACTGGCCATATAGGGCTGTTGAAAGGTGAATGAGTCTTGCTGATCACCTTCTGGCTTTCTAGTCGACGGATCAGCTGATGGATGGGGACTAGAGAATCTCGGTTAGTACGGTACTGCCGCCGGTGCACCGTCTTGGTAGCAATTGGCACTCGCTGCTCTTCAACCTTAAGCAACCCCACCACCGAGAGGTCCTCTGAGAGGCCGGGTAAGGTGGACAATTGCTCAACCTCCTCCAGGGCAGCTATACCAAAGGCCCACCGGTACCCTTTTGGGTCTTTAAAGTACCCTCTCCTGAGGTAGTCTATACCTAGGATGCACGGGGCATCTGGGCCAGTCACAATGGGGTGCTTATGCCAGTCCTTCCCAGTTAAGCTTACTTCAGCTTCTAATAGGGTCAGCTGTTGGGACCCCCCTGTCACTCCACAGATGCAGATGGGTTCAACCCCACTGTGGCTTGATGGCATCAGGGTGCACTGTGCTCCAGTGTCTACCAAGGCCTTATATTCTTGTGGTTCTGATGTGCCAGGCCATCGGATCCACACCTTCCAGTAAATCCGATTATCCCTTCCCTCCACCTGGCTGGAGGCAGGGCCCCTCTAATCCTGCTCAGCATCACTCACTTGATCTAAGAGTGACTCCTGCAAGAATGACTCACAGGTCCCCTCAAGAGGGTCAAGCATAATATTGGCCATTCTATTCTGTCTGGGGGATTTCTGACTAGACACTGGAGCTGCATCTCTCTTGGAAGACTCCCCTTTCATGGTGGTCTTCCCTTTCAGCTGCTGTACTCGTGCAGCTAGGGCGGAAGTGGGCTGTCCATGCCACCTTCTCATGTTTTCCCCATTGTCGCGGAGGAAGAACCACAGGGTGCCCCGTGGTGTGTACCTTCCACTGCCCTTCTCTTGGGTGGGGAAGCGCCTGCTTCTAATGGCTGAGACATCGGCCCGTGCAGGTGGAACGTAGGACATGTCCTGTTCCACTTTCTGGAGCCTCTGAGACAGTTCCTCTACAGCTGAAACCAAAGCATGTTGGGAGGAAGGGAGATTTCCCTCATAGTGCCGGAGCTGCATGACCACTTCATCCACTGTATGAGTGTCTCGCCACCAGGATGCTGCTGCTAATGCTTTGGAATGTGCCTCTGGTCCACTTTGCAGGAACTTCCGCCACATCAGCTGTGTGCAAGGGACCTGATCTGGATCCATTGGTGACTGCTCATCATTCAGATCACCATAGATCATGTCAAACACAGCCATTTCCCTGAGGTTTTGGATGCCTTTCTCCATGTCGGTCCACTTGCCTAACCGACATAGAGCATCATCCTTGTAGGGGTACCTCTCCCTCACAGCGAGCAGGAGTCGCTTCCAAAGGCTGAGGGTTTGAGCCTGTTTCCCTATTGCCTTGTCAATACCAGCCTGCTTGGCTAAAGGTCCCACCTGCTTGGCCTCTCTCCCCTCCAATTCAAAACCAGCAGCTCCACTATCCCAGCACCGGAGCAACCAGGTGCAAATTTGCTCACCTGGAAGGTGGCTGAAATCCTTCCGCATATCTCGCAACTCACTCGGGGATAAAGATCAGATGGTTACCTCCGGCTCTTCCTCCTGCTCTCGTGATGGGCCTGGTTCATTATCACCCTGTGCACTGCGAGGGGATTTTTTGGTATATTTGGTTTTCCGTATCGGGGCGACTGATATTGGTACTGCTTGTCCCTCCGGCTCAGCTGCTGTGCTCGTGGAGGCGACTGGTACTGGCACTGCCTGTCCCCCTGGCCCAGCTGCTGTACCAGTAAGTTCACTTTCAGACCCTGCAGCCCTTTCTCCCCCTTGAGGGCAGTGATCAGTGTTAAGGGCGATGCGGTAAGCATGGGCAAGCCCCCAGCACATCGCAGCGAGCTGCATCTCCCGGGATTTGTCTGATTGGCAGCACACCTTTTCCAAACACTCCACCAGTTTATCAGGACTCTGTACTTGTTCGGGAGTGAAATCCCAGAACGTTGGGGGTGACCACTCACTCAGGTACTTGCCCATCTTCTCCCACACACCTTGCCATTTATAACTATCTGCCCTCGGGGCAGGTTTCCGGGTGGTGCTATTGTTGGAGAAGTACCGCATGGCCCAAAACAAGATCTGGCAGACATTTAGAAAGCACTGTGCCGCAAACACACTGGCCTGGATGCTCCAGGGATAGCTGAAACTCTCAAAAACCGAGAGGATCTCTTCCCCTGGCTCACCCATAGAGGGGGTGAGACCCCAAACAAAAGACCAGGCAGCAAACAGGTACCGGTTCACCCCCACAAGCAGCAAAACGAGGCCATTATAAGCAGACAGTAACCAGTAGAGCAAAATAAAGCCCTTGACACATTTTCCACCGACAATAAATGCCAGTACTAGGAGCACAGAGTGGAGATGAGGATTAATCCAGCCCCACCACGCAAGCAAATTGCCCAGCATTGCAAACATTTCTTATCAAACAATACAAGTAAAAACAGAAAAAATTACACCTAACAGATTGCTCTAACACACCTTTTCCTTCTGTCCTTATTTCAGTCTTCTCCAGCCCCACGTTGGGCGCCAAAGTTGTGGTGGTTTAGCCCCTGCCGGGGTCTGAGACCACGCGGCCGCTGCCCCTCCCCCACAAAGGGAGTGAAATACAAAGCCCCGGTCTGAGATAAGGACAGGTTTAATACAACAGTGCAATAGCAACACAACAAACAGCAACAATAACAATAACAGTGATAACAATGAACAGAGCAAAGTATATCTACCAATACAGCAGTGAGAGGATCAGATGTATAAAACCACGAGCCCCGCGCTAGGATGTGACGTCCGCATGGTATCTGAATAACCCGGCTAGAGCTCCCCCCCCCCCACTGCTGGGGAAACCTAACCCTATCCTGGCTAAACCAGGACAACTTTTCAAAGGAAATGCAGTTTAAGAATTCTTGCCTTTGACTTCACACTTTTATTGTTGATCAGCTAACACAGTAGACAACATAAACACACAGTGAAAGCATTCTGGGTGTCTGCAATTATTTGTATCTTAACCATTACCACACAATCACTTTACTAATGACATAGTCATCAGCTTGTCCTTAACTACAAAACTAACTCTATCACAAATAACTTAAGATTCCATAGAAATTCATACAACAGTTAGGAAGGCCAACTCATCTTAAAACAAGGTGGAAACCAGGGCATTCTATATACTCCAAATTCCTCCAGTTACAACTACACATAGCATTATTTCCTGCAAAAACTGATAAAAATATTTGTTTAAATACATACCATATTCTGCTCTAGAGACAGAAGTAATAGCAGATGAAATGAGCATTATTTTAATGAAATGCTTAAACAACTTCAATATGAAATGTATATAAAGATATATATAAAGGTATACAAATTCTTAATATAAAAGGTAGACAGTGTTCATACTGAAAGAGTCACTGGTAAAGATGGGATTTTTTCAAAAGAAAATAAAACTTTGGTTCTCAGCTCCAACTTAATTTCCACACTGGATCTGACAGCCCAAGAGAGGTGAGGCTGCTGCAGCTCCACATCCCCAGGTCTAACCAGTAGCAAGGCTGAAGATGTATTCCCAGCAGGCATACACACACAGAGCACACATATACACCACATATATACATGGCAGGTGTCCTGGTTTAGCTAGGATAGTGTTAAGTTTCCCCAGCAGTGGGGGGGAAGCTCTAGCCGGGTTATTCATTACCGTGCTGACATCACCTCCTGGCACCGATAGCACAGAGCACGGGAGAATTGGTGAGCGTCTGTGTTATGCGATTTCCTCTGCTCTCACTGCTGTGTCGGTACATACCTTGCTCTGTTCATTGTTATTACTGTTATTATTATTGTTATTGTTGTTGTCTGTTTTGTTGCTGTTGCACTGTTGTATTAAACCTCTCCTTATCTCAGCCCTGGGGCTTTGTATTTCACTCCCTTTGTGGGGGAGGGGCAGTGGCTGCGTGGTCTCAGACCCCAGCAGGGACAAAACCACCACAGCAGGCCACACAGATCACAGACAGACAATCAGAGCACACATGAACACAGACAGCTTCTGAGCAGGATGGAGGTCCACTAGTGAGAATATCTATACATGTGTATAATGTGGATCCCTCCAGCAGCTGGGCTCAGACACTCAGTCTGCTCAGTTGCTTCCCCTGGATCCCAGTCTCTCCAGTTGCTGGCACCTGGACATATGAGCCCCCTAGGCCAGAGCCCCACTCCAGTTGCTGGAACTGATTGTCTCACATGCACATCCAGAGCTGACTGGGACTGCCCTGGTCCCCCAGTAGCCAATCCCTAGTGGTGTCACCCTTAGAGACACACACACATGCCTGGCTCCCAGGCCACTTCACCTACTTGTCAGCTAATCCGGCTTGATCTTTGGTAGTGCTCATGCACTCACTTGCACACCTGTACTCACTCCAGTTGTTAGCATCACAGACATATGGGCCTCTGACCCATGGTCCCACCACAGTGGCTGACACTTGGTTTCACTCACTCCAGTCTTTCCAGTCAATGGCACCCAGGCACCCAGACCCTCCAATCTGCAGTCCCAGCCCAGTTGCTGGCACCCAGACCCTCACTCACTCCAGTTGCTTGTACCAAAGACACAGAGGCTGGTATGACCCAAGGTCTCACTCCAGTTGCTGGCAGTGAAGTCCGGTCACTCCAGTCTCTCCAATCACTGGCACCACAGCCACATAGGCCCTCTGACCGATGGTCTGACTCCAGTTGCTGGCCCCCAATATACACTCACAGTGCATAGAGAATCACAGAATCACAGAATCACAGAATCAACTAGGTTGGAAAGGACCTTGAAGATCATCTAGTCCAACCATTAACCTAACACTGCCAGTTCCATCTACACCATATCTCTAAGCGCTATGTCGACCCTACTCTTAAACACCTCCAGGGATGGGGACTCTACCACCTCCCTGGGCAATCCATTCCACTGCCTAATAACCCGTTCTGTAAAGAAATACTTCCTGACATCTAGTCTAAAACTTCCCTGGCGCAATTTGAGGCCATTACTTCTTGTCCTATCACTTGTTACTTGGTTAAAGAGACTCATCCCCAGCTCTCTGCAACCTCCTTTCAGGTAGTTGTAGAGGGCGATGAGGTCTCCCCTCACCCTCCTCTTCTCCAGACTAAACCCCCCCAGTTCCCTCAGCCACTCCTCCTACGACATGTGCTCCAGACCCTTCACCAGCTTCGTTGCCCTTCTCTGGACACGCTCGAGTAATTCAATGTCCTTTTTGTAGTGAGGGGCCCAAAACTGAACACAGTAATCGAGGTGTGGCCTCACCAGTGCCGAGTACAGGGGTAAGATCCCTTCCCTGTCCCTGCTGGCCACGCTATTTCTGATGCAAGCCAGGATACCATTGGCCTTCTTGGCCACCTGGGCACACTGCTGGCTCATGTTCAGCCGGCTGTCAATCAACACCCCCAGGTCCCTCTCTGACTGGCAGCTCTCCAGCCACTCCTCCCCAAGCCTGTAGCGCTGCTGGGGGTTGTTGTGACCCAAGTGGAGCACCTGGCATTTGGCCTTATTGAAACTCCTCCAGTTGGCCTTAGCCCATCACTCCAGCCTGTCCAGGTCACTCTGCAGAGCCTCCCTACCCTTGAGCAGATCAACACTCCCACCCAACTTGGTGTTGTCTGCAAACTTACTGAGGGTGCACTCAATCCCCTTGTCTAGATCATCAATAAAGATGTTAAACAGGAGTGGTCCCAAAACCGAGCCCTGGGGGACACCACTCGTGACCGGCCTCCAACTGGATTTAACTCCATTCACCACAACTCTTTGGGCCCGGCCATCCAGCCAGTTTTTTACCCAGCAAAGCGTGCGATCATCCAAGCCTCGAGCAGCCAGTTTCGCCAGGAGAATGCTGTGGGAAACGGTGTCAAAGGCCTTGCTAAAGTCAAGGTAAACTACATCCACAGCCTTTCCCTCATCCAATAAGCAGGTCACTCTGTCGTAGAAGGATATCAGGTTTGTCAAGCAGGACCTGCCTTTCATAAACCCATGCTGACTGGGCCTGATCCCCTGGTTGTCCTGCATGTGTTGTGTGATGGTACTCAGGATGAGCTGCTCCATCAGCTTCCCGGGTACCGAAGTCAAGCTGACAGGCCTGTAATTTCCCGGATCATCCTTCCGACCCTTCTTATAGATGGGCGTCACATTGGCCAGTTTCCAATCTGTCGGGACCTCCCTGGTCAGCCAGGACTGCTGGTAGATGATGGAAAGCGGCTTGGCGAGCACCCCAGCCAGCTCCTTCAGCACTCTTGGGTGTATCCCATCCAGTCCCATAGACTTGTGTGTGTCTATGTGATGCAGTAGGTCACTGACTCTCTCCTGGATTGCGGGGGGGTCGTTCTCCCAGTCTCTATCATCTGGCTGAGGAGGCTGGATTCCCTCAATACAACTAGTCTTCTTATTCAAGACTGAGGCAAAGAAGGCATTAAGTACCTCAGCCTTCCCCTCATCACTTGCTACCAAGTTTCCCTCAGCATCTAGCAGGGGGTGGAGACTCTCCCTGGTCTTTCTTTTGCTATTGACATACTTATAGAAACATTTCTTGTTATCTTTGATTGCTGAAGCCAGATTAATTTCCAGCTGGGCTTTAGACCTCCTGATTTCTGCCCTGCATAGCCTCACAGCCTCTTTGTAATCACTGTGAGTGGCTCATGTTCAGCTGCTTGTCAATTAGAACCCCCAGATCCTTCTCTTCCAGGCAGCTCTCCAGCCACACCTCCCCAAGCCTGTAGCGATGCATGGGGTTGTTGTGCCCCAAGTGCAGGACCTGGCACTTGGCCTTGTTGAAGCTCATCCTGTTGACGTTGGCCCACTGATCCAATCTATCCAAGTCTCTCTGTAGACCCTCCCTATCCTCATGCAGATCGACACTCCCACTTAACTTGGTGTCATCTGCGAACTTACTGATGATACACTCTATGTCCTTATCAAAATCATCAATAAAGATGTTAAACAGAATTGGTCCCAACACCGAGCCCTGAGGAACACCACTTGTGACCGGCCGCCAGATGGATTTCGCTCCACTGACCACCACTCTCTGGGACCGTCCATCCAGCCAGTGCTTGATCCAGAAGACTGTTCGCTCATCCAGACCATGGGCAGCCAGTTTTTCTATGAGAATTCTATGGGGGACTGTGTCAAATGCTTTTCAAAAATCCAGGTAGATAATATCGACAGCTTTTCCCTCGTCCAATAGTCGGGTCATCTTGTCATAGAAGGAGATCAGGTTTGTCAGGCAGGACCTGCCTTTCATAAACCCATGCTGACTAGGCCTGATGCCCTGGTTGTCCATTATATGACTTTTAATGGCACTCAAGATGACCTACTCCATGACCTTCCCTGGCACTGAGGTCAGACCGACAGGTCTATAGTTTCCCGGATCCTCCTTTCTGCCTCTCTTGTAGATGGTTGTTACATTTGCCACCCTCCAGTCCAATGGGACCTCCCCAGTTCGCCTTCCCGTGCATCCTATAATGTGTCCCATACCTCTAGGCAGCAACCCCTCTCAGCGCAAAAGGTGCTCTTGTGTTGTCTCTTCTTGATGGGTGTCACATCTGGACAATGGGGCTAAGTGTCTCTTGGGAGACCCCCAGACTGTATTCATTCCTCTAAGTCCTTACTTTTGGTTCTTGCCTGCCCTGGGACCTCTGTGCTCCTCTAGGCTTGTGGAGATAGGCCTTTGATAAGGCCCATCACAGAGGAGATAGCTCCTGTGATGGACCTGGGAAGAGCTGGGGCAGGGTACTATTATTTGGTCTTTTCCCCCCTTGTCTTTCTGGGCTCCTTTGTGGGTGTGCAGACAAGCTTTTATCACAAAACCTAACAGTGTTCATACTGCAAGAGTCACTGGTAAAGCTGGGATTTTTCAAAAGAAAATAAAACTTTGAATCTCAACTCCAACTTGATTTCTGTACCCAGCTCTTAAGAAATTTAAGCATATATATTTTCTGTCAATAGTTTGCAGAAGAGGAATATATAATTAGTACACCTAAAAAGTTTTCTTCACTCTCATATGAAGTTACCTAACATAATTTTGATGTATTATGTAAATGGACACAACTATTCAAAAATCATTCTGCTGTTTAAAAATTATTTTAAGAGAGAACCTAGAGGCACTATCATTTCTGTCAGCAGAATGAGCCAACTGCATGGAGCTTCATACACACACACACCCCCTGCCATGTAACAACAGTTAAGATATAAAAAAGACTTTTTAAAATGTGGAACTCTTGCATAAACTCTGCCAAATAAAAATGTTAATTAAAATGAAAAATGTAAATAAAAGCCAAAGCTACTAAAAAGGTATTTCACACTCTTCAAATGCACTCCTCTGAGGCATGAGTGCTCCTCACATCCATTGGGAATGGCTTGGAAGGACTTGTGTTTATCACCAGGAACACACAGTACTTCTGGGATGTTTCAAAAGCAACATACTGAAGAAGAGATGCAATATATAGTGAAAACCAAAAATTGTTTCTGAAGTTGGAAAATTTTTCAGTTAGAGTAAAAATTATGTCTGTGTAGAAAGCCCTCACGACGTCTAGGCAGTATTTGAGCTCTTCAAAGCAGGGCTTGATGAGGAAATTACCTGATTCACAGGTCTTACACTGGTCCTTTTTATTGGGACACATTTCATCTTGATAAATGTATTCAAAGAAGGAGCCTGAAGGGAATATGGAAGTTTGGGGGTCACTTGAGGGTTTTCTTTTCTTTGTTTTGTTTTTTAGAAATATGCATTCTGTTTCATCTGGTAGATGTCAATCTTTCTAATCATAAAAAGAATTAATCTTAAAAGAATTAATCTTTAGAAAATAATCTTAAAAAGAATTATGAAGAATTATTAATTAAAAAAAATACCCACGTTGTCAACTGTACCAATTAAGTTCATAACTGATGATCTATTAACCAGGAAATGCCTGCCTTCCTGGTCCAGCCAAGCTAATGGAATTATTCCTTCAAGGCTGGAACCTAATTTCCAAGGATACTAAAGCATTAAAATATGTGGGCTAAGGATCAATCAACTCTTGGAGGAAAATGTAGCAGCTTGGACATCAAAGGAAAGATTCTGAAGCAGAGCAACTTCTTCTGTTTCAAAAATTTGGGTACCTCATCTGAATAGCCTTTTTTTAACCCTCATAAGAAAATGACATGCTTTACATTAAATCTAGTTGTGCTGGCTCCTTACCATTTTGCCAACTGTACAATAACCACATATTTAGGGATGAAACAGCTGTTGAGTTACTTCATTCAATTACTTCACACCATGTCTCTAGAAAGGAAGCAATTTGCAGACCAAGAGACTAGGTCTCTGCAATCCAGAGATCCAGGAAAAGGCTAGTTGACCATGAGGTCCTACATTTTAGAGACGAAGGCAACAAAACTTTGAAGGCTGTACTCAACAGGGACCACAAAGACATGGAAACCACAGTGCATGTTGTAAGTGAGAAAGACCAGGAGAGGGCTTCTGGAACTTATTGATCTGTGAATCAGTTCTATGAAATGTAAACTAGACACAGTGCATCACAAAAATGTAGAAATGCTTAAGACAACCATCTCTAAGTTATCTAATATCAGAGTGATTTCATTATATCCAACTTAAATTTTCTTTTTCTTAATTTTGTTCCATTACTTTTAGCCACTTTCTCTGGTAGAACATTAAGGAAGGAATCTTAATCTCTGTTATTTATACTCTTTAGATATCACAGACAGCTATATTGGTCATATTACATATGCTTACTTCTTTTATGCTCCAATAGTCAGTTTTAAAGCTACCCTGAAGTATTTCATCTTGTAAAAAATCCACTCAAACTGTTCTGGCATCTAAGGACTGCCAGAGCTGAGAGGGCATTGAGCCCAGACAGCCATGCTCTTTCAGGAGCAACCAAAACAATATCAATTTCCTCCTATGCCACCTGGATATCTCCTAAAACTGAAGCATTCTAGTAACTAATTCACTGCAATAGAGCAGTTGCTTCTCAACAGGCATGAGTCAGAAAAGTACAAAGACAGATGGAAAGTCATAACTTTCATAATATTGTAAATTATTTGTCTAGAAGACTTTTTTTTTTGACTTCTCTCAACTGCTGTTCTCTTATTTTCATCCTGCATGTCAATAATAATTTTCTAACAACTACAGCTGACTCACATGGGGTAGAGAGTGGGGTTAGAGCTATTATTTTGTGGTTTACAGCCCACAAGTGCTGCTTTTACCACTTGCCATTTAAATTGTGTCTTAGATTATTTCCTCCAAGTTGTATTAGTGTACGGTTTTCTCAATCTGAACCTCATTTTATGACTTTCAGATCAACTATCAGGTTTTTTTTCCAGGTTTCTCTGTATTAGTGTAAAAGGGCTCAAACAAATGAATTTCTGACAATTATTAAGACTAAACTGTGAAAGCTTTGCTTGTGTTTTGCTTCATTTGTTTCTCAGCTTTGCTTGTGTTTTGCTTCATTTGTTTCTCAAGGACTCCTGACTCCTCAACTGTTTCCTTAGGTCTCTTTGTTTAGGTAAGATTAAAATGCTCGTTAGGATCCCTACGTAAATCACTGATAGCACACTCAAGGCCTTCAATGGACACTTGGGCAACTCCTAGAATGGGAAAACTAAGATAAGGGGGACTCAAACAAAGAGACACAGAGATCCTATCATAGGGAGGATGATTCTGCTGATTTAGGAAGAAGGCACCTGGACTTTACTTTACAGCGCATGCTCTGGAAAGAGGGTCAACTAGTGAACACTGTGGAGAAGACTATTTACTTCTTCCCTCGACCACCAAAGACCCTCACTCTATTTTTACTAATGTAAATGAATTCCGGGAACTCATTATCATAAGACACTCCTTTCCAGGAAATCTAATGAATATGTATGATTTGTGTGTATGTAAACTGATGTCCCTTGCTAATTCTTGGGAGCCCTTTATGGTGGAGAATCCCCAGGGCGACCCCAGCACTGCTAATAAAGAATACCTGATTAACAGTAAAAACTTTACTGTTGAGTCAATTTCTTTGTTTCAAGTGATAACTGCCTTTTGTTCCAACATACAACCATTTACAAGCATTACCAGCACAGTCTTTGCCCCTCTGCATTGCTAATGGATGGGATAAACAAGCTCACAGCTCTGCGTGAAACCTAACAGACACCTCATACCAATCCAATACATTATTAATTATCTCTACCGCGTACTCATTGTCTTTTGGCTAGTCTCAGTCTGAATTTGAAAGCTGTGATATATTCTCAGATTGCATTAGTTCAGATCTGACATTTTCTCTATAGTCCAAGTTTTAATTAGTTTTAAGAGAAACATGTCAAGACACTATATTGAATATTTTCCTGAAATTCAAATGTCACAGAAGTTAAACTGTCAACTACTCATTTTGCAAATATATCCTAAAATCAAAATGATCAAAATTAATCCTGCAAGCCAAGACTGTACTCTCCATGAATCTCTTTTTCCTCTTATTTTTACATTGCTTTACTAAAAGAAAAAAAAATTGTCAAAAACATACTTTAATATAAACATAAATTGATACTACCACAATTTTTACCCCTTTTACCTAGCTGTTACATGAATTTTCCATGGTATCTACCTAAAGCAACCCTCCTGTTCTCTTCCTTCCCTCTCCCACCTCCAAATTATTATTACTAGCATATAATTCTATTATTTTTTTGAGGAGTGTGGTGGGTTAATCTTGGCTGGCTGCCAGATGCCTAACAAGCCACTTTCTCACTTCTCCTCCTCAACAGGACAGGGGGAGAAAATAAGATGAAAAAGTTCGTGGGTCAAGATGAGGACAGGGAAATCACTTGCCAGTTGAGCAAACCAGACTCAACTCAGGGAAATTAATTTATTGCCAATTAAAAATAGTGGGATGGTGAGAAACAAAAACAAAACTAAAAGCACCTTCCCACCACCACCCTCTTCTTCCCAGGCTCTACTTCAGCCCTGTGTTCCCAACTCTTCTACCTCTTCCACCCACCCCCTGAGTGGCACAGTGGGGATGGGGAAAGGGAGCTGGCATCAGTTCATAACACTTCATCTCTGCCGCTCGTTCTTCCTCACACTTTTCCCCTGCTCCAGCATGGGGTCCCTCCCACAGGATACAGTCCAGTCCTTCACAAACTGCTCCAGCATGGGTCTTTTCCATGTGGTACAGTCCTTCAGGAAAACACTGTTCCAGAATCAGCTCCTCTCCATGGGCCACAATTCCTGCCAGAAGCCTGCTCCAGCAAGGGTTTTCCACAGGCTGCAGCTTCCTTCATGGCATATCCACCTGCTGCAGCACGGAATCCTCCACAGTCTCTGGCGTGGTACTCCATGGACTGCAGGTGGACAACCTGCTTTTCCATGGTCTTCTCCATGGTTTTGTACAGTTTTGGCTGGGATAGGATTAAATTTCTTTGTAGTATCTTGCATGGGGCTATGTTTTGGATTTGTGATGAAGACAGTGTTGATAACACAGGGACGTTTTAGCTGTTGCTGAGCCATGCTTACACAGAGTCAAGGCCTTTTCTGCTCCCCACCCCATCAGTGAGGAGGCTGGGGGTGCACAAGGAGTTAGGAGGGGACACAGCTGGAACAGTTGACCCCAACTGACCAAAGGGATATCCCAGACCACAAGATGTCATGCTCAGCATATAAAGCTGGGGGAAGAAGGAGCAAGGGGGGACATTTGGAGTTATGGCGTTTGTCCTCTCACTGTTACCTGTGATGGAGCCCTGCTTTCCTGGAGATGGCTGAACACATGCCTGCCGATGGGAAGTGGTGAATGAATACTTTATTTTGATTTGCTTGTGCATGCAGCTTTTGCTTTCCCTATTAAACTGTCTTTATCTCAACCCATGAGTTTTTTCACTTTTAACCTCCCTATTCACTCCTCCATCCCATTGTGGGGAGAGTAAGCAAGCAGCTGTGTGAGGCTTAGCTGCCCACTGAGGTTAAAAGACAGGGATGCAGGAGTGTCCTGGTTTAGCCAGGATAGGGTTAAGCTTCCCCAGCAGTAGGGGGGGAGCTCTAGCTGGGTTATTCACATACCATGCGGACGTCACATCCTGGCGCCCAAGCGGGACAGTCGGTTACCGCGTGTACTGTGGGATTTGCTCTGTTCTCACTGCTGTATTGGCAGATATTTTGCTCTGTTCATTGTTATTACTGTTATTGTTATTGTTGTTGTTTGATGTGTTGCTGTTGCACTGTTGTATTAAACCTGTCCTTATCTCAACCCCGGGGCTTTGTATTTCACTCCCTTTGTGGGGGAGGGGCAGCGGCTGCGTGGTCTCAGACCCCGGCAGGGACTAAACCACCACAACTTTTGGTGCCCAACGTGGGGCACAAAAAGGCTGAGATAAGGACAAAAGGAGAAGGTGTGTTAGAGCAATCTGTTAATTGTAATTTTTTCTGGGTTTTTTTGTATTTGTTTGATAAGAAACGTTTGCAATGCTGGGCAATTTGCTTGCGTGGTGGGGCTGGATTAATCCTTATATCCACTGTGTGTTCGCAGTGCTGGTGTTTGTTCTCGATGGAAAATGTGCCAAGGGACTTGTTTTGCTGTACTGGCTACTGACTGCTTATACTGGGCTAGTATCGCTGCTTGTGGGGGTGAACCGGTATCTGTTTGCTGCCTGGGCTTTTGTTAAGGGTCTCACCCCCTCCATGGGTGAGCCAGGGGAAGAGATCCTCTCGGTTTTTGAGAGTTTCAGCTATCCCTGGAGCACCCAGACCAGTGTGCTTGCGGCACAGTGCTTTCTAAATGTCTGCCAGATCTTGTTTTGGGCCATGCGGTACTTCTCCAACAATAGCACCACCCGGAAACCTGCCCTGAGGGCAGATAGTTATAAATGGCAAGGTGTGTGGGAAAAGATGGGCAAGTGCCTGAGTCAGTGGTCACCTCCAATGCTTTGGGATTTCACTCCCAAACAAATGGAGAGTCCTGATAAACTGGTGGAGTATTTGGAAAAGGTGTGCTCCCAATCTGACAAACCCAGGGAGACACAAATCACTGCGATGTGCTGGGGGCTTGCCCATGCCTACCGTGTCATCTTTAACACTGATCACTGCCCTCAAGGGGGAGAAGGGGCTGCAGGATCTGAAAGTGAACCTACTGGTACAGCAGCTGGGCCAGGGGGACAGGCAGTGCCAGTACCAGTCGCCTCCACCAGCACAACAACTGGGCCAGAGGGACAAGCAGTGCCAATATCAGTTGCCCCGATACGGAAAACCAAATATACCAAAAAATCCCCTGCAGTGCACAGGGTGATAATGAACCAGGCCCATCACGAGAGCAGGAGGAAGAGCCGGAGGTAACCATCTGATCTTTATCCCCGAGTGAGTTGCGAGATATGCGGAAGGATTTCAGCCACCTTCCAGGTGAGCAAATTTGCACCTGGTTGCTCCGGTGCTGGGATAGTGGAGCTGCTGGTTTTGAATTGGAGGGGAGAGAGGCCAAGCAGGTGGGACCTTTAGCCAAGCAGGCTGGTATTGACAAGGCAATAGGGAAACAGGCTCAAACCCTCAGCCTTTGGAAGCGACTCCTGCTCGCTGTGAGGGAGAGGTACCCCTACAAGGATGATGCTCTATGTCGGTTAGGCAAGTGGACCGACATGGAGAAAGGCATCCAAAACCTCAGGGAAATGGCTGTGTTTGACATGATCTATGGTGATCTGAATGATGAGCAGTCACCAATGGATCCAGATCAGGTCCCTTGCACACAGCTGATGTGGCGGAAGTTCCTGCAAAGTGGACCAGAGGCACATTCCAAAGCATTAGCAGCAGCATCCTGGTGGCGAGACACCCAGACTCAGACAGTGGACGAAGTGATTATCCAGCTCCGGCACTATGAGGGAAGTCTCCCTTCCTCCCAACATGCTTTGGTTTCAGCTGTAGAGGAACTGTCTCAGAGGCTCCAGAAAGTGGAACAGGACATGTCCTACGTTCCACCTGCACGGGCCGATGTCTCAGCCATTAGAAGCAGGCGCTTCCCCACCCAAGAGAAGGGCAGTGGAAGGTACACACCACGGGGCACCCTGTGGTTCTTCCTCCGCGACAATGGGGAAAACATGAGAAGGTGGCATGGACAGCCCACTTCCGCCCTAGCTGCACGAGTACAGCAGCTGAAAGGGAAGACCACCATGAAAGGGGAGTCTTCCAAGAGAGATGCAGCTCCAGTGTCTAGTCAGAAATCCCCCAGACAGAATAGAATGGCCAATATTATGCTTGACCCTCTTGAGGGGACCTGTGAGTCATTCTTGCAGGAGTCACTCTTAGATCAAGTGAGTGATGCTGAGCAGGATTAGAGGGGCCCTGCCTCCAGCCAGGTGGAGGGAAGGGATAATCGGATTTACTGGAAGGTGTGGATCCGATGGCCTGGCACATCAGAACCACAAGAATATAAGGCCTTGGTAGACACTGGAGCACAGTGCACCCTGATGCCATCAAGCCACAGTGGGGTTGAACCCATCTGCATCTGTGGAGTGACAGGGGGGTCCCAACAGCTGACCCTATTAGAAGCTGAAGTAAGCTTAAATGGGAAGGACTGGCATAAGCACCCCATTGTGACTGGCCCAGATGCCCCGTGCATCCTAGGTATAGACTACCTCAGGAGAGGGTACTTTAAAGACCCAAAAGGGTACCGGTGGGCCTTTGGTATAGCTGCCCTGGAGGAGGTTGAGCAATTGTCCACCTTACCCGGCCTCTCAGAGGACCTCTCGGTGGTGGGGTTGCTTAAGGTTGAAGAGCAGCGAGTGCCAATTGCTACCAAGACGGTGCACCGGCGGCAGTACCGTACTAACCGAGATTCCCTGGTCCCCATCCATCAGCTGATCCGTCGACTAGAAAGCCAGAAGGTGATCAGCAAGACTCATTCACCTTTCAACAGCCCTATATGGCCAGTGAGAAAACCTAATGGCGAGTGGAGACTGACCGTGGACTACCGTGGCCTGAATGAAGTTACGCCAGCGATGAGTGCTGCAGTGCCGGACATGCTAGAGCTCCAGTATGAGCTGGAGTCGAAGGCAGCCAAGTGGTACGCCACGATTGACATCGCTAACGCGTTCTTCTCCATCCCAATAGCACCAGAGCGCAGGCCACAGTTTGCATTCACTTGGAGGGGTATCCAGTACACCTGGAATCGATTGCCCCAGGGGTGGAAACACAGCTCCACCATTTGCCATAGACTGGTCCATACTGCACTGGAGAAAGGTGGGGCTCCAGAACACCTGCAGTTCATTGATGATATCATTATATGGGGGGACACAGCTGAGGAAGTCTTTGAGAAAGGAAAGAAGATAATTGAAATCCTCCTGAAGGCTGGTTTTGCCATCAAGCAACAGAAAGTTAAGGGGCCTGGAAGGGAGATTCAGTTCCTAGGAATAAAATGGCAAGATGCGCGTCGCCACATCCCAATGGAGGTGATAAACAAGATAACAGCCATGGCCCCACCAACCACCAAAAAGGAGACTCAGTACTTCCTGGGCGCTGTGGGGTTCTGGAGGATGCACATCCCAAACTACAGCCTGATTGTGAGCCCTCTCTACCACATAACCCGCAAGAAGAACGATTTTAAATGGGGCCCAGAGCAACAACAAGCCTTTGAACAAATTAAGCAGGAGATTACCCAGGCAGTGGCTCTCGGGCCAGTCCGGACAGGGCAGGAGATTAAGAACGTGCTCTACACCGCAGCCGGGGAGAATGGCCCTTCCTGGAGCCTTTGGCAGAGAGCAGATGGGGAATCCCGAGGCCGACCTCTAGGCTTTTGGAGCCGGGGATACAAAGGCTCTGAAGCTAACTATACCCTGGCTGAGAAGGAGATACTGGCAGCGTATGAAGGAGTTCGAGCTGCCTCAGAAGTGGTCGGCACTGAGACACAGCTCCTCCTGGCACCTCGACTACCGGTGCTGGGATGGATGTTCAAAGGAAAGGCTCCCTCCACACATCATGCAACAGATGCCACGTGGAGTAAATGGGTTGCGTTGATAACACAACGGGCTCGAATAGGGAACCTCGACCCCCCCAGGATTAGTGGAAGTGATCATAAACTGGCCAGAGAGCAAAGATGCTGGGATGTCACCAGAACAAGAGGTGAAATGTGCTGAGGAGGCCCCACCATATAACGAGCTGCCAGAGGAAGAAAAACAATATGCCCTGTTCACTGATGGGTCTTGTCGCATTGTGGGAAAACATCGACGATGGAAAGCTGCAGTGTGGCATCCCACACGAGAAACCACTGAAGCTGTTGAGGGACAAGGTGAATCGAGCCAGTTTGCAGAGGTGAAAGCCATCCAATTGGCTTTGGAGATTGCTGAGCGAGAAAAGTGGCCGAGGCTCTATATCTACACTGACTCGTGGGTGATGGCAAGTGCCCTGTGGATGTGGTTGCAGCAATGGAAACAGAACAACTGGCAACGCAAGGGCAGACCTATCTGGGCCGCTGAAGTATGGCAGGACATTGCAGCCCGGGTGGAGAACCTCATTGTGAAGGTGCGCCATGTGGACGCCCATATACCCAAGAGTCGGGCCACTGATGAACATCAGCATAACCAGCAGGCGGACCAAGCTGCTAAGATCGAGGTGGCTCAGGTGGACTTGGACTGGCAGCATAAAGGTGAACTGTTCATAGCCCGGTGGGCCCATGAGACCTCGGGCCACCAAGGCAGAGATGCAACACACAGGTGGGCTCGAGATCGAGGGGTGGACCTCACCATTGACACCATCGCAGAGATCATCCATGGATGTGAGACGTGTGCTGCGATCAAACAAGCCAAACGGGTGAAGCCCCAGCGGAATGAAGATCGATGGATGAAATATAAATATGGAGAGGCCTGGCAGATCGACTACATCACACTGCCACAGACCTGCCAAGGCAAGCGCCACGTGCTCACAATGGTGGAAGCAACCACTGGGTGGCTCGAAACTTATCCAGTGTCCCACGCCACCGCCCGGAATACCATCCTGGGCCTTGAAGACCGAGTCCTGTGGCGACACGGCACCCCAGAGAGGATTGAGTCGGATAACGGGACTCACTTCCGAAATAACCTCATAGATGCCTGGGCAGAAGAACACGGCATTGAGTGGGTCTACCACATCCCCTACCACGCACCAGCCTCCGGGAAGATCGAGCGCTACAATGGACTGTTAAAAACTACATTGAGAGCAATGGGGGGTGGAACCTTCAAACACTGGGACCCACATCTGACAAAGGCCACTTGGTTAGTGAACACAAGAGGATCTGCCAATCGAGCTGGCCCGGCTCAGTCAAAACTTCCACGTGTTGTGGACGGGGATAAAGTCCCTGTGGTGCGCATGAGGGACCTGCTGGGAAAAATGGTCTGGGTTAGTCCTGCACCGGGCAAAGGCAAACCCATCCACGGCATTGTCTTTGCTCAAGGACCTGGGTGCACCTGGTGGGTGATGCAGAAGGATGGAGAGGTCCGATGCGTGCCACAAGGGGACTTGATTGTGGGTGAAAACACACCGTGAGTTATACTGTGCTTTGGTTAATTTTTCTTTGTCAGTGCTAATTGCTAAGTGGCAGCTGGATGTGACGCACATGGTATAGAATAAAGGGGTGGATTATGTCCTGGTTTAACCAGGATAGGGTTAAGTTTCCCCAGCAGTTGGGGGGGAGCTCTAGCCGGGTTATTCAGATACCATGCTGACGTCACTTCCTGGCAGGTCACATTTTCCTGGCGCGGGAGCACGGTGCACTCGTGGTTTTGTACATCGTTCTTCCCACTGCTGTATTTGGTAGCTATTTTGCTCTGTTCATTGCTATCACTATTACTGTTATTGTTATTGTTGTTGTTGGTTGTGTTGCTATTGCACTGTTGTATTAAACCTTTCCTTATTTCAGTCTTGGGGCTTTGTATTTCACTCCCTTTGTGGGGGAGGGGTAGCAGCCGCGTGGTCTCAGACCCCGGCAGGGGCTAAACCACCACATCGTTCCATTCTAATTCCTCTTCGGACACCACTGCTCATTGATACAGCCTTCGGTTATCCTGGTTACTTATCTTCTGAACAATCTTCATCATAATTCACTTTTAGACTTCTGAGAAAAGACTCAAAATGTTCTATTTAACATATACTAATCTATGTCTAGCTTTTCATTACTTAGCTTTTCTAAGTTGCTTAAACTGTCAGTATTGTTCCTAGAGCACCTGTGCATACTGCATTGAACTGTCAATATTGTTCCTAGAGCACCTGTGCTCTATTAATTAAACCTATAAAACAATATCTATTTATTAATTATTCCTGCTAATAATAATATCCTAAGAGAAAAGAGTTTTCTAAAGCTTGTTCCTTTTACACCCATGCTCCAGAAGACTTTTTCCTGAAGGACTTTAGCCCATGGAAGGACCCATGTTGGAGCAGGGGAAAAGTTTGATGAGGAAGGAGTGGCAGAGAGGAATTGTTATGTACTGACTGTAACCCCCCCAGAGGCTCAGGGGTGATGGGGGGTGGGGTGGAGGGGTGGGGAGGTAGAGAGAGTTGGGAATGAAGGAGAAATATTGAGCCTGGGAAAAGGGGGGAGTGGGGGAAAAGGTGTTATTTTAAATTTTTATTTTGTTTCTCATCATCCTACTCTATTTTTTAATTGGCAATAAATTAAATTAATTTCCCCAAGTCAAATCTGTTTTGTCCATGACTGATAGTAATTGGTAAGTGATCTCCTGTCTTTATATCAACCCATCCTATTTTCTCCCCCTGTCCTGCTGAGGAGGGGGAGTGAGAGCTGCTGGGTTGGCATTTGGCCCTTAGCCAAGGTCAACCCACCACAGTGTAAGTCATATGGCCACCCAGACCAATGATGATAAAGCCTTTCATAACTACAAAACCTTTTATTCTTCCTTTTTCAGTATCTGAATAAGTTATACAATGCTTTTTAGTCACAATGATCACAAAAAGAGTACAGACTGTTTTTACTGTTTCTCTTTAGATAAGATGGGAAAAAAACATCACACTCGGGGAGCCCCCCGGATTCTTGCACTCCTGGTGGTGGTAAGTATCAATTTTCTTTTCCTCTGATTTTTAGAATATGTTCATTGTGAATTCCAATGTCTGGAGGCAAGAAATTCAGGTGAACATTGTAAAAAGGATGTGAAGATAAGTATCAAGAACTATTTTATCATAAAGTGTTGAAAGAACAGAAAATTAGATATAGGAGAGTATATAGATATTAGATATAGGAAAAGAAATATTGAACAGATTGATAAGGCAGCATCTTTGAAAGAAGATGGTCTGCATTTCTTTGTTTACCATCTGTTATTAAAATGTGCATTTAAGAAGTCATTCTCTATATCCTGAATAACTTCATTTGAAAGAAATATATAGAGACTCTGCAAATAGATGTGAGCTTCCTCAGTCTTTAGTGCACATTTTAGTCACGGGAATAGCATATGAAAGCCATTAGCTGAACCCAAGCTACCAGCATTTATGACATTTATGAGAGGCAGTGCATGTTACCATGAGCTTGAAATTGTAGTAGCTGCTTTTGCAATTTCTTTCAGCTCAGAATATGGGCAGGACACAGAGCTGACTTGTAATTTTTTATGCATGATGCTCTTTACTTATATATATTGGTGTCTAGAGAAAATATACAAATTTTACATATATATGCACATTTGTATGTATAAAATTCCCAAGGCAAAAAGAGACTGCTATTTAGCAGTGATTTGAATATATACGATATGTCTACATTTGCAAGAATTCAAAATTATGGAGAATATGGACAACCATCCATACAAGAATTCTGTACAAGAATTAAGCTATAAGTTGTAAAGTAGTCCCACTTGAATATAAAACCCCATGTGATTTGTACAGCTTTGTGGAAGATGACATATTCTTTATTGACCTTTCTGCTTTTAGTTAAGTGATGGAAGCCTGACAAGGAGAACTTGTTCCTTGTATCTCTGATGTCTGCATTATCCTTAATTTTGATCATCTGCAGCAGAGTGGTCAAATTTTCCACAATTCTGAATTATGGTGCTGGGCTAAATTAGAGGGTTAAGTCTAAGACAATAAAGAAACAAAATGAAACTAATACATTTTATTCTTTTAATTGTTCTAGCATATAGATAATTTCATTCTAGAAACTTTGAGGCTAACATTCCTGCCATAATGAAATATCTTATATACTGTTTCTTAACAGTTCAGAGATACTTGTAGTGTGTTAGAATCAATTCAAGTATAACTCCATTTGAGGCAGGGGAAGACTTATTGGAGTATCATAATTTCCTGTTACTCTTTCATTCTTTATCAACCAAGAGCTATAGGATAGCATACTCTTCTATTTTGTACTCTTATCCATACATTGGTTTCTCTATTAACTTTTGTTTAAAGGACAGTATTGGAACTTGGAAGAACTCCCAGTTTTCTCTTCATTTTCTTGCCTTTTCACAACATCACAGTATTACTGTATGAATCGGTGCCTTCCAGTGTTTTGTGGTAGTAAATTGCAGCAGTTGCAGAGGTATGAGGTTAAATGCAGAGCTTTATTAATTTGCTTTATACTCTGAAAGCTTGTATATTAAACTAGCTTCTTGGTTTACACTACAGTGGTTTTCTTTAAAAAGCACTGCTTGCTTCAGAGAATCAGATAACAGGATTCCTCATAGATGTTTTACAAAGCTGAATTCCTTCATAGAGGTGTTTTCAACTCTTGACTAGAAAGTGATATGTCTATTTCACACACATATGTGTGGTGTGTGTACACCATAAAATCTATGAGAATTACAATGATTTTCTCACCATATCTGTTACTTCTTAACTTGCAGTGTATTCTGGGATCTCTACTGTGCAGCTCCAGAAAGACGAGAAACATGTGAACATTCAAGTGAAGCAAAAGCCTTTCATGACTATGTAAGTTTTATATATCTTTATCATGTTTTTATTAATTGTATATATGAATGTGATAGAGAAATATTTCTGCAGGACAGTGACTCAAAAGTGCAGGAGTCTGTCATATATAAGTAACTCTCATTTGCTTTCTGGGGATGCCTTAGAATTAGGACTAATCCTGTGATTACCCAGTGTAACATGGGAAACTCCTGGAATCTATCTCACAGGTCAAAGTACTGTCCCATATATTAATACAGAATGAAGGATGTCCTTCTCTTCTCTCTCTCCCCCATGGACACATCAGCCTGGTCTCAGTTGCAAAGGCCCAGGCTAAATAGAAGCACAGATAGATGCTGTCCAAATAACCATACCCTGTCAATGCTAAAGAAAAGACAGGTCAGTAGATGGAATTGATCCCATGGCTTCTGGCAGGACCATGCTGATTTAACATGTGATTATTCTCTATATATTTTGGTATCCTGAAATAAGTATATTTTGTTACAGTAGTAAACACTTATGCATCATAGAACAAGTTAAATATAAGTCATCCGGTCTACTAGAGCAAAAGAAAAACTGGAAGGGACAAAAGCATTATGCCGATTTTGATGCCACTGAGTTCCAGTTCGAAACACAGCAAGAAATTTGGTGGTGTTTTGCCTCCAAGGGCCAAAAAAAGTTCTAGAAACTAGCAATGACAACAACACTGTAACAGTTTTCCATTCCTTTTTTTATATTCTCATAATGTAAATGGAGAACTCCAGCACTCTGTAACTGCATTCCAGAGTTGGAGTGGAATTTGGGATACATTTACTATGACAGCTATTCTTCATCTGTTGATTTACTTTTTACCAACAAAATCCTCAGGAGGCTGACTGAGCTGGGTTTATCATTCCTTTGGGCCATTTATGCAATATAAAGAAGGAATATGAACACTCCCACAATTATATAATTCTGAAACCTTTTTCCCTGAGTGTTTTCTAGGTCTGTCTTAGAAATATTTTCTAATTATTGCAGAAAAATATTTCTGTGTGTAAAATTAAAAGTAGGCTGACATACCACAATGCCTTATGAACAAAAATTTGGAAAAATTTAGACAAATGAACTAAGTGATCATTTTCCACTGTCTATTTAATTTCAAGATAAACACCAATTGTCATAATCTGATGATGGCTCAGCATCCTATAATATGTGAAGTAATGGTGATCTTGCCTTATTTGTAGTTAATAAAGACTATGTTACAAATGCACCATTAACACAATTAGAACTGTTAAGCATATTTTACTTATAGACTAATGACACTTTAATACCCTGTCCTTGGTGGTTAGATTTTGAGGCTGACTGGTAGAGGAGCTTGGATAGTTTTGCACAGTAGTGTCTATGCTGCATTGATTACTCTTGTCATAATCAATGAAAAAAATGTTTGAGAGAGAAGTTGGGAACAAAATTATGAGGAAGTTTCCTATCCACTGAGGTGTTAACATCAACGAAACTGGTATATTCCTCAAATTAAAAACAAAGCAACTATTGCAAGTACAAATCTCTGCCATCTTTTTAACCTTTTCTGTTTTAAATATGCAGTGGTTGAAAAAATACAATACTGCAATAGTTTTGCTGTTATGAATGCTTGTTATTAGACCAATGTTTAATTCCCCACTGAAGGAGGAATAGTTTTACAGGAATATATTATGACAGTAAGGAATGACTATAGTGAAGTAAATTTGTGGAGATCAGAATCCACCGTATGACAGTTGACTTCAGTAGGTCATTGTGCATTCACAATATAGCATGTATAACAAAAGCCAATGTGGTGGGTTAGCCCTGAATAGTCGCCAAGCACCCACACAGCTTCTCATTCACACCCCCCCCCCTTTGTTTCAGGGGGAGAGGGGAGTGAGATGGAAAGAACAGGTGCAAAAAAACTCATGAGTTGAAATAAAGACTGGGAAATCACTCAGCAGTTACTGTTGTAGGCAAAACAGACTCAACTTGGGGAATTTAACTTAATTTATTGCCAATTAACATAATCTAAACATTTAATTACTGATTTGGGTATTGGGAGACAAAGACAAACATTTAAACACTTAAGGAAAGCACCTTTCCTCCCCCTTTCCCAGGCTCAGCTTCACTCCAGACAACTCTTCTCCCCACATGTTATCACCGTGGGTTACATTCAGTCCTTTCAGTGAGACAATGATCAGTGCAGGAGATCGGGGTCAATGCGTGGAAGTTTCTTTCTGCCACTCCTTGTTTCTCACTCTGTTCTTCCTGCTGTTCCTTCCTTCTTACTCATTTCCTATGCTCCCATGTGGGTCCTCCATGGACTGCAGTCCCATCAGGGGTGTGCCTGCTCTGCCATGGAACATTTCTTACTTCTCTGACCTTGTTGTTCTCTCCATTGTTCCCTCCTCCTCAGCATTTTCTGCCCTTTCTTAAATATGTTATCACAGAGATGCCACAAACTTCGTTGATGGTCTCAGCTTTAGCCTGTAGTGGGGCTGTTGCAGAGCCAGCTGGAACTGGGTGTGTCTGGCACAGGGCAGCCCCTGACCTCCTCCCACAGTGGCTACCCCTGCAGGCTGCCCTCCAAAAAACCTTGCCATTCACACCCAAAAATATATGAAACCTGTAAAAGTTGTGAAATTATTTTGAAATTAAATAACAAAGTACTTGGAGATTGAAAAAGGAGTGGAATCTACAGTCCTTTAAACTCATGAGTTTCAATGATCATTAACTATTAAATCTAAAATTTGAGGTATACTAAGAATTTGAGTAGCTGAATCAAAATTATATCAAATAAAAAATGTCTTAGCATCAGCTTCATAGCATTTATGACTTCTACAACTCTTGGTTTATTACATGGTCTTATTGCTCAGTTCTGTCTGCTATTTATTATAATTAAAAAACCTGAGAAAATACTTGAATGTTGTGTGTGATACAATTGTGTGCTTGTGTGAATGTTTTAGTTACTGTATAAAGTCTTGTTTGATAAAATAAATGAGATCATGGTATGCTCCTGTATGTACATCAATCTGCATAAGAGAGGATAAATGTTTATTTTAGAAATAAATCAGTTTATTTTATAAATACATTCACCAGATATTTCTGTAACCCACTCCTCTTTCTTAATCTTTTGAGGTGACAGGAAAAGCTAGCTGTTGCATTATTTTTGTCACAGTTGAAATGAACTTGTCTGATATCTAGCAAAACCTATGATGTTCCTTTGTGTCATGTGGTTTTTGTTTAGTAAAATAACCTGCACCGTGACAAATGCATACTTTTGAAGTTGTTTATATATTTAATATTTAATGAGTGTATTGTACATTCATATTAAAACACATGACAAATGGTTATAAAATACATCAAAGCATATTTCATAGTAGTTGAAGATAAACATTTATTAAATGCTCTGTGAAATCCTGACCCATCTAGAGTTTGGCCACTGACTCAAGAGGAATCAAAATTCCATCATCAGTGAAGACTGTCATAAAGCCAGTGACTGAATTCTAGCTTCTGAGTCAGGTCAAGGGATTTGATAATATCAAAACCCTGTTGTTAGATTACAGGTGAAGTAATAGAGTTGCACTGTCATATCTAAAAACTGTAATTGTCAAGTACAAAAAGAAACAGAAGGCTCCTTTATTAATTCATATTAGCAATTCAGCATTTTTAATTAGGTATATGTTGTTCTTGATCTAAGAAAATTATTCTTGTTGTAAGTGTGTGTGGCCTAGTATACCAGACAAGTCATCTTTAATGCTAAGTAGGTTGCATTACCTGACTAATATTTTTTCTGTCATTGCTTCTGTAAAAAAAAAAAAAAAAAGATTTAAGGTTGTTTGATGGAGGAGAGATGTACTTGGGCATGATTTAATGATTTATGAAGTACTGCTGCTTCAACCAATGTAGTTGCTAGTCATTCTGAAACACACAAGTTGACTCATAAAATTATTAGATGCAGATTTGATTACTTTAAGTTTCACAGTTTCTAATTGCAGTAGCAAAAAATAATGTCATGATTTTTTTTAGACATTTTTTCAAGTGATGAGGATTATTTCACTATTTGATTTGCTATAAAGTTTCAGCATGTGCTTTGCTTGTCATTGAATACAACTAAATATATCATAGAATCATTGAGTCATAGAATATCTCAAATTGGAAGGGACCCATAAAGATCATCAAGTCCAACTCCCTGCTCCTTGCAGGACTACCTAAAACTAAACCATATGACTAAGAGCATCATCCAGACTCTCCTTGAACTCTGACAGGCTTAGTGCTGTGACCATTTCCCTGGGGAGCCTGTTCCAGTGACTGACCACCCTCTCAGGGAAGAACCTTTTCCCAATGTCCAATCCGAACTTCCCCTGATGCAGCTTCATTCCATTTCCTCGTGTCCTATCACTGGTCACCAGAGAGAGGAGATCAGTATCTCCCCTCCGCTTCCCCCTTTGAGGAAGTTGTAGACTGTAATGAGGGCACCCCTCAGCCTTCTCTTCTCCAAGCTGAACAAGCCAAGTGACCTCAGCTGCTCCTCATAAGTCTTGCCCTCAAGGCCTTGCACCATCTTGGTTGCCCTCCTCTGGGCACACTCTAATAGTTTGATGTCCTTCTTATATTGAGGCACCCAAAACAGCACACAGGACTTGAGGTGGGGCCGCCCCAGTGCAGTGTAGAGTGGGACAATGACTTCCCTCGACCAGATAGCTATGCTGTGCTTGATGCACCCCGGGACACGGTTGGCCCTTTTGGCTGCCAGGGCATGCTGTTGACTCATATTCAACTTGCCATCAACCCAAACCCCCAGATCTCTTTCCACGGGGCTGCTCTCCAGCCTCTTGTCCCCCAATTTGTATGTATACCCAGGATTGCCCTGTCTCAGGTGCAGAATCCAGCACTTGCTCTTGTTAAATTTCATACGATTGGTGATTTTCCAGCTCTCTATCCAGATCTCTCTGTAAGGCCTGTCTACCCTCGAGGGAGGCTACAGCTCCAGTTTAGTATCATCAGCAAACTTATGTGCAGCTGGACTTCATACATCTGCAATATACTGGGGAGGAAAAGACTAAGAAGATCCTTCTTAGATTCTACCTATAGCGCTATCCTGAAAACCAGTGCATATTAAGTTTTGTCTAACATCATCTCTGTCTAATCAAGCAAACTGAGTCTTGTCTGTATGTGCATATTAGTCTGTTCTTGACTATTTGTGTAAAAGAACAGTAAAACCAAAACTCCTTTAGATTAGTTATATTTTCTGTTCTGTGTTGTGGTGGATTGACTCCAGGTAGCAGCTAAGCACCGCTCAGCCGCTTGCTCATTCCCCCTGCCCAGTGAGACAAGAGAGAGAAAAGGAAGAGCAGAAGTGAGAAAACTTGTGGGTTGATATATAGTTTAGTAAGTGAAGGAAAAAAGAAAAAAAACCCACCAAAACAAGTGATGCAAAGGCAATCACTCACAACCTCCCTTAAGTAGACCTATGCTCAGCCAGTCTCTGAGCAATGGCTAACCTCCTCTGCTGAGCATGATGTTATATGGCATGGAATATCCCTTTGGTCAATTTGGGTCAGCTGTCCAGGCTGTCTTCCCTCTCAGCTTCTTGGCCACCCCCAACCTACTCTCTGTGTGGGGTAGAGTGGAAAAAAGAGAAGGCCTTGATACTGCTGTGCAAGCACTGTTCAGCAATAGCCAAAACATCTGTGTGTTACCAACACTGTTTTAGCAACAAATCTAAAACACAGAACCATACAGGCTGTTATGGAGAAAGTTAACTCCGTTCCAGCCAGACCCAATACATACATATATATATTTTTATACATATTGTATATATATATTTTATCAAGCTAGTGAGAGAAGAGTCTTTCATGGATGACAGCAGGAACATGAAGTGACTCTCAAGGTGGATGCTGTAAGTGTTTGAAATACTAACAATGTTCATTTTAGTAAAGATTAAATAAATGGAAAAGCAGAGGCCTATTTGGGCTTTAAAAAGATTATGTATGTTCATACTAAGTGTAAATATTTACAGCACCTCCATATTATCTAAAATGGATTCTATTTTTATTTTCTACTGAGATTTGCAATTAGAATTTTTTTTTTCTGAGTGAACAAGTTTCTGAACTCAGATATATTTACATAATATATTTCAGTCCTGAAAAGACAACTGTATGTCATGAAAGTGTGTATGCTGGCTCAGAGAAATAGGTTCTGTCCTTGAAGTTTAATGTAAATATTTTAGAATTAGAAATACTTTGTTTATGTTTCATGTAACTCAAAGAATAAAACCAAAACAACCACCACCACTGGTGCTAGCTTATTAATATTGCAGACACTTCAGTAAGAATAATTTATTTGAAGCAGAAAAGCCCCCATGAACACAACAGATGAATTCGTGGCTTCAAGACTGGTGTCACCGTCAGGGCTTTGGTTTTTTCGATCATGGGTTGGTATACAGGGCACCAGACCTCTGGGCCTTAGATGGGATACACTTGTCCCAGAAGGGGAAGAGGATCTTGGGGCAGGAGTTAGCTGGGCTCATTGACAGCTTTAAACTAGATTTGAAGGGGGAAGGGGGCAAAACACCAGCCCATCTGAAGTGCATGTATACCAATGCACGCAGCATGGGTAACAAACAGGAGGAGCTTGAAGCCGTGATGAAACAGGAAAATTATGATGTTGTGGCTATTACAGAAACATGGTGGGATGCCTCCCATGACTGGAGCATGCCAGTTGATGGCTAAAAGCTCTTTAGAAGGGATAGACAAGGAAGGAGAGGCAGTGGGGTAGCACTGTATGTTAGGGACTGTTATGATTGCCTTGAATACAAGTGCAGTGAAGACAGGGTGGAATGTCTTTGTGTTAGAATCAGGGGGAAGGCCAACAGGGCAGATGTTGTAGTAGGAGTCTACTATAGGCCACCCACCCAGGACAGAGAGGTGGATGAAATATTCTATAGGCACTTGGGTGAAATCTCACAATCGCTTGCCCTTGTTCTTGTGGGGGACTTCAACTTCCCAGACATCTGCTGGAAATACAACACAGCAGAGCGGGACCAGTCCCGAAGATTCCTGGAATGTGTAGGGGACAACTTCCTAACACAGCTGGTAAGAGAACCAACCAGAGAAGATGCCCTGCTAGATCTCCTCCTTGTGAACAGAGATGGACTGGTGGATGATGTGGCGGTTGGAGGACAACTAGGGCACAGCGATCATGAAATAATAGAGTTCTCTATTCTTAGGCCAGGAAAGGGCTAAGCAGGACTGACATCCTGGACTTCCAAAGAGCTGACTTTGTCTTGTTTAGGCACCAGCTTGACAGGATCCCTTGGGAGATGGTCCTGAAGGGTGTAGGGGTCCAGGAAGGCTGGGCGCTCCTTAAGAAAGAAGTGTTAATGGCTCAGGAGCAGGCAGTCCCCAGGTGCTCTAAGAGGAGCAGGCGGCAGAGAAGACCACCCTGGCTGAACAGGGAGCTTAGGCTGCAACTCAAGGAGAAAAGGAGAGTTTACAGTCTTTGGAGGAAGGGGCTAGCCACTCACAGTGATTACAAAGAGGCTGTGAGGCTATGCAGGGCGGAAATCAGGAGGTCCAAAGCCCATCTGGAAATTAATCTGGCTTCAGCAATCAAAGATAACAAGAAATGTTTCTATAAGTATGTCAATAGCAAAAGAAAGACCAGGGAGAGTCTCCACCCCCTGCTAGATGCTGAAGGAAACTTGGTAGCAAATGATGAGGGGAAGGCTGAGGTACTTAATGCCTTCTTTGCCTCAGTCTTTAATAACAAGACTAGTTGTATTGAGGAAATCCAGCCCCCTCAGCCAGATGATAGAGACTGGGAGAACGACCCCGCCGCAATCCAGGAGAGAGTCAGTGACCTGCTACACCACATAGACACACACAAGTCTATGGGACCAGATGGAATACACCCGAGGGTGCTGAAGGAGCTGGCTGGGGTGCTCGCCAAGCCGCTTTCCATCATTTACCAGCAGTCCTGGCTGACCGGGGAGGTCCTGACAGATTGGAAACTGGCTAATGTGACGCCCATCTATAAGAAGGGTCGGAAGGATGATCCAGGAAATTACAGGCCTGTCAGCTTGACTTTGATACCCGGGAAGCTGATGGAGCAGCTCATCCTGAGTACCATCTTACAACACATGCGGGACAACCAGGGGATCAGGCCCAGTCAGCATGGGTTTATGAAAGGCAGGTCCTGCTTGACAAACCTGATCTCCTTCTACGACAAAGTGACCTACTTATTGGATGAGGGAAAGGCTGTGGATGTAGTTTACCTTGACTTTAGCAAGGCCTTTGACACCGTTTCCCACAACATTCTCCTGGCAAAACTGGCTGCTCGAGGCTTGGATGATCGCACGCTTTGCTGGGTAAAAAACTGGCTGGATGGCCGGGCCCAGAGAGTTGTGGTGAACGGAGTTAAATCCGGTTGGAGGCCGGTCACGAGTGGTGTCCCCCAGGGCTCGGGTTTGGGGCCACTCCTGTTCAACATCTTTATTGATGACCTAGACGAGGGGATCGAGTGCACCCTCAGTAAGTTTGCAGACGACACCAAGCTGGGTGGGAGTGTTGATCTGCTCGAGGGTAGGGAGGCTCTGCAGAGAGACCTGGACAGACTGGAGCGATGGGCCAAGGCCAACTGTATGAAGTTCAATAAGGCCAAATGCCGGGTGCTCCACTTGGGCCATAACAACCCCCAGCAGCGCTACAGGCTTGGGGAGGAGTGGCTGGAGAGCTGCCAGTCAGAGAGGGACCTGGGGGTGTTGATTGACAGCCGGCTGAACATGAGCCAGCAGTGTGCCCAGGTGGCCAAGAAGGCCAATGGCATCCTGGCCTGTATCAGAAATAGCGTGGCCAGCAGGGACAGGGAAGTGATCTTACCCCTGTACTCGGCACTGGTGAGGCCGCACCTCGATGACTGTGTTCAGTTTTGGGCCCCTCACTACAAAAAGGACATTGAATTACTCGAGCGTGTCCAGAGAAGGGCAACGAAGCTGGTGAAGGGTCTGGAGCACATGTCGTAGGAGGAGCGGCTGAGGGAACTGGGGTTGTTTAGTCTGGAGAAGAGGAGGCTGAGGGGAGACCTCATCGCCCTCTACAACTACCTGAAAGGAGGTTGCAGAGAGCTGGGGATGAGTCTCTTTAACCAAGTAACAAGTGATAGGACAAGAGGGAATGGCCTCAAGTTGCGCCAGGGAAGGTTTAGACTAGATGTCAGCAAGTATTTCTTTACAGAACGGGTATTAGGCAGTGGAATGGGCTGCCCAGGGAGGTGGTGGAGTCCCCGTCCCTGGAGGTGTTTAAGAGTAGGGTCGACATAGCGCTGAGAGATATGGTGTAGATGGGAACTGGCAATGCTAGGTTAATGGTTGGACTAGATGATCTTCAAGGTCCTTTCCAACCTAGTTGATTCTGTGATTCTGTGATTCTGTTTCTTTTCCACATATCTATTACTTTTGCTGGAGGAAAGCTTCTATGTGCTTTGCAATCTTGTGAAACAAGTAATCATTTATATGGATGCTCTGAGTCAAAATTTAGTCTTCGCTGTAGAATGTTTTTTTTGTCTTAATCTCTCTAGTTAAGATCTTGTTTTTCTGTTGAAAGAAGCAGGTTCCAATGTGCATATTATTCCTGCCTCCTTTCCATTTCTTTGCAAGCTGAAAACTTACTGGGTTAAAAGGCAAAATAAAATATAATCTTGTGATTCCTCAGAGAAGACTGCTGGGTTTCAGGGCCATCCCTACCAATGAGCTTCTGATTGCCAGAAGTGAACATTTTCCTATTCCACAGACCTGACCATTCATTTGCATCTCAGGACTCTGGATTTGGAAGGCCAATAACTGAAAAGTTATTTCTTATAAATTGATTTCTTTATGTAACAGTGAAGATCTTTTTACAGTTGTCCTGGTTTTGGCCAGGATAGAGTTAACTTTCCTTGGGCTGAGAGGGAGCACAGCTAGAGGGCTGAGCCAGTATCAGTCATTGGAATATTCCATATCATGTGACATCATGCTCAGTATATAAAGCTGACGCGTGCTCTCTCATTTCTGTTTCCTGGTCAGCGCAGCAGGGTTTTTGGTGCAGTTGGGATCGCTGCTGGGGGCGGGCTGCTTACCGGTCACTGGTCAGTGAGCAACTGCTGTATATTACCCATTTGGACTTACTATTGTTACTGTTGTTTTGTTACTATTACTAAATTTTTTTTATTCAACCTACAAATTTTTTTTTTTTTGTCCCTCCCCTATTTTACTGGGGGGGGGGGGGGGGAGGAATAAACGACTGGCCACGTGGTGATTGGCTACCGGCCGAGTTCAAACCACAACAGTCCAGAAGTTCTTATGCCTCCCACCCTTATTATAATGGAAGTTGTTCCACATGGTGTTGATGTAAAGAGGGATCTATTAATTCTCACAAGTAGCTATAGCAAAATCTTGATTATTTTCCATGTTAGGTTTTATTAGTATATTTTCCACAGCTCTTTGAAAGATCAGTTTTGATATGAGTAATGGTCTCTTGTTGATTTTTATGGCTCCTAAAAGACTGTGAAGTAATTTACAGGATAAGAAAAAGACACATTCACTTCCCCAGAGACTGTACAGTCTCATAAACAAGTATCGCACTTCCACCTGATTTGTTAGCATGTTTTAACAGTAAGCTATATGGCAGGGTGCTTACTTTACTTGAAGATTGTAGGATATATTAAAGACTGCTATAATCAGTTCTGTACAGATTTTTCCTTTTGAGGAACTTGGTGATATAAACCAAATTTCTCAAGAGGCTATTGGGCATAGTGTTTGGGCATTTGAGATGGCTGTTCAGTCTCTTTATGTTAGTATTTCATAAGAACAAGTTGGGTCTCTGGATTCATTCCAATGTTTCCAGGGGGAAAAAAAAACCCACTTTTTCCCCCTCTTCTCTGTGTCCAGCTCCCTTCAGTAGAACTAAGAGGCAGTTCCTTGCCCTAAGCGCCCAAAAGACTATAATTTCCCATCAGTAGTACAGAGAATTTGAGGGTCTATGAATATTTTTACATCTTTTTTTGAAGATAGAAGATTACCATGAAAGGTCTATGAGAAAATCAGAATACATCAGTGAATGTTTGTTAGAAGTGGCCATAAATTTGAAGACTTTTGTTCCACAGCTCAATGAAACTGTATTCTGCAATGAGGACTGCTTTATTCTCATTTCATAAAACTACTTTTTTAATACTGAAATTCACACAAAATTGTCTTTTAGGTAAAGATTTTTATTGACCTAAACACATGGAAGCTTATTCTATTTCAGGACAATTTTTGAAAATGGGTTTTCTTGTGGTTTTTAGGTGGTTTGAGTCCATGGTTAACAGCAGTCATAATGTTTTCCAGTCAGTCAGGCACAGAATATGCCACTCATGCATATCAGGGAAGGAGGAATTCATAGGCAACTTAAGCTGTTTGTTTTCTTGACTTCTGCAGCTCTTGCTATTGTGATCTTCTGCAGGGAACCTAGATAGGCAGCTTGTACTTATGGGTCCTCCCAGCTTTCTTGCTGAAAATTGGATTCTAGATCTGATTTCCGGTTGTCTAGTTCCATGAAACAGGGCATGGAAAATGCATTTTTACTCCTTTTGCTTATAAAACAACAACAAAAACTGAAGAGCAAGAGGCAAGTACAGGCAGAGAGAGACAGAGAGTCAGAGAGAATGTACAAAATGCTGAATTCAGTTTCATTTATGAGGAGCATGCCAAATTCTGTCACCATGGAATTGTCAAATATATAGATCCATGACTGAGATGAAAAGAAGAATTTGCAACTCTCTGAGCTATTAGTTAGCCTTCCTGCAAACTCAGAAGAATCTCTCTCCATTGCTTTATTCTCTGTTTATGTTTTCAAGTTTCTCCATGTTCCCATGGGCTGTAATTAATATCTTTATCAATGATCTGGACTAGGGGATCGAGTGCACCCTCAGTAAGTTTGCAGATAACACCAAGTTGGGTGGTGTCGCGGATGAAAATATTAACACAGTAATGATTTAGCAGCAAATCAAGATTTATTAATGACTAGCAGCACTTAATCATTAACCAAATTAAGGATTTACAAAATAATTCAGTAATCATATGTTATGATCAAAATAGTGACTTAAATACAGGTTTGAAAATGACAAGATTCACGCTAACTTACTATAAAGTATCCCAAATCAATATATATATATGTATATTCATAAACACAAGATGTACAAACACACAGACAGACAAAAGTATTTGGATCCAGTGAAATATGTATGTACCCACACTCGTAAAAATAACTGTGTATACCCAAACACATCAGTATGTAGAGAGGTGGGTGAAAGAGAAGCTAGCCCAAAGTTAAAATTTCCCTTTTCTCCAGTTTAGAGTAAATACAATGCATCAGCATTCCTCAACAGGTGATAATTGAGACTTGAGAGGGTTGACTTTGCTCTAGCCTTCTGTTGGCTTTAACGGCAGACAGTACCTCAAGGAGTTGATACCTGAGAGGTGTCCCAACTCAGGGGAGATGCTGGTCACAGGCCCGATGCAATCCAGGAGAGCAAAAAGGGTCTCGCTTGGGGTCGCTACTTATAGGGTCCAAGATAATTGACTTTTGTCAGGTACTTTTCCACTCCAGCCCAGCTTGAGTGATGGTGTTTTCCACCAGTTGCACGAGAACTTGATGGATGTGCAGTTCTGTTATTGTTTTCCCTCAGCCACATCCCAGGTACAGGTGTACCAGGCTCTCAGGAGGTGATGGGCTGTTATAACCATTTCCAAGGGATAGGGAGAGCAGAAGCCAGGCTCATCAAAGGGGTGCCTTAACGCTCTGGTTCAGTGTCATGTGGCCCAGGAGGGGGGGGTTGGAATCACACCAAGCACCGAGCGGCCCAGCAAGGAGAGGGGGGGAGGAATTGCACCACCACAATCCACCCCATGACTAAAGTCAATTTATCTTGTCCATAGAGTGGCAGTGTGGTTGCCTCTTGCCTCTATGCCTATAAACAGATAATGCTGTAATCCAAATATAATCTGAGGGAATTTTGTATTTGGTTAGCTTCTATTAGTTAATGAAAGTTTCATTATTTTGGGGAAGTATACACATGGGGAAACATTTGCAGCTGCATAAACTGTTTAACCATCCTCCAAACCTTAATATACAACATTATTATAAGCAGTAAAGATAACGGTTAGACTCAATGGTCTTAAAGGTCTTTTCCAACCTAAACGATTCTGTGATTCTATGGTTCTGTCATTAAAAGCAGAGATTCCCAAGCACAATTGTGTGGTTAAGTGTGATTTCTTTTGATTGTAGAGTATATGTGATACTCTGCATATGTTGCACTTGGCCTACTTTATATTGCAATCAATAAGGACTGTTCTACAAAAGGCAATGCTTCCGTTCCAAGTTATTTAATAACTTTCTGTGGGACTTCTGCAGAACTTGTGGAAAGCCCTTTGCATGCTTTCTAGTCTTTCTAGTCTTCTTTCTTGACGTCGGTGCCCGGGAAGCTGATGGAGCAGCTCATCCTGAGTACCATCACACAACACATGCAGGACAACCAGATGATCAGGCCCAGTCAGCATGGGTTTATGAAAGGCAGGTCCTGCTTGACAAACCTGATCTCCTTCTACGACAGGGTGACCTGCTTATTGGATGAGGGAAAGGCTGTGGATGTTGTTTACCTTGACTTCAGTAAGGCCTTTGACACCGTTTCCCACAGCATTCTCCTGGCGAAACTGGCTGCTCGAGGCTTGGATGGGCACACGCTTCTCTGGGTAAAAAACTGGCTGGATGGCCGGGCCCAAAGAGTTGTGGTGAACGGAGTTCTGTGATTCTGTGATTCTGTAATATGTCTGTAGTTTCACATTTTGAGTATGTTCTTGAGATGTACAATTGTACATACTATGTAGATACTGCATTTGTCCACCTGGAGAATAGATTATTTCTTAAAATTAGAAAAAGAATTTTAAGTGGTCATAAAATTCTTTTCATAATCAATACTGTCCTCTTAATGAAATTGCCACGACATTCTTGCCTCTAAATTGGAGAGATATGGGTTTGATGGGTGGGCTGTTAGATGGATAAGGAACTGTCTGGATGGCCACATCCGAAGAGTTACAGCCAAGGGCTCAATCTCCAAGTGGAAACCCATAATAAGTGGTGTCCCTCAAGGGTCTGTACTGGGACCAATACTATTTAATATCTTCATTGATGACATAGACAGTGGGATTGAGTGCACCCTCAGCAAGTTTGCAGATGACACCAAGCTGAGTGGTGCAGTTGACACACCCGAGGGAAGGGATGCCATCCAGAGGGACCTTTTTTTTTTCATTTTATCACCTCATTTGCTGTATGTAGTCCCCATGCGGCTTCTCACCACTTGTGAGAGTTAGATTAAGATTTTGGTTTTGCTGTACTATGTAACGCTGATCTTTGTCAGGATGCAGTCATCAGTCCTGGGGCTATTTACAGTTGTGTTTGAGAATTTCGAGAATTTCAAATATCTTTGGAATGTTGACATTAACATGGTCATCTTACTGCTGGGAGACAGTGTGTTCCTGCATGTGGTTCAGGCTTTGTTCAGGGTTAAGTAACTATTTAAGAGTATCACCCAGAGATCTACCCCAAGGTTGGAGAATTATGAGTGGATGGGGGTGTGGAGTAGCATGGGCAAGTACCTAGGACAGTGGACACCTCTAGTGTATTGGAACTTCACTCCTGAACAGGTGCAGAATCCTGAAGAACTAGTAAAATATTTGGAAAATGTATGTTGTAACCTGGGTCATTCTAGAGAGGCACAGCTCACTGCAACATGCTGGGGCCTGGCCCATGCCTACCGAGTGCTATTAAACACTATTCAGTACCCTCAAGGGAAGAGAAGGGCTCTGGATCTGGTAACAAAATGACAGACATTGCAGTCACTCCAAAGCCCACAACAGAAACTGCAGCCACTACAACCCCCACGAGAAGTGCTGCAGCCACTCTGACTCTGGCAACAGGTATTGCAGCTAATCCGATCCCAACAACAGGCACTGCAGCTGAACCAGAGGACCAACCCATGATGGCGTCAGTTGCTCCCATACATAAGAAGAAATACACAAGAAAATCCCCTCACAGTGTACAGGGTGACGATGAACCAGGGCCATCACAAAAACAGGAGGAGGAGGCGAAGCCAGTGGTTGTCACCTGATCTTTATCCCTGAGTGAGCTGCAAGACATGCAAAAAGATTTCAGCCACCATCCATGTGAGCAACTCATTACCTTGTACGGAGCACACCATCATCGTATGCCAATGCATTATCAGCAATGGACTGGAGAGATGAAGAGGGACCAACAGTGGATGAACTGGCTCGCTGACTACGACAATATGAAGAAAGCCTCTCTTCCTCCCTCATTGCGGCTGTGGAGAAACTATCTCAAGAATTCCAGCAATTCAAAGAGGACATGTCCTACTCCCCACCTGCATGGACTAGGATCTCAGCTATTAGGAGCAAGCGTTTCCCTACTCGAGGCTTGAGGAGCGGGCCTGTGTGAACCTCACCTCATGAAGTTCCACAAGTACAAGTGCAAGGTCCTGCACCTGGGTAGAGCCAATCCCCGATATCCATACAGACTGGGGGATGAATGGATTGAGAGCAGCCCTGCGGAGGAGGACTTGGGTTACTGATGGATGAAAAATTGGGCATGAGCTGGCAGTGTGCTCTTGCAGTCCAGAAAGCCAATCGTATCCTGGGCTGCATCAAAAGCAGTGTGCCCAGCAGGTTGAAGGAGGTGATTCTTTCCCTCCATTCCCCTCTTGTGAGACCCTACCTGGAGTACTGCATCCTGTCCCCAGCACAGGAAAGACACGGACCTGTTAGAGTGGGTCCAGAGGAGGCCACAAAAATGATCAGAGAGCTGGAACACCTCTCCTGTGAAGAAAGGCTGAGAGAGTTGGGGTTGTTCAGCCTGGAGAAGAGATGGCTCTGGGGAGACCTTACAGTGGCCTTCAATACCTGAAGGGGTAAACCTGAAGGGACTCTTTATCAGGGAGTGTAGGGATAGGACAAGGGGTAATGGTTTTAAACTGAAAAAGGGTAGATTTAAGTTAGATATAAAGAAGAAATTCTTTACTGTGAGGGTGGTGAGATGCTGGAACAGGTTGCTCAGAGAAGCTGTGGCTGCCCCCTCCCTGGAAGGGTTCAAGGCCAGGTTGGATGAGGCTTTGAGCAACCTGGTCTAGTGGAAGGTGTCCCTGCCCATGGCAGGGGGGTTGGAACTAGATGATCTTTAAGGTCTCTTCCAACCCAAACCATTCTATGATTCTATGGTTTTATGAAATGCATGTCTTTCCCTATAGTCACTGTTAAAACAATATAATTTACTTTTTTGTATAAATGGTATTAATTTTTGAGTATGAATGAAATGCCTTTCTTTCCTGCTGTTTCATACTGCAGATATGTTTTAATTCCTATTGCTTAGGTATATTTGTAGTAAAATATTGTGGTCAGTTAACCTTGGTGAGCTGCCAGATGCCCATCTAGCTGTTCTCTCACTCCCCCTCCTCAACAGGACAGGGGAAAAAATAGGATGAAAAAGATTGTGGTCGAGATAGACAGGGAGATCACTTACCACTTACTATCATGGGCAAATCAGGCTCGACTTGGGGTAGATTAATTTCTTTTACTGTCAATTAAAATAAATTTGTATGGTGAGATAGAATATAAAAAATTAAACACCACTACCCCCTCTTTTCCTAGATGCAACTTCACTCATTCATTCCCAACTCCTCTACCTCCCCCCGCAAGTGGCTCAGGGAGGATGAGGGGCCACGGTCAGTACATAACTGTTATTCTCTGCCGCTTCTTCCTCCTCACACTTTTCCCCTGCTCTGGTGTGGGTTCTCCCCTGGATAGAATTCCTTCAGTAAATATCTAACTGCTCTGGCATGGGGCCCTCCATGGGCTGCAGTGTGGATATCTACTCCAGCATGGTCTCTTCCATGGGCTGCAGGGGAATATCTGCTGTGGCACCAGTAGGACCTCCTTCCCCTTCTTCTCTGGACCTGGTATTTGTACTGCTGTTTCTCACTTTTTCTGCCCTCTTTCTTAAATGTTTTCATAGACGCACAACCAGCTTTACTGAGTGGCTCAGCTTTTGCCTGTGGTGGGTCTGTTGCTGACTCAGCTGGAACTGACTGTGTCTGGCATTGGGCTGTCTTGTCTCACAGAGGCTACCCCTGCAGCCCCCCACCTGCTGCTACCAAAACCTTGACATGTACACCCAATACTTAGATATGAAAGCTAGAAGGAGACTAAGGAAGCCTGTAATTTGCTCTGACATTCCATATCAGAACATATTATATAAATCCATATGGTTAAAGACTGCACTGGTTCATTAGAAAAATAAAATGGATAATTGAGAAGTCATATTCAGTACAGAATACTCTAAGTAGTGTGTCTTACAATGTGATATGTCTTTGGCTTACCTAAATGTTCAACCAAAAATCTGCAAGGCTCAAAGGTGAAGAAATGCTAATGTCAGTGCCTGAATGATTTTGCATATATGACCTTCAGTATTGGAAGGCAAGCAAAAAGTCACCAGCTAGTAAACTGTTTTGCAAAATGTGATATATGTTTAGAATTCTTATCTTTCTTCCAGTTTTCAATTGCATAGGAACACTAGTATAAAATGAGGTGAATGTCTACATGGGAGGACAGTATTTTTTGGAAGGTTTGGAGAGGACAGTGTGGTATTTGCAATCTGAGAGTCGTCTTGTACAGTGGTATTGGCAGCATTGTGCACAGACAAGCTTAACTTTTTCAGTCTCTTCAACTGCTTAATTCTGTTACTTAGTATATGTTCTTTAATGCAGTTGTTTGGAATGGAATGATTAAAGCATGCTCCAGCCCTGAGTCAAAGTAAGCATCACTTTCTACAGGAAAGCTGCATTAACTTGTATCAGGATTTGGTCCACATATTTATATGTATATCTCAAATAGCTCAAAACTATGTTGTACTGTTATCTTGAAGACCTATGAAACTGTTTATGTCTGTTCTTCAGAAATTTGCCAAGTTGAGAAATTGATACTTTCCTTGGACTGTAGGGACCCCTTTTGCAGGAAAATATGGATTTATTTTTTGTTTCATGTTAAGAAAATCTCCAAGAGAATTCTCCTCCTCCCATTTTCATAAAGAAGGAAGATGTGCCCTTTCTGCCCCTACAATCCTCCTTCATCATTCCTTCCCATAAAATATTGGATAATATGATGACTTAGATTTAAAGTACTCCATGTTACAAATCTAAATTGTAAGCTCCAATACAGAAATGTATTGTTTCTTACAATCCACATAAGTTTTTCTCTTTATAGAGACAGTTTCATAGGTAAGTTTATACTGTGCTTTCCTTTTAATATGAGGACTATTTTCAGGTAGAAAAGCCAATATATCCTCCCCAAAATTTCAACACTTATCCATTGGCAGGAGATTTCATTTTCTCAGCATTTAGAATTAAAATAGTTAAATAGTTAGAGTTAAGTGGAAGCCTCTGACAGGATAAGAAAGTACTGTCTCTCTGGTCTTTCATTGTTCTGAGAGAGAGGCAGTGGACATGCTGAAAGAGTGCCTCTTTTCTAAGAATGTTTTATATTTCATTTACATTGAGAATAATAGGAGATAAGAGCCTTTCTAATGACTGGAGACTTTCATGGAATGTTCTGTGGCAAAAATAGTGTTTTTCACAATAGAATACTAAAAAGGTTTTTATATATACCTATATTTAAACCCATGCCAAGTTTGTGAAATGGGAAAAAAGGAGGAAGCTTTTTGTTTTCTTTTGCTTGGAAGTAAGGGATAGTATGTAAGGATTTAACAGGTTAAGGAAGAAGTGAGTGGTCTAAGAGATAAGATGGCGAGTACAGGATAAGGTAGAGGTCACAAGATTAAGGGAAGTGGCCAGAATGCTCAGGTTGCTTTGCAACTTTCCAGAAAACTTTAGTGTTTGGAATATACAGGTAAAAACTGGTTGTAAATTTATTTTTTTTTTTTAATATTGATAGACACACTGTTAAATTACTAGAAGCTTTAGCCCATAATAGATTTCTCCATGAGTTTACTTTTCTGTGTTCTGAAGTGTCTGACACTTTCTTCATAATTAAAATAAATCCAAGGTGTCAACCACGCCACTCAGCTTGGTGTCATCAAAGCTAAGTGGTGTCATGGAGATGTGTGCTTGATAGCCCCAGGCTTATGTGTTACTGAGCCTGCATGTTTCAGTTCCTCAGTGAGTGCTGTGACAGTAATTGGTGGTTTGACTTTGTTCTTTTTAAAGGGTGTGGAAAGGAGTGGGGATGTGACATCACCAGCAGTAGTTCAAGAAAACAGTGGTCACCACTGCACTTTCCATAAAGTATAGTCCTGAGTATGAATGTTTGTCTAAAGGAAGGGGAGGAGCTGTGATATCAGTTAGACATCTGTGAAGTTAGATGGTATGAGAGTTGGGTTTTTCTGGAAGGTATTTTGTATTAAATAGCTATGTCCTATTTAAATCTGATGTTAAGCATGCAAATTTTTTGGATGGAACCTTCACATTCTACTACAAGACCCTCTTCAACTCAATGACAATTTGGACTAGTCCATGTTTTTGTAGATTAGACATCCCTAACAGTAGGTGTATTTGCTGTTGACAGACCTGTGACTTAAAAACTTCAAAATATATGAAAGAGAAAAAATTATCATCCTGATATATTTATTTTGTTGTATCTTTTTAATTCATCAGCTACCCAAAATGCAAAATAAATCAATCTCAATCGCTATGCACATTGCAACATATTGCAACTATTCTAATTGTTCTGTTCTTGTGAATCAGCAGGAGTTTTATATTAAGGAGATTCCTGTTCTCCAGTTCTTGAAGAGTAGGATTTTTGTGTAACTCGGTCCCCCACTGGTTCAAAAATAGAGCTGACAGAAAGAGTAGAGGATGATTTGTTTAATAATGTTAGCTGGGAATGGCCTTGTCAGAGTCCAATGCTCTCTGACCAGGTTCTTTCAGACATTCCACATAAGGAGGATTTAATGTTTTAATACCAAATTTACTTATTTGAAGATATTTGATGTTACACAGGATTTTGATTTAGCAAAGTGAGACAGCAATATACTGAAATCACAATACAAGCATAATATAGCAATTATAATATACAGTTGAATCACAATACAAATGCTATTCCCATTATCAGTCTCTCATCATCATGGACGCTCACTGTCATGACACTGGGTGCCCCCAGTTGCCAGGAAGGAATGCATTGGTTGAAGTCACCTCAAGATCCGTTGCTCCCTTCAAAGTTCATTTTGTTGTTGGTTCAGTTTTTATACTTTATGTTGGGCTGAGCTGCATATGCACTTCCCCTGTTCTGGTCTGGCTAGCTCAGGAAGATATTCAGAACCTTTTTGGTTAACTCTGGGAAGGCCATTTACACAACCAGTTGATCCATTCAACTCATACAGCAATTTATCTAAAACAAAGGCCACCTTCCAATCCCCTTTGTGTTCAGGTAAATTCAGCTTTCTTTGCAACAGCTGTGGTTACTCCCAATATTCTTCCCTGAGCTTCATGAGCACATGTCCTGTGCCCATCTCCTCTGAGCCTATGACACTGAATCTGTTGATCCTTAAACTTTCTTTTGGATGAGCTCTAACTCTTCCTTGGCCAAAAGATTGTTACTTAGTACTCCACTCTTTCACAGACATGAAGCCTTATCGTTCAGGTGCCTTTTGCTCTTATGCTGAAACTTTCTATTTTCACTGTCAGAAGCTGTTTTCAATAAAAATTGCTTCTTGCATTTCAAAGCACTTTAATATGGGGGAAAAGGAAGTTTTGAACCTGATGCTGTTATGATAGCTCTTTGTCTGTTAGATTTGCATACTATAACAGAGTGTAGTTTTTAGTCTTCCCTTGACAACTACTGTCACTTTGACATTCTGTTTGGGAAATCAATCAAATATGTCTGTCGCTAGAGCAGACATTTTTGTGTTGCTTTATGGATCAGGTAGCAGAAGGTGGTAAAAATCACAAATAGCTTTTAGCTTTAGATTCATAAAATACACCATTTTCACTAACCTAGGATCTGTCAACTTCTGACCTCCAGATGTGTAGATAAAGAATGTGTAATATTGAGAAGTGCCAGTCCAGTGCCAGTGCACAGTTTTCTATTAACTACTCACTTCAGCTTGGTTTACTTTTCATTGTTGATAATTTTTTTAAAAAGTTCATAGTGTTCTGAAAAGATCAATAATTAAATTAACAGTTCTGATTTAACTATCACAAGTTATTTGAGAGTTTTATTCCAGAATTTAGTGAAATACTGAAGCATAATAATTTCATCTGTACATTATTTGAATGAAAAAGATATTTTAAATAATGCTTGGAAACATAAAGAACAGGTGATCACTCTAAGCATTCTTTCTGTGTGTACCTACTACATTAGCCAAGGCACAGAATCTTTTTAACTGCACTTTCATTCCCTATTTAACAGTATTACATGTCTGCATTTATTTACATTTAACCTATATCTTAATTTTGCCCTCTCTGAAACTATTTTAAAATAAGTCAATTATTACTTCATGGCAGTTTTGCTGCATGTGGACAGATATCATACTGTTGAGTGATGTAGCCAACCTTTTTTTAGTAAGTCATCTAGTATCAGCTAGATGATACCAGCTTATAACATTCTGCAAACTGAATCTATGCTCTTGGGTCTGTGTCACAGTCCATTTGGATCTCTCAAATTTACAGGACAATGTGCTCTGTAAATTAAACTATATTTCATGAGTCCATAAGGTAAAATAAATCAAACAAGGGATCAATCCTCTTTGTACAGACTATTCTAACACATGAAATCTCAAATTCATTGCTTCATTAATTCATTAATTCTCTAGCTTGCAAATTCTCTCACTTGCAAATTTTTGAACCTCTAACTCGTGTGCCTATGAGCAAAATAATTACCCAGCTGACAATGAGAGTGCTTGTTCTGCCTCCTCCGTCATGGTACGGGCGTCCCCTATATCACCCTGGAAAGCATGAAAGCCTCAGCAGTTCTGCTGCTGTTGGATCCACTTCAAAAGCTTTTTGAGTTAGCTGACATATTTATACCTTCCAGCTTGGAAGTTTTGTCTATACCATTTCCATAAATTAGTGGATTCTGAAGAAACTGCCAAATAGTTATTGTGCAAAAATGCAGGAGATGATGACTGCAGAAGACAAGAAGTTGCAGGTGATAACAGTGGCAGAATAGCTCTTATCCCTTCCTGTCCATTGTGTCTTGCATATATGTTGCTCTTGCTTTGACCTAATGGCACTGCTCCCAGCATACATCAGACATTACCATGAGCTGTGTGTTAGGCCAAAACCTGAGCAGGATTTGAGTGAACAGTCACAGGCTGTGCACAACAGAATAAATCCCTTGAGTTCTTTGATTCTGTTTTTAAAATTACATTTTCACTTTCTGTACAGGTATTTAGCATCCTGCATAAAAAAAAAAAGATAAAAACAAGACTGAAATACTACTCTCTAGCAGTCTCAAGTGTCCATCTCAAAACTGGCTATCAGCCTCGATGAAGTATGCAATTTTTTCTTGCTTGTCTCATCTTCTCCTTTTCTCAACCCACTGTCACCATTGTTCTGATATTTCCCCACTGCTAAGAGATTTATTTTTTTTAATTGGAACTCCTTTAACATTCCCTTTTGGTTCACACCTCATATAAGCAAAGATGCAACCCTGCATATTTCTTCACATGAGAGACCTTGTGATGAAATATGACTTCCCTCTGAACCCCTTCTAGCATTACTGACTGTTTCAGAAAACAATTTCAATTCCTGACATACCAAGACCTCTGCTTTAATTTTTTATTCTGACCTGACAGACATTCAAATTCATTGCCTGCAACTGCACTAGAATCAACATATTATTGCATATGTTTGATGAACCATAGAACTGATTCAAGTTTCATTTTCAGTTACTTAGTTTCTGAATGTAACACTTGTCAATATTCTTTGTTCTGGTTGCTCAGCAGTTTGCAGTTTAATATTGTCAAGACTGTTGTATTATGGCAAAATGTTTTTCTTCTCATTTCTATGTGGGGTAAAGTTTAAGTGAAACCACATTCTTTACAGCTTGTTTTTCTCTGTGAACATTTTGGCAGCTTTTTAATTAAACAACATACCAAAAATGATTCAATTCACCATGAAATCCAGAAAATTGTATCTGCTCTTTAAATAGGTGCTAGTTTTTTTCTATATTTGAATTCTTTCAGTAGTTTTTTTTAAGCCTGCAACTATGTGGTTGATGTAAGCAGGACCTACTTGAATGTTGACATGCTGGTATGCAAAACTGAAGATTGAAAAGTCACTAGTCATGCTGAGAACTTGTTATAATGAATACTGGATCTAAACCATTTCTAAATCAAGGGACCAGTAACTTAGGCATGCAATAATATCTCATAAACCTCCAGTTCTGCGCATAGCTGTTGGGAAGCTGAGATTCTCCAAGTCAAAGGGAGATTTCCTGGAGATAATCTATTTAAAAGTAATTAACATTTCAGTTTTTTACATGCTCACCAATCATTTCTGTGTTTTTCAGTCTGAGAGCAAGACTAAACCTGTAAGACAGTCTGTGAGGATTTTAGGTAGCCCCTGCAAATTTTGTTCTGCAGGAGCAAACACTGCAGGGCCTGACCTCTGTTCTAACTTCTGAGGTTTTCCTCAGTAACATAGGATGACCTTTTCCCTTCCCTGGTTTGTCTTTTCTTTCCCATTTTCCTTCTTCAGTTTTCTTCTGTCACAAATTTGGGAAGGGCTTTTAACTCTCCTTCAGTAAACCTTCCCACTTGCTCCATTGTTTCAATCCTTCTCATCTCTTACTTTCTTTGTATAAATTCTTTCCCTTTCTTTTGTTCTTAATCTCCATCCCCATCTGATGTTTAACTTTGAAAATAAGTTTTTCAGTCCCTCTCATCTTTAAAAACAAGGCAAAAAATTTTTTTACTCCATTTCCCTTTAGCTACACACTCTCCCACCATCTTTTCATCTCTTAACTGGCTGAATACACTGTTTACATGTGGAGTGCCTCTTCTTCAAAGATATCAGAGACCTTCCTCAATACAGATTCCACCTGTTATATTAAAATGAAATGGACCTCTTGACCATTTTTTATTTCCTTCCTTCTTTCCTTCCTCCTGTGAGCAATTTTAGCTGTTGCTCAATATGCTGTTTGTGTTAGGAAGCTGTTTACCAATTTAATGCTGTATGATAAGGAGTTCAAATATGGTAGCAAAACTGTTTTGGAATTTTAGATTAATTTCTGTTGATAGTTTAACCACTTTAGTTTTCCCTTCCTTAATAAAATGTTAAATATTTTCAGACTTCTCAGAGAAGGCCTTATTAGTTATGCTTAACACTGCTATTATAGAATACAAAGTTTGCTATTAAACTTATTAGTTGTCTTTCTGAAATTTATTGCATTTAAATTCAACTGTCTTCTTTCACTTCATTCTTTGTAGCTTCAAATGCCCTGATTAGAAGACAGTTCAATCAGTCTTACTCTAGAGGAAAGAACTGTCTTCTCATTCTCTGAACCTTTGTCTACCACTTTTATACCAATTCCACATAGAGTGAAACAATCCAATTCCCTTATCTCCTGAGAATGCAAACAACCTCCCAATCAACCTATGTTGTCTCCCTTCAAACTAAACCTCAGTGTGCCCCAAACCCCACCGTGTCATATTAAGAAATGCAACGCAACTCTATTTTGATTTGTCCTTATCTTCCAGCAAGGATGTTGATAACAAGACTAATCCCTGTCACTTAGAAAGGCAAATCTGGAAAAGACACAAAGTAGCATTGCATATCTAACATTTATTTAATGGAAGAAAAGACGACACTAAATGAAGGAAGTGAAAGTTATCACTGTTTTTATAAGCAGTCTAAGAATCAGTTTCACTAAGTTCTTGTGGCAAAATAATAAATGTTATAAGCCTTAAAGGAGGTTGCTGAACTGTTGCTATGCATTATTTTAAATTCTAATATATGGTAATGACTCATTTCCCATCAGTCTAAAATGTTAATGAAAGACACATTCATTGTCTGCATTAAGGTATCATGCATACCTGTATTGTGCTTTACAGCTATATTTTTCTTTTGGCATTTCTTTTCTTCTACCAAATATGCCCAGTATATTAGCAAAATGCAGTAAAAATGCCGCAAACAATTATCACTTATTTAATAAAGGAAGTCAACATTCTTAACTTTTTACGTACAGGAAATCCAGTTTTATTCTTGTTTTTATGACAGGTTGTCATAGAGCATTAAACCACTCAGTACACAAAGGACAGAGAAAGAGGTAGGACTTTCAACCATCTCCTATTATTGTCTCCCTTCAAATCCAGAAAGAAAGGATATTTTTGTAATTAAAAAAATATATATGTACATATTGTATAAACTGGGGAGGACTGAGGAAAATGTTCAGCTTTGAGGCAGATGTCCTATATGAAGAACATTTAATTTCTCTGCCTCAGTTCTTCATCTCTAAACTGTAGTATATAATTGTAGTCCTTTTCTTAGATCTCTTGCCTCTTTTTAAACTTTAAATTATTTGTGGTAATGATTATCTCTTGCTTTTTGTATATAGTGTCTGCCATAATCAATTTCTGACTTGGCTGAGTCTTTTTCATTAAAGTACAAACAATAAGTAAGAATGGGCATGGGATCTCATTGCAAATTAAAAAAGCCTTAGGGTAGGCTGAAATTTATCAGCCCCTGGAGAGAAAGATTGCCAGAGTATACTGTGTTTTGGCTATATTTTCAGATATGGTGTGCATTTGTGTGTGAAAGTAAGAAATGAGGGATGGCAGTCAGTAGTATAGCTCTGATGATGCTAATTTTATTTAATTTTCATTTATTCCTTTACACAGATATTGTTAGCTGGTTTAAAGTCAGTTTTGGGGTTTTCATCCCCAACTGCAAGAAACTAAATGTGCTGTATAATCAAACATCAGTCAAGAAAAGGATACTGAAATAGTGAGTTCACAACAGAGGGAGCTGAAGAGTCTGTGAAATCTGACTAAATTATAATAACACAGGACTTAAGTTAGAACTAAATTGGTTGAATAGCACAAAATTTTAGGTATACTTTTTAGCACATTAAAGAACTGTTTTTTCAGAACAGTTAGTTGGAGAGCCCACATTATTCTCAATTTAATATTAAATAGTGAACTGAAGTTAATTTAAGACCAGATAACTGAGGAGATGTCATGGTTTGAGCTCAGAGGGCAACTGAGCACCACACAGCCGCTCACTCACCCCTTCCCCCCAGCGCTGAGAAGGGGAAAATAAGCAAAGACACTGCTCACTCCCTCCTTCCCCCCAGTGCTGAGAAGGAGGAAAGCAAAAGACCCAGGAATTTGAGATAAGGACGAGGAGGGATGACCTCATCGTTTAAGGCATAGGCAAAAACCAGACTTGTTAGGGGAAGAAAAAAAGAACATAAATTTAATACAGACGCTATCAACAATAACACTTAACAGACGGAGTAGGGCCGTGAAAAGCATTACCACATCTTGAAAAGACCTTCCCCCATCCCTCCCTTCTTCCTGGGCTCAGCTTTACTCCCGATGTCTCTACCTACTCCCCCTGAGCAGCGCAGGGGGCAGGGAATGGGGGTGCTGTTTCTTCCACCTCGGGGAGGAACTTTTGGCATTCCTTTCCTGTTCCAGCATGGTCCCCCTCTCACAGGAGACAGTCCTGACCTATGAGGGCTACCTGACCAGTGGGTGTATAGAGATTGTGACTGTGGGATTCTCAAGATTACGCAATACACAAGGACATGGAGGTCTGGGGTTCTGAGAATTTCTTTATTACAAATTACTACAAAACTACTATTAGTAAAATGATATATATACACACACACACTACAAGTCACTACAAAATTACCACTAGGAAAACAAGTGTATATATATATTACAAGAGTGCAGCAAATATATGTCTATTACAAGTTATTACAGAATTCCAACTAGTGAAGCAAGTATATACTTATGAACCTTTACCTGTGTGTGCACCTATAGAAATATTATATGAGGTGTTACTGGTACAACGCTCACCAAGCCACTCCCAGGAGTGGGGCTAACCGACGACAGAAAAGTCTTACTTCAAAGATGATCCGTGTCATGGAGTCCAGTTAGCCAGGCATCCCCGGCGAGGGTCCGGTCTGTCTGGGAGATCTCATGTAGGGAAGCTCTTGCATAAAGGCTCTTGCAGTGAAGCTCATTTTGGGTAGGTAGCGACCTACCTTTTATACCATGTTGGTGTAGATACATAAGTGGGCACTGGACATCAGTTACCAGAATAGTTGTTGTTGACTCCTGTTTTCCTGGAAGGTCAGTTCTTTATCACAGTTTCTTTGTCCTGCACCCATCAGGGTTTCTTTGCCCAGCCAACTGCTCCCCATCAAGGAGGTTTCAGCTTATCAGGGATGTCTCCTGACTCTGGCTAAGGAGATATCCTTCTTTGTCAGTATGTTTACCGGGTCACCTTTGTGCCAGCTCCTATCACTCAATCCCTTGGCCTATGGTCATTTATGGCTCATTAGGAGTGAGACTACACCATATCTGCTGCATCTCTCTTGCCTCCTAGTGTGTGAGGCAGAAGAGACACATATCAGCATCAAGCCCAATGTTGTTAGAAGTCCTTAGAGGGTTTATGGATTGAGACACAAGTATACGGTACTGGTTTAGTTAAAAGTGATACATACAGTGATTTGATACCAGATATAATACAAAAAAAGTACAATTCTAACAGCTAAAACAAGAGCTAATATCATTAAATTGCCTGTGTCCATGCTCTGCAGCCTGGTAGCCAAGTCCATAGCCATGACCAGTCAGTTGACAGAACCCAGAGCAGAGATTGTTCTTGAGCTATTTGATGAAAGGTACAGACATGTTGTTGAATGATATTTACATTGTATTCAATTTGTTTACATTTGTTAGCATAAACCCAACAAGTGGTATTTATTAAAACACAAACACCTCTCTGTGAGGCTTGCCAAATAGTCTTTATTGTTTGCTCTCTCTGTGTTTGAGATTTATGCCATTTAAAAAGTTTTTGTCCCACAATTCTCATATATATGTAAGTATAAGCTCTCTCTTTTTGAAGATGTAAATTATGCTTTCAAACATGTATAATGGTTTGGTCAAAGATGATGACAAGGATCCTGAAAAGTAACAGATTTTTGCTGCTACAGATTTTCATTGTTCATTTTAGGACATGATTAGGGATTTTTCAAATGAGTCCTAAACACTTTCTGAAAATCCAGTCTATTTTCAGGTGTCTCCAGTTATACATGAGAAAGACAGTAAAGAAAATTATAAGGTGTTTGGGGTTTTTTTTAATGATTGTGGGGTTTTTTAAGGAATGCCATTTCAAGGATGATAATTGTTTCCAGGTTACTTACCTAATTTTCATCTAATTAGTTTAATGCTACTCTTCTTTCTTGTATTTCTGTGAGGTGAGAGAGAAGTCTAATCCCAGTAATATTACTGCTTGAGATGATGCTTCCATAATGAATAAAGCAGTGAGCTTGGTATTGAATAAAAATTATTTTTCTATTCTTAAAACTCAGACTGAGAAATGACATTTCTGAATGCAGACAGAATATATTTCTATTGTATTTACATTATGGGTATGTCACGACCTGGACTGGGAGCCCAGAGTTTCATAACATTTCTGTGATCTCCTTGGGTTAAATTAAGGTGAAACGACACCAAACAACCAATTAAAATGTTTTACTTGTGGTAGAAAACAACTTAAACTTGGAAAAGGATAATAAGCAATGCAGTTTCTTATAAATCTATAAGAAAGAAAAGAAAGGAAAGGAAAGAAAAAGAAAGGAGAGAAAGAGAGTCAAAGAAATCCAGATCACCACCCCTGGATCCAGTGTTGTCTCTGGTCCAGTAATCTTGGGTGGCGGATGCACACCCAGCAAAGTTTTCTGTTGCCTTTTAAGTTAATCTTATCAGCTGATTAGCATGCTAGACGAGGAGGGGCAGGTATTCCGCAAACTCATTTCCATGAGAGATGAGGAAAAAGGTGGAGCATGGGTTCTGCACATACATTGAGGGGGAATGGGGTGCACCACCCCTTGTCCAATTGAGTCAGTGGTCATACTCACCCTGCCCACCTTTGTTTTTTCCTTTTTTCCCTCAGATTGTTGCTGACTTAATGCTCCTTGAGCAATCATTTGTCTTCTGGGGCAGAAATGCTCACCTCTTATCAGGCCTTGTCACCTCTTCAGGCTTACACAATGGAGCCAATGATTAGTGGTCCTTGTGCTTGATGAGAAACATTTGGTTTCACCCAGTCCACTTTCCCCCCTTTGAGAAGATAAGCTTTTATAGTGTAAAGGTACACGGTACAGTGATTTTATTCTTTTCATGAACAAAGACTTCAAGAAAATGTCTTTGAAACAAATATGATCTTTAAAGTTTTCTTGAAATTCAGGAGCCTGTTGTGAAAGGAGATCTCTCTGAACTTGCTATGAAACCACCACAGGAAAGACCTATTGCTTAGAGGCCTATGAAGGTCTGACAGACAGACCTTGTTAAAGCTAGAAGAAAAGTTAAACCAAGAAACAAACTTGCTGAGCAGAAAATGTTTCTCTAAGAGAATATAGTCACTTTTTGGACCTTTAAAATTACCTCTTAAAATCTTAATTACTTTCACTGACTCCAGTCAAAATATAATAACTTTAACTGACTGAGGATTGGTTGCTTTGCTGACAATAGAAACCCCAATAATGGACCCCAGTAATGAAGTGACTTGTAACTCATAAATCAAATTATTTTAGGGTAAGAAGTTTCTTTTCCAATATAACTTAATTTGGAATGAAATTTACTTAAATCACATTGAGTGATATTTAGCTGGCACAGATATAAGGACTACTTACTACTTACAGAACACTGTACTGTGTTCAGTTTTGGACCCCTCACTACAACAAAGACACTGAGGTGCTGGAGCACATCTGAAGAAGGACAATGAAGCTGGTGAAGGGTCTAGAGCACAAGTCTTATGAGGAGCAGCTGAGGGAACTGAGCTTGTTTAGTCTGGAGAAGAGGAGGCTCAGGGGAGACCTTATTGCTCTCTGCAACTGATGTACGGAAATTAGACTCTATAACTTGGAAGTTATAAAGTAGGTATGTTTATTGCATGCAGATGCACGGGGGATCGCTCCACCACAAATGTGCATACCTGAAGTGGCAGGTTGCTCCATATTTATACAATGAAACAATGAATATTTAACTAACGCCTATACATATTCATTACCTGAACCCGCCTACTCCCGCTTTGTATGGTAATTAGCTTATCAGTTCTTCGTGCTTGCGCAGATTCTTCCAAAAATTGTGGGCAAGGGTCTTCAGGTCATGGGCAGTGGTCTTTGGGAGGAAGGCCGTAGGTCCTCCTCATGGTGTACTTTTCACCCTTTGCCTGGAATGTGATGATCCTGCAAGCTTTCAGTGCTCTTATCAGTCTGAGCTAATAGCTAACCATTTGTTTTCCTTAAGCAAGGAGATTTATGGACGTATTTGTAACGGATGCCATCCTGTTTTCGAATTCTTGTTCCCTACAATCGATCCCTTGAGAGAGCCCCCCCCCCCCTCCGTTCGGGAAAGAAAAACTGGTTTCCTCTTCCATTAATTATTCTCTTTAAGCTATGTGACTACGTGACTATATTCTTTGACTACCCATAAGATATATATATATAAGACATATAGTTATAATTAGCTTATTGTCCCTAGTTCTATATGGTCCCCTACATCACAACTACCTGAAAGGAGGTTGTAGTGAGGTGGGTGTTGGTCTCTTTTCTCAAGTAACAAGTGATAGGACGAGAGAAAATGGCCTCAAGTTGCGCCAGGGGAGGTTTAGATTGGATATTAGGAAAAATTTCTTCACCGAAAGGTTTGTCAAGCATTGGAACAGGCTGCCCAGGGCAGTGGTTGAGTATTTAAAAGACATGTAGACGTGGCGCTTAGGGACATGGTTTAGTGGTGGACTTGGCAGTGTTGGGTTAATGGTTGGACTCGATCTTAAAGGGCTTTTCCAACCTAAATGATTCTATGATTCTATCACTATGGGTGGCAGTAATTGAATTCTTTTCCCTCAAATGCTAGGAGGGTTTTAACTTTTCAAGTTGCTCCATTTCTTAGGAAGAACTTTATCTTAAGGTAGATTTTTTTCCCCCTCCTTTTGTTAGCTACCAGGCAGTACAAAAAGTTCATCTGTATATATTTACATTTATATGATATATGCATTTACTTTACTTTTCTCCTACTGTGTCAGGTAGCAAAACAATAATTACAGGGATTTTATTTTTCTTTCTGCTGGCTAAAATAAATTTATTTTTGTCTCTGGTATAGATTTTATTTGCCATCTCTGTGATTCCTAACATTGTTTGTAAGATATTTAAGTAGTGTTCCGCCCTTAATGCTTCCTGTTCTGATGCTAAGAGGAGAGGAAGGAGTTGACAGTTTACACGCAAGGCTTCCTCGGCCTCTAGAGAAGACCTGCTTGATCTAGCTTTTTTTGCAAGTACAGATTTATATTAAGATTCTTCTCATTGTTATTACTACACCAAATGTACAGTTATTTCTTTAAATACATAATAGATATGCAAGATTGTAGTTCTTAAAAACATAATTACAAGGTGAATTCTCAGTGAAGCCTGGTTTAGGTTTTTTTTGAAGCCTTTCTTGACGTATGAGTGTGTTCATTTCAGTTTGGTTATAGGGGTTTTTTTTAATCTTGATTATAGCATGCCATTGGTATTACATGTCACTGCCTCATAGTATTGTAATGGATTTAACTTCAAAACAACAATAATAAACAATACTAGTTTTAAATGTTTGGCTTTTCTGTTTCAATAATGTTATTTAAAGTCTTGACTGCAGTAGTTAGGTTAAATTTGACTCAATTTTCTCAGGACTGTTACATCACTTGGTTTTAGAAATTTAATTCAACATGGTTTTGCTGAATCGTATGAATCTCAAAGAGTGATTTAGTGCTACATAAATGTCCTGTTTATGCTTTATAAAGCAGTTAAAGTACTGTAGAAGAGGTAAGTCTGCCTTTGAGATAGAGCTAGAAGTATAAGGCTAGCATAAAAATAATTTTAAATAGGGGTTAAAAATATTTGCTGAGCTTTGATGAAATCACTGTGCAGTCTTTTCTAGCATCTGAAGTAAAACAATGCACTGAGAAATTTGGAAATCCAAAACTGCCAGCTCTGGAGTTCAAAATATACAATGGGAATGAAACATTACTATCTTTAGGCATGATGTGAGAGGCATTCTTTGAATATTTGAATCTTAATTTCAAAGATGTTGAATACCTTAAAGATAAACAGTCCAGTTAAAGAGAAAAATGCTCTTTATAAGGGTATTAAGTCATAGCATCAATAAAACAGGCCAAATACTGAAAAATCTTACTGAATTCAAATGGATTTTGTAGTAATTCGCTGTTGGGTTTTTTTTGTTTTGTTTTGTATGGGAGGGTTGCATACTGGAACAATTTTGTCAATAAAAAGCATGACAGGGCACGTAAAACAAATGATAATATAAGAGTGTGAGAACAGTTGCTGCTTCATTACTACATTATTAGGAAGTCCTCTCTTTACAGAACAAAACAAAACAAAAACTATTTTCACAATAAAGTTTTTTCACTGTCTTTGGTTCTCATCTTTGAAATACTTAACAATTTATCTGTATTTAGAGCCCCAGGCTTTGCTTGAGCTTACTTTTAGAACTCTAACAGACAAATAAGTGTAAAATATTTTGGAAGAGGTGGTACATGTAAAATATGAGCTCATTCTGACCCATTTCCATATGTCTGCTGCTACCCTTTGCTGATGGAGTGTCCTTCAGTCTTTTCTTCACATGTCCATATCTATAGAGAAAATGCACATAACTTTCCCAATCTTGATATTTTAAAAAAGTTCATTATGCTATTCGAAAAGCCCCAAATAAATAAGTGGGTCCTTTTACCCTAACAAGTTTGAATAGTTTTGTCTCATTTTCTTTTAAACTTGTAGTTCCATTAACCAAGTTCTCTGGACTCAGTAGTCCTGTTGCCCTTTGTAGGGGGTTCCAACTGGGAGCTTCCTAGTCTTCTTTGTCTCCACTGTACTCTGCTCCTTGCTTTTTGTGAAACTTTACTTGGCTATCTTTTCTTTGCCAGCAACCACTTAAATTCTGAGAAAATTCCTAACATCTTGGAACTATTCCAGTTTCCTAAATATTACATTGCTCACAAGGCAGTCTTTCTCAGAAAAGAAAGAGATACTCTTGCATGAACTTGGGTTACCAGGCTCAGAGCAGTCCCAGTGAGCTGCACCTAACCTACCTGTGGGAAAGGAGAAGGATGCCTTCTAGAGAACACAGTAGCTTTAAAATGCCTATGTCGTTTTATTGCCTTTCTTATCTTGGGATGATTTTTAGTCCCTTTTGCTGACTTTGCAACATACTATTAGGAAAAAAACCCTCAAAGACATGGACCGTTTTAATACTTTAATGTTTTAATGGAGTGTTCATTGGCCTTTGAATGAAAATTAAGTAGTGGTGTAATGATTTTTGGATTTGTGTGAGATTTGGGTGTTGTTTTCCATAAATACAACTGATAAAGAAAAATAGTAGCAATATGTAGTGTTCTGTGTATTTACAGTTCACATTGGTATTAAGATAATATACTAGTATCAGAATCCACAGATGTAATTACTATTATATAAGAAGTTATAAACTGTTAGTTGTATGGCAGATGATTAATAAAAAACTCTGAAGAGTATAAAAAACATGGTGAGCTAAGTATTGTCATGCACAAAACTTATAAAGTTTGAGTATATAATATTTTGAGTGTTACAAATATAAAATAGGCAGTCAGTTTTATTTTTTGGGGGGAAATAATTTATATTTTAGATTAATTTAGCATTTATAATTCATAGTAGAGATATGCTGTTTTTCCCTGGAATTAACAACTGCTGAAATTTAACAGTTCACTAAAATTTAATTTGTGGAGAGTAAGAAAAATGAAAGGCTCTATACATATATGTACTTTTCTTTTGCCTGGAGTGATTTATTGATTCTTTCTGTCTACAGTGCAGTGTCTGAAGACATTCTTGTCCAAAAGGCTCTAGCTTTGGTAGGGTCATTGCAAACAAAATCTAGTTAAAACTGGCTAGTAGTTCTGGCCTGAGTCTCGCCTGTCTTTCTATTCTCTTCAATATAAATTTGCTTTATTGTTCAAAACACTGTTTACGTATGTTCTGAATTGTTACAGCCAAAGGCTGATGGTTTTGGCTTGGAATAACAACTGTATTTTTTGGATAGATAAATATATTGAAAAGGAAGATTGTATTTATTTTGCCTTTTCATATTTCGCATAAGCATCAATAACTGTTTCTCTGGAATGAGTAGCAAGGGAATTTAATCAATACACCTTAAATGACACATTTTCATTGTTTTAAATATGGTATGGAGACTTGCTGTGATTTCTCTTTTAAAAATAAGGTTCTGTAATTAAATCTTTAGATTCAATAGGCACTGTGTTATGTTAGCATATTGCCATGTCTTAATTTCCTTGGAAGAATAAAAGCTAAGTGTCTCAGCTACTGGTGAAATGCTAAGAACCCGGTATGAGACACACTCTGAAATGACTTAGTGTGATGGCATTATTTTATAATATAAATACAATAAAATAATGCATGTATTGTAACACCATGAAAAATATGTGTAAAATTAAAATGATGCAAGTTAAGCTCTTAATTATTTTGTTTTCTTGATTTTAGATATTGTTTGAAATTAAAACTAACCAAATGGTATTTAAAATAATTCTGAGTCAGCTTTTAAATACAGAAGAAGTCATAAAATATAAAGACTAGGAGAAGCTATGACAAGCAGTTGGTGACTCTATTAATTTTCTCTTTTTTTTCTTATGAGGACCATGTGCTGTTTTGTGTATGGCACAAACAATGCACCAGTAGGGGCACTTCTCTTCCCCATTCTTTTTCTCCAGTAAGAGTTAATCTCAAAAATGTGATTAAGTTTTTTAGTAACATATTAAATCTCAAAACTAAATCAGAAGAGATAAAAGGTAGTACTGGATCAGGGAATGGGGAGGAACTTAAACAAAGGCAGCAAAGAAACAAGCAATTTATCAGAGACAGAAAAGAAAAAGAAGTGAGAACAGAAAAAATAGGCAAAAGCACAAAAAGTAGATTTTGCAGGTTTTGTCTTAGAAATTTTTGAGGACAAAATGTTGTTGTACAATTGGCCCCAGTCAATATGTCATTCTATATAATATGAAATTCCATACAGCATGTAGGCCTTAATCATATAAACACATGCATAACTTTCATGAGTGGTCTTACTGAATAGTCAAAAAATTACTCATGTGAATAGCTATAAACATACATATTTTATATGTTTGTGATCAAACCATTACTGAAAGACTACCCTTCTCTACAGAGGAGATTTGAGGAGTAAATGCATGAAGATTTTAAACAAGTGCCATACTTCAATCTTGTGTATTTTATTCACTTTAGAATGCATTTGGTTACATTTTTGCAGAATCATACCTTAAATTACTTAGAGCAATCAGATTTTTAAAAAAATACTAATAATGAATTAAAGTAACAACAAACCAAAATATGTTATACAGATTAACTACATGGAAAACTTGATGATTTTGAGTTAATTCTTAATATAATTTCCATAACATAGATCAGCATAAACATATTCACATTCTGTTCACTGAAAAACTTACTGCATTTTTAAAGCTGAATAATACTGAATGTTAATAATATTGCAGAACTAATTTGTTTCCTCAGGGTCAGTCACTGAACTTCCATAAATTTGGCATTTGGTATTTTATTTATTTTTCATATTTTTATTTTTTCCCAGATTGGGAAATCCCTCGGTCTAAAGAATATCTAAAATGTACAAAATAAACCAAATAAAAAAAGCACAGATTTAGGTTTTCATTAAATAGAGCCAAATTCAAAACAATAAAATAAATGTTTACTCTTAAGTACTTACTCTTAAGTAAGTGCACAGAAAAAATCTCCTTACAAGGAGTTGCTTTGTAGCTTGGAATATTCTCCCAGAGGAAGTGATGAAAGCATCACTACTTCCAAGTCATTTCAAAGCAGAAGGGACAAAGCACCTGGGTATACATTATAAGACAGTCTAATAGTGTTGCATTAGAGTAGCTGACCTAGTATTTCTTTTCTATCCAGAAACTGTATGTAGCTTTAACCATACAGCATACATATTTGTGGTGGTTTGACCTTGGCTAAATGCCAGGTACCCACCAAGTCGCTCTATCACTTCCCCCCCTTTCCCTCTTGTTTCTCAACAGGGCAAAGAGGAGAAAGAAAATAAGATAGGAAAAAAAAAAAACCCACAACCCTTGTGGGTAAAACAAAAGCAGTTTTAATATAAGCAAAGCAAAGCAAAGGTCCACGCACGGAAGCAAAAAGAAAACAGATTTATTCTCTACTTCCCATGAACAGGCGATGTCGGGCCTTCTCAGGAAGCAGGGCTCTGATACGCGTAGTGGTTGCCTCGGAGGACCAAGGGTGACCCCACCCCCTTCCTCCTTTCTCCCAGCTTTATACTGAGCAGACGTCATATGGTCTGGAATATCCCTTTGGTCAGTTCGGGTCAGCTGTCCTGGTTGTGTCCCCTCCCAAGATCTTGCCCACCCCGTCCCACTGTGGGGGGGGAAATGTCGGAAAGAGCCTTGGTGCTGTGTAAGCACTACTCAGCAGTAGCCACACCACCAGTGTGCTATCAACACCCTGCCAGCTCCCAGCATAAAACACAGCACCATGAGGGCTGCTACAGGGGAAAACCAATTCCGGCTCAGCCAGACCCAGTACAATATTGTTCTTTATGTGCTTCTCCTTTATTCAGGAAATGTCTAATGAAGTTTGGGGCAGTGAAAGCTCATTAGCTTCCTTCCTGAGTAATGTAATTTTTATTTCCCATTGTAACAGTGGCCTCAGCCAAAACCAACAATGTAAAAAGGGGGTGGGGAGAAGGGTTGCCTGTGCAAAACATTTGCTTCTCTGAGGTGAAATACTGGTTATAAGAAAATGTTGAGACAAATGTGCAGTTTTAAAAAATACTTTGCAACATGATAATTGCAGGAGGCTGAACTTTATGTCCTATGTTGTAGAAGGCAGCTAGACAACCAAGATAAACCTTGTTCCAATCTTCAGGTATAGTTCTTTAGCTTTTGGCAGATAAGGGGAGCACTGCTGTCGATTCCTTATTAATGGATTTGAGCAGCATCCTTTGAAACCAATAGGAATTCTGCAACAGCTAAAAATAGTACCCCAAGTTTGGAATGCTGAATATGCTCAGAATCTTCCTATTGGCACACATCTTTTTCTTAGTGTGCTAAGGCATGAGTTAAATTTGAAATGTGAAACAGCCTACTCTTGTATTAGTATTATAGCCTGGCAGAAGAACATTGTGTTTTTTACTTTAAAACCCTTTTTTTCCCCTGAAAATAACCTATATACTTAATATTAGATTGCTTACCAAATATTGCAGGAAATGGACAGCAGTATTGTTGAGGATGAAAATGAAAAGAAAATGAAAAGTTTTTAAAAAATGGTTACACTGAGTCAAGTAATAAAATGCAAGCTTCTTTTTTTAGTATTTTTTCAATTGCACATATAATTGTCATGCACATAACCATTGTACACTTTTCCGTGCATAAAGGAGGATTTGAACATATAATTGAAGGTCTATTGTACTGGGTCTGGCTGGGATGGAGTTAACTTTCTTCATAGCAGCTGGTATGGTGCTGTGCTTTGGATTTGTGGCTAAACCAGTGTTGATAACACAACAATGTTTTGACTATTACTGAACAGTGCTTGCACAGCATCAAGGCTTTTATTTCTCACTCTGCTCCCCTAAGCCAGTAGTGCAAGAGTTTGGGAGGTGACACAGCCAGGACAACTGACCCAAATTGGCCAAAGGGATATTCCAGACCATTTAATGTCATGATCAGCAATAAAACAGGTAGAGGAAGAAGAAGTGGGAGTTTTGGTGTCCAAGGTGGCTGTTGCTCAGAAACTTGCTGGGCATTGGTCTGCTTGTGGGAGGTGGTGAGCGATCTACTTTTTGTTGCTTGTTTGTTATGGGGTTTTTTTTCCCCTCTTTCCTTCTATTAAACTGTCTTTATCTCCACTCACATGTTTTCTCACTTTTGCTCTTCCTATTCTCTCTCCTGTCCTACTGGATGGGGGGTGTGTGTGTGTGAGTGAGTGTGTGGCTGTGTGGGTGCTTAGCTGCTGACCAGAGTCAACCCACCACAGCTATAAGTTCATGTTACCTCAAACAACCTGAGAAGTTAAACGTTTTGTCCATGCTTCATATTGTATATATTTAAAAACAGCTTTTCCTCTCCTTTTCACACAATTGCTACTATATTTTGAACTGCTTTTCACTCTGGAAATTTCAAGTTGGTTCATTCAGTCTAACTATAACTATGCATTCACTAACTTGAAATACTTGTCCTAAATGAATATGGTGTGAATCTTGCTGTGTTTCATGAATTTGGCACTAGTATACAATATGCCACATACACTTATAAGTCTATACTAGACTAACACCAAGATAAGGCCACTAAGAGAAAGAATAAACTTCTGGTTATCCTTCTGCTATACAAACTCTGAATCTTTTCACTTGAGTTTCAAGGCTGGAATGGTAGCATTTACATTAGGCTGCAGATTAAGTATATATGAGTAGGAATTATATTTTCCTGAATCTTGAAACTTCATTATTTAGTATCTCTTGAAATTGTTTATTACCAAGTTATTAAAATTTTACTATTCGTTTATTTTATTTGTCCAGCTCCTCTGTTCTTGCTCTGTCCATTAATAATTGTGATATTGTAGTCATTTGTACCTCAGTGCTGATATGAAGGGCTAATAGCACAATGGAAGTAAGAAAAAAAAGAGTAATAAACCAGTATTTGCTGCTTGAAAACTGTGTGAAGCATTTATTTTCTATTCTGTACAATATAGATAGCTTTGAAAATTCAGGCATTCTTGTTATTGTGAGGTTCCTTTTGAAGAAATAGTAAATTGAGTGGTTAGAAAGTAAGGAGAACTACCTTCCTTGCATAAAATCTTCATTAGTCAAATGTTAATTAGAACAGTAATCACAGAAATGTTCAATATAGCTAATAAACACCAAGGAATGAGACCCTGTTTTCTAAAACAAATTCTGAAAAGTCACTAGCCATTTAATGTATGCACAACTGTTTACAATTTGAATTCCCTAACTAATTTAATGAAGCTAACATACATTGCATCATTGGGGAATGCTATTCAGAAAGAAAATGAAACACAGTAGCTCTTCATTTTACATGAACTAAGGGGAATAAAGGACTTCAGGCAGGCAGGTTAGGATGTTTAAGCTTTGCTGTATGGGGTGGGTTGACCCCAGCCAACAGCCAAACATCCACACAGTCTCTTACTCACTCCCCTCTCTCATGGGATGGGGAGAAAACAGAAGGAAGATGAGAAGACACATGGATTGAGATAATAACAGTTTAATAGAGAAAGCAAAAGCTGTGCACACAAGGAAAGCAAAAAAAGGAATTAATTCACTACTTCCCATCAGCAGACAGATGTTGAACCACTTCCAGGAAAGCAGGGCCTCAGCACACATTAACAGTTACTTGGGAAGATAAATGCCATAACCATGAATTTCCCTGCTTCATCCTCTTTTTCCCCAGCTTTTATTGCTGATCATGACATCATATGGTCTGGAATATCCCTTTGGTCAATTTGGATCAGCTGTCCTGGCTGTGTCCCCTCCCAACCTCTTACTCAGCCACAGCCTACTCACTAGCTCACAAGGTTAAAATCCTCAAGGTACTGTCACGTCCCGCTCAAATGAGGGAGACAAGTGACTCAGATTCGCAAATCCCCAACGAAGCAGAAAACAAGTCTCAAAGCCCAAACATTTATTAACTACCCACAATGTACTAATTGAACACACGATAATTGACTAAGTATATAGCAAGTTGTGGCAAGCAATACAATATGCCTTGCATTTCTTAATGGGAAAGGGAAAAGAGGGAGATAGAGGGAATGGAGAAATACAGATCACCGGTCTGGGTTTCTGCGCTGATCCCGCCAGCGAGGGTTCCAGGAGGCAGCCATCTTTTTCGCTTGCATCCGTCTTCTTCACTTCACTGCACTCTCCAGGCCCTCCCCCCTTTCTTCCCCCCCCCCTTGATTTATACCCACTTTCCTTGAGTCCGTCCCCTAGGTCGACCCACATACCTACGTATCCCATGTACGGGGAGGGGTGAGGTGTTTCATGGGATGATGTAATTAGCATGATCATGTTAGCCCTCGTTAGCATATTGCGGGGTGTTAACTTTAATATGCATTTCGTGGATAATGAAGCAAAGGTCTTTCACTGGACAGATGGCCCTTGAAATTTGTCCAGGTGCACCAGAGCAGAGCCGTCCTGTCTCCACAGGGCTCCCTCCTCCAGCTGCATCTTGTGTTATTCGGGCAGCCTTATCAGCTTCGACCTCCACAGTATCCAACCTGTGACTCATAGTTTTGTCTTGTGAGTGTTTGAGGCATTCCTTCAATCAGCCTCAACTTTTGCTTTCTCAGGCTGTTTTTCTTAGTTTCTTGCAGGCCTGGTTTCTCATCTCTCACAGGTACACACCAGACTTCTCCATCCTTTCAAATTACCCACCAAGTGCACCCGGGTTCTTGAGTGAAAAAAATCCCATGAATGGGTTTGTCTTTTCCAAAGGGAGAAGCAACCCACAATGCCTTTCCCAGACACTCCCAGCCACTACAGGAACCTTAGTTTCTACCACAGAATGTAGGGGCTTTGTTTGGGCAGGACTAGGGACATTCCTCCACTATGTTGCCCCATATAATGATATCATCTATGTAATGCAGATGTTCAGGGGCTTTCCCTGTTCCAGTGCAGTCTGTGTCAATCCATGACAAATGGTAGGACTGTGTCTCTACCACTGAGGCAGATGATTCCAGGTGTACTGGACACCTGAGAGAGCAGTTGGAGTGTGTGGAGCTCTACCTAGGAATGGATGATAAGCCAGCTGAGAGTTTATGGGTAGGGATTAAAGACATGACAGATAAGGGTGACATTGTAGTGGGTGTCTGCTATAGGCTGCCTGACCAGGAAGAACAAGTGGATGAGGCCTTCTACAGACAGCTAGGAGCAGCCTCACTTTTGCAGACCCTGGTCCTCCTGGGGGACTTTAACCACCCCAATATCTGCTGGGGGAACAACACAGCAAGGCATAAACAATCCAGGAGGTTCCTGGACAGCATCAATGACTACTTCCTCACTCAAGTGACAGAGGAGCTAATGAGGAGAGGTGCTCTGCTAGACCTCCTGCTCACCAACAAGGAGGGGCTCATTGGGATGTGAAGGTCAAAGGCAGCCTTGGCTGTAATGACCATGAGATGGTGGAGTCCTGAGGGAAGGCGGGACGAGAGTGAAAAGCAAGTTCACAGCCCTGGACTTTAGGAGAGCAGACTTTGGCCTTTTCAAGGATCTGCTTGGAAGAGTTCTATGGGATAAGGCTCTGGAGGGAAGAGGGGCTGAAGAAAGATGGTTAATATTCAAGGATCACCTCCTCCAAGCTCAGGAGCGGTCCATCCCAATGAGCAGGATGTCAGGAAAAGATCCCATGAGGCCTGTGTGAATGAACAAGTATCTCCTGGCCAGACCTGAACACAAAAAGGAAGGATACAGAGCATGGAAGCAGGGACAGGTAACCTGGGAGGAATACAGAGACACTGTCCAAGCATGCAGGGATGAGGCTATGGAAGCCAAAGCCCACCTGGAACTGGATCTGGGCAGGGATGTCAAAGACAACAAGAAGGACTTCTTTAAGTACATAGGTGACACAAGGAAGACTAGGGAAATTGTGGGACCACAGCTGAATGAGACGGGGAACCTGGTTATACAGGACATGGAAAAAGCTGAGGTACTGAACGCCTTCTTTGCCTCAGTCTTTGCTAGCAAGACTGGCCTTCAGAAATCACCCCTCCACATGAACATAAACTGGCCTGCACTCTGCTGTTAAAGGAATCGAGAAGAACACATTAGTTAGAATATTAGTTTTGGAATACCACTTGGCCACCTTCAACTCCAGTTCACATACAGCAGCACTCAATGGTGGCATGACTTCATTCAGGCCACGACAGTTCAGTTATTCTCTACCCTCTGTGAGACTTTCACACTGGCCATATAGGACTAGTAAAGGGTGAGTGAGTCTTGCTGATCACTGCTTGTGATTAATCAACTTACAAGTGGTAACCCAGGAGTCTTGGTGTGATATTGCTGTCAGTGCAACATCATGGTAGCAATCAGTACCTGCTGTTCTTCAACACACAGCAACCCCACAACAAAGGGATCATTAGAGAGGTCAGGCAAGGTAGACAACTGTTTAATCTTCTATGTATCCAAGGCAGCTACATGAAAGATCCACTGGTACTCTTTAAGAGTCCTTGAAGTACCCTCTCCTGAAGTAGTCTATGTCAAGGATACACATGGCATCTGGGCCAGTCACAATAGGGTGCTTCTGCCACTTGTCCCCTGTTAGGCTCAGCTGGGGCTCCCTTTCCCTCAAACAGGGGAAGGCCGGCTCCGTGAGGCACCCCTGACATCTGAGACCCTGGACCATGGAGATGAAAAGGAAGAGAGGTTCTCTTTGAAATGCTGGAGCCAGTGGGACATTCTTTCCACAGCTGGTACCTCGAGGTCTGGCTCATCCATCATTGTCAGAGTGTTGACATACAACACTAGTGCATTTCACACAAACCTCCTGCACATGTCCCATGTGCCCCAGATCTTTGGAGGCCTGGTTGTTGTCCAGGTCACTGTAGACCACCATTGCTAATTCTCTCAGACACTGGCCGCCTTCCTCAATATCATGGTTTAAGCCCAGAGGGCAACTAAGCACCACGCAGCCGCTTGTTCACTCCTTCCCCCTGAGGGATGGGGAGGAGGAAATAAAACAAAAGGCTCAGGAACTGAGACAAGGACAGGGAGGGATGACTCACCCATTATGGTTATGAGCAAAAGACAGACTCCACTGGGGAAGATAAAAACAGAACATCAATTTAACTTGAATACCACCACCACCATCGCTAATTTACCAATCAAACAGAGTAGGGCAGTGAGAAATACAACCACATCTTAAAAACACCTTCCCTCCCTTCTTTCCAGGCTCAGCTTTGCTCCTGATTTCTCTACCTCCTCCCCATCAGCAGCACAGGGGGGCAGGGGATGGGGGTTGCAGTCAGTTCGTCACCCACCCGTTTCTGCCACTCCTTCCTCCTCAGTGGAAGGAGTCCTCACTCTTACCCTGCTCCAGCATGGGGAGACAGTCCTCCACGAGTCTCTCATGGGAGACAGTCCTCCATGAACTTCTCATATGTGAGTCCTTCCCACAGGGCTGCAGTGTTACCATAAATTCGGTCTCAAAAGAACCCCCTAAGACTTAGTTTGAAGTTTTAGAAGGCAGACATTCTTTATTGCAGCGCTGGATGCATGGGGGATCATTCCACCTAACATGCATGCCAAAAGACAAAAGCACACTTATTATATACAATAAAAGAAATGAATATTCATGTAATTTCTGAGAAGTACACACCCATTTCCAGAGGATCTAATGTATATGTTAATACATTGTGCAAGTGTACTAAAATTTGGGGAAGGGTCTCTGAGGGGCTTCCATGGGGGTTTTTGGTGGTCTGTGGTGGTCCCTAGTGGTTGTTGAAGAGGTGTCTCTTAGTGTCCTTTCCATGAACTCTGAGTCTTTCTTTCATATAAGATCTTGTCTTGGCTCATTGCTCTGTCTGTAAAGTTTCTCAGCTTTCTTATCTTTGACTACCACAGGTGTCTGTTGGTTTCTCTGCCCTCCCCAGGATGTACCCATCACAGTTGCAAAAATTATGTCCTTGGGTGCATTCTTGTCTGAGGCCCCTTACAGCAGTTAGCGCCAACTGCTTGCAGGCATCAGCAGCTCTTCCTGAACTACTCCAGTTTGGGTCCCTGCTGCAGGCTGCATTCTTCCTAGCAACAGACTGCTCCAGCACAGGCTTCCCTCAGAGTCCTGCCCTTCTCTGGGCTCAGCCACCTGCTCCACCATGGGCCTCCACTGGAGGACAGCCTGCCCTCTCACCACGGGGTGCAGGGGAGTCTCTGCTCCAGCAAACCTCCTCCTCCTTTCTTCCACTGACCTCAGTGTTTGCATAGGTATTTCCCTCACAATTTCTCCTCCTCTCAATTTCCCCTTCTTAAATATGTTATCACAGAGGCACAACCACTGTTGTTAATTGGCTCAGCCTTGGCCAGAGGTGGGTCAAACTGGGAGCTGGGGGAGCTTTGAGAAGCTTCTCATAGGGGCCACTGCTGTAGCCCTCTCCCCCACTACTAAAACCCCACCACACACAAACCCAACACATTCCACCCCCCATCAACGGTGGCCTGCTTACCTCAGTAGTTTACAAGACCTTCCTTGAGGGGATACCTTGCCTTGTGCTCAACAGGAGCTGCCTCCAGAGGCTGCAGATTATCACTTTTCATTTGATTTCTTTTTCTATTTCCCAGTCCCTAGCTAGGGATCCCAGATGCTGGGCTTCCTTACCCTCTAAGTCCTAACTGTTGTCCCCAGTATTCCAGCACTGGAGCAACCAGGCAACAATCTGCTCCTCAGGCTGGCAGCTGTAATATTTCTGCATATCTTGTAGTTTGCTCAGAGTTAGGACTGGGTGTTTTCCGCCTCTTGGGTGACTTCTATCACTGAAGGGCTGGCTTGCTGGGGTGGGTCAGGGCAGAGTGGGAAAGAGAGAAAGCCTTGATTCTCTGCAAGCACTGTTCAACAATAGACAAAACATTGGTGTGTTATCCAAAGCACAGTGATACAGAGAAATGATTACTTGCTTTGTAAGTTATTTACTTATAGAAACTTATAGTGTTTTTGAATATTGCTAATATTGCTTAATAATCCTGTTTGCCCAGACTGTTCTGTGGAAGCTTACCAAGGACTACTGTGTTCATCAAAACAAAGCAGTTTTCTGTGGAAACTTACCAAGAACTACTATGTTCAGCAAAAATAAGATACATGTCCTTGGAAAGCAGATGTGCTCTAACTAGTTTAGTCTTTGTAGAGAATAGATAGCCATATATGGATGGTAGAAACTAATATACTGGTGCTCTTAGATAAGATGACATTGCAGTAAAGTAGGGGAAAAATAAAAGTTAGTAAAACACAAGTGATGGGTAACGTTAAAACTAAATGTCCTACTTTACAAGTCCCTGTACATTGGCAATTTCAAGTATACTTGTAGCAACTTCCCTTCAGACTATTTCCAGTTGCTTATAATTCTGCCAGTTTGGGATGGAGTTTTTTCATGCCATTCTCCTGGTTTTGGCTGATCTTTTTCTCATGGCATGCAATGAAGTATTATATGGTGAAGGAGAAGTTTTGGCAATCTTAATTTTGGCAATCTTAAATGGATTAGCTTTTGTCTCTTGTTCCTTGTATAACATATATATCTAAAAATAAGAAGATCTGTCCTATGTCTTACAGGTTAGACCTATTTGTTTCTCAGTATGTTGAGGGTGGGTTCAGTCTGGGCAGATCAGTATATTACTGTGCCTGTTGTTCACTGGCATGGAAGCATTAAGGGTCCTAAGAAAGGAGTGAATTTTAGGGGCAGCCAAAAGCATCATTAAGGAAAAAGACTGACTGTAGTGACTGTCTACATATGTACTATGTGTATAATTCTATTATTTAAAAGCATTTTTTAAAATAAAAATAAAATTGTTTTACTATCAATATTAGCATTTCCCCCTCAGATAGCTAACTATATGGGTGTCCCGATGGTCCACGGAAGGACAGGACAATAGAGAAAGCTCAAGCTCAGTGGGATAGCTGTTTGCATAAGGGGTCAGTGTGCGTGAATCATCATTCTTACAAAAAAGGAGGTACCTTGACTCCACTTTATATGTCTAGAGTTTGCAGTCAGTGTGGAGGAATCGCCATAACTACCCTTGATATAGTATACTTCACATTTGCTAGCAGCAATGGTTAATGATTATGCTAGTAGCTATAGTCACCATATGGGAACAATTGTGAGGTCAAGCAAGAAGAACAATCTTTGATCTCCAAACCCTAGAAAATAGGTAGAACATCCTGGACCATAAAGACAATGTCTGGGATTGCACTGAGGATGAGTTATTTGACAACTTGTCAAAGTCACTATTCACTTACTTAACTTGGCAATGAAACTAACTTTTGAGTGTCCAGAAAGTGAACTACCTTCATTATAATACTAAAAACCACACCCACAGGTCAAAAAGACCCCTGCCCAGGTTAAGACCCTTCCCCTGAGCATGCATAGTAGTAGAAGCATTAAGGTAAGCCGTATTAGAATTGTATGTTAATCACTAACCAATCAGTATCTAATAGGTGTGTTATGGAAAAGTACTAACTTCTGATTTTTGTGTATAAAAGGATCATGAAAACCTGCTGTTGGTGTGCTTGATTTGTGGAAAAGTCCATCGAGCACCCAGGCCTGAATAAATACAATATCTCTCCTGAGCGTGTTAAGATTGGGTTATTGCACACCAGGCACGAATACGCTTTTTTGGGTAACACAAACAATAACACCTGAATGTACTCTTTCTTGAGCAGAGGAGCAGTTTCATCATGATGTGAATTCTGCAGTTCAGCTCCTCTGAAATAGCATTTTGGTTTTTATCCGTATGCTTTCTTTTTCAGCCTACTACCTATAGAGACAAAAATCCAATTTGGATAGAGAAGAAATTACTGAGGTTGGCTGTGATTTTTTTCTGAAGGTATGCAGATATTGCCAAGACTGCTAAGGATAACCTCAAGCATCTCTAATTTGCATTTCATATTCATATTTCCATTTCATATTTCAGTAGAAAATTGTCTGAAAACATTTGAAATTTTACTCTTCTTTTTTAGATTTTCATAAAGAAATAGGAAAAGACAAGTATTCAGCTTTTAAGTATAGTTCTGTTCAGTTCTAAAACAGAACAGACAATAATTTGATAGTTTAGCATATTTCCATATTTAAAACACAAGTTATTTTTGCACTTTTCCTTGTTTTATGAAAAAAAAATAAGTCTGTTGATACCTTTGTATAATCACAATTTTTAATAACTTCCAATAAATATTAACGGTTTATTTTAAAATAGCTTTTCTTTATAATCATGCTTTAGAGAAATCCTTCACTGGAATTTGTGTTATAAATAATCCAAGGGAAGAAGAGCCAAGAGATAGGACTGAAATGCTGTCTTTGCACAAGACTTTGAAATCTTTATTCATTGATAGCAAAAGTTTCCTTAAAAATCCTTTCTGTTATGCTTAACAGTTTATTTCCAAACTAATTTATAGTTTTCAGTTCCATAATAGAATTTTACTATATCAGCTGAGTAGAATGAAAACCCCAGATTGGACACTGGGATACAGTAAAGCAAAGTATAATCCTACTTCAGATATAGAGAACCTCTACTTACAGCAAGGCTGTTTTGGAGGTAGGATTGCTACATGGGGAGAGAAGAATTATCTTTTAGGCAGATGGATTCTCAGAGTATACCATATTAGTGAACAGCTTTGATACTTCAAAGTAAACTGACTCAAACACAATTTTTTTTCAGAAGATGAAATGTGATTCTTTTTCTTCTGATAACAGATCTATAACTTGGATATTAATAGAATTATTATTATAGTTCACTATATATTTTTTATCACTCATGATGATGTACAAGATGGACTGAACAGAAGTACAATTTTGGAATCCAAGTCAAACTGTAAGGAGTTGCAATTTGAGAAAAACTGATCAGTTATAAAGAATACCTTTTACAATTACACTTTTAAGACTATTACTGCAGTGTGAGTGCCTTTCTGTTACAGAACAGAAATTAAACATTGTAGATCTATATATATCAGTGAAACTATACTAAGGATTGATTAGGTCTTTTGAGCTAGATTTTTCAAATGGCTTGCTTGGATGGATGTGATGAATCTGCCTTTTGGGGCAAGATCTTAAAATCATTCTAAATAGACCGTGTCTGTTCAGTCCAAATCTGAATATGGTTCTTGTGTGTACAGCTGAAAATTCAAGGGCTCTACAGAAGGGATAATAATTTTTTGCTAGTTCTTTTAATTTTTTTGTTCAGAACTGTGAGTAGTTTTCTGTTCTATCTTAAAGAAAATGAGAAGGTTTTTTAGTGGAGAATTAATGTAGTATGTCTTAATATTTCATTGTCTGATTTGTAGTAGGTAAAAAATAATGAAGTACTATCATAGTAACTGGCTAATAACTTAGAAATACTCGATAAGTTACAAGCTGAAGTGTTTACAAAAGGAAATTTGTTGATCTTGTTACAATATTGACAGTACATCAGGCAGTGAATCTGTCAATGACTAGGGGGTAAATTAAATTGTAAATAATAATCATTGATCATTTGTCTTTCCAGGGGAAAAAAAATAAAAATTAAAATCCCTTGTCATGAACTTGTAAAAATAGTACTGAATATTTATCCTATGTCCTTCAGTGGAAAAAAAAAAAAAAAGAAAGGCAAGTTTTTAATTGTTCTCCCAAAGAAGACCACATATTTGTATGAAAAATATTCTGTAAAATATAATAAAATTTAATATGTCCTTTTTGCACATCTGTTCATCTGTTTTTTATCTGTTTGCATAAAGCTGGAGAATGCATGAAATTCTGTGAATTAGAAGGTATAGAGAGAATCTGAAGTGATAGAGGAGCCAACATGGAGAGGTGCTCTGTTGGATCTCCTCACCAACAAGGAGGGACTCATTGGGGATGTGAAGATCTAAGGCAGCCTTGGCTGAAGTGACCATGTGATGGTGGAGTTCAGGATTCTGAGGGCAGGGAGGTGAATTGAAAACTGGCTGAATGGCCGGGCCCAGAGGGTGGTGATCAGCAGCGCAAAGTCTAGTTGGAGGCCACTGACTAGCGGTGTACCCCAGGGGACAATACTGGGTCCAGTCCTGTTTAACATCTTCATTCATGATCTGGATGATGGGGCAGAGTGTACCCTCAGCAAGTTTGCAGATGACACAAAACTGGGAGGAGTGGCTGATACACCAGAGGGTCGTATAAGCAACTCAGGGCTCAGGGAGGATCTTATTAATATATATATATACCTGAAGGGAGGGTGCAAAGAGAATATAGCCAGGCTCTTTTCAGTGGTGCCCCGTGAAAGGACCAGAGGCAATGGGCACAAACTGAAACACAGGAGGTTTCATATAGCCATGAGAAAACACCTTCTGTGAACATGACTGAGCACTCGAATAGTTTGCCCAAGGAGGTAGTGGAGTCTCCTTACATAGAGATATTCAAAAACCATCTAGACATGGTCCTGGGCAACTGGCTCTAGGTGGCCCCTGCAGGGGGAGGTTGGACAAGATTACCTCCCTTCCAACCTCAACCATTCTGTGATTCTGTATTCTTTAAGATAATAAGTAGTAAGTAGGTAATAAGTGGTTAGATTTTTGGTGCAGTGTATATATCCATGCTTTCATGACACAACAACCTGAAAGCTGTGTTAAACTAAAAAAAAAAAAGTTGGAAAAGGGAGGGTATGAGAAAGTAATGAAGACAGTTGCCTTTTGAATTATTTTGCTGTTAATCCTCCTATTTTGGTGCATCAAAGACTGTCACAGCTAAACATAATGGCCTCTACTAGTCTTCTGTTCCTGTGTTTATTTACAGTTCTTTTAATTTGCATCACTGGCTGTGATGAATTAAGCAATACTGTTTTGGAGAGGCATTTGATTTTCCTATGAACTTGTACATTCATCTCATAGCTTTCAACTGACTAGCAGAGTCTTATTTAAACTTAGTATGAATTTTAAACATGGGGTTCAAGGAGATATCTACCAGATATTAAATATTTTCTGCTTTTCCTGCCAATAGTATGCTGTTATCAGTGTTAAAAACTTAGTACTAACAGCAGCTGTAGTTTTCCTGTGTTCTCCTTACATGTCTCTGCTTCAGTCAAAGTCTTTGTAAAAAGCCTGACAAGATCAAGCCACCCGGAATGCTGAGTCTACTTTTCCCAGTGCTAACCAAAGGTTCCTCTCTTAATACTTTACACGCTGTCTGTCTGTAGCTACCTATTACCTCTGCTTTGGACTTAAACTGTGAATTTATTCATCAGGATCATCTCTTTGTTCCCTGTCTACAAAGCATAGGACAGTGAGGTCCTGTTCTATCACTTGGTAATTTTGCTTATCAATATACTTATTGATAACAATAGCAACACATAAAATAAATATTAGGTCATGTTGTGAAATAAAATTATGACATAGTATTAAAAAGAGTTCATGTTCCCTGTTCAGCTTGTGTAAATTACCTATGTATTAATGTCATATGAACATAAACAAAATGACCTGAAATCTTAAACATTGCTTTTGTTAATTTTATTGAATTGATTGTTTTAATATCCTCCATGAGAGAATATTTTTAGTATGGTTATCAAATATTTTGGTTGCATATGTATATATGACAAAATTATATTGATATTCCTATACCATAATTTTAAAGACATCTAAATTCATTTAGATTAGAAAGCTCATTGATTTTTAAAATAAAATGATAATTGGTTTATTTATTAGATATCAAAATTATCCTTAACATGAGGTTAAGTGCCAATTGTATCTATATTTGAGTAGTTGAGCTTGAGAAGTGAATTATGTCTTAGTCACATTAAGGTTTAGATTAAATGTAAAATGATACTCCATATATAATACAGGTAGATTTTTAATGAAAATATCACTCTTGATGAAAAATATAAATTTCAGAGAAATGGATTTAAGTGTTATTATTTCTGAAGATCTTGCCAAAATTCTCATGACCTGACCTCTCTGAAGCACGGATTTAGAAAGAGGAATGAAAGCTTAAGTATGTCTGGCATTACTTACAGTAGTTCAAAGTACATCAAAAGCCTTTTCTGATTCTCATTCAAAATCAGATATGACATTTTGGATTAATCTAAGAAAAGCTTTCAGGTTTATTATTAAAGTGATTAGAGTCTCAGCAAAAGGAATATGAATGGTAGGAGTTCCTACACCATGTAATATTTTCAGTAAATGCTGCTATAGACTTCAGAGTTCTGAGATCTATAGTAAACATGAAGTTTCTTAGGTATTTTTGTTTGTTTGTTTTTTCTTCAGAAAAATGGTGCATACAATTTATTAATACCGTCTGCAGCCAGTTTTGCAACTGGATGTTTTTGCTCAGTCCATTCATTCAGTTTGTCGGACTCTCAGAAAAACAGGTAGAAGTTTGTTCTTCCAGGATGTTCTCTAAATCACATTTTTGCTAGAAATTTTTACTAGTATGATGAATTTTACATATTTGCACTGATATTGCTAATTCTCTTCAATATGTTCACTCTGGACTGTCTTTACTAATGCAATGCATTCATGATGCATCACATTCTTTCAGAGTCTAGGGGTGTATCTCCACGTTTAGATGAAAATTCAGTTTGGAGATCAGTTAACTCCAAGGAGGTAAAATATCTCACAGTTGTTTGAGGAGATGCACCTTGTGTTTGCTCTATTTTTATCATGGGAGCAATCACTTTAATGTTATTTTCTTCTCATGGATAATCTGAATTATCATCATGAAGAAGATCAAGAGGGTGGAGATCAAGCCAGATATCTCCTGACCTTTCATGGTCCTTGGTATACATAACAGCCATCACTTAAACAGGGTCTATTTGAGTAGACTGTAGTAAGTAATCCCTACACATGTGGGCATTGGCTATGATATGAGGCTGAAATTTTGATTCTAAGAATCTATTCTGACTTTCTAGTAGTGTACATCATGTTTTATACATCATGTTATCTTTTATTACTGTTTCTTTTTCTCTTTCTAGCATACTGTTCTTACATACCTCCTTGTCCTGGTTCAGCTAGGATAGGGTTAAGTTTCCCCAGCAGTGGGGGGAAGCTCTAGCCCGGTTATTCAATACCATGCTGACGTCACCTCCTGGCGCCCAAGCGTGGGAGCGCGGGAGAATCAGTGAACGCGTGTGTTGTGCGATCTCTCTCTCTCACTGCTGTATCGGTAGATATCTTGCTCTGTTCATTGTTATTACTGTTATTGTTATTGTTGCTGTTTGCTGTGTTGCTGTTGCACTGTTGTATTAAACCTCTCTTATCTCAGCCCTGGGGCTTTGTATTTCACTCCCTTTGTGGGGGAGGGGCAGTGGCTGTGTGGTCTCACACCCCGGCAGGGACTAAACCACCACAGCAGGCCACACAGATCACAGACAGACACTCAGAGCACGCATGAACACAGACTAAATACAGACTAAACCACCACACTCCTCTTCTATCTTTTCCACTACAGCTCTCAAGCAACTTTCTAACAAACAGCACAAGCCTGATTTCCCCTCTCTCTTCAACTTTTTAGAACCATTCCATTTTTCAAATTAATACCAAATATTATTGGGATCACTACAATGTTCTTATACCCATGAAAAATTCCAATAAGGATTTATCCATCCCTCTTTTTCACATTTCTCAGCTAGCTTTTTCCAGCCTTTGTTACTATTCATAATGATTTATATCCTCTAAATGGTAGTGGTCCTGTCTGTAGCTGGTCTTATCACTACCCTTCCTTACTCACAGCACTAGTCGCCTCTCGAGATTCAGACACGCTGAATCGTGACAAACTCACTCAAGTTTGTTGAAGGGGGAGCATTGCCAAGAACAAATGCCACCACACTGTCTGCAAGCTCCCAATTTATTACCACTTGTTTACATAGGTTCATTTCTACTTCTACATCCTACTGACCTTCAGCTTTTGTCTGTTTACTGCTCACATGCTCTCCACGCTTTTTGCTGGTGGTGTTCCGACCTGCTGCTTCTCACACTCACAATTTGGTGTTCTGTAATGTTGCCTCATTTATCCACAATCATTCTTCTAACCTAAAGGTCAGTTTACATTTTGCTAACCACCAATTCTTAATTCCCACAACAGATCAATATCAAGGTCGCAAAAAATTACAATATGATAATTAGCAACAATACAAGTATAGGATGTAACATCAGTTACGGTACATTGGTAGCCACCACTGAGTGCTGCTGTACATGAACTGGAGTTGAAGGTGGCCGAGCGGTATGCCACAACTAATGTTCCCAATGTGTTCTTCTTGATTTGTTTAGCAGCAGAGTGCAGGCCAGTTTACGTTCATGTGGAGGGGTGTCACAGAAACAAAAAATCATAGAATGGTTGAGGTTGGAAGGGACCTCTGAAGGTCATCTGGTCCAATCACCCTGCTCAAGCAGGACCACCTAGAGCTGGTTGCCCAGAACCATGTTCACAAAGCTTTTTGAGTATCTCCAAGGAGGGAGACTCCACAACCTCTATGGGCAACCTGTGCCAGTGCTCAGTCACCCTCGCAGTCAAAAAGCGTTTCCTGATGTTCAAGCAGAACATCCTGTGTTTCCATTTGTGCCCACTGCATTTTGTCCTCTCACCGGGCACCACTGAAAAGAGCCTGGCTCCATCTTCTTTACACCCTCCCTTCAGGTATTTATATACATTGAGATCCCCCCCTGAGCCTTCTCTTCTCCAGGCTAAACAGTCCCAGCTCTCTCATCCTTTCCTCATAGGAGAGATGCTACAGTCCCTTCATCATCTACATGGCCCTGTGCTGGACTCTCTCCAGTATGTCCATGTCTCTCTTGTACCGGGGAGCCCGGGAACTGGACACAGGACTCCAGGTGTGGCCTCACCATTGCTGAATAGAGGGGAAGGATCACCTCCCTCGACCTGCTGGCAACACTCCTTCCAATGCAGCCCAGGATACCGTTAGCCTTCTTTGCAGCAAGGGCACATTGCTGGCTCATGTTCAACTTGGTGTCCACCAGGAGCCCCAGGGCCTTTTCGGTCAAGCTGCCTTCCAGCTGGGTGGCCCCAGCATATACTGGGGTTGTTCCTCCCCAGGTGCAGGACCTTGCACTTCCCTTTGTTGAACTGGATGAGGTTCCTGTCAGCCCATTTCTCCAGCCTGTCGAGGCACCTCTGGATGGTAGCACAACCCTCTGGCCTATCAGCCACTCCTCCCAGTTCTGTATTATATACAAACTTGCTGAGGGTACACTCTGGCCCATCATCCAGATCATTGTCCTGGCAGGCAAAAGGGCCAACCATGCCCCAGGGTGCATCAAGCACAGCATAGCTGGCCGGTCGAGGGAGTCCCACTCTACACTGCACTGTGGCAATTTTGGGCACCTCAATATAAGAAGGACATCAAACTTTTAGAGTGTGCCCAGAGGACGGTGACCAAGATGGTGAAATGTCTCGAGGGAAAGACTTACGAGGAGTGGCTGAGGTCACTTGGCTTGTTCAGCTTGGAGAAGAGAAGCTGAGGGGTGCCCTCATCACAGTCTACAACTTCCTCAAGGGGGGCAGCGGAAAGGGAGGTGCTGATCTCTCTCTGGTGACCAGTGATGTACTAATGTACTAATGTACTAAACTAATGTTTACTAATTTTATAAGTATCATTAATATTACAATGCAAATGATTTCCTGCTACTGTATGTACCAACATATTCTCATTAAAGACTTTAGGAATGACAGGAAATCAGCACAAATGTATTATTTCTGTATGAGTGGCCCTCATCTGTCCAGTTTCTAGCAATTGGAATATTAACTCATCTGTAGCTGCATTATAATAAGGGACTTCAATGGTTTTAGGCCATCCCCCTTTGAGTTTATCTCTAGTCAGGCAACATTCATTCCAAGGTTTGTCCTTGACTACTTCCAATAGCTATTCAAATCTGACATAACCTGATATACTAGTTAAGTGAAACACAATATAATAAAAAGGAGAGATGACTTCTTTGGTGGTTAGTAACTGGGATCATCGAAATACATTAGTATGTCCCCAGAGGTGCCAAGTGCCTTGACAGTCTTGTACTGAAGTTTGTAAAGCTGTTGATAGCCAGCTTGCAGTCATTCTGGTTACACCAGCTTCACTTTCTCCCGATACTGACACTTTATTTGCTACGGTTTCAATATCAAACGAATTCAATATTTCTGTTCCCTTACTAATTCCACCCAACAAAGTTTGGATGACATCTCTCTTAGTTCTGTGTCCTATTGGTCTAGGATTTTCTAGCCACCAGTCATAGAGAAGGTCACTATAATCACAGAATCACAGAATCATCTAGGTTGGAAAAGACCTTGAAGATCACCTAGTCCAACCGTTAACCTAACAATGACAGTTCTCAACTACACCATATCCCTAAGCGCTATGTCAAGCCGACTCTTAAACACCTCCAGGGATGGGGACTCCACCACTGCCCTGGGCAGCCCATTCCAACGCCTAAGAACACATTCTGTAAAGAAATGCTTCCTAATATCCAGTCTAAACCCTCCCTGGATCAACTTGAGGCCATTCCCTCTTGTCCTATCGCTTGTTACTTGGTTAAAGAGACTCATCCCCAGCTCTCTGCAACCTCCTTTCAGATAGTTGTAGAGGGCGATGAGGTCTCCCCTCAGCCTCCTCTTCTCCAGACTAAACAACCCCAGTTCCCTCAGCCACTGCCCATAAGACCTGTGCTCCAGACCCTGCACCAGCTTCGTTGCTCTTCTTTGGACACGCTTGAGTAATTCAATGTCCTTTTTGTAGTGAGGGGCCCAAAACTGAACACAGTCATCGAGGTGCGGCCTCACCAGTGCCAAGTACAGGGGTAAGATCACTTCCCTGTCCCTGCTGGCCATGCTATTTCTGATACAAGCCAGGATGCCATTGGCCTTCTTGGCCACCTGGGCACACTGCTGGCTCATGTTCAGCCGGCTGTCAATCAACACCCCCAGGTCCCTCTCTGACTGGCAGGTCTTCAGCCACTCCTCCCCAAGCCTGTAGCGCTGCTGGGGGTTGTTGTGGCCCAAGTGCAGCACCCGGCATTTGGCCTTATTGAAACTCATACAGTTGGCCTTAGCCCATCACTCCAGCCTGTCCAGATCTCTCTGCAGAGCCTCCCTACCCTCGAGCAGATCAACACTCCCACCCAACTTGGTGTCATCCGCAAACTTACTGAGGGTGCACTCAATCCCCTCATCTAGATCATCAATAAAGATGTTAAACAGGAGTAGCCCCAAAACCGAGCTCTGGGGGACACCACTCGTGACCGGCCGCCAACTGGATTTAACTCCGTTCACCACAACTCTTTGGGCCCGGCCATCCAGCCAGTTGTTTACCCAGAGAAGCATGTGCCCATCCAAGCCACAAGCAGCCAGTTTTGCCAGGAGAATGCTGTGGGAAACGGTGTCAAAGGCCTTGCTAAAGTCAAGGTAGACACCATCCACAGCCTTTCCCTCATCCAATAAGCAGGTCGCCCTGTCGTAGAAGGAGATCAGGTTAGTCAATCAGGACCTGCCTTTCATAAACCCATGCTGACTGGGCCTGATCATCTGGTTGTCCCACGTGTTGTTTGTTGGTACTCAGGATGAGCTGCTCCATCAGCTTCCCGGGCACCGACGTCAAGCTGACAGGCCTGTAATTTCCCGGATCATCCTTCCGACCTTTCTTATAGATGGGTGCCACATTGGCCAGTTTCCAATCTGTCAGGACCTCCCCGGTCAGCCAGGACTGCTGGTAGATGATGGAAAGTGGCTTGGCGAGCACCCCAGCCAGCTCCTTCAGCACCCTTGGGTGTATCCCATCCGGTCCCATAGACTTGTGTGTGTCTATGTGATGCAATAGGTCACTGACTGTCTCCTCCTGGAATGCGGGGGGGTCGTTCTCCCAGTCTCTGTCTCCTGGCTGAGGAGGCTGGATTCCCTCTATACAACTAGTCTTGCTATTAAAGACTGAGGCAAAGAAGGCATTAAGCACCTCAGCCTTCTCCTCATCACTTGTTACCATGTTTCCTCCTGCATCTAGCAGGGGATGGAGGCTCTCCCTGGTCTTTCTTTTGCTGTTAATGTACTTATAGAAACATTTCTTGTTACCCTTGACTGCTGAAGCCAGATAAATTTCCAGCTGGGCTTTAGACCTCCTGATTTCCGCCCTGCATAGCCTCACAGCCTCTTTGTAATCACTGTGAGTGGCTAGTCCCTTCTTCCAAAGGCTGTAAACTTTCCTTTTCTCCCTGAGTTGCAGCCAAAGCTCCCTGTTCAGCCAGGGTGGTCTTCTCTGTCATCGGCTTCTCTTACAGCACCTGGGGACCGCCTGCTCCTGAGCCATTAAGACTTCCTTCTTAAAGAGTGCCCAGCCTTCCTGGACCCCTATACCCTTCAGGATCGTCTCCCGAGGGATTCTGTCAAGCAGGTTCCTAAACAAGTCAAAGTCAGCCATTTTGAAGTCCACGATGGCAGTTCTGCTGCCCCCTCTCCTGGCCTCTCTAAGAATAGAGAACTCTATTATTTCATGTTCACTGTGCCCTAGTCGTCTTCCAACCACCACATCATCCACCAGTCCTTCTCTGTTCACAAAGAGGAGGTCCAGCAGGGCACCTTCTCTGGTCGGTTCTCTCACCAGCTGTGTCAGGAAGTTGTCTCCCACACATTCCAGGAATCTCCGGGACTGGTCCCGCTCTGCTGTGTTGTATTTCCAGCAGATGTCTGGGAAGTTAATGTCTCCTGCAAGAACAAGGGCAAGCGATTGTGAGATTTCTCCTAAATGCCTATAGAATATTTCATCCACCTCTCTGTCCTGGGTGGGTGGCCTATAGTAGACTCCTACTACAACATCTGCCCTGTTGGCCTTCCCCCTGATTCTAATGCAAAGACAATCCACCCTGTCTTCACTATACTTGTACTCAAAGCAATCATAACAGTCCCTAACATACAGCGCCACCCCACCACCTCTTCTTCCTTGTCTATCCCTCCTAAAGAGCTTGTAGCCATCAATTGGCGCACTCTAGTGATGGGAGACATTCCACCATGTTTCTGTAATAGCACAAGCCTTAATCCATGTGCTAGTGCCCACATTGTTCAAGTTCAAATGTATGCTCATTGGCATTAATATTGGAGCCATGGGCTCTTGTCCATCATGCAATTGTATTAAGTGGGGGGTACTTTTGTTAAAAGGTTGTTTGGGATGTTTTATAAGATACAGAATCATGAACAAGTGGCATCTTAATTTTGTCTATTCACATTGACTTGCCTATTGGTTATTACTGGTGTTTATGGAAAAATTGCTGTATATTATTTTATTGTTCTCATTGTTTATAGTTAAAGTGCAATTCTTATGAGCCACTAAACTATGATTATTCACCTTATATGACTGTAATACCCATTTCATTTTTTTATTAAAAGCATATGCAGCTTCCCATCCAGTGTTATCACTGTAAAATTAAGGTTAACTTCATATCTTAGGGTTGGTGTAACATTAACACCTACTATCAGTCCTTGACATCATGTTAATACAGATGGTATTCCTCCTGTAACTGCAGTTTCAAGGATGGGTTGTGACTGGTGTTCAACACCTGAGTTGTTCCATGGTGTCACGTCCTGCTCAGATGAGGGAGACAAGTGACTCAGATTTGTAAATCCCCAACAGAGTGGACAACGGTGAGACAAGTCTCAAAGTCCAGACATTTATTAATTTCCCACAATGTACTAATTGGATATACGATAACTGATTAAGTATATAACGAGTTATGAAAAGCAATACAGTATGCCTTGCATTTCTTAATGGTAGTGAAGGAAAAGGGGAAAAAGGAAAGGAGGGAGATGGAGAGAATAGAGGAACAGAGATCACTGATCTGGGTTCCTGTGTCAATCCTGCTAGTGAGGGTTCCAGGAGGCATCTGTCTTCTTTGCTTCACTCTCTGAACCGGCCCCCCCTCGCTTGCTCCCCCTCGATTTATACCCACTTTCCTTGGGTCCGTCCCCTAGGTCGACCCACATACCTACGTATCCCATGTATGGGGAGGGGTAAGGTGCTTCATGGGATGATGTAATTAGCATGATCTTGTTAGTCTTCGTTAGCATATCCAGGGGTATTAACTTTAATATGCATTTCGTGGATAATGAAGCAAAGGTCATTCACCAGACAGATGGCCCTTGAAACTTGACCAGGTGCATCAGAGCAGAGCCGTCCTGTCTCCACAGGGCTCCCCCTTCCAGCTGCATCCTGTGTTATTCGGGCAGCCTTATCAGCTTCGACCTCCACACTATCCACCCTGTGACTATAGTTTCATTGCTTGCAAGTGTTTGAGACATTCCTTAGCTCAGAGGGCCTCCACTCCCTCTGCTATCCTTTATCTCTTTCTCAGGCTGTTTTTCTCAGTCCTTGTTTCTCGCAGGCCTGTTTCTTTCAGGACCTGTGTTTACAAGTTGTCTCTCACACAGGGGCAATGTGAAAAGGCAGAACCTGTTAGAGACAGATCGGGTGTATGTTCCAGTTATCCATATTTCCACAGTGATAAGGTAGTCCCACATTTTCCTGTAAAAGAAGACATCTAGGTCTTGGACATAATCGAAGCCTAAATTTTTGTTAACTTACTCCCTTTAGTGTCTACAACATTCCATACTCCTTTTCCTTTGTAGAGGAAAACAGTCACTCATATCCATCCCTGAGTTGGGTGTTTAACTATAACCTCATCTCCAGAACTTCAATAGGGTTTCACTTCTGTTTTAACAGGAATTCATGCAGCTACTGACATGAATCCCTTATCTATGGGAGTTCCCATGGGAATTTGCCGCTTATTTAGCCATCTTACAACTCCCCACAAATGGATTACCCACTTAGAGGTATGAATAGATTTGCTCTTGTGTAGCTGTTGCTTTAGTAGTCCATTCCATTGTTTTACTATCCCATTACTTTGAGGTAGATATGGTACATGAAAAGGCCATTGTACTCCATTTGAAGCTCACCAAGTTTGCACTCTTTTATTCTTAAAATGTGATGAATTATCAAATTGTATTTCTCTGAGAAAAGGAAAAGTAGCAAACCACTGGTTTAAACCAGCAATGGTTGCTAGACCAGTTGCAGCTCTGGTGGGGTGCATGTTCCCCATACCACTAATTATTTCTTCTCTTGTGAGGATGTATTTCCAGCCTTCAGGTGTTTGCTTTAAGGGACTGATATAATCTACTTGCCAAGTTTCCCAGAGTAGTTTACATTCACTGAGATTGATAAACTGTTGTCTTTTTGATGTGTACTGTACCACTGTTTGACAAAAATGACACGAGTCTACAATTTGTTTTGCCAGAACTTCTGACACAGGCCATCCTCTCCTTGCAGCCTATTGAAACAAATCATAACTCCCAGTGTGTCCTAGCCATTCATGTAACCATTTACCTCACCATTCTGCCTCAGAATTTTGTACTACATTTATTCTAGCAAAATCATTGGCCATTTGATTCCACTTAGCCTCAAGGTTTTTAGATTTCTGGTGGGCAGATACATGTTCTATGGATTCTTAGATTGAGCTATATCATAAATATTTTTTCAATGTGATTTCCCCATGTCTCTACCATTTACTTGCCAATTCTTCTTCACCCAATTCTCTAGCCACTGGGTGGCACTGGCGCATACAGCATGAGTCCATATAGAAACAAGTGGCTCTTTGCTCCAGGGCCATCTCCACTGCTCTGTGCTCTGCCAGCTGGGCTGAGCCATCGTTTTCCTCTGTGAAAATTTCTCTGGTCTCTACCAATATAGCTGCCGCTTTGCTTCTCCATTGTTTCCCTATGCGCTGGGTGTTCCCATCTGTGAACCATACCCCAGATTTTGTCTCATGGTCCCAAGGCAGGGTGGAGGGTGGCTGGGAGTACTCCACAGGCATCCCGAGTTGCTCTACACACTCTTGATAGACTTTTTTCTTTATTCATCCCATCACTTGTCACCTGGTGATGTATATACATCAATATACATGCTGCACTGTATGTAGTGTTTTGTGCTACCTAGGGGTAACTACTTACCAGTTAAAATCGCTTTTAAAATAGGAATAGACACACATAATTTGATTTCCCTTTCTTGAGTTAATGGCTAATAGCACTTTCTCAAACAGAGTGTAGTTCTGTTGAGAGCCTTGCCAGGATTTAGAGCCAAAGGTAATAGGGTAATCCTTTTTAGTTTGCACATCTTGTTGCCATAATCCCCATTGATACCCCTTATCACCTATGCTTATATGTACTTTAAATGGGTGTGTAAGGTAGCTGGGTCCCATAGACCGGTAAATAAAATTTCATCTTTTAAAGCAGTTATTGCTTCATGATGTTTCTGTTCCCAGTTTCATACTGCTTTTTTCTTCAGCAAATCATACAGAGGTCTTGCTAAAATACTGAATTCAGGAATGTGTGACCTCCAAAACCCGAAGGTTCCTAACAAATCTCGCAAATCTTTTTTTATCAGAAGGTGCCAGAATGCTTTGTATCTCTGCTAATATAGATTTTGCCACATTTTTCCATCCTCCTATCCACAGAGTGCCTAAAAATGTAACCTCCTGACTTAGTCCTTGATGTTTTGAGTCGGGAATGTTAATATTTAATTCATGTAAATGCTGGACAATAATGTTCATACTTTGGTGAACCGTTTCCTCATCTGGTCCTCCAATTAGAATATCTTCTATATATTGTAAAATTGTTACTTCAGGTGGGAAGATGATTGATTCTAGCTCTTTAGCTAACATGGCATCGGCAGTGGTGGGGCTATATTTAAAATCTTGGGGTAAGTGATTAAAGGTGTATTGTATTCCACTCCAAGTAAAAGCAAACTTTGGTTTGTCTTGCTCTTGTATTGGGAACACAAAGAACATATCTTTTATATCTAACACTGCCAGTCACAGAAAAGCATGTTAATTTATTGTGTTAACTATATCTACTATGTTAGGAACAGCAGCCTTATAGTCAATAGTCATGTGCCATGTCCTGTCTGTTTTTTTAATGGGCCATATGAGGCTGTTATATAGTGAATGTTTGGGGTTTTTTTTCTATAATACCCCATTGCTTTATTTGCTTAATTCTGTCACAGGTTTTATGGCAGGAGCAGGTAGTTTATTCTGAGAAATGTTACCTGGTTTACTATTAGGCAGGAATGGGGCTATTTGTAGCAGATTTACAGGCTTAATCATATGGAGATTAGTTATTAACTAATTAGTTTTTAACTAAATCCTTCTGTAACCGGAGGACTGCCAGTTTCCCATTTGCCCCAGCTATATATCCAAGACTGTCCTTTCAGAATATCCATTCCCGGAATATTCCTTTTGCCCAATAACAACAGTTGTATGGTATGTCCATTAGACAATATTAATTTAGCCTGTACAACTGACCAGATAAGTGTTAATTGCACCATTAACACTTACTACTGAATTTGCTTCTTTCTTTAAAGGAGCTTTATCTTCATAATTATGTTGATCTATCATTGAAACTTGTGCTCCTGTATCAATCAAAATTGTTGTGGTGTACTTATCATTTACAGCAACCAACATTTCCAGACTGGCAATCATCTGTGCCTTATTAGGCTCACTTTGCATTGTGTGTGCATGAGTACTTTTACAAAAGACTGTAAGTCTTTATAGGTGATTCAGTCTTGTGCCTTAACAGAAACAAATTGCAGGAAGAAAGACTGTGGGAAATTAAAAGTGACTGAGGTTCCAATACATGACAACAATAATGATTTGGCTTTACTTTTTGTGATGGTCTCCTGCTTATAAATTTACAGAAGCAATATTCTTTACTTGCTTCTTCCATCTGAAGGATATGCAAAGGTAACTAATTTCATTCTTTGATTCACTTCTTAGAAATAACTTTTTTTTTTCTTTTCCTTTGCAAAAATCTAACCTGAATTCTTCTAATTTATCATGGTGGTTATTTTGAGGGTTGTTAAAATTATGAGTATTGCTCGTAGTATCATGAGCATTCCAAAATATGACAGAATCATGTTTTGAAGCTTGATATAATTCTGAAGGAATAGTAGTCTGCTGAAATTATCTTTAAAGTGCTTGAAAATTGCTCATGAAATGCATAATTTGATTTCCTTATGCTACATATATATCTGTATGCGTGTGTGGGAATGTTTATACACATAATACAAAAAAAGTGTGCAAGTTACATACCTGGTTGTGTATATATAGACACACTGAGATACGTTTTTTTAAAAAAACCTAGTCAAGATCTATCTAGTCAATACATATTTGTATGTCCATACAGTCTCTAGCATCCTTTCCCTCATCTTTAACAAATCATTCTGCTTGTATAAAATAAGACTAAACACTATACAATTTTAATTTACCTTTAGATGAAACAGTGACATTATGATATATCTGGAGAATTACTTTCTGCATTTTGGTCATGGCAGGTTTTCTGGGGATTTTTTTGTTTTGTTTTGTTTTTTATGCCTACCTTGCAATGACAAAGGTTTATTTTCCCTTTGTTCTTTTCAGAGTGCTGCAGCAGCTCCCAGTCCAGTGCTAGGAAACATTCCCCCAGGAGATGGCATGCCAGTAGGTCCTGTACCACCAGGTTTTTTTCAGGTATTCAGAAAAATTATGTTTACAGGAACTTTAGGATAGAAAATCTTCCATAATACTGTTTAAAAGCTTGTAGAAAAGGTCTTCTTCCAAACTATATGTCATTATACAGTACGATACTTGAAAGAGTTTTTTTAACAAAAGTAAATAGAAAGGAAGGGATCTTTCTAACCAACAAATATACAGTTTGTGGAATAGCACAGCACAACTCATTTCAAAATTTCAGGAATAAGAAACGGTGCCAGTTGATGGCTGGAGCTTGAAAATGCTTGAATATAATTTTATAACAATTTCTTATGATAAAATAGAATTGAATATTAGAATTGAAATAAAAACTTTGTTGGTCATGCCACAAACCAGACATTTAAGATGTTCAAATTTCAATGAAAGTTATACCTAGACAATTAAGAATATCCTACTGAGCATCTCTTTGCATTGAAGATCTCAACCCCAATGCCTAAAAAAAAGCAAAGAAATTAGAGCATATGTTTCCTCTCATAAGTTTTGTCATAAATGAAATTAAATAGCCAGTTACCACTTTGGATACTAGCAGCACAGAATACTAGGATGGAAAAAATTGCAACTTATAGTGTAAGGCCAAACTACAATTGTAGTCAAAGACTGGATAACTCATATGAGTGAGCTTGCATCTCCTGGTCACCAAATCTTTATTCTTTTTCTCCTCACTGGCAAACTCCCTCTGTGCAGCAGTAGGAGAAAATGCTGCTATGGAATTGAAACAGTCCTTTAAGATGGGGCAAAATAGAGATTTCCACTTCACATACTTGAGCTCATGATGTGAAAGGAACAATTCAGATTTCCAGGACCATTATGTGGGGAGAAGAACATTAAAGGAAGCTTCTGTTCATAAAAAACAAGTGTTGAAATCCAGGTAAAGATACAGGGTAACATCATTTTCCTTCTTCCATCAGATACATAGACAAAATAAGCTATTTAATCTGAAAAAAAGACATGTTTTACTCTCTTACATCTTAACAACTCTTTATTCTCTTATCAAAATGGTGTTTGTAAAATATGACAAGATATCAGCGGTCTTTATTTCATGTTTTTCTTCTGTATGTAAGTGACAACGGATTATTTGCGTGGTGTTCCTTTTCCCACAGTCACAGCAGTAAAGAGTGCTATGTTGCAGTGTTGATACCTACCTAGAGAAATCCAAAACCTGGCAAGAGCATTTTGTTTCCTTGATTGACTCAGAATCTGAAGTGCGTTTTTTAGAATCAGAATTGTAGAATAGTTTGGGTTGCAAGGGACCTTTAAAGGTCATCTACTCCAACCCCCCTGCAATGATCAGGGACACCTTCAACTAGATCAGGTTGCTCAAAGCCCCGTCCAACCTGACCTTGAATGTTTCCAGGGATGGGGCATCTTTCTTATTCTTCCTTATATCTAGTCTAAATCTACCCTCTTTTACTTTAAAACTGTTGTCCCTTCTCCTATTGCAACAGGCTCTACTAAAAAGCTTGTCCCCATCTTTCTTATAAGCCCCCTTTAAGTACTGAAAGACTGCAATAAGGTCTCCCTGAAGTCTTCTCTTCTCCAGGCTGAGCAACCCCAACTATCTCAGCCTTTCTTCACAGGAGAGGTGTTCCAGCCCCCTGATCATTTTTGTGACCTCCTCTGGATCTGCTCCAACAGGTCCATGTCTTTCCTGTGCTGAGGGCCCCAGAACTGGACGCAGTACTCCAGGTGGAGTCTCAATAGAGCAGAATAGAGGGGGACAATCACCTCCCTCGACCTGCTGGCCACGCTGCTTTTGATGCAGCCCAGGATATGATTTGCTTTCTGGGCTGTGAGCACACATTGCTGGCTCATGTCCAATTTTTCATCCACCAGTACCCCCAAGTCCTTCTCCACAGGGCTGCTCTCAATCCCTTCATCCCCCTGCCTCTATTGATACCAGGGGTTGCCCCAACCCAGGTGCAGGACCTTGCACTTGGCCTTGTAGAACTTCATGAGGCCCACTTGGGCCCACTTCTCCAGCTTGTCCAGGTTCCTCTGGATGGTATCCCATCCCTCAGGCATGTCAACTGCACCACACATCTTGGTGTCATCTGCAAACTTGCTGAGGATGCACTTGATCCCACTGTCTATGTCATTGATGAAGATATTAAACAGTACTGGTCACAGTATGGACCCCTAAGGGACACCACTCATCACTGATGTCCATCCAGACACTGAGCTGTTGACCACTCCTCTCTGGATGCAACCATCCAACCAATTCCTTATCCACCAAACAGTCCACCCATCAAATCCATGTCTCTCCAATTTAGAGAGAAGGATGTTGTGGGGGACCGTGTCAAAGGCCTTACAGAAGTCCAGATAGATGACATCTGTAGCTTTTCCCTTGTCCACTGATGTAGTCGCTCCATCAATACATTTGATACATGAATGGAAAGTGCAAGTACAAAATATCTTATTGTTGTCAGTCACAAAATCTTCAGGAGTTAGCAGATGTGAGGCCAATAGACAGGAAAAATTTCTGTGTTGTTGAAGATTCCTCCATAGGGGAAAGTCTTTCCTTTTCTCTTCCACTACAGCTTCCATTCCCTTCCCCAAAAAGGATCAGTATTGGCTTCATATTTCAGAAGAAAAAGATTTGTTTGTCAGTATCTGAATTCAGTCTTATTTGAAACCCCACAGCCAGCCTGTTCTTTTTCCAAGGCCTGGGACTGAAAATAAACTGAGAAAAATCTATTTTCACTGTAACATTTTGTAACATTAGAGTCATAATCAACTCAAAAATATGTCTGATGAATCTTCTGCAAGGCAGGTTTCAAGAACTGATCTACACAGTCCAATTAGTTTGGACTCCTCCAGAGATTACCATTCACCTGTTCTTAAAATTGCTGAGTCCTTGTCATTGTTATCTCCATAACATGCAAGACCTTAAATGAGTCCTTTGTAGCTTTAGTTGCTAGAAATCTACTTTTTTCAGCTGTCAAGAGACAGTTTTCTCTGTAGTTAAATGTTTAAGAATATATATAAAGAAATAACATTTTAGTTAGCAAATCCAACTGTAAGTTTGATAGCAAATATATTAATATGGATGGGAGCAATCCTGACAAAAGGAAGTTAAGTCAAAATTATGTCAGTTATATCAGTGTATGGAAACTATAAGGTGTGTATAAAGGAAATATGTACAGACAGTCCATGATAATGTGTTGTGGTGTTGGGATGAGTGTCTATTGTCAAGAAGCAGTTAATATCTCATTGTAATGCCTTCAGAGCTGAATCTTACCGATATCAGTTTATCTGAGAACAAGAAAATATATTGGCAGACATCAGCCCTATAATGTGGACCTTGAAAATTGAGGGACATCATCTGTTTCTTAAAAAGTAGGTGAAAAGACAAATGAGAAAGACAAAATGGGCAAAACATCCTACTTTCTTAATAGATGCTGTCTTTCCAGTACATCTTTGACTAGTAAATCAGTTTCCATATACTCTTCTGCAACTCCACTGATTCTGACTCATCACAAGAGTAAACCAAACCACAGAAAATATGTTCACCTGTCTTAGCCTGAATACTGAGGAAGTCCAGTTCCTTTGCTATGAATTAGCAGTCTTCTTTCACTGAGGGATAAGCATTTACACTTGGACCTGAAATTCACTCCTACATTATGAAAGTGAAAAATTCTGGGGTTTAGAGTGGGAAGATTATAGAAATAGTAGTAGAATGGTACTTATATCTATATATAGTTCACTAAGACTGTATTTAGTTTACTAAGACTTTCCATTACAAAAACATCGTAACAGTTCAATATTTTGCAAACTACAATTTATTTGGAAGAACATCCTGGAATGATAAAGCTGCCTTTTGATGCATTCATGAAAATATATGGATTGGTTTAAGATACAGCTCTCAACAACCACTATCTTCCATCTCTACTTTGCTAACTCTGAATTGCTAGGTGAATATAAAATAATTTCATTTTTCATCAGTACTAGCTCTTAGTTTAGTTTTGCACTGGAACTTGATTTCAATGTGTGGTACAAATGACTAACTAGGACACAAGCAAAATGTATCCTCTTGCTACAGTAGTTGCTTCTCATCAGACAATTCAGAGGAAGGTGAAAATTAGGTAGGGACTGTGCTAGGAACCAAGAAACCTTACATGAATTCCAGTTTCACTGGAACTGCTGCCCACTGCTGTTAGTTCTGTCCTTGATTTTTTATAAAAGAAAAATAATCCAGTACACTAGTACACACAGAGTGATCTCTCCTATAGTCAAACACTGGAAGCTTTGCTAAATGTGGTGAGTTGATGTTACGGAGGCTTCCAAATAAGCAACCCACCACCAGTTTAAAAAAAATAAATAGATTTATTTTTTTTCATAAAACCACCAGTCAGCTCTCCGTAGATTACAGATCCGGATGTCCGCAAGAGGAGAACAGAATAACTTTCTGGGGTTTAACAATAACCTGAAATACTTTACAAAGCCCCACTCCCCGGGGGTTTAACAACAACCCCAAACGAAAACTTCACTTCCTGGGGTTTAACGGGAACCTGAAACATAAAACAAAGCCTCACACCCCAGGGGTTTAACGACAACCCCAAACGAAAACTTCACTTCGTGGGTTTAACGAGAACCCGAAACATAAAACAAAGCTTCACAGCCTAGGGGTTTAACGACAACCCCAAACGTAAACAAAACTTCACTACCTAGGGTTTAACGACAACCCAAAACGCTCTATCACTCACCTGACAAGTGAGGGCTCTCAACCTCGAGGACCTGCTCAGGGCAGCGTCCCGACCCAAAGTACCTCGAGGAGTTTCCTTGGGCAGCGTCCCGAACCCAAGGGGAGAGTCCTCTGACCGCAGCGTGCAGCTCCAGGGGACGAGCTCAAAATGGCTCCCCCAGGGGACTCCGTTTATACCCAGGCCGAATCTGACCTGTAGTCAATAGCGGCTCCCATTGGTCAAAGGTCTCAGCTACCGTGAGACCCTGAAAACAAAGACAGCCAAAAGCTGCCACGTTTCAACAATCAGGAAGCTCTGTTTTCACTGGGCGGATGCACCTGCCACGGTTGACCCTGGCCAACAGCCAAACACCCACACAGCCTCTCACTCACTCCCCTCTCCTGTGGGACAGGGAGAAAACAGAAGGAAGACAAGAAGATTCATGCTTGAGATAATGACAGTTTATTAGGGAAAGTAAAAGCTGTGTGTGTAAGGAAAGCAAAAAAGGGAATTAATACACTGTTTCCCATCTGCAATCAGATGTTTAGCCATGGCCAGGAAAGCAGGGCCTCAGCAAATGTTAAGAGTTATTTGGGATGACAAATGCCATAACTACAAACATCTCTGCTTCCTCCTTCTTTCCCTGACCTTTTATTGCTGAGCACAACGTCATATAGTATGGAATATCCCTTTGGTCAATCTGGATCAGCTGTCCAGGTTGTGTTCCCTCCCAGCTTCTTACATACCCCTGTTTTGCACTGGGATGTGCTGGTCCATGATGATCCCATCAAGAAAGGCACTCAGACTCTGTAATGTAACATTCTAAATGCTATTTATTAGAGTTAACATTATAAGAAGAGAAAAGAATAGATAATCTTATGCTCCTTTAGATGCTGGGAACCCTGAGCAGTGTAGCATTGAACAGGACTGTGACCCACATGCAGCATGCTGTGCAGACCCTGTCTCCATAGAGGAGACTCCCACATTTAGGTCATTACAGCTATTATAGGCTTTTTCTTACAAGAAAACAACTCTATTCCTAAAGGATGTTCTCATGGGAACTCTTTGCTGGACTTTTAGATAAAGGCAAGGCCATGCAGGTAGGGTAATCGCGGGTACCAAGCGGGAGCTGCCCGCAGGCTCCTCTGTTACAATGATCTGGCCGAGTTTATCCTGCGGCCAAGGGATTTGTGCAGCACAACACAGAACTGAAGGCCACGCTGTATGTGCAGCGCAGCACAGGCCTGGGCCTACCCAGGTTAACTGTTATGTGGATCACTAGCTCCTCGATGAACAGTGGTCTCCCGGTCAGGATCACTACATTCCACCCCTTGATCCACATGCAGTTTACCTTTCTTAAATATATTAGAAGTTACAGATTCTATTAGTAAGCAGTTCAGGTAATAGAACGTCTCTTATACATAAGCTACTTGCTATGAATAATAATAGTACAAGGATAATGACAAGTAAAACAAATACTGCTTGTGAAAATGACTGTAGAACAGCAATGATATTAGTGCTAGCATAGCGCAGCACAGGCCTGGGCCTGCTCAGATTAACTGTTACTGAAACAAAGAGCTTCACTCAACAGTCAGAATTGAGTATAACTGTTAAGCAGGTATTCTTTATTCGCAGCTCTGGGCAGCACTGGGGATCGCTCCACCACAAGTGCCACACTTACTAACAAAACACTCTGGCTAATATACACAAAAAGCATACATATGCATCAGATTTCTTAGAAAAGGCAGTCTTATGCTAATGGGTTCTCAGAATTCATTTACATAGTCTGAGCATGCGTAGTAAAAATAGAGTGAGGGTCCTCTCCCCTCCTTAGGGGTCCACACAGCCTTTCTCACACTGTCCGTTAGTGAACTTTAGGTTTCCTGTGTCCATATATGGTCATAGAGTGACCTCATCCGTCCTTCAGCTCCTGTTTGTTCCAAGGAGGTTAGTTTAGACCAGCTTTATTCACTTATCTTGACACTGGCGTCTTCTTAGGCACTTGTTTTTTAGGTTCCTGCTATTAGGGATGTACTCGGAGAGTTTTTCAGACTGTCCAAGGTCTGTCTTATCTTCACTAGGCAAGGAGTTACAGGTTTCAAAACATTTTACAGGTGGGTAATGACTACAGAGGGTAGTTAGGAAAAAATATAAATAAAATTATATACATTGCAGTAAAATACAGGAAAAATAAAAGCTAGTAGAACACAAGTGATGGTTAACGTTAAAACTAAACGTCCTACTTTACTGGTTTCTATACATTAACAAGGTCAGAAGGTCTTGTAATTTCAAGTATACTTGCAGCAACTTCCCTTCATTACATGCATCCCTAACTCCTCGATGCAAAATGGTCTTCTGGTCAGGACCACTACATCCCCCACCCTACTCGCTGAGGGGGCAGTGAGAAACAGAGAAGGCCTTGATGCTGTGCAAGCACTGTTCAGCAATAGCCAAAACATTGTTGTGTTATCAACACTGGTGTAGCCACAAATGCAAAGCACAGCACCATACCAGCTTCTATGAAGAAAGTTAACTCCATCTCAGCCAGACCCAGTTGTCACAACCCGAACTGGGAGCTCAGAGAGTTGCGGTTCTGTGATCCCCTCGGGTTAAATTAAGGTGAAACAACACCAAACGACCGGTTAAAATGCTTTACTTGCGGTACAAACAACTTAAACTTGGAAAGGGATAATAAGCAATGTGATCTCTTATAAATCTATAAGCAAGAAAAGAAAGGAAAAGGAAAGAAAAAGAAAGGAGAGAAAGAGAGTCAAAGAAATCCGGATCACCACCCCTGGATCCAGCGTTGTCTCAGGTCCGGTAATCTTGGGTGGTGGGTGCACACGGCAAAGTTTTCTGTCGCCTTTTAAGTTCATTTTATCAGCTGATTAGCATGCTAGACAAAGAGAGGCAGGTATTCCACGAACTCATTTCCATGAGAGATGGGGAAAAGGTGGAGCATGGGTTCTGTGCATGTGTTGGGGGGGAATGGGGTACATTAACCCTTTTGTCCAATAGAGTCAGTGGTCGCGATCTCCCCCTACCACCTTTACCTTTTCCTCAGTTCTTGTTTCTTGGGCAATTATCCAGTCATTAGCTCCATCTGGTGTCAGTTGTTTATCTTTCTTATCAATCTTTTACCTCTTCTTTGAGGCTATATTCATAAATTAAGGTGTAGGCCTTAACCTGAACATATGGTTTACTCAGTCTATGTGTCCTCCCTTTGAGGCTTATCTAAGGAATGTGGCTATACAACTGCAAGGGAGCAGAGCCATGCACCCTTCAATACACCCCGTGCTTCCCTAGGCAGATAATTCATTCCTTAGACTAATCACAAAGGCCACAATTTGTCCTTGAGGTTTTCTGTGTCGATGAATGTTTGAGGCATTAATTCCTCAGTTCCTTACACCAGTACAGTATGTATTTTAATATAACTTTTAATTTCAGAACTACAGGTTTTTTTATCCACAGGACCATGCCTTCTTTCAGCATATAGGATAGGTTATACTCTGGAAATAAATTGGTGTTAAACACTAATTGAATCTGCTCCTGCTTCATTTGATGCAAAACTCAATGTGTGGGACTACTGGAAGAGAGAATAGTTTTGTGATATGAAGCTCTTAAATCCCAAATAGAAGAACCTAAACAAATTTTAGAGTTGACTTTGTATCTGGCTGTAATGGTGGGTCAAATGCAGTTCAATGACTGGGATTTCTGGAGAGTCAGCACATCTGAAAGTTCCTTTCTTAGATAAGGAGCCTCAGAGAAAGCTAATGGTTGGAAATCAGAGTGCTAGACTGTATCTTAAAACCATGTGTGCAGTTCATTCCTAAATTAGATACATTGCTCCTGGGTAATCCAAGATGAGTAATTTCATTTCTCTTTTTTTCTTGTTTTTCCACAAATAAAAAAGAATGTCATAAGAGAAAATCCTTTTTAAAGATAATGGAAATGCTTTGGCAGTAGAAATGATAAAACTATCTTAGATTCCATAAGGATGACTGTATATATGTCTGAAATTCACATCTAAAATAATCTTGCTTCCAGTCTCAGTTCCTGTCAGGAAAATCTGTTTGAGTGTGGGTTCTTCCATGGGCTGTGGTGCCATGGAGTACCTCCTCCCCCTCCTTCTTTGACTTTGGTGTTCCCTCTGCTGTTTCTTGCTCTTTTTTCCCCTCCTTCTGTCTCTGTCCAGCATTCTTAAATGTTTTCATGGAGGCACCACCAGCTCCACTGATGGGCTCAGCTGTGGCCTGAAGTGGGGCTGTTGCAGAGCTGGCTGGAACTAGCTGTCTGGCACAGGGCAGCCCCTGACCTCTTCCACAGAGGCCATCCCTGCAACCCCCCTGCTACCAAAACCTTGCCATCTGCACTCAATACAACCATATTCATTACATTGATGATCTGTGCTGTATATGGAGTTAGAATGTGAGGAAAGCACTAAGATACTATGTTAATAAAATAATTTAGGACATTTTCTGTAATCTTTTTAAGCATCAGAGTTAGTAATTTGTAAATGTCTTGGTATGCCTGTCCACAGAGATCAACATGACCTAGCCTTCATCCCTATTTTTGCAGCCCTATCTGATACTGAAATAGTAGGAGTGCAGTAGGAGTGAAATAAGAATGTAACAATTATTTACCTTAAAGTCTAGATATTAGAGGATGCATATGATATCTGCAAAGTTTTACACAAGGTTCTAATAGAACAGCAGCAGCAGTTGTTGCCGTGTGCTGAGAAGAGTGAGAGGCTTGTGAGGTCCCCAGGAGGTGTCTGAGGGGGTTTCTGGGCCCCCGGCACCCTTGTGTGTGTGGAGGGACCGACCGGCAGGAGACACGTCTCGCGAGAGGGGAAGGAGAGAGTTAGGCGGTGCTGGCGGTCCCCACGGCTAGTTCAAACCGCTAGGGAGTGTCAGCGACCAGGGCATAGCGTCGTAGATTGCTTGTGCAAACAGGGAGCAGTGCCTAAGGGGAGCTGTGCAGCAGTTTGCGCAGAAGGGCGGTACACTCTTACCAGCTGTCGGGCTGCTGCCTGTTCTGCTCACTAGCAGTCTTAGGCTGCAGCACCGATAGCTTCCCCAGCTAGCTGGTGGCTGTGCAAGCCTACCCAGCAGCTGGAGGCCTCCAGGGAATTAGAAAGGCATATTAAGCAGTGCTTTGAGATCATTGGAAGCATGGTGGCAGAGATCAGGTGATAGCTGTGCTCTGAAGCAGCTGGAAACCATCTACGTAGCCAGGCTAGCCTGGGACAAGTGGAGGCACCCCCCCAGACAGAGCTTCCTATCAGGGAAGCTGATGTCCAGGTAGAGGGCTGCAAATACTGTACCCCACACTCCTGGGTGGAGGAGGGTGGAAGCTCCACATGTGCGAGGTGTGCTCTGGTGTAACCACTCAGGTAGTCGGTGGAGGAGCTACAGGAGCAAGTCAGCAGGCCGTGCTGTATTAAGGAGGGTGAACAAGAAATAGATGGGAGTATTATTCAAGACTTTGCAAGAAGGGCCCTGTGGCACTGACCTCCAAGAACTACCAGACAAAGAGCATCAACAGCAAACAGACAGCACCTTGGAGAAGGAGGCACCATGGTCTCTGGTGACCTGTGGGAACAGGATATTGCTTCACTCCATTTCCTCATATGTACCAACCAGCAACAGATGCAAAATCTTAGCAGTGGATGAAGCCAATGAGCAAGACTCACAGAGAAAAACTGCACCAGTTGCACACACTAAAATCTGCAAAAGGAAGCAGTGAGCACTAGTAGTGAGTGACTCTGCTGAGAGGCACCGAGGCACCCATCTGCCAGCCTGATATACAGTCAAGGGAAGTTTGCTGCTTGCCAGGAGCCAAGATCCAGGATGTCATAGAGAAACTGCCACAACTGGTAAAAAGCACAGACTACTATCCCCTATTTCTTTTCCATGTAAACACCAATGACATGGTAAAGCATAACTGGTGGAAGATCAAGCAGGACTTCAGAGCCCTGGGGGCACAAATGAAGGGGACAGGGACCCCAGTGATCTTCTCTATCTTGCCAGTTAGAGATAGGGGTACGGGCAGAAGTTGATGCATCATGGAGATCAACACCTGGCTTTGTGGGTGGTGTCATCGCCAGGGCTTTGGTTTCTACAGTCATGGGATGTCCTTAATGAATACAGATTACTGGGGAGAGATGCGATCCACCTATCTAGAAGAAGAAGGAGAATCTTCGCTGGCAGATTGGCTGACTTAATGAATCACATTTTAAACTAATGAACTTGGAGGATGGTGTCCAAAGCTGTGATACTTGCATACTCACAAGCAACAGGGTGGATAAGCACACCTAGCAGATTAGCAAGGAATGCCCCCCAACCCTCCAAAAAGGTTCCGCCAAAAAGGTGAGACAGTCAACAGTCCAACTGAAGTGTCTCTATACCAGTGCACACAGCATGGGTAACAAGCAGGAGGAGCTGGAAGCCACTGTGCAACTGGAAAGCTATGATCTGATTGCTATCACTGAAACTTGGTGAGATGAATCACACAACTGGAGTGCTGCAATAGATGGCTATAAACTGTTCAGGAGGGACAGGCAAGGAAGGAGAGATGGGGGAGGGAGGAGGGTTGCCCTCTGCATAAAAAAATTTGATTGATTGCACAAAGCTGTCCTTGAAAAACAGCAGTGCACAGGTTGAGAGCTTATGGGTGAAAATTAGTGACCAAGCCAACAAAAGAAACATTGTGGTTGGTGTTTACTACAGACCGCCCGATCAAAGGAAGCCTGTTGATGAAGCATTCTTAATTCAACTACAGGAAGCATAATGTTCACAGACCCTGATCCTGCTGGGGGACTTCAATCACCCTGACATCTGCTGGAAAAGTGGCAAAAAGTGGAGTATATAGAGGATAACTTCCTAATCCAGGTGATAGACAGCTCAACCAAAGGAGAAGCATTACTGGACCTGTTTCTCACTAATACAGAGGAATTGTACTGGAGAGGACAAGACTGGCTGTATCATTCCCTGGTGGAATTTATGGTCTTGAGGGATATAGGCCATGTGAGAAGTATAGTCAGGACCCTAAAACTTAGGAAAGTGAACTTTCAGTTGTTTAAGGAATTAGTGGATGGGACCCACTGGGAAACTGCCCTCAGGGATAAAGGAGCAGAACAGAGTTGGCAGCTCTTTAAGGACATTTTTCTTAGAGCGCAAGAGCTCTCAATTCCCACATGTAAGAAATCAGGCAAGGAAGGCAGGAGACCAGAAGAGCTGAGTGAAGACCTCCAAGTCAAACTAAAGCGTAAGAAGGAAGTGCACAGGCAGTGGAAGCAGGGACAGGTATCCTGGGAAGAATATATGGACACTGCCCAGACGTGTAGGGGTGGGCTCAGGAAAGCTAAGGCACAGCTGGAGCTGAATTTGGCAAGGAATGTGAAGAATCATAAGAAGGGCTTCTACAGGTACATTGGTCAGAAAAGGAAGACAAAAAAAATTGTAAACCACTCTTTTGCTTCCGTTTTCACTGGCAATCTCTCTTCCCACATCTCTCAAGCCCCTGAACTTCAATGCAGGGACTGGGTAAAGGAAGCCACTCCCATCGTAGATCATGTTCGAGACCACCTGAGGAACCTGATCATACACAAGTCCATGGCACCTGATGAGATACATCCCAGGGTCCTGAGGGAATTGGCTGATGTAGTTGCCAAGCCACTCTCCACCATATTTGAAAAGTTGTGGCAGTCAGGCAAAGTCCCCAGTGACTGGAGAAAAGGGAATATCACACCCATTTTTAAAAAGGGTGAAAAGGAGGACCCTGGGAACTACTGACCAGTCAGCCTCACCTCTGTGCCCGCCATGATCATGCAGCAGATCCTCCTGGAAGACATGTCAAGACATATGGATGACAGGGAGGTGATGAGAGACAGCCGACGTGACTTCCCTAATGGGAAAATTGTGCCTGACTAATCTAGTGGCCTTTTATGATGGAGTGACTGAGTTGGTGGATAAGGGAAGAGTCATCTACCTGGACTTCTGTAAGGCCTTTGACATGGTCCCTCACAACATTCTTGCCTCTAAAATGGAGAGATATGGGTTTGATGGATGGACTGTTTGATGGATAAGGAATTGGCTGGATGGCTGTGTCCAAAGAGTTACAGTCAACAGCTCAATGTCCAGGTGGAAACCAGTAACAAGTAGCGTCCCTCAAGGGCCCATACTAGGACCAATACTTTTTAATATCTTCATCAATGACATAGACAGTGGGATTGAGTGTACCTTCAACAAGTTTGCAGATGACACCAAGTTGAGTGGTGCAGTTGACACATCTGAGGGATGGGATGCCATCCAGAGGGAACTGGACAGGCTTGAGGAGTTGGCCCATGTGAACTGCATGAAGTTCCACAAGGCCAAGTGCAAGGTCCTGCACCTGGGTCAGGGCAATCCCCAATATTCATACAGACTGGGGGATGAATGGATTGAGAACAGCCCTGTGGAGGACTTGGGGATATACTGGTGGATGAAAACTTGGACATGAGCCAGCAGTGTTCACTTGCACCCAGAAAGCTGATCATATCCTGGGCTGCATCAAAAGCAGCATGGCCAGCAGGTTGAGGGAGGTGACTCTCCCCGTCTACTCAGCTCTATTGAGACCCCACCTGGAGTATTGCATCCAGCTCTGGGGTCCCCAGCACAGAAAAGACATAGATCTGTTAGAGCAGGTCCAGAGGAGGCCACAGAAATGATCAGGGGGCTGGAACACCTCTCCTGTGAAGAAAGGCTGAGATAGTTGGGGTTCAGCTTGGAGAAGGCATCAGGGAGACCTTGTTGCAGCCTTTCAATATATAAAAGGAGCTCATAAGAAAGATGAAGAGAGACTTTTTACCAAGGCCTTTTTCTTAGTTTCTCGCAGGCCTGGTTTCTCGTCTCTCACATCCTGTAATGACAGGACAAGGGATAACAGATTTAAACCAAAAGAGGGTAGATTCAGATTTGATATAAGAAAGAAATTCTTTACTGTGAGGGTGGTAAGGCACTGGAACAGGTTGCCCAGAGAAACTGTGGATGCCCCCTCCCTGGAAGTGTTCAAGGCCAGTTTGTATGGGGCTTTGAGCAACCTGATCTAAAAGATGTCCCTGCTTATTGCAGGGGGGTTGGAGTAGATGACCTTTAAAGTTCCCTTCCAACCCAAACCATTCTATGATTCTATGGAAATAATCTAAGGTGAAGTAAACTCATTCAGTTGTGATCAGAAGGGATTAGTTCATAGAATTCAAAGAGGCTAAGATTTTAGCAAACAATCTTATTTCCAGTTTCTGGCCTGAGGACAGCTTTTTTCACAACAGTTAGTTCTGTACAGTAGAGAAGTGTTAGATTTGAAAGTTCTGTTAGATTTAGGCCTAGTGAGATCTTCAAAGTATCTAGCTTCACTCTGTTCTTCCTGAGGACAATGAGATGAAAAGAAATTAATATTTTCTACTTACATATCATGGTATGAATGAAAAAATATTTACTTGAACATTTAGAAGTTTTGTCATGGAAATTTTGAATTCCCGGTACACCTCTATTCTATGATACATGCCAGTGCATCCATTTTAAGTGTAAGTTACATTCAGGTACATACCAGAACTCTTCAGGTAGTACAGTGCTGTCTCATTTATATCTATCTCTTTATTGATCTTGAGATTGCCTAAAAAAATTGAGGTTTATTACATTTGTCTTTTTACAAAATATTTTTTTGTGATCTTTGTCTATATTATCAGCTTTACTAAGTAAATAAACAAAGGTCAGAGGAAAGTTTTGGAGCTTGTGTTCATTGAAGTATATTCAATTTTTTTAAAAAATGTGAAAAGTGTTGGTTTTATAGGATTTTCTTTGCCTTTTAGTTATTTTTTTTTTCAGTTTTAACATAGGTAAATATAGTTCTAGGTTCTCATCCAGTGGAATTCATTGTTATATTGGATTTGCATGGCAAGGTTTTGGTAGTGAGGGGGCTACAGGGGTGGCTTCTGTGAGAAGCTGCTAGAAGCTTCCCCTGTGTCCGATAGAGCCAATGCCAGCTGGCTCCAAGACAGACACACCACTGGCCAAGGCCGAGCCCATCAGCGATGGTGGTAGCACCTCTGTGATAATGTATTTATGAAGTGGGAAAAAAGACCCTGCACAACTGCAGCCAAAGAGAGGAGTGAGAATATGTGAGAGAAACAGCCCTGCAGACACCAAGGTCAGTGAAGAAGGAGGGGGAGGAGGTGCTTCAGGTGCCAGAGCAGAGATTCCTCTGCAGCCTGTGGTGAAGACCATGGTGAGGCAGGCTGGCCCCCTGCAGCCCATGGAGGTCCACGGTGGAGCAGATATGCACCTGCAGCCCGGGAAGGACCCCACACCGAAGCAGATGGATGCCCAAAGGAGCCTGTGACCCCATGGGAAGCTCATGCTGGAGCAGGCTCCTGGCAGGACCTGTGGCCCTGTGGAGAGAGGAGCCCAGGATGGAGCAGGTTTGCTGGCAGAACTTGTGACCCCATGGGGGACCCAAGCTGGAGCAGTCTGTTCCTGAAGGACTGCACACCATGGAAGGGACCCACGCTGGAACAGTTCTTGAAGAACTGTAGCCCGTGGGAAGGACTCACGTTGGAGAAGTTCATGGAGGACCATCTCCCGTTGGAGGGACCCCACGCTGGAGCAGGGGAAGAGTGTGAGGAGTCCTCTCCCTGAGGAGGAAGGAGCAGCAGAGACAACAGGTGATCCCTGTCCCGCTGTGCCGCTCAGGGGGAGGAGGTACAGAAAATTGGGAATAAAGTTAAGCCCAGGAAGAAGGGAAGGGTGGGGGGAAGGTGTTTTTAAGATTTGTTTTTATTTCTCATTATCCTACTCCGATTTGATTGGCAATAAATTAAACTAATTTCCCCAAGTCAAGTCTGTTTTGCCCATGATGGTAATTTCTCTCCCCTGTCCAGCTGAGGAGGGGAGTGATAGAGCAGCTCGGTGGGCACCTGGTGTCCACCTACCACAGTCCTTTTTGGTGGCTCCCTGTTGGGGAATTGAACCCCTGTCTGCTGTGTGACAGACAGGGATACTCACCACTCACCATTTCTCCAAGCTAGTGACAATTTGCACTGCAGAAAATTTGACTCAGGTTGCTTAATTTTGCAGTGCAATTATGAGAAACATTTAAATGCATGTTTCATGAAACCCCAGTTATCTTCACCTCTTTTATTACCTGGCTGACGAAAAGTTTGCCATGTCTACATCTATATAAAAGAATCTTTCTTTTTTTTTTTTTTTTTTTTTCCAAGACACTCAGGTGGATAAAAACATTGAGATTGTACTTAACTCACCTGGGAGACACTGCTAAATAGTTAAGTCATCAAGTGCCAACTGAGATTTGGAGGAAGCAGATTGTTCATAACCCACAATTCACTTTTTTACTTTGGTAGATTTTTTAAATTAAATTTACCACTGACTATACCTTTTGCACATATGCTTTAAAATGTGTTACTGTTTCATAGCAAATTTGTTAAGATATGTTCTAGTTGAGCTAACCTCTAAACCTTATTTCTAAAGTGCATATATAATGTAAAGGAGTTGTCATGTAGTTTGCTTCATTCACCAGTTTTGATCGTCAAAAACACTAGGATAGGCATGGAAATAATGTGTTGACAGCATGTTTGAAATACAAATGTTACATATTGGTCTTGCATAAGGCAAAAAAACCCACCCAAAATCCAACCCACCCAAGTAATATAAGGCTGTCATGACATCTAGTGGCAGTTGTTCATTCTTATATTAGCTCAATCCATATTATTCTAATATATTATTTTTAGCCTTGTTATGCTTTAGTAGAGCTGACCTAATGCTCTAGTAGAGCATTTATTACAGTAAGACAGATCAAAAAGGACTTTTCCATTTATTTTCCTGCCTAGCATTACTATTAGCTAGAAAAAAACTAAATTTAAATAGCTCTTAGTGAAAATAACTAAAATAAGTTAGTGAATTAAAAATCAGTACCAACATACATCTCTTTGCATTTCAAAACAGAAATAGTGAGCTATTTATATATAAAAAGAAAATGTTTTTTTAAAGCTTATGGGAAAGGATATAAGAAGTCTGTCCTTTTGTAAAGGATCAGTGAAGCCTCCCAAACAAGTACAGATGGCACCTTTACATCTCTTCTGATTCTAAGTATGGAGTGAAACCAGCCCATTTACAGGTTCACTCAGTCCTTGCAGTCACTTTAATCTAGCTCACATGTGTTAGTCTCCTAGAAACTATTCTACTGGACAGGGATCTGCTGGGTACATGATCCTCTATGTCAGCCCCTTTGCAGTCACAGAACATTGTCCCAAATTGCTAATTTGAACAAGCATCCAACAGTAAGAAAGATAAGGAAGAAAAAATCCTCCAGTATCCCTTTAAAGCTGTTATGAATTGTCTGCTGAGGGGTGGTTGTTTGTACAAGGAATGAAGATACCCAATTCCTTCCACTAAATTACATGACTAAAGTTAAACAATACCAATATCTCTCAGACTGATGTAGTTTCCTGATTTTCCAGGGCATTACCATTTTTTCCAGTTTGAAAACAAAATAAGTCATATTTTGAAAAGTAAAATTTTGATTTTGTATGAGCAAACCTCTGCTTAATGCAGCGGGAGGATCTGTTTCAGAACTTTGTACTCTTACATTTTCTGCAGCATTGACATGAGGATGAAAAGCACTTTTTATAAGCTTTTGATTCTGTACAAAAATATGTTGCTAATTTTTTTAGTATTTTTATAAACTGAATAGAACTGTAAACCCATTTGGAAGAGAGGAGATGTAGCTAGAATTAAAGGTGATAAAATGAGTTCCATCCTTCTTGAAAGGAAATATAAAAGTTGAAAGAGTAGACATTCTGTGACTTATGCACTATTATATAATAATATAATGTAATACTATGTTAAAATATGGTTGTCTTGAGAGATATTGCTGACATCCCTTTTATGAGATGTATGACTGTAAATAAACATAAAGTACTGTTTTCTGAATATATTAAATCAAGTACACTAGTGTGCTGCACTCCATAGCATGCAATTAGTTGACCTTTAAGGAAACTGTTTAGATTCTGATTTCCTCCCACTCTTACTGCTTCACAAGGATCACATTTATAACCTTCACCACACACACAACCCTTTTTTCTCTCTTTTTATCATAGAATCTCACCATCAGATAGAGGGCATAAAGAAGAAGGCTCCATCTTTTATAGCACGTAATTTCAGAGGCTCTTTTTACTAATTGTTGTGGTTTAACCCCAGCCAACAATTAAGCACCACACAGCTGTTTGCTCATCCCCCCTCCCAGGAGGATGGGGGGAAGAGAATTGGAAGGGTAGAAGTGAGAAAACTCATGGGTTGAGATAAAAACAGTTTAATAATTGAAATAAAATAAAATAATAATAATAAAAAAATTGTAATGAAAAGGAAAAAACAAAGAGAGAGAAATAAAGCCCAAGAAAGACAAGTGATGCAAATGAAAACACAACCAACCAATGCCCCCCCGCCGATCTCCCCCCTAGTTTTATTGCTCCAGGTTATAAACCCTCTGTATTTTAAATTTCTTTCTAGTATCTTTTTGGAACATGTGTTTATGTAGTTTACTATTACAACTTTCATCTGATTTTGACATGTGAAAGGTTCAGTTATTTTTTTTCTGCAGATCGTGAAAAATGTTACTAATTATTAGTAACATAATTATGTTGCTAGTTATTACTAATATTTTTGCATGTGTTACTCATAATGATGATAGCTGACAATTCATTCATGAAGCAATTATGTTGACCCTAGAGTTTTAGTGACCTGTTTGTGTTCCTTAGCTATAGCAGAGGAGATGGTTTCTGGTTAAGTACGTTTGTTTTATTTCCAAGAGATCCCAAAGAGTGTGTTTCTGCAATAGCTCATTTGTCATAAGAGATTTCTCTTGGGAAGTTCTATGAGACTCCTTTCTTTTATATCTCTCATTTCTCCTGTGACTGCTAGGCAGTTTCATGAATGGAAGTGAACTTCTGTTTCATAATATAAAGTTTTATGGCATTTTTGCTTTCCTAGTGCCCAGCAATTTAGGCACAGGAGAGAAGATGCTAGTGTATTAGTAGAAGGTTTGAGAGGAAACCTCATGGAAAGGTTTTTTTCCCCTCAAGCTCTTAAAGGAAACAGTCTGTTTTGTCCCTGTATTCACAGTCAAAGTGTACATTTAGTCTTCATTTTCTTCTGGAACTATAGGTATGTTTGCTTGCCAAAATAATACTCTTCATCATATGTTTAGTCAGATGTTTATGTCCTTTTTCTGTAGATCTTGAAGCTGCCACTAATATCCCTGCTTTTTAGATTTCTAGATTGCTGTCCCACTTTAAGATGGAACATGTAGAGATGTTAAAGCTATTTGCTGATGCTACCATTTGTTTATCATTTATTTCTGGACCTAGTTTAAGGGATTGAACTTTTTTCTAGGCTACAAAGTAGTATAGTAGTAGCAAAGAGCCACTAGAATCTCACAGAGTGCAGGATGGTATGATAACTGAGTGGATATTTGGTTTTGAGAGAGGAACAGTTGTAATGAGCATGGTGCTATGTATGGAGGGATGGAAGGAGTACAATACTGAGATAATATGGTTCACCACCACCAAAATCTCTAGATCCATCACCACCAAAGTTCTAGATATTTATGACATAAACTTGAAATCCATGCCCTCGCAGGTTAAATCTTGTATTGTATTTTACTGTGTTATTATAAAAAAGTTAAGGGAAAGTATTTGCTAATTATTATGCTGTTATTTACCTCTTGAGTCTTCCAAGAACATTTTTCTTTTGTATTTCCCCTTATCCAGTCAAAAAATTAGATGTGTGATTATATGATCTAAATGGTTTCGTATTCTTCATAGTTGATGCATTAAGTTATTTATATCTGCCTTCACAATAGCTGTAGCAAAATTTTATATTTTAAAAAAATGTATCTGAGTAGATAGATACACTAAGAATCTTTAAATTTATTTAGTTATAGATAAACATTGCAGAATAATGTACTGTATGTTCTGTGGAAGCATGTAAGCTGGATTCCTGAGGTTTGCGCATGACACAAGCCGTATACCCAATGACTCAACACAGTATTTACAAGCTAACTTGAATTATTCAGCACTACATTTTTTTCCATAGCCTTTCATGTCCCCTCGATACCCTGGAGGTCCAAGGCCACCTTTAAGAATACCCAATCAGGTAAGAATTTATCACTGATGCACATTTGTGTTCCAGTGGCATGGTGCAGTATTGAGAACAGGGAATGTTCTCTTGTTGGCTATGAATTTCTCTGACATACAAAACTCACTTAGTTTCTCTCTACCCCATTTTGTCTGACCATTAAATGGCTATTTTGATAGGGTGTATGATAAGACACACCACTCTCAGCTCACTTTCCTATGCTTAATTAGTGTCTACACCTCAAAATTTATTGTGCATTAAGCCTGTCTACAGAGGGAGAATATAGTTGTCTTGTGCAGTGTGCTTCATTAACCTTAGCCAATCAGTGCTGTCTCCTCTGAGAAGGCAGCAGAATGTCTCCATGGTTATTATATTCTGTAAACTTTCCTAACCACATTAAGCAGTTAGCACTGAGAATTTTTTACTTAATTATACATAAAATGCATCACTCCTTCCTATTCCTTGTTAGATGTGTAAAGTATTTTTACTTTGCAGTTATGGAGATTATTGGTGAGGTAAAGATATCATAAAGTACACTGTGCCTCTTACAGAATGAGTAATGAGCTGCTGTTTTTCGGCAGAGACCTTTATTGGACTATCTGTGAAAAGATGCTTCTAGAAGCAGATAACTTTCGCATTTTTACAAATTTTTACATTTTTGTTCTCCTTAGTGTAGATAGATGAGGAGAACACAGCAGTTAGCAGATGAAAAGTTAGAGATAAGCAGATGGAAATTATCAGTTGAGCTCTGAAAGTGAAACTGAATAAATGAAAAGATTGGGAAAGGTTGATAGGATATCTGGAATAGGGGGGTTTTGTGCAGCTTAGACTTCCAGGACTGCTTTTCTTGTGGTCACAGCTTGATGAGGAGACTCTTCTGCTCCAACCTCAGTTCTGGCTATTGTTTATGTCTGTATGGCACAGTGTCAACAAAATGATCTTGAGCACTGGCACAACATTGCCAGAAAGTTGAAGTTTAAATTTTATTGAGCTGGACACTTCAGGTTGCAAGACTCCTTCATATGTTCCTCTTGATGATGCTTGAGATCAGGTTAAGTTATCTATAGCATAGCTACTTTCTCACAAGGGAAATAGGTGATTTAACAGTCCTGAAGTGATCATCAAGGGATGATATAAGAGTGCAATATTAGGGCTTTAGTTAAATATTTGTTTTAGATATACTGTAGCTCAGTATCAGATATCTTCCTGCTTTTTGCACCTTTAAATAATAATAATAAAAATACACAAGCATTTGGCTTTCACTTTTTAAATTTCTCTTTCTACGTTTCTGAATTGTATAAATACTGACAGGTAAAAACTGGATGTGGTAAATGCTATAAAAGTGCTACTAACCTGCAGTTTTAGTTTCAGAACTATTTTTCAGCTATTTTTGTCTGTACATTAAATTATTTTCAGATTAGAGCTGTAACATAATCTTAGTGAATTACAGCTCTTGCAGTTCATTTACATTGTACTGCATTCATGAATTACTGCTTTTGGCAATGCTGCTATACTGTAAGTTACAGTATATATGGGCTGTATGTGGAAGTAATAAACTATTGTAATGCAGCTTTAATGTTGAAATTTTGATTACATAAAAGTCAGTAAAAATCAGTAAGGCAGTTAAAGTTCCCACTGTAACTATAGTTCTATCCCTTAATGCATTGCAGTAGGGGTTATATTTCTTATGCAAGAAAGTGTAACAAAGGGCATGCATACACAGCATGGTGCAGTGCTGTGTAAGGATATCTGAGCTAGTTTTAAGCTTTTTAGCAAGGAAAGTTAGCGTATACTGAGCATCACACTAATGCACCTAAAGTGCCTCTAGTACTTGTTCATCTAGTCCTACAAGAGCATTTGCTCTTGGCAATGCATTGTGCTGTGCAGTTTTCTTGAAAAGTAATATGATACACTGGAAAGGAACTGCAGTCTCTTATATAACTATCCACACTAATCACTTCATGAGTTAAATCTTCAGTCAAATGGGCTTACAGCGGTTCCTCCCTCCTTGCCCTTATTTATCACCTATCATCTCTGACAGAAATGAACAGTTCCTGCTTCACTAGTATTTGGCACTTCTCTGTGTATTTCATGTGTTGTTCTTGCATATTGTCCTGACTTGGAGCCACTGAAGTAAATATAAAACTGATTTAAATTATGTAGTCTCAGATTAATATATATTCCATAAATACTACAATAGAATACCTTTTGAGTAGGTGTTAAAATGAGGTAAAAATGTGGATCTTAATTTTGTATTTCCTACCTCTTGGGGAAATAAACCTTGGAGTATTTGCAGATGGTTCCCCTTTGTATATATCCCAAACTACCACAATATTTCCAAGTCAAGAGTAACTGAACCGTTCCCTCAGTAGATTACTTTCATAATACCAGATTTATTTACTCCAGATACATTTTTACTGAAAATATGTTGTTGTTCTGAAATGTTAAATAGCACTTTATGGATCAGCTACAAAGATCCATTTATAACATTTTTCTAGTTGACTAAACTATAGGTAAGAGACTGTAGAAATTAGCCTTAAGCCTAAAGGTTGCTATAAACTCAAAGGGCAGATAAAAACTGGGGATTTAAAAATAAAGTTTAATTTGGACCAGAGGTGAAGTAACAACACAATATATCTTCATGCTTGAAGGCAAGATTTAGGAGCAAGTTTTGTGACTCTTGTACTACTCTTCTGCAGATGGATAATAAACTTATTTTAGCATTGATGTCCTTCATGAGTAAGGCAGAGTGGAAGCTAAAATATCAATCACATCACAGCCATAATTTATCCTTTAAATGCTGTGAAGTTGGCTCATTTATGACTCATTCTCAGAGAAGATCACAATCTTCACATTCTGGCCTCTTAAAGGAAGATGTTCAAATAATGGTTAAAAAGGAAAACTGTAAAAATTTAAGCTTAGGATAAATTACTAGGTAATGTTCTCAGGTTAAAAAAATAGGCAAGAGTATATTTTGGAGATTATTTATGCATAATTCCATGGAAGCTCAAGATTTTGTTTGTACAAATCCATAATCAGGGTTTTAGGCATTTAGGAGAGTTAACTCTTCCAGGTTGCTCTTGATTCGGAAAAAACATCTGAGAATTAAAAACAAAGTGCCTGTATTGTATGTTTAACACAAATTATAGTGTACTATCTCCTTTCAATACTGTTTCTATGTCTGCAGGCACTTGGAGGTGTCCCAGGAAGTCAACCATTATTGCCTAGCGGGATGGATCCAACACGGCAGCAAGGTGAAGTGTGAAATGATTATTTGAAATGTTCAGAAGTACTATGATCTCAAACTTGTGTCTTTTTCTTTATGTTTCAAATCTTACTGCAACTTTGTAAGCTCTTTGTTAAACGAAGGGATTATTTGTTAAAGTTGTTTTAGAAGGTGCTTGTATATTGCATAGCTTTTCAAGTTGCATAATTTTCTTTCCAGGGCATCCAAACATGGGTGGGCCAATGCAGAGAATGACTCCTCCAAGAGGAATGGTTCCTTTAGGACCACAGGTACCTTCCATGGATATATATCTCTTTTTATTGATAGGATCTGTACTTATACTATATTACTCTGGCTTTCTGTGAGTTGAAGATAGAATGTGCCAGGACCTGTTCTTCTAATCCCATTTTAAAATAAATTTTATCTCTTTTATAGAATTAATTCTGAGTTGTAGCTGTACAAAGCCTCAAATTCAAGAATAAGTTATTTCAATTAACAGTTGAAATTAAAACTTACTTAAATAACTTGCTTATTTCAGAAAATTTATGTTTGTCCTCCAGACAGTGTATAACTAAAGGCTAAGATTTGTAAAGGAGCTCAAGGACTGAGTAGGTGTTACCTTATCCTCCAAACCTAATTGATTGCATTGTTTAGGAGGAAAGAATTAATCTAATACAATTAAGTTAGTCAAACTCTTTGTAGTAAAAAATCCAAAAAATATTCTTTAAAGATTTTTCTTCATCCACTATGATCTAGATTTTTGTTGAGTGCCAGAGAATTTGAAGTTCACGCTGCTGTTTCTCCTCCTTATTAATCATAAGCATCTCTAGCTCTGTTTTCAAGGAGCAAAGCAACCTTGAATTGCAAGAATCAGCCTGCTGCCTTGCTGCACAGGCAGTAAATGGGAAACCCTTAACGTGCTGGTATATCAAGTATAACATTTATATGTCTGTTTCCCAATGTATATAAACTATTACCAGTAGAAATGCTTTGATGCCTATATGATTGTGTCATATACTTATGTCAATATAAACCATGACTATAAGAAAATGTTTTCAGTGTAAAGACATATATAGTGTGACTTAAGTCCTCCAAAACCAGAAAAGTTACCTCAGTTTTATATTTTATGATTCTAGACTGTTTCAAACTAAATAACTTGAAGCAAAAAGTGGTATATAGTTGTAAATGCTTGAGTCTTTGAAAAGCTCCAAAGGCTTTGGTTCAGGCTTTTTCAAGCTGCAGTTATGCCATCTGAACAGGCTGCTACCTACAATCTGTGACTAGCTACTTATTCCAAGTCCCCTCTGCTGGTAAGCTTCTCACATGCTCCCTAATGCATTCTAGTCAAAACCAATTGGGTTATCTTAAATATTTAAAAAATAAATCTTGGCTAATCTGGCTCATTTTGACCACCAGAAGTTAGGGACCACTTTTATGAACAACTCAACCACCAGATAAACAGTGGTGATGGTGACTTTCATTAAAAAGTTGTAATGAACAAATTAGGGCAATAACTTCTGCAGAGAGCATAACTGTAGCTGAAGGAACCTATATATCAGTAGCCTTAATGAAAATATTTTATGACCAAGAAGTACATTCGAGTAGAATTCTTCTAGCCCTGCAGGATTCCATAAAGATCTTTAACCCAGGTCCACACAAATGATTCTTGAACTAAAGTAGAGGGGAGATACCAGACAGACCAAATAGGGAGATTGGCTCAGCTCTCCAAATTAAGATGTGAAAATGAAATAAAATAGATACAGAACTACTGCTTTGTTACAGTAAGACTTCATCCTTTTCCAGATCCAGTAGCACCAACTGAAGATGTTACTGTGCTTTGTATGGATGTGCTTTGTATGATGTAGCTGCTTTGGCTACCTACCAGTTACTGCCCTACAGTTCTGACAGAGTTGTTACTGTGAGCATCCTCTAACCTATGTCAGGCAAAAATATCTAGGACAACTCAGGTTAAACAGGTGGTTTGAGTTAATCTGGCTGACTTTCACCTGAGCATGTGCACCAATCAGTCTGCCAGCACTACAAAAAAAGGCAGGAACAAGTAGTGCTTAATAACTAGCCACTATGAATAATGCTATTTTCAGATGGTACAGTTGAATTTAGAAGACATCAGCTTGCAGGCTTCGGACCTATTATTGAAAACCAGCTATCTATGGGACACTGTTGGGAGTTTCTAATAATGAAGGAAATTATAAGGGTAGGTTTTTTGTTTGCAGCAATAGAACATCCTCTTGTAGTTTTAGATCAGTTCTAGGTAACTGGTATGTTTCATATCATTCAGTGTATGTACAGCACCAGACCAATACTTTGAATCTCATTGTTGGATTTCTCCCAGGTCTTCATGACTTCATTTTGATATGGATTTGTGAATCTGACCAATACAGAGAACGCCCATAAACTTGAGTCATATAATTTATAGTATAATAATGTAGTTTACAGTATAAGTAGAGTGTATTAGTTTGAGTACTGGAAAATAGCAACAATGATTTAGGATTTTTTTTTAAGTAAATCATCCCCCCCCTCCCCCCCCTTCAAAGAGTACATCTGTTCATTTCAGAGAATATGCTATTATCCATTCCTTTGGAATATCAGAAAAATTTAGCAGGACTAACAGAGATTAGAGAGTGAATTATACTTGTGAGGTGAGATAGATTGCTCTGCATTCATTTAAATAAAATAGATATAATTTAGTTTTTCATATAAATAGTACTGTTGCTAGGTTTTTGACATAATATTATCAAAGCACAAACTCTGATTTTATAGGCCTTGGGCAATATGTTTATTGGCATTGTTATGACATTCATTATCATATTAAATACTTTTCATATTAGTTACCTTAGATTTATTAGAATAGACTGATTAGAAGATAAATGTAATGGCTATTTTATATGTTATAAAAGTGATATCATGTGCTGTAATTTTGCACAAGCATTTATTGATACACTGTTCATTAACAAAACCTAAATAAAATAATTTTATTTAAATTTTATAATGTAGATATCTCAGAACAGTCCAGATTTCTTATTTTGATTGAGCTCCCTTGGTATAAAAGTTGAATACATTATAAAACCTGCCCAACACTGGCCACTGACTTGATCTCTATATGTGTAAATAATTCTTCCTGAAGCAACTGACATTTTAAGTATTCTTAGTGTGTTTATATTGTTTGAGTAGTACATGTAATTCTTTTTCCTTGGGGATAACTATTATTTTTTTTAAGTCAACAATGGAAACTCCTGAGAGAATGAATTACATTGGCCTATCTAGTCAGTAGTTATGTAGGGATATCATTAACCTGCTGTCCTTTCTTTCCCCCTCCTCTTTGGTTTTGTTTTTTTTTGTTTTGTGGTAGTCTGACCCTTGGTTATCATTGCAGAACTATGGAGGTGCAATGAGACCCCCGCTGAATGCTTTAGGTAGCCCGGGGATGCCTGGAATGAACATGTAAGCACAATAATAAAATCTTATAATATTTAGAAAAAACATTATTTCATTGTAGAAGTAACATTTGATAAATGTAAGACAAGGAAGAACATGCTTTGGTTAGTAAACATGCTTTGATGGATAATAACTGCAATTTAAAAAAAGTGAACCTACAGCAATTCTTCTGCACGCATCTCTTACAAGCTCTTTTGCTTTCCTTCCAAGTCTGTACAAATACTGAGTTTCTTTTACAGGTCAAAATACTGGGAATATTTCGTCAGTATAGTCACTGATATTTGTTTGCATGCATTTTTTAATGACATTGTTTTCCTTTTTTTTTCCTGATTATTTTGCCAAGTATAGTACAAGTATGGTTCTTTTCTGCAAAATAAATACATTTTTATATATATATATATAAAGGACACATTTGAAAAAAAGAGTGTGGATGATTCTCCCTCTGTTGCTGTTTTTATTTCTGTAACTACATTTATTTCCACTCCTAACTATATAGAACAGTATTACAGATATAAGCTCTTCAGTATTTCTGTGTACTTCTCAGGCTGGTTTGTCATATAGTGCAAATTGACTTTCAGTTAAGCTATATGAATTTATTCCAGGTGTGGATTTGGCATTGGAGTGCATTATTCCTTTTGCACCTGTAAAGACACACACCCTTCCTAAGCTGTAGAAAAATTTCAGATGTAAAATTACTGTATTTACAGTAGACTAGATTTAAACTAAGGATTTTAGCATAGCAAATAGCCCAAAAGGAGGAATCTTCTGCACTTATGATAAATCATTTGCTTACTAAGAGATGTTTCTATGATTAGCAAGCCTGAGAAAAACTAAGGTGCTCCTTGCATTATTTAGATTTATCTCCTAAGAGATTCAGAAATTTTAAGGAGCTGTTAGAATTCAACATAACACAGGACAGAGATTGTAAAATGATTCTTGTATCTTGGCCCTACCTCTACATAAATTACCACACTGTTTTTTAACCAGCATTTTGCAGTCCCTGGGTGGTCACAGAAGGCAGCATGGCAGTCAGGATATCAAGACACTAAAATGATATTACAATCTAAAGCAGAGAACATTTTATTTTCTTACTCCTTTTACACCTTTGTCTTTCAAGAATGAGTTTGCAGCAGATCAACACAGAAAACACAGTCAAGATTTATATATGCTTGTTATCATTATATCATAGATACTAATTTTTACTCTTATTTTTAAGTTTTATTTTATGTTTATAGGAAACATAAGCAAGAGAGGATAATTTTCATTTCAAATAGAGTTACCAACCTGAAAAAGTAAAAGAGGTACTGAGTTTTAGAAAAATATCTAATCCAACATATCCTTAATTAATTCTGATTTCCAGATAAAACTTGAATTCTTGAAGAAAATAAAATCTAAAGTTGGTTGTTACTCTATTATAGACAGCATATATTGGACTCAAGAAAATTCTAGGAACCTTCCCAAGGGTAGGAATTTCTTCTTTTAAATAGAATAAATGTAGAAAAAATATTTAGATATTTGATATTCAGTGCAAGTATATAAACAGTAGATAAATTCTCCTTCTGTGGACAATCTATGATAAGAAAAGGAAATACAACTTTCTAAAATAAAATGTTCTATAAATAAGATGTTCTATAAATAAAATTCAGGATAGGTAAGATATTTTGAGGATAGTTATCCACATAAATCAGTATTTACATAAAAAAGATTGGCAAATGGGTTCCTGGATGAAAAAAAGAACTCCTCATCTGCCAGGAAGAATAATATGGTTATAGGTTAAAATACTCATATTTCATTATTGGAGGATTTAAGAAGCACATTTCACAGAATCATTCAGGTTGGAAAAGACCCTTGGGATCATCGAGTCCAACCATCAGCCCTACTCTACAAAGTTCTCCCCTACACCATATCCCCCAACATCTCATCTAAATGACCCTTTAACACATCCAGGGATGGTGACTCCACCCCCTCCCTGGGCAGCCTATTCCACTGTCTGACCCCTCTTTCTGTGAAAAATTTTTTCCTAATGTCCAGTCTAAACCTCCCCTGTTGCAGTTTAAAGCCATTCCCTCTTGTTCTGTCACTAATCACCTGTGATAAGAGACCAGCACCAACCTCTCTACAATGTCCTTTCAGGTAGCTGTAGAGAGTGATGAGGTCTCCCCTCAGCCTTCTCCTCCTCAAACTAAACAGTCCCAGCTCCTTCAATCACTCCTCACAGGATCTGTTCTCCAGGCCCTTCACCAGCTTCGTTGCCCTCCTCTGCACTCGCTCCAGCACCTCGAGATCTCTCTCGTATTGAGGTGCCCAAAACTGGACACAATACTCCAGGTGTGGCTTCACCGGTGCAGAGTACAGGGGGACTATCACCTCCCTACTTCTGCTGGTCACACTATTTCTGATACAAGCCAGGATGCCGTTGACTTTCTTGGCCACCTGGGCACACTGCTGGCTCATGTTCAGCTGCTTGTCAATTAGAACCCCCAGATCCTTCTCTTCCAGACAGCTCTCCAGCCACACCTCCCCAAGCCTGTAGCCATGCATGGGGTTGTTGCATCTTGCACTGAGTCAGTAAATGTACATAGATCATGTTCTTTTAATTCAGTTATGTGGGAAGTGCATTTTTCTTTGAACTTGTGTGCATAGTGCATATTCATTTACATTTTTCTTCACATAAACATACATTTTTCTTACATTAAAATTTTCCTGTGTTGTATTCAGTGTTTTTGGGTTTCTGGCTATCTTAAAATAAAAAAATATGTGCACTCTACAAAAACAGTTGTCATTTAAAAATCCAGCTTTTTCTCCCATGAAGGCTCAAAAGGAAGCTGTTCTGGTTAAGAGAAAAATATCTGCCAAATATAATTTTACATTTTTCTGAATGAAAAAGTATCCTTTATTGTTAAAAATGGCAACAACTATCCTGAGAGGTCATAGTATTTCAATCCAGGAACATATGCCTCATAAATTGAGTTTCATGAGGTGTATATCGCAAGGTTTTAGTAGTGGGAGGGGGGGCTGCAGGGATGGCCTCTGTAGGAAGTGGTCAGGGTCTGCCCCGTGCTGGATACAGCTGGTTCCAGCAGGCTCCACAATCACCCCACTGCAGGCCAAAGCTGATTTAATCAGCAAAGCCTGTGAAAACATATTTAAGAAAGGGCAAAAATGCCACAGAGAGAGCAGAGGAGGGAACAAAAAGAGTGAGAAACAGCAAAGGGAGTACCACGATCAGCTCCATGGTGAAGCAGATATAGATGCTGCAACCCATGGAGGACCCACATCAGAGCAGATAGATATTCCTAAAGAAACTGCAACCTGTGGAGAACCCATGTTGGAACAGATTTTTCTAAAGGAGTTCACCATGTGGACAACCTACACCAGGGTAGAGGAAATGTGAGAAGGAAGGAGTGACGGAGAGAAATCATCATGTACTGGCTGTAATGCCCAATCCCCCATCCCCCCTGTGGTGCTTGGGTGGGGTAGGTAGAGGAGTCTGGAGTGGAGTGGAGTTGAGCCTGGGAAAGGGGGAAGGAAAGGTAGTGTTTTAATGTTTGTCTTTTTGTTTCTCACTACCCAAATCAGTATCTATTTTAGTTGTCAATAAATTAAGTTAAATTTCCCCAAGTCAAGTCTGTTTTGCTCACTACAATAATTGGTAAGCAATCTCCCTGTCTTTATTTCGACCCATGATCTTTCTCTTTCCTGTTCTTCCTATTTTCTCCCATGTCCTGCTGAGGGGAGGGGAGTGAGTGAGTGAGTAGCTGGGTAGGAGCTTGGCTGTTAGCCAAGGCTAACCCACCACAGAAGCATAAAATGAAATGATTCACCTAATTTTCACTTTATTTCGGTTGATTGTTTTAGCCAACTTCTTCATAGTTTTATCAACAATGTAATAAAAAATAAGAGTGTTTCAATATTAAAACCCTGAAACAACATATATACTTAATAGTTTTTAGTTTTGCAAAACTTTAAAATAGATAGAAAACTTCCTTAACTCATTTATAAAGCCTACTTTTTGCACTGTATTTAAATAATTTTCCCATGTCTAGTAAGCTGTGGTGGCTAATGTAGCTTTTCTAAAGCCCATGAGAGCAGAGTGCCATTTTAAATGCAGAAATTTTGTCATCTACTCTGCCTTTAATTTTTCAGGACATTCAAAAAGTCATTTTATCTTATTTTTAAATAAATAGGAATGCTAATGCTACCAGGAATAATTGTAGTTATACATATGTCATGACTGTAAACATTGAGATTTTTACCTTCCATATGGTTTAGTTTCCTCAAGACTTTTAAAGTAAGAAGCCTAACCACCAAGCTACTCTGAGCTCAGATAAGATTAGGAAAGTTAATATAACAGCAAGAGTTGTGAGGAAAACCTGCTCTCTCAGGAAAGTTTTTTTCCTTTTTCCTTTCCCTCATTTTGCTTTTAGTATTTGTTCAATGTTTAGTCTGAGTTAGCTTTATCAAAGACTTCTTTTGCCTGTTGCATTCTTCTCCCACCTGCTAGAAAATTGCCACTTAATCATAAATATACTATTTGGGCAAAGTGTAACAAAAGAATGTCTGAAAAGTCTGAAATTTCCATTTTGCCTGCTGTATGGTAAAGTTCATGTTTATGTGGAGATAATGTAGCCTAAGTCAAGTAACAAACTAATTTATATACATATATATGCTTAAAATGTTTTTATAAAATGGCATGTTTTCAATTTTTAATATATAAAATATATAAATAGATCCCTATAGAAATATAGTCGTTATTCTTCTTAGACACATATTACAGCAAATGGCTTGTTTTTCTAAAAAATTGTTTTAATCAAAACATTTATAAGAAACTAGCATTACTTTTACTAATGAAACTTTACTATACTTGCAGTATTTTAGACCCACACTCAATAAATATTTGCTAGTCTTTCAGGCAGGTATTTATGTAAGCAAGAGTACATTTCTATGGCTGAAACTGCACTTTAGTACCTTTCTGCTTTGGTCTATATTGTAAATAAACTTTTGCAGAATGTGTGAAGTGCTAAGGCTTGGTGAAGTGCTAAGGCTTGGACAATAAGCCCAAGCCAGAGTTGACCTATAGATGAATCCTGTATGTTTTATAATTGACAAACATTGTATCAATAGGTATTGTACTAAAATTATAACAGACCACCTGTCTGGATGTAACAGGTGGGAATATTGAAACCTGAACAATAGGTCTTGAACCAAAATTGCTAACTCCGTATGTAGTCATTAGTGAGATATGTATAGAAAATGTAACTTAAACATCATAAAACATGTATCCTTCTTTGTGTGTGTAAACAAGGTAACAAGGCCACAATAACAGGACCACAGAGACAATTGTCTAGCCCTGTGACCTGGTGTGTGACCTTGCTCATAAATCACCTAGATAAGCTGGGAAAACTCCCTTAGTTTTTTCCCTGAGCCCCGGCCAGGCTCTGGGAAAATCTAGCGTGAGACTGACTTCAGATATTTCCGCTTAAAACAAAGGTGCCAGCTATTCTGGCTTGCTGATTTTTAGGTATATAAGGCTGGGCCCGCTCACAGCGACTTTGGAAGCCTCACCTATGGGTGGACGCACTGCGTAGGATTTCCCACTTGCCGGGACAGGCTCTCCAAATCCTCGCTGTAACCGGGGCTCCCCAGCGACTGCGGGTCTGGATGATGGTAACGTATGCAAGTGGTGATGGATCTTTCTTAATCACTATTCTCTCTCTTTTGTAGTAATGATTTGATGCATTACCCTGTATTTTCCTATTTGTTTAAGTGCGCTACTTTGTCTTTTCTTACTGTATGTTTTCTATATTATTCTGTTACATTATTTAGTTATTTCTAGTAAAATACGCCTGCTCTTTTCACTCTGGTGTCTGAATTTAATTAATATCCCTGATCAGCAAAACACCTGGACAATAAGCCCAAGCCAGAGTTGACCTATAGATGAATCTTGTATATTTTATAACTGATAACCATTGTGCTAATAGGTATTATACTAAGTTATAGCAAACCAACTATTCTGATGTAAAAGGTGGGAGTATTGAAACCTGAGCAACAGGCCCTGAACCAAAACTGCTAACTCAGTATGGAGTCATTAGTGAAATATACATAGAAGATGTAGCTTAAACATCATAAAACATGTCTATGTTGAATGTATCCTTATATTTCTTTATGTGTGAGCAAGATAACAGGGCCACAGAGACAGTTGTCTGGCCCTGTGACCTGGTGTGTGACCTTGCTCATAAATCAACTAGATAAGCAGGGAAACTCCCTTAGCTTCTCCCTTGAGCCCCGGCCAGGCTCTGGAAAAATCTAACGTGAGACTGACTCCAGATATTTCCGCTTAAAACAAAGGTGCCAGCTATTCTGGCTTACTGATTTCAGGTATATAAGGCAGGACCCGCTCACAGCGACTTTGGAAGCCTCACCTACGGGTGGACGCACCGCGTAGGATTTCCCACTTGCAGGGAAAGGCTCTCCAAATCCTCGCTGTAACCGGGGCTCCCCAGCCACTGCGGATCTGGATGATGGTAACGTATGCAAGTGGTGATGGATCTTTCTTAATCACTATTCTCTCTCTCTCAGGTAGTAATGATTTGATGCATTACCCTGTATTTTCCTATTTGTTTAAGTGCACTGTTCTGTCTTTTCTTACTGTATGTTTTCTGTATTATTCTGTTATATTATTTAGTTATTTCTAGTAAAATATGCCTGCTCTTTTCACTCTGGTGTCTGAATTTAATTGATATCCCTAATCAGCAAAACAATGTGTGATACTTCCTCCAAATATTTTTAAAAAAGTGAACAAAGTACAAAGAAAAACACTACTCATGAGAACTTAAAGAATTTTGCAACTTGTATTTTACTCTCTTTAAAACTTCTGTGCCACAATAAAATATTATCTCTGTAATATAGAGTTAAATTCTCCTGAAAAAGAAGAAAGTACTATAAGAGGCACAAATTTGCAGTGTCTTTCAAATTGTTCCATTGAGAACATGATAGGGGAATGTCTGACACTTCCTAAATCTGCAAGTGTTTTGACACTGATGCAAAACTATATCATCTCCGCTATAGCCTCTGACCGTGTGGCTACTGATGAAAGATTTCTTATGATACAGTTCTAGCAGGTAGTGTCCTGAAAAGGCCATAGAATGAGTTAGGAACTGAAATGTCTTAAATGTAAATAGCAAGGTTCTAATAATAAATAAATTATCTTTAATCATCTCAAACTTATTAAATGAAGAAGGTAGTGCAACAATGATAATTTTGCTATACCATTATAACTTGGTGTGGTTATGGTTTATAATCACACTTTATTGCAATTTAAAAAGCTATATCCCAACTTAATCTGGGAACAGATTACTTGAAAACATTTGCTTCCTCATAACCGGTCAGAAGCTGGGGGGTCGTTCTGTTTCTCATCTTTCATCTTGTGTTACAGGGGTCCAGGCAGTGGTAGACCTTGGCCAAACCCAACCAGTGCCAATTCTGTAAGTAAATATTTAAACAAATTAGACATCATCTTATATTAAGGGAGTTGTTTTTCATCAATACACTGAACCATAGGAAACAAAATCTGCTTTATTCAACAAATAGAATATTGCATGCTTTATATTTTTTCCCCATTATATTATGTTCCTTTTAACCCTAATGCAGAGTAGGTACAGTGAGGACCATGTCTTAACAGAGAACTCACTGATCATTTTGGACTGCAAATATCGATCTCTGTTCATAATCACACAACAGCTCTACATCAATTACAGAACTTAAGTAACAAAAAAGTTTTCCTGAAGTATATTTAAAATGTATTTTAGCTTCCTTTAGTGCAAGTAAGAAGACTTAGGTCAATACTATCTGGCTAGCAAGCTCTACAGATATCATAGTTTGAGAAGATTTATCCTAACATGCATTTACATATTTTACATAACAAAAGTACATTTACTCCTCTTAACTAGGGAACACAGAATCATAGAGCAAATGCTTGCAAGACATCATCATTTGCAGTTGGATAAGATGGGTCTCGCTTGCCAGGTGGTATTGGTTATTTTTGTTGTTCTCAGTTTTGATTTTTTATTTCTACTGAATTACAATTAGGAAAAAAATAAGAGCTGAAAATCTTCCTTTGTTTATTTTTGCATACACTCAACTAAAATGGGCATTAGGGTATTTTTTAACTCATAGTTGAAACATTTTCACTCTGTGAAATTAATTGAGAAGTCCAGTACTAGATACATTTGTAAAAATTAGTTGTCTGACAAGTTGTCTACAACCATGGAAAATGCTTATTCTACAAAATAATGTTGTCATTTCTCAATTGAGTTTCTTAAGTCTTATCCCATCCTCCTATAATGGTATTGCTCCCTGCTCCTTCAGAGACAATCATCACAAAGACTATCTCATAAAGAAGAAAAACATTATTTGCAGGCGACTGCTTTTCTCCAAATATCCTTTGTAACAAATACCAAAATTGAATTTGAAATTAAATTAGGACACTGTCCTTTTTAAAAAAAGAAAGAATAATGCAAAGAAATAAAATTAGTATCTTCTCAGCTGAAAGAAATGGAGAGAGATGCTTTTCTTTTTATGGTCTGGATTTTAATCAAGATTCAGTACATATAAGAACATAGAAATTTTGTCCCTGTTCAGTATGATTCTGAAGTCCTGTTGACTTAAATGCAAGTATGTGCTACTTAAGCTTAGAACTTTATAAAGCATATTACATTAATAATCTTACAGCTGAACCTTTTACAAGATTATAGATCTTTACAGATCTTATTGTGCCTCCCACACTACAAATCAGAAGATTCTTGTGATAGATACAAGGACTGGCCTTGGTACTAGAGTTTTTAACGGTATCTTACAAGAGTGATGTTGGCTGTTCAACATGCATGCATCTTTTAGTATGAAATAATAGAGAATAGATATCAGACGTTGACTTGCATACATTTAAGTATGTGAATTATGTTATTCCTGTTGATTTCAGTAAAGTGGGTTCCAGGACACAGTAATCTTAAACAGAAATATTTTGATTTGAAGTATTTGGTGTTAAATTCTGTTTATGACTATATTGCAAGTTTTCATCTTGAACATACAATAAGCTGTTAATTAGAAAAGGTGCTGTGTGTTTGTTAACAATAGCATTTTCCCATAATCTTTAACTTTGTCTTTAAAATGAATTATACAAATATGCTTTAACATATGACCATCAATAAATGTAGGTGTGGATACCATCTCTCTGCAGAAGAAATTACTGTTTTGTTTCTGTTGATATTACAGATACCTTATTCTTCAGCATCTCCTGGGAACTATGTAGTAAGTACACTGTTATATATTTGCTTATTAAAATAGATGTTACATTTTATTTAGGCAAAGAAATCATTGTCCACGTGAAGAACCCTTGTGTGTTGGATGAAAACTGAACATCTGATCTGCAGTTAGCTATTTTATCTGCCATCTGTGGTGCATATATTGATATTCATTACTAGAATCATTATCAGTCTGCTTTAAATTGCCCTGAGTACTATGTTTTATTTCAGCATATGTTTCCATAACCAACAAAATAGTTTTCATAATAAAGGACAAAAAACCCCAGCTTCTTTGGTGATACAATATTATGCATGAATTTCTGAACTTCTTCAGGAAAAAAAGCATTTCAAGAATTAGAAGATTTTATCTCCCCAAAGATGTATAAATGGGTCCCTATAGCTAACATTTTAAAGGATATTTTTATTCTTATAGTTTCTTTCTATAGACTTGAAAACTTCTTTCCCTCCATATTCTGTTTTGGTTTTATTTCACAAACGTTGTCTTAATTTATTATGAATTAGTTGGTATTCTTTTTTCTTAGTATTAACTGTCATTCAACCCCAGGTGGCATGTGCTGCACAAAGGATTTGTGCAGCACAACACAGAACTGAAGGCCACGCTGTATGTGCAGCGCAGCACAGGCCTGGGCCTACCCAGGTTAACTGTTATGTGGATCACTAGCTCCTCGATGAACAGTGGTCTCCCGGTCAGGATCACTACATTCCACCCCTTGATCCACATGCAGTTTACCTTTCTTAAATATATTAGAAGTTACAGATTCTATTAGTAAGCAGTTCAGGTAATAGAACATCTCTTATACATAAGCTACTTGCTATGAATAATAATAGTACAAGGATAATGACAAGTAAAACAAATACCGCTTGTGAAAATAACTGTAGAACAGCAATATTAGGGCTAGGACTGTTATAGACTATCTTGCCAAAATGATGCAAGTTAGGACAAATTAAATTTCAATTATTTATTTTAGCAAGCGGCAACAAGCAAAACAGCGCTGGGCGGCCGGGGAGTCCCTGCTCCACCAACGGCGCGCACTCACTTCCCGAGGGTCCGTCTTTTTTATATCCTCCGCCTTCCGGTATCGGGTCTCTCTGAGAGGTGTACCCTGCGTCTGCGCACTTTGCAGCTAGGGGGTCGCTCCATCCGGGTCTTCCTCACGTCACCAGCTTCTCGTATTTCCTACTTTCCTGAGAGTGGCTCACAAAGTCTTTGTTTATATCTTACAGAATATAGACACTACCCCCTTTTTTTTCCTTCTTCTTCTCCCCTTTGTCTTTCTCCCCTTTGTCCTTCTTCCCTTTCTCCCTCTTTTCAGTCTTTTGCCTAGTAGGAGTCCTTGCTTCAGCATTTCAACTTAGATAAGCACTTACAGTCAGTTAGTCGTTACACAGTGTAATAGTTAAGATTAAGCTTAGGCCTACATAGTTTATGGAATAACATGTCACGAGCTCCCAGTATCTTCAATGGAATTTGATGAACAAACAGTTTACTGTCTATCACAAGGACTACTGAAGATGTCCTGCCATCGGTCTCCACCCCTCCTCCCATGTCCTGTAAGACAATGGTGGTACAAATTTCACCAAACAGTCCAGTGTTACGGAGGCTCCCAAATGAGCAACCAACCACCAAAAATAAAAAAAAATAATTATTAACACAGTTAACTAGCTCTCCGTAAATTACAGGTTCGAATGTCTGTGAGAGGAGAACAGAACAACTTTCTAGGGTTTAACGGCAACCCAAAACGCTCTATCACTCACCTGACAAGTGAGGGCTCTCAACCTCGAGGACCTGCTCAGGGCAGTGTCCTGACCCAAGGCACCTCGAGGAGTTTCCTTGGGCAGCGTCCCGACCCAAGGGGAGAGTCCTCAACCGCAGCGTGCTGCTCCAGGGGACGAGCTCAAAATGGCTCCCCCAGGGGACTCCATTTATACCCAGGCCGAATCTGACCTGTAGTCAATAGCGGCTCCCTTTGACCAAAGGCCCCAATTACCGCGAAGCCCTGAGAACAAAGACAGCCAGAAGCTGCCACACTTCAGCAGCCAAGAAGCTCTGCTTTCATTGGGCGGATGCACCTGCCACAATCCACCCCGTGACTACAGTCATGATTCGGCTGGTTTCCTTGAAGTGGTGGTGCAGTCACCTCTTGCCTCCAAGGTTAAAAGGGAGTGCGGTCCTGGTGAGTCTCCATACTCGTTGTGGGTTGTCATCCCTAGATGATTATACAATCAAATCTTAAAAAAAACCACAACCCTCCAACCATACAATGTATTACAATCAAAATTGAAGGAAGCTGATTAACCATTCCAATTAGGAAGATTCAAACATATCCAATTAATGCTTAATATAGCAACAATTGCCTCAAGTCTCTTGCCACTTTCTTCATTTTTTAACCTAAAGTGACATCAACACAATAGCACCAAGTCCAATCACATTCTTCTGAACGCTGCCAATTTCACAAGATTCATTCGCCACCACGTTGTCATCCAAGTCGTGATTGTCCATATGGATCCCCATGGCCAAGCAGGATGTCGAAGTCATCTGTTCCTCCAAGATCCTAACAAAAAGAACAGAACTAGGCCTCGGATCAGAACCCAGGCATCAAGTTAAAAATTAGTAATTATCTATTGGGCACTAATATGGTGAGTTCTTCCACCTTTCCCTAAGGCTTCCCAAGCATGTCAGCTATGCCCATTAGCTTGAGGGTAATATGGTGTATGAAACACCCACTTGATGCCTTGTGTGCCCATTGTTGGACCACCCCGGCAGTAAAGTGGCTCCTGTTACCTGATTAAATTGATTTGGGCGTTTCCTTCTCTGTCTGCCATGTGTGGCAATAATGATCTCACTGCACACAGCGCTTCCTCACAGTGAGAAACTGCCCGACTGCCACGGGGGGGGGGGGGGGGGGGGGGGGGGGCGGTTTCCAGAGATCTTAACCCCCTCTCCGGGCGTGGTTTTAGCGAGCTTTTGAGCCAGTCCATAGCAAGCAATTGTCGGGGAAAGACATGCAAATGCCGTCCCAGGTGGGAGCAAAGCCATCTCTTGCTTCTGACAAAGGAACCACAAAGAGCCGGTCCCAGACCTGGCAGGCGGCTCCTGCAGGCTGCGCCCAGCCCAGCTAGGCCCTGCAGCTGATAAAGGCCTGGATGGGCATTCAGCCGCCCATAACCAGCTGTTAATTGCCACCTTTTGTTTGGTTTGCGGACTGGCCACACCGGAGAATTCTAAGGGGAATGTGTAAGATTTATAATCTTTTTCCAGTATCATGAATCAAGTCAAAAATACCCTGTTTGGCAGCAGTTGGCAGTGGATATTGAGAGACACAGGTAACGTCTGTCCCCCTAACTCCAAAACTCCACACTGCTGTGTGGTAAACACCACTGTTTACCTGCCAGAACATCAATCCCTAATATTTTTCCTTTGTTCTCGAGTTCTGCCCTCCAGCAATCGCACCAACTTCGAGATGTTACCAGTAGATTGCCCATGTAACATTGCCCGGGGTACCCCCAGTGCCAACGCCTTCCACCAAAGAGGATTCCTTCCTGAATCGTAACACCGGTTTAAACTCTCTAAGAGGACGCTGCTCGGGGGGGAGTTTCCGACTGACTTGCCGAACCCTCCGGCTTCTGTCTTCACCCCCACCCGGGTCAGTCCAGCCCATTTCTCGCCCATAAGTAACCAAATCATGTAACACTTCTGCCCACGTTAACACCTGCACGTGAAGGGCGGGGGGGTTTCGCTGGTTGCATTCAACAGCTCTTTGCACCCTTTATCTGAGGGACTGGACATGGATCTTTAAGGCATCCGGGAGCCCTCTGATGAGAGGTTTAAGGTGGCTGGGATCCACCGGCGCCGCAAGCGGAATTCCAGACCGCCCCCTCTCATACATCGCCTGAATGCCAGCCGCCTTTTGTACTCCCTCCGACAGCTCCGACAGTCCCTTTACTCTAATAGTAACAGGCTCCCCCCTCTCCTTCGGGTCCACACCCCAACCCAGTAAGCCACTCGAGATGTTATCGACTGGTTACCCGCTGGTCCGTCACTTAAAAACACTCCGGGACCCCAGAAACCTCTCGCCTCGTCATCACTCAACAAAATTCGATCCCCCCCCCACGTCAAAGAAACTCTCCACAAATACTCAGTTTCAGTTTCACCCGGCTTACGCGAATATTTATCCTGAAGCTCACTAAGCTCTCGTCCCATCCAGGGGGTTGTGCAGACAGTGGTTCAGGGGTTCCCACCTTGTGGACCTGTATGCCTTTCTGTTTTAATGAGAGGTCGCACATGTCTTTCCTCCAATTCCTTTATTTCCTCCGAGCCACTTTCATCAGACTCTCCCCAAATATCTCCATCCCACTCCTCAAGATCTGCACTGGTAATTAACTTTCGAATCTGAGCAACACTAGGGGGCTTTTTTGCTCGTGCCAGCATAATTTCATTTTTTTTTTCCTAATAAGTGCCTTCTCTCTCTTTCTCATAACAATTCTGTCTTTAAATGATTGATTTCCAACCGCTCCTCTAAGGCATCTCTCTCCACTGCTACAAAATAATCCTGTGCCTGAATCAAGCAGGCACCTAATATGGCGCACATTTTTCCTTCACTTCCGCTATTCCACCAACTTCCCCGGCTTTGTTCCAACTTTCTCACAACTTCCACCGGATCAAACCACCTCCCTTTCGCCCATTGTATCTCTGAGGGAGAAGGGGCACAACTATATTTCTGTAATAACTCCTCTATCGACATCCTGCCGACTACACCAATTGTTACGGAGGCTCCCAAATAAGCAACCAACCACCAAAAATAAAAAAAATTAATTATTAACACAGTTAACTAGCTCTCCGTAAATTACAGGTTTGAATGTCTGTGAGAGGAGAACAGAACAACTTTCTAGGGTTTAACAGCAACCCAAAACACTTTATCACCCACCTGACAAGTGAGGGCTCTCAACCTCGAGGACCTGCTCAGGGCAGCGTCCTGACCCAAGGCACCTCAAGGAGTTTCCTTGGGCAGCGTCCCGAACCCAAGGGGAGAGTCCTCAACCGCAGCGTGCTGCTCCAGGGGACGAGCTCAAAATGGCTCCCCCAGGGGACTCCATTTATACCCAGGCCGAATCTGACCTGTAGTCAATAGCGGCTCCCTTTGGCCAAAGGCCCCAATTACTGCGAAGCCCTGAGAACAAAGACAGCCAGGAGCTGCCACACTTCAGCAGCCAAGAAGCTCTGCTTTCATTGGGCGGATGCACCTGCCACATCCAGTTACTTGTGTAGTAGACAGGAAGGAGCTTTAGTGCAGCCGGTGGGCAGGGGCATCCAACACTTCATGTTTGTTGATACACAGCACGCAGCAAACAAAAGCAGCAGTGTGAGGCTCCACAGAGAAGTTCTGCATGAGATAAATCAAAGGCATTATTTTATGTATAGCATATGTTGAGGCACATAATGAAGTGTGTTTGCCTGCTCCTCTAGGATTAAGTACATAGCCTCTGGTCCCTTTGCCAGGATCTCTGATTTCCCTTGAGGAGTCTGGTACATGCAGTTGCCTTTGGCTTGTAGTGAGTCATCTCGGATTGTACCTCATAGTGCTGGTGACCTAATAGAAGCTGGTAGGAGGTATAGCCTTGGAAGTATGCTTTATTATTCAAATTCATTACAGCTTGCTGTAGCACTGTTGGCCACTTATGCAGAGTGTGAGAGGAACAGCATATGTTCAGTAAGGCATTGGTCTGCTTGACTAGGCCAGCTTCCTTGGGATGATGGGGTATGTGGTATATCCAGTGTACTTCGTGCTCAGCAGCCCAGTGTTGAACCTTTTGGCCTGTAAAATGAGACCCATTGTCTGACTGGATACAGGTGGGTGGGCCTATCCACTGTCTAAGTAATTACAGGCCTTTCAGTGTCCCTTTCTGGTCGGCATGTGTAGCCAGGGACAGAGCAACATAGTATATGTGTCAACCGTTACCAATATGTACTGTAACTGCCATGCTTTTGGTAAGGGCCTGATGTAATCTATTTACCAGGTATAGTCAGGGACAGGGCCTTGTTGAATCTGCCCATAAGACTGATGAGGCAACTTTTTATCTTTCAGTACCTTAGAGACTGCACACCATTGCACTAGCTCCTAAATGGCTTCCCAGGTACATGGGAGGCCCCAACTTTGAGTCCATCTGTATGTGCCACTGACACCCAGGTGCCCAGATTTTTCATGGGCCCATTTACCAAGGCCTTCCTCATAAGGTAATAAAGCATCAAGGGATGGGATATCAGGAGGTAATTTGAGCTAATTGATCAACTGTGGCATTGTGCTCCCACCCCTCCCTGGCACCCCAGGTGACATGGATATCAATGTGTTGAACCCACAGGTTCAAATTCACACATTTCTGGGCTATTTCCATAAGTCCTGACCCCACAATGTTTTCCTGTATATTGTCCAATTGTCTGCTTGCTGCTTACTAACCCACGTGGTTAATCCCTTATATGCCACCCAGGAGTTGATATATATGCATAGCTCAGAAGTGAGGGTCTCTTCTAATATCATGAGCACAGACATTAGTTCTGCATACTGACTGCTACTCCCCTTGTTGTCCCTCAAATGGTGTTCATTACCCAGTGTGCAAAAAGCCAATCTTGCACACAGAGACGAGATATCAGTTTATTCCATAGTTGCACAAAGATGGGTGCCAGGGGATAAGTCCACAAAGCTAGCATGCTATACAAAGGAACTACAGCCTATTTATCTTGTTACATGATTAGTAAAAAGCTATCTAATCTTACACTCATTGGTCCATAATTACCATTCCACCTGTTATTGGTTAGTTATATTTAAATTAGCCTTGTTTGCTGTGTAAATTAGCATGCATGCTCCTCGTGGGGGGGGGCAAGATTTTCGATCTTGAATTGAGTCAGTGGTCACAATCTTCCCCTGCTGCCTTTACCTCTCCCCAGTTACCACAGGTTTTTGCTGACTTCATGCTTCTTGGGCAATTATCTGGCCTCTGGCACCTTCTAGGGCAGGATGTTCCTCTCCTATCAGTCTCTTAGCTCCTCTTCAATGATGAAGTCATTAGCAAGGCCTGGATCATATCAGGCTTACACAATAGAGCCAGTGAGTAGTGGTCCTTGTACCTGAGGAGAAACATTTGTATGGGCTACAATTTCCCCCTTTGAGACTATCTAGAGAACTTAAATTCATCTAGATAAATCTCATCTTTTCCACCATTTGTTCACCCATACATGAGCAACATCTCCATGTACGTTGGATGAGTACATAAAGGCATACAAGCTCAATTATTATTGTAACTAAAATTCCTAAGAGTTTCTTTACCCATAGACTCAAATCAGGGAACCAGGAAGTTAACCATTTGAATGCTTCTTCGAGTCCATAAGAAGTATTATCCTTTTGTATCTCATAAAGCATTTTAGTCTGTGTCCAGATTTCGTTTAAATCAGTGGAAGTCCTTCCACTTTGATCTACATATACACAGCAGCTTGTATCTAAAACTGTGCATACTCCTCCTTGAGAGGTCAGCATCATATCAAGAGCCATCCTATTTTGTAAAGCAATTTTAGCTAACTCAGACACTTCTTCTTGCAGGACCTTTATAGGTCTTTATAAGTCTCATTTCCAATTTTCTCAATTGCAGCCAAAATATTTACTATGGCTTTTTCCAATTCACTGACTCCTAAGCATGGTATAAACCATCTGGCAAAAGAATGAAAAGCTGTTGGTCATTCTATAAGAAGTCTGTCTCTTTTTTGTCTCTTTAGGAATGATCTTAGCCAAATTTGGTTACCTCCACTAAATTTGTCCATGATTGTTATATTTGGAACAATTGCACCTAAAGTGCATATTCCTGCCCAGTTCCCCAGTAAAACTTTTCTAGCTCATGTGCCACATATCCATTTACCTTCTGGAACCAGCCAGACAATATTGGGCAAACTGACATTTCCTCTTTTTGCCATTATTGTATGATTACAGCTAGTGTAATTTCCCCTGAAAGTGCTGTTTTCCAACAAGCAATTTATCCTATCTATCCTTTTGGGGGGGAACATCTCTGAAAACATAATTCGTAACTCTCATGTGGAGGTGGGTTTTCTACTTCCCATTCCTGAGATTCTAAAGAATCTACTCTAAAAGAAGTATTACTCCACAGATTTCACCAAGGAATCCCCTTTTGGCCATGTTCTGGAAAATGCATATAAACCCAAAATCAGATTGGTTTGCGTTTGTAACAGTCCTCTGAATCAGATTGAACTGTAAATTCTGATCCCACAGATTTCCTGGTTCCTGTTGAGTCAGAAAAATTAGCATGCAATACTGTATTACTCAAACTAATCCTACTTTGTTCTTGATAGACATTTCTAAGCATATATCTCACAAAAGGAATCAATATCATGAATAGTATACAAAACAGAGAAATCAATCCTTGAATACAATCTAAATCAAAATACGACTTCACGGATTCCCAGCTACGGTTCATTGGGTGCAGATATAAACTTCATCTCTGGGTTGAAATTCATGCACCAGCAAATCTAAGGGTATAGCTGTTTGCTGGTTAAGGTAACTGTGCATGCAGGATAAAGTTCTCGACAAGGATAACAAGTAACTTGTTAGTACTTCTTCCCCCTTTATGTGGATTTGGTCCCCTTTCCTGTCAATGCATTTGTAGGATATACAGAATTTCAAAAGGGCTTACTTTTTCTCTCACTCTAGGGGTAATCCGAATTCTCATTAATGCTATGAGTAGGACATCTACCCCTTTCATCCACGTTTCCTGACACAACTTCGAGATTTGCCTCTTTAAAATTTGAGTCAGCCTTTCTACTTTCCCACTTGATTGGGATCTCCAAGGTGTATGTATATCTCATTGTATTTGTAGAAACCTAGTAACTCCCTGAACTACTTCAGCTATAAAGTGAAGCCTATTGTCCGATGACATCCCTTCTGGGATGCCAAATCTTGGAATTACCTCTTTGAGTAAGATTCTAACTACTTCTCTAGATTTGTTGGTATGGCATGGGAAAGCTTCAGGCCATTCAGGAAATATATCTACCAAAACCAAAAGATACTTGAAATGATTACATTTTGGTAATTCAGAAAAATCTATTTGCCATTATTCCCCCAGGGCTCAGACTGTCTCACTTTTCCAAAAGGGAGTGTTCTTTGAAATTTCAGATTGTTCTTGCACCATGACTGACATTGTCGTACAATTATATCAGCTAATTTTTGCATTTTTGGTCCTATGGCGTATCTTTTAATGCTCACAACCAGAGCATCTGCTCCCATGAGATTCACTTTTTTTTTTTTGGTTGGTTGGGATTTTTTCCAATATTTCTCAATACTTATCCATCTTTAGTTACCCTCCAACCTTCTTCTGATTTGGTACATTTTAAGTGTTTGTCAAGCCGATCCTCTTCTTTGGAGTATTTCGGAGGTTCCCATTGAACTTTTTTCAAAGGAATCAGTGCTACGATCAATTATCCTGTTTCCACAACTCTTTTAGTTGTTTCATCAGCCTTTCAATTTCCTCTCACCACTTCTGTTTGTCCTTTCTGGTGGGCTTTGCAATGAACAATTGCAACTTCTGTTGGCTCTAGAACATCTTGCAGCAACTTTAAAATCTCTGATCCATATTTAATAGGAGCTCCTTGGGAAGACAGTAGCCCATGTGCCTTCCAGATGGCTCCATGTGTGTGGACCACTCCAAGCACATACTTGGAGTCTGTACAGATGTTTACTCTTTTACTTTTAGACAGTTCCAAGGCTCGGGTTAGAGCTATAATTTATTTTTGTGGGGTTACCACGGTGTATCCAGCCTTGCGTTCCCCATTCATCATGAAGCTACTCCCATCTGTAAAAATTTCAGTTTCTGGATTGGTTAATGGTAATCCAGAGTCTTCACCATCCCCAAGAACCCTCGTAGTTTTTCTTAGATTGGGGGGAAGCTATTTGACAAATAGCTTCTTTTCGTTCTGCACCCAATTCTCTTTTTCCCTGAGATATTTCAAATCCCAGGTAAGTCACTGTAGTCTGAGCTATCTGGGCCTTTTTCTGGGAGACACGATATCCAGCTAGCCCCAGGAAATTGAACAAGTCAATTTTACATTCCTGTTCAATTCTGGTTCCCAAAAGTATATCATCCACATATTGCAACAGTGTGATAGAGGGATTATTATCTTACCATTCTTCTGATTCTTTGGCAAGTACATTACTGAACAGGGTCTGGTTATGCTTAAATCCTTGAGGCAGCACAGTCCAGCAGAGCTGTACTTTCCTACTGGTAGTGGGACTTTCCCATTCAAAGGCAAAGATCTTCTGGCTCTCCTCTTCCAGGGGAATGCAAAAGAAAGCATCTTTTAAATCTACCAATCTATATCCTTGAGTTCGAGGTTTCTTTATCAGTAGGATAGGAGTCTTATATTCAGACTGGCATTCCTGTAACAAACCATATTGCACAAAGGTTCTAGTCCCACTCTAGCCTCTAATTTCATTGGGTACTGCTTTTTCCTTACCGGTTGTGATCCTGATTTTAATTCCACCTTTACCGGAGTAGCATTCTTTGCTCATCCATGTTTCCTGGAGGCCCATACCAGGGGTATTACAGCATCCAAAATTTCTTCTGAGATTCTGATCCTTTCCTGCTCCTTTTCAGTCAATAGGCACAACTGAGCTTTCCACGCTGTCTCCTCAGGCACATGTAGCTGAATAGACTCGTCAGAAAATGTTAGTTGCGCTCTCAATTTACATAAGAAGTCACGTCCCAGCAATGGGAGGGGGCATTCTAACATATATAGATTCATGAGTTAATGTAGTACCTCAAATTGTATGATTCCATAGGTTTTAAAAATGGCCTAAAAGCTCGCTTTCCCGTGACCCCAACAATTGGCATATACATTTTAATTAAAGGTCCCTTACAACTAGTTGCTACTGAATGGGTTGTCCCACTATCTGCTAGAAAATCAATAGCTTCATTCCCCAGCTTTACAAGAACCAGGGGATCGGCTGGGGAGATCTTCATATTCTCCCCCCGTTCCCTTCATTTGGTATCAGATGTCCCTAGCATAATCATGTTAAAATCTGATTCTGGCCCCACTTTTCCTGAGGATTCAGCAAATAATTTTTTTCTCTGTGGGCATTCACATTTCCTGTGCCCTTCTTTCCTGCAAAAAGCACACTGATTATGAGCCACGGGGATACAGTTCGAGGAGTTAACCCTCCATCCTCATCCTCCGTTCCATTCATCACTTCGGCCCCTTCCTTCGCCTCTGTTGGGGCTCCCAATGATCATCACTGCCAGCAGCAAGGCTTGTAATTTTATTCCTTTATGCTTCTCCTTTAGTCTTTCCCTCTTTTCTCTCTCATCTGTTATTGTAAACCTTGTATGCTATTTCTATCAACTGTGATATGGACATTCGTCCCACTTTTGCAATATGTGCAGTACACTGACTGCAGTTAATCAGCATACAAGCTATTAGTTATTATGTACACATTAAAGTTCTCACTTCCCGCTTCTGGGTAAAGGATTTCTCTTTAATCTACAATTAACTGAAAGTTAATCACTGATTGGCAGAGATGCTTCCCACTGAAGTGTTAAGAATTTTACTTGTATGAACCTGGGGAGGAGTGCTATCAGTCAGAAAGCCGCTACATTACTGATTTTGACTGTCTGGAAGCAGTGTTCACTAGTGTATTATTGCTAAATATTTTGTAAGAAATGTTATTTTTAGCAGGCCAGTGAGAAACTGTCTATTGTTTTAATTCCAGAACTTCTCTTCCTCATTCCAAAATATTGCAGTGAATTCTAACAAATCCCAGCAATGTCCTTTTAAGCAGACAGGAACAATCAAAACTTTATGTTCAGTGCTATTGAAAAAAATATCTGTGTTTGGAACAGTATATCTACTGGTTTAAAATATAAGAAACAATTAAAAAATTAATAAAATTTATATAGCAATGAAAATAATCATCTGTTTTTAGCATTCTGCATAATTTTTATTATGGAAAATGGGGGGTCAGCTTATTTTTATTGACATCATAAAATTTTTATCAAACTATAAGTAGGCAGTTTTTAATGGTACTTAAAAATATTAGTGGATCTGCAAATGTAGGAAGCAAGAAGTTATGATTCAGTTCTTTCTAAAAATTTAGGACTTTCAGAATAAAATTGAGACATTTTTAAAGAACATTAAAAAGCTTGTTTAACAACCAGAGCAGTCTGTGTACAATGTTTACTCATAAAAAGATTTGTAACACAGAAATACCTGAAACTAAGTAAATAGATATTCCTTGGGGTTTTGTTTTGTTTTGTATTCTATGAGTTATCACTCTAGATAAGTGATATGACTATACCCAAATTTATGCAGCTTGGATCATCCTGACATATTTTATTCATTTGTCATTAATTTGGGAAGGAATTATCATAGAATCATAGAAACATTTAAGTTGGAAAAGACCATTAAGATCATTGAGTCCAACTGTTAACCTAACAGTGCCAAGTCCACCACTAAACCATGTCCCTTAAGTGCCACATCTACACAACTTTTAAATACCTCCAGGGATGGTGACTCAACCACTTCCCTGGGCAGCCTGTTCCAATGCTTGACAACCCTTTCAGTGAAGAAATTTTTCCTAATTCCTAATCTAAACCTCCCATTGGAACAACTTGAGGCTGTTTTCTCTTGTCCTATCACTTGTTACTTAGAAGAGACCGACACCCACCTCACTACAACCTCCTTTTCAGTAGTTGTAGAGAGCAATAAAGTCTCCCCTGAGCCTCCTTCTCTCCAGAATAAACAACCACAGATCCCTCAGCTTCTCTTCACAAGACTTGTTCTCTAGCACCTTCACCAGCTTTGTTGCTCTTCTTTGGATGCGCTCCAGCACCTCATGTTGTTCTTGTAGTGAGGGGCCCAAAACTGAACATGGTATTCAAGGTGTGGTCTCACCAGTGCTGAGTACAGGGGGACAATCACTTCCCTAGTCCTGCTGGCCACACTATTTCTGATACAAGCCAGAATGCTATTGGCCTTCTTGGCCACCTGGGCACACTGCCGGCTCATATTCAGGCAGCTGTTGACTAACACCCCCAGGTCCTTTTCCACCAGGCAGCTTTCCAGCCACCCTTCCCCAAGCCTGTAGCATTGCATAGGGTTGTTGTGACCCAAGTGCAGGACCCAGCACTTCGCTTTGTTGAACCTCGTACAATTGGCCTTGACCCATCGATCCAACCTGTCCAGATATATATACACATATACATACACATATGTTATTAAAACAGAATTGTGGAATATTATACAAACTGAATTAAAATTGACATGATACTGAAATACCAAGTCTGCCTCAAAAAGGAAGCTTTCTTCAGGTGATTAGTCTCTTCTGTCCTCACAATGCGTCCTCATATTTTGTGCTTAGGAAACATTGGTTACTCTGCTATTGACTATGTACTGAGAGCAATGAAAGAGAAATGCCAGTTAGAAAACTGGTGGTAACAAAAGTAGGTTGAGGGAATTAAATATAATTGTCTTAGGCCCTGATCTAAGTATCCCTTTTGTCTGACTCACAGCATGGTTCAGAGTTTTTGACTAATGGATCTTCTTGGATCCATAGATCTACATATATCAGAACTCTGTGCCAGAGCCTGCTGACCAATGATGCTGTCTTAATGAGCTGTTTTGCTAGCTTATCATAAAATGTGTATGTTTTTACCAGAGTAACTCATGACATTCATGATACTTTTTTTCTTTTGTACCATATTCATTTTTTACTGTGGTATTTTTTTCCTTTCATGTTAACTATTATTTTCTACCCTCTCTAGGGTCCTCCAGGAGGCGGAGGGCCACCAGGAACACCTATCATGCCTAGTCCAGCAGGTATTAAAATCTACTCAGAAAATGAAGGAAAATTATAAGGAATTTTAGGAAGTACACAAATTCTTTTTTTTCCCAGATTTTTCTGTGCTATTAATGCAGACATACTGATAGTTCCAATTGATACATTTTTCATGAAGGGTCAGCTAATGAGAAGGTGTTAGTTTTGTACTTTCCGTATCAGGTTTTTTTTTTTCTGCTCTTTCCCTTTCTTTCTCTCCCTGTTGTGTTGCAGAGATACAACGACTTGTATCTGTGCATTTCAAAGCAATTCATTACTCTGGCTCTTGAACCCATCTTTTCTTGAATGATTTAAGCAATAACAAAAAAAAAAAAAAAGAAAGAAGAAAGAATGTGTATTTGGTTTTACTAATGTTGTTCAAGACAATTCTTCCAGTTCTGAAATCAGATTTTTGAATCCTGTGAAACTTCCTCTATAGTATCCTATGTGATAGACCTTACCGATATATGGCTCTTTAGCTATGCATGGCTGCATCACATGGCTATGTCATCTGACTGACAGCATGGTTATGCTGGCCAGACTGCTCTCCTCTATCCTGCAGTGGAGGAGTAAGGCCCCAGAGGAACCACTGTCATGTCCTATTTGTGATCTGTTCCCAGAACTTCACTGTCCTATTGTTTATCCAAGTTAAATGATCTGTATCTTGGAATTCTGACCACATGGAGATTTTGGCCATACAGATTGGCCACCATTCCTATTAAGGTTTAAAGAATCAAGGAGCAGGATGGGAGCATTCAGAACAGCTAACTAGCTTCTCAAGGCTTAAAGTTGGTCAACTAGATGTATTTCCCTCCATGGATTTTCAGCAAAGTATCTGACATAAAGGAGGAACTGCAAGATATGGAGGATGCTCTCCTCCCATGGATATTATCAGATATCTGCTAAGAAGAAACTAATTACTTTTGTGTAACCCAATATTCAGCAGATATTCAGACTCCTTTTGGCCAACATCTGTCTTTGTAACCCACTTTGACCAGCTAAGAGGAACCTGTTCACCTCGATGATGCTATAGGATCCTCAGTCCTCACGTACTACATATTCTTGCTGTCCTCTAGAGCACAAGAGGGTAGGGAAGTTTTCTAACTTCCCATGAAAACTTACTGCACCGATCTAAAATCTTAATTAAATACAATTTCAGGGCTTTAAAATGTGACCTGAAATAAAAAGTAGGGCTTCCTCGTTCATATCATTAGTGAAAAAGATAATTAATGTGAGCTGGCAGTTAAAAGGTAGAATCTCTTTTAACATAAAAACAAACCCACAGACATCCTGCACTTTTAAAAGTAGTCAGCACTGTAGTTATGGCATGTGTTAAGCTGTCTGTGTGCACTTAAAATAAAGCATCTATTGAGGAATTGTTTCTGTTTTCAGTTAAAGAGACTTTAAGGTGTTTTAAGGCTTCTGCTTTCCAAAGTATAAAAACACTTAGACATTGGCCACCTGAGAATTTTGCAAAGGTACTCACTCACCTCTGAAAAAACCCTTCCAGCTCTGAATATTCCCATGCCCCAATCATTTTGTATGTGTTTTTACAAGAGGCAGTAGGGTGAGCCAGGGTTGTATGTTTCAAAAGGATCTGGTGGTTAAAGAACTTATTGTCTACCTCCTTGAACATTAAAACTAACTTTTTATATGTTAATTTTACTTTTGCTAACTTTAGGTTAAAAGCTTTTAGTTTCCCTTTTTTTAAAACATTTTTTGAATGTCCTAGTGATGCATAGTTCTTTGTATATAATGGAATTATTTACTCACCAAGGTTACATTAATTAATGCTTGGAAAACTGTATCAGAAAAATAAAGGAATAGACAAAGACCTTGATTTTAACTGCCCCAAATATGTGCAAATATATTCTCTCACGAGGTCAGTCTGCATTCCCAGTTCCAACACACATCAGTCTGGTCTAGGCTTTCTTGGTTTCACTACTTCTGACTCGAAAGTTCCTTTTTTTGGAAAAAGATTTACAGCTCAGCAGTGGTTTTTTGTGTCTGCTGTTAAGCTCAAAACTCAGTTCAAAGAGATGGAATAGTGTTTTGGAGGAACTAGGTATAGAGCTTCTTAGGTATTCTTTTATTCTTTTTGTAGATACTATAGAGGGTACTGTTTTTCCAGAGTTGCCTATATTTTTTAGATATGCTGTCCCCTTAGGGATTTATTTAGGCTTTTCTGAGGTCATGCTCCTCTCAATATCTCTTTTCAAGTTCCCTTGTGAAAGTTTTTTTCCTAATTTGTCTTCCTATCTGCTGCATTTTTTGCCGCCTTCTTACAAATATTGATATGGGGTATTAAGACTTTGTGTGTGTGTTCGCAGTAGGGATAAGTTGGAGCTGGTAATGAATAATTTGTATCTACTAGTAGTTTTCAGGCATTGATTTCCTAAGTTCAACCAGAAGAGTTATGTGGGTTGTATTCCATATGTCATTATTTAAATCTTGCATTTCGACTCTGGAGGTGCTCCAGTCTGAAAGTTCATGTAGACTGATTGGAGGGAAAGGGTATATCTGTCCTCTGGTTCTATGTGAAGTAATCCCAGACTGAGAAGCAGTATAGCTGTGTCAACTTCTGGCAAGGCCCAGTGAAGCTCTTGGCAGAACTTATAGCTTAGGTATCACACTGTGCCAACATGGGTTTGTTGGTTTTGGATTAAGGTTAGTTTTGAAGCATTGCACCACACTGTACCATGAAGATACATTAGTTAAAGATGTCCTTAGAGAGGGGATCTTTGCACAATATTCCACTGTGATGGTTTAGCCCCTGCCAGGGTCTGAGACCACGCGGCCGCTGCCCCTCCCCCACAAAGGGAGTGAAATACAAAGCCCCGAGACTGAGATAAGGAGAGGTTTAATACAACAGAGCAACAGCAACACAACAAACAATAACAATAAGAATAACAGTGATAACAATGAACAGAGCAAAGTATATACCGATACAGCAAAGAGAGAACCAGCTGTGCCAACCCACACGATCACCGATTCTTCCTGCGCTCGCACCAGGATGTGACGTCCGCATGGTATCTGAATAACCCAGCTAGAGCTTCCCCCCCACTGCTGGGGAAACTTAACCCTATCCTGGCTAAACCAGGACATCCACTTAATAGTTAGATATATTCAAAGTATAATAGACTGACACAGATGAGAATATATAAAAGAAGCTATTTGTTAGGTATTACACAGATGAGGCTATATAAAAGAAGCTATTTTTTGGTTATTACAGATGGAAAACAAATTACAGGAAGTGTAGATAAGAGATAAACTCCTGTTTTATAGAGTACTGAAGATGAGTGAAGTAATTTGGAATTCCAGGAAAAAGGGTTTAAGAAATTAAATAGTTACAGATACTTGATTTATAAACCTTTTAACAGTCATGCATAAAAGTAGAGTCTATAGATAGTCACATAGGGACAATTGCAAATATTTCTTTTGATAGCTCTATTGTGTGGTAGAAATAGATAAAAAGGGAATGAAATCTTCCATTAAATTCCACTGTGTATCAGTGATTCAGGAACAGAAATAATATGAACTAAATGACAAGAAATATATTAGGTGGAGTAGTTTTATTGAAAGGTATATATTAGCACTTAAAATAATCTCTTATTACAGATTCAACCAACTCTGGAGACAACATGTACACTTTAATGAATGTAGTACCACCTGGACCCAACAGACCTAATGTAAATATGAATCTAGTTATATTTTTTTAAATTATACAGCCTTGTTTTATCCAGACCACTACATTTCCATCACACTGTGTCCATTTTCATTTTTTTAATGTTTTGTAAATCAATCATGGCAGTATGTGCAAAATAATGATTGGGGCCTATTTTTCTACACAGAAAAGACCTGAGAAGCTTGTGCATGGGGATACTGGGGATGACTTAGTTTGTCATACTGCAGTGGAATAGATTTCTGTACCATATGACACCATCCTAGGAGCTGCCACCAAGCATTAGTTTCTGCTGGCTTTAAACTTTCATTATAAAAAAGTCTCTATGACTGAAGAGGGAGAAGAAAACTGTTGAAAGTGGCCCAGTATTATATTTCCCTGCTATTCTGTAAGAAAGGATAAAATCAATACCTTTAAGAAGAAACAAACTTTCTTGTTTATGAAAGCTAATGATAACATTTAGGTACTTGCCTCATTAACCACTGGACTGGTGACTATTTTAGCCCAAACTTCAGTAGTTCTAGAACTGTAAAAAATTGGAATTCTTAGACAGAACTTTTTTCTTTTCTGATTTCTATCTATGCCTTCAATTTTGTTGTATTTATCTGACTGCAACCATATTTCATCTAATTACAGTCCATATTGTGGGCCTTTTGAAAAAAGGACAACAAAACTTTAAGAATATAGATATTTAGATATTGCTAAATCAGTATGCAATGAATTTTAGAAAATGTTCTGTAATGCTAATGCCTTTAAATTTTTGAATAACTGAATTTAAGGTTAATATCTTAAATCTGTAAGAAACAGATCATATTTCAAAGGTAATGCATAGTAGTCTGACTGTCAGTATAGATAGAGTGGGGTTTGAAAACTGTTAATTAATCACCTACTAATTGAAGTGAATAGTAAAATTCTCTGTAACTTCAATGGGAGTAGAGTTAGGTCAGCACTTGCTGGTTTGAAAGTCATGTACAAAGTATTAAAGTAGATTAGCCAGCCTACAGAAATGAGTTTCTCAAAAAAATGATGAAGGTAGCATTGGAAAAAGTAAAAAAAACAATGACACTTTTTGCAATCATCATGTGGAAGATTCACTTGACTTTCACAATCAGAGATAGGACTGTGCATTTTTCCTTTACCATTTTTTTTCTGAAGAATATTTTTTCATTAGATTGTCTTCAAAAATTATGCAGTATTTTTTTTTAATGTCTGATCCTTTTATAGTTTCCAATGGGGCCAGGGTCAGATGGACCTATGAGCGGACTGGGTGGAATGGATTCACACCATATGAATGGATCATTAGGTAATAATAGTAAATGTTATGAACATTGTGAGTTTACATTGACCAGTCCATTTTCTATGACTAGTTCTCTAAGTTATGTGGGAGACTGTATGTTAAAATCTTTTAAAAACTAAAAGAGCTGTATATACATTAATAAGAAATATTAAGATACTTTTTAAGCATATGAAATTGGATTATATAATGCACCTCTGGAAGAAAAATACTGTATGTTATTTATATAACAGTGTATAATTTTAATGCAGTTGTTTCAAACCACTCTATAAGCATATCATCACAGTAATATAGAACAGATGGCATAAGACCCATTTTTCTTTATCTCTCTTCCTCTTTCAAAAACTTGAGAAGGTGTCATTATGACATGCTGGTCTGAGTTCTTATCAAGTACATGGAAGTAAGTTATTACATATATTGATGTATGTGTTAAGCTGCTTTTATCCCATATTTTGATATCCTTATTTGTTCTGTACTTAGCCTTCTGTCTGTTAAATATTAGTTTTATTATTCCATCCCCATAAACAGCTTCAGTTGACATTTTAGTGCACCAAGAAAGAACATGCATTCTTGTCAGGGCATGCAGAGGAAGGAAGAATAGAGTACTTCCTGTCTTTCAACACTATGGTTTTTGATGAACTCTTATCTAAGGGAGAAGCCGTATACAACTCTACAAAACATGAACTGCTTTATCCCCTAATTATCCTAGCAAACTCTGCTCTTACTCTTTGCTGGATAGATGATAGGGATTTAAGCAACAATCTGCAGCTAAATAAATTGCATTTATGCCTTCCTCTTCCATAACCACAAAGTAAATAAATACCTTGTATTTATTTGTACTCATACCATAACACCAAGCTAGCAACTCTGAATACAGTTTATGTATTCTGTTCTTCACTTCTGTCTGCACCAAGGAGTGTCATTCATATGGGAAACAACAAAGGGGAACCTCAAAGACTTCAGATCTCTTTCCTCTTCTGTCCTCACCGTTGACCAGCAAGGTTCTATTTTACATCTTGCAGCTGGCCCAATGACACAGGGCACCTGCAACACTGCTGAATAGCATTTTTCTTTATGTGGAAAAACCCAAGCAAGCTAAATACATGATGGGCAAGCAGAAGCCAAGCTGTCACAGTTCCTGCTGCTTCTATCCATACTACCATGGTGGATGGAAAATTAGTACAGTTATAGACTAGAAGCTGGAGACTGTGAGACAGGAAGTATAAACAGGTAAGAAGGAAGAAATTGGAAAAGGCTATGCCAAGATGAGAAAAAACTAAACCATCAAATCTCACTTAGGAGATATATTTCGAGCAATTAAAATTCAACAAAATGCATCTAACTCCCAATAGAATTCTCTGTTTTTTCTTGGCAATCAGGTCTCTGAAATTCCTATATTACTTTGCATAAGGCCATCTTGTGAGTTTATAGCTTTTCTTTACATATTATAATCCTAAAATGGATTGTTGCTTTAATTAATAATGATGCACATTATGTTCAAGTAAATGAAAACCTGTAAATGGTAATTGCATCTTTTTTCTGTCACTCCCCAAGAAGTATTTCTCATCTAAAAGAAAAATTCCAATTGAAACAGTTACAAATGGATTTTATATGTACCTAGTTGGTTAGTTATTTTCTCAGTGAAAATTATGCCATGTTTAGTCAAATTAACAACTGTTTTCTAAGGTTAACTTTATTTCTAAAATGGAACCTGGGTTCTTTTAGGAAAATAAGACTGGAAGAGATCTCCCGCATTCAGTTCCATGCTGTAGTAGGCAGTTATGTCTCAATCACAGGCATAAACTGGTCAAGTTCCATTTTTAACTTCTTAGCTTCTTTGACCACAACCCTTCTACTGGATATCTGTTCATGCCTCTGATGGTTAGAAAGAAATCTTTTTCTTATTTCCACCAAAATTTTTTCATTTGTCCATGACAAAAAGACTCTTTCTCTTCCTAATGTTTATGTATCTGGTGTATTTATAATGAGAAATCATATTCCTTCTCAGCCTTAATTTTCTTGGCTAAGTATAGCAAGCTATTTCAGTCTCCTCCCATAACTCCATTTTCTTGATTGTTTTTCTCTGACACTATTCCAGTTTGAATTTGTCTTTCCTGAAAATAGATAACCAGAACTGTTTGTTGTCTGTTGCTGCTAGAAATGCTTTGCTTGATACATCCATCCTTAAATTATACTTCATTTGTTCTTGGCTTCAACCAAGTGAGAGCTACAGCACATGAGAAAAATTCTTTTTGTTAGTCTTGCACTCATTTTATTTAATATTTTTTTGTTTCTATTACTCTAGTCCTCAGGATCACCTACTTTCTTCCACTACTCAAAGAGACAGTGGGAAGGAAGGGAAATCAAGCCCAGTTATGTTTTAACATACTGCTGTTACACTATATATTTTAGTATGAAAAATAAGCTCTTAAATTAATTTCAGCTCAAAACTAATTGAATAATTATCTATTTTAATTTAAGGCTCAGGAGACATGGACAGTATTTCCAAAGTGAGTATCTAGTAAAATATTTGGAATTTTTAGAATAATATTTTACTCTAAGCATATTTTTATTGTCTCTATTAAACTTTTTATTATGTATCTACATTTTCTGCTTGTCAACTCTTTGGAGGCTGTGCAGACAGAATTAGCATTGATTGGAAGTTTAAAAACAATATCTATAATCAATAGGGAGTATAAGTAGACTTATTTCTTACTGCATAACCATGTGTATTAATGAATATGATTAATATATATCCAGCTCATAATCCGATTGAACCTGTTATAATCTTCCATACTGTTAAGACAAATGAATAAAGTTCAAATAATGAATTCTAGTTGCAAATTTGGGAAAATGTCATTAGGATGTTACTTTTATGCACTGCATGCTTCCTTTTGTCACCTCTTTAAGGCAACATTAATATCTTAATCACTAGTCTAAGTCCCTAAAAGCTAGATTAAAAAGTGGTTGCAAAAAAAGCACTGTTTTGATACAACTGTTAAACAAACATTAAATAGTAAACACAATCATAAAATAGTATATGCAAAATGAATGTGAGTTTAACCTGTAGGGGTTTTGCAGCTACAAAAATAATATTGTGCTTGAATGTGTCATTTCTTCCATAAAAATAAAAATCTACTACATTTGTAATCATTATTAATTTAGGGGCTTATTCAAATAAGGAATTAATGAGCTTATTCAGTGTTGATAAAGTGGTAGAAGTTTATCCTTGTAAAATACTGTTTTGTACTCAGCATCTTCAGATGTAACTGACTAAAACTAATAAAAATATCACTAAAATTGTCTCCCTGTATTTTTGTGCTTTTGATCTATAAATATGGAATTGATGAAGGGATTGTTTCAGTTAAAATTTTATAACTCATTCATTTGAAATTGCTGTAACAAAAAAGGAATGTGAGTTTGAGTGAATTAATTGCCTGCATCTTTTGGTTGACCCAGGACTAAGTGCTACAGAGATGTGGCTAGATGTCTCTCAGTAACAGACTTTGCTTTGAATCTGGCTAAGGCTTGTCTGCACACGTTCTGGTCATACTAAGGATGTCACTGTAGATGCTCTCTCAGGCTAGCACTGAGATATGATGAGATACAAACACATGTCAAAAGGGAAGAAAATATTGGCCTAAATTCCTGTGGGTTAAAATAGAATTTTGTAGTATAAATTCATTTAAAATACACTTTCAAATGTTCAAAAAACAAGAAGCATTCTTCAATTAGTGATACAGTCCTTTTAAAATTACATAGGTGATTATAGCCTCAGAATAACCTTCCATGGCCTTTCATGGAAAGTAGGACCATAGCAGTATGCCTCTTAGGCCATTTTGGGGCTATGAAGGAAAAACATCTATAGCAGTGCTACATTTTTGTAAGTTTTGAAGATCTGTATCATGTTCAGGCCCTGTGAAGAGTACAACAGTGGATTGAAATGACTATGTTGCCTTAGCTGTGCTGTGCTCAGGCGTACAGTGGTAGATAATAAGCATACAGCACATTTTTAATCACTTTCTATAATTTTTCTTCAGTTTTGGTTTGGTTTTTTTTTTCCAAATGTAGCATTTTTAAAGTAGAAAACATTTCCATTAACTTGCCACTAAAATTATTTTTTAAAACCTGTATCAACCCACTGGTATTAAGTATCAGCATATGCGCTCATATGATTATTAGAAAACCTGGATCCAAAAATTTACCTGTAAGTCTTGTAATATATTAACCTTAATAAATCCATCATGGAAACCATATTTGATGCAAGTCTTTTTCAAATAGCTAAAAGAAGAGTGATCTTTACTTGGGAAGTAAGTGTTGTATTGTTATACCATTATATATAATAGCTTTTAAATGTCTTTTTCTTAGTAGCACTATGCCCAACATGCAGCCTTAATTGATGCTAGTAAAAGTGTGTGGGCAGAGTTTTGTATATAGCATTAGCAATTTCAGGTCGATAATAGTATATAATACTTTTGGAACTTGATTGGAAAAATTTTGCATGCAAGGAATAGTAGATTTCTGGGGTTTGATGCATGCAAAATGAATATGTGGCTGCCTTCCAATTTTGTAGTTTACCAGGATTCTTCTTGTTAAGGCAACTGTCTCCCTTTATACGTCACCAAATAGTTGTTGAACTGGCTTTTTCACAAGTAGATTTCCAGATTAATTAATGTGACAGAAATTGTTCACTGAAGTTAACACAGTTTGGGGTACACATTGCTAGATGCTCAAGGCCAGGCACAGGATTTCAATGGAGTAAAATGCATATTAGTGGAACAGATTATCTATTACCACTGAGATGAAGAAAATTAATCCAGTCTTGGTAGAATCATTACAGCTGACAGAATTCATAGCTACATTTTCCGGAGAAGATTTTAATCTGAATGACAAAACATGACATTTTTTTAATCTATAAATATGAATTGATGAATTGACATAAAGTAGATTGAGATGAGGGAAAGTAAATGAGCTGAAATTATGCATATTAAATAAACCTTAATAACCAGTGTTTCTTGCAGTGTCAATGGAAGTTCTGCAGTCATCAAAGAAATATTTACTTTGGAAAAACTCAGATAGTGCTACAATGCTAGACCCCATACTGGCAATAAAAGAAGCCCAGAAAGTTGCTATAAAAGCATTTATGTCAGGAATTTGAATCTTTGGGCCTGGTGCACTAGTAGCAATTGAAGAATTTCAAAGCTTAGTACTACACAGAGAAAGATAAAATAGGAGTAAATCCCCAAGGAATGAACAAAAGTCTGGAAGCACCATATAAAATAAATGTGACAAGGCCTTAATGGGCTTTAAACTATATATTCATAGATTTTAAGGGCAGAAGGGACTGTTATAATTGTTTAGTATGACCTCTTGCATAACACATGCAACAGGACTTTCCTGAATTAATTCCTGCTTTAGGTGCAATAGCTGTGGTTGGACTAAAGAAATAGTTTTCAACCTTTTTCAAGATGTAGATTCCTAAATATTTGGTATAATAACTTTACTAAATAGCAAACTTAATTGTCTGATGTTAGTTAGCTAGTTAATTTTTAGTTGGCTTTGATGGACCCCTCACCTGCTGTCCAGTGATTCCTAGAGATCTGAGGATCACAGTTTGAAAAACAGTGAACTAGACTGTGAAGAAAGCAACAGGGCTAAGGCAGGGGTCTTGACCCTACTCTATAAGCTGCATTTCAGATGCCAATTAAAAACAGTTATGTCTTCATGGTGGTTATGTAATTAATTTTACATTTCATCTATAACTGAAAATAAATACACCAGGCTGAACCCACAAACATATTTGCCCATTCAGGTGGAAATGGTAATCTTCCTTCAGGGAGTATGGTTAAAACTTAACAACAGCCTTTCAGTAAGGAGACTTTCTCTTAATTTAATATTTCCTATTTTTCACTTGAAGTTTGCCCCATTGCAGCCTTAGTTATATTAAATTAAGACTGCAAACAGGTATTTTCAACATATGGTATATTTTACTTGTTGTAAGCTAACAGAAATGCTGTGTTATGATTGTAATTGAGAATTAATGGAAGAAAAAGAGGACAAATTCATTTACAATGCTTACAGATGTAATAATTTGGTCACTTTGATCAAATGCAGTACTTTGAGTTGCATTTTGTTAGCCTACCCATTGACTATACTAGGTTTGTGTTAAGCCTGCTTAAACTTTGTGTTAAGCCTGCTCAAACTTTAAGCCTGATGCATTTGTATATGTACAGATATGTACATATGTATATGCTGGTTTTGTAAATCTTGTGTTTAATTTTTCTGGATTAAAAAAATTCAAGGGAAGAACTGTGATAGATAGTAAATATTTTATGATGAAGTTCATAATTTCACTCCCCCTTTTCCCTGACTGTTCCTTTTCCATCACAAAACCCATATTACTAGGAGTCTAACTGTGATGGAAAGAGTATCATCCATGCCTCAGTCATGGTAGGGTACCATAAATCAACTTTGTAAACACACCTAACTACTTGTAATATTTACAATAATCATGTATTGATTATTGATGCTGAATAATTTCTGTTACAATTATCTGGTTTTATTCTTTCTGTGACTGAGTCCTGAAAGCATTTTCTGAACATTATAGAAGTGGTTGTGCAGGAGCACTTCTATAAGAAAAGAATTTACCTTCAGGAGTCTTTGTATTATTATTCTTTATTAGCATTTCACTTGCACCTAGACACTCAAAAAGTAGATGAAGACCCTACTGCATTATGATCTATGCAAGCAAATAGCAAAAGTACAGCTCCTTCTGGAAATGTTTGCAAGGCCAATCCTGTGGCTGGCTGTTATTCATGAGTCTTTTATCTAATACTCCTGTTAACTCATTTATCTATAAACTCTGTATATAACTGCTCTTGGTGAAGTGGTTTAGCAACTCAAAATTTGGACTAGAAGTTATTTCAACAAACTACATACTATGAACAAATACTTCAAATACAGGCCTTGATCTGTGAAGGTCTGTAGATCAGATCTGTCCACATGTCTACCTTTAAATACATATTCTGAACTCACATATTTCAATACATATGCTCATATACCTCTGTTTTGACCGTACTGATTTAATGTCATTTCAGAGCTAATACTTATTCCTAGCATTTATACTTTTTCCCAACTTTAGTAGGCGAACATGCTGGCTATAGCCTGAAAACAAGAATTATGGGTAAATAGTTGTTACTTCAGAAGAGAAAATACTTCTTTGCAGGTTAAAATTAGTAATTGAAACATACAGAACTCTGCAGAGACTTATCTTTCAAGTTTAGAAATTCCAGTGCACTGATACTCTTTTGACACGCTAGGTGAAGCTGGAAAAGGAACTGAAATCTTCAGCATTTCATCTGTATTTTGAAATCTTGTTTAACAGAACTCTCCCAGTAATATCAGCATGAGTAATCAGCCTGGCACTCCCAGGGATGATGGTGAGATGGGTGGAAACTTCCTAAACCCTTTTCAGAGTGAGAGCGTAAGTATTTAAGTAGTTTTTTACTTGGCAAAACTTTATCCCTGATCTTTTATTTTTAAAAAATAACAGCCAGAACAAATAGTTTTGTAGTGTACCTGTAATGCAATGCTGTACCTTATGTTTTTTTACTAGCTTCTAAAATTATAGTATTGATTCACTAAAAAATTGTGCCAAATACTGTTAGAAGTTGAGCTGAAACTGAAAAATGTGGGAGGTGTAGATTTACTGCAGAAGCTCTTTTTTTAGATTAAGAAGTCAATTGTCAATGAAAGTTAAATCTGTCAAGCAGTAATAATTATGCCATACATATACAGTAATGCACAATGGGCATTTGTCAGGCAATATCTGAACAGCCTAGATACACAAAGTTGGCAGATCTTTACATTGTAGTGCTTCAATTTTTGGTTTTTCAAAGTTTGACTCCTGAACCATGTATTTTTCAGGGCACTAATGTCTTTTAGAACAGGATTCACACTGAAGTATATAATTAGAACATCAAGAGATCTTACGTTGAAAAGATCTAGCATGCTTTTAGAGCAGAGAAAGCAAAGATGCCCTCTAGTGTTCATTCTGGGAAAAATGGTATTTTTTTAAATTGAGAATGTTTGAAGCGGCAAAGCATGGTATAAAATACATTACAAAGCAAGACTAGTATTTTAATACTCATGTGCCTGAAGTTGTTGGGTTTCTATATCCACGTTTAGGTTACTATATAGAAGTGGCCTGATTTTTTCAGAAGTACTGAGTGATTTCAACACTTCTATTTTTATTGTAAATCACTGCAGTTCAGAAGTGAGTGCAACTCCATTAACTATGCCAGTGGTGATATTTAGCTCAGAAATTATGAAGACTAAACAGTTTTTCTTAGATCACACAACAGTCAAAGTTCATGTCAAATTTAATGAAAATCAGATGGGGAAGCAATTGTTTCTTAAACTTGTAAAAAGGAAAAAAGAGTATTTTTTTTTTATTAGACTAGATATTAGGAAGCATTTCTTTACAGAACGGGTTGTTAGGCGTTGGAATGGGCTGCCCAGGGCAGTGGTGGAGTCCCCATCCCTGGAGGTGTTTAAGAGTCGGGTTGACACAGCACTGAGGGATATGGTGGAGCTGAGAACTCTCAGTGCTAGGTTAATGGTTGGACTAGATGATCTTCAAGGTCTTTTCCAACCTAGATGATTCTGTGATTCTATATTTTCTGCATGTTAGCTGTTTGTGTCCAGAGGGACACATGTCCAGATTGTTTGGAGTATTGGATAAAATTGATTTGTACAAAGCAAAAAGACTGATGTTTTGAAATCTGCAAAAAAAGCAGTAACCACAAAATCTCCATTAAATGTGATCCTTGGTCATGATAGTCCATGTTAGTTCTCAACTCAGCATGTTTTACTTGTGCTGAGGACAAACAGGCTGATTCAGCAGGCAGACCAGTTCACCAAACCAAACTCATTAAAAGAAGGACATCAGTTGTACTCAAAAGAAAATTAGTTTTCTCAGACAGTTACTACTTACTGGATTCTATATACTCCTAGTTTTCCTACTTAAATGAATCTGGGACCCAACTAGTAAGATAAGTTTTGCTGGGCCCACTATGAGAGGGCTCAGCATATGACAGGAGTAAGCCCTAAAGCAGACAAACCATCAGAGACATGATATGGGACAAAATGGATTTTACCCAAGTGGTCCATGCTATGCAGTTTATATGACAGAGAAGACCCATCAAAAATGCTTTTTCTGAATATGTTTTGACACTTAGAAATGGCCACCTCAAAAATCTAGCTTTGGTAGGGGTTTTTTTATTACATATCTGTTTTTGCAAAGGCAAATGAATATCTTTCTGTTTCTTGTATCAGTTTTTATAACACTAATATTCCTTGCATTTGAACATTTTGCTCTACTTAGAAGATTTTAGGCCAATTAAGTATTTCTGCAGTCTATAAGTTTCAATTAAAATACAAATTAAAATAAATGTTCATTTGTATTAGGCATTGTGGTGTCCCACTGATTATTTGTAATGAAGTATTGCTAACTTGAGGGCAACTATAGCTTGTATAAGGGCTGCAGTTCAATTCGTGTTACAATTATAATGTAATATGGTGATAGATTTTTTCAGTTCACATAAAGAAGAATAACCACTGATACCTGATTCAGCTTGCCTCATAAAATCTATAATACAGAATTTAAAAACAAGCCAAAAACTTAGTTTAATTCCAGTCAGATGTATCTTCACCTTTTTCCCATCAAGTAGTAAAAAGCCCTTCAAAAGAGTTACGTGGTTCAAGTGACCACAAATGTAGCTGGTCTGTTTGAGACTAGCTATCTTGCCCAGCTAAATCCCTCCAGTAGCCAACACTGACCAGTAAAAGGCATGAAAATCATCAGTGAAATATTGATTCATCACACTACCCAGGTAGAGGTGCACAACACTGAAACTAAGTGAATTGATTTCATCATCAACAATAGCTGTATTTTTACGTAATACTAGAAGTATAACAGAAGTTATGATACCACAAAATGAATTACAGCCTTAGCATGTGCTATAGTACAAATTTAGGAGAAAATTCAAATAGCATGTTGACATTTAGACTCATTTCTCTTGTCCAAAAGTGGGTTTAGTTACCTGGGAAAGAACTGTTGTTAAAATGTGGATTCCTCTTTTTTCAGTACTCCCCTAGCATGACAATGAGTGTGTGATCTGTTACCAAGTCTCCTCATGAAGACCACAGTGAGTTGTCTCTCTTCAGAGAGCTACTACAGAAGAAAATTATTTGTCCCAATGTACAGTTTAACAAAAGGATCTCAGACACAATTGGAACCACCTACCATTTTCCTACCATCTCCCCAATTTTGTCAAAAAATTGGGTCCCAAACATGATTGAGACAACAGTAGAGTGGTGTAACAGAATTGCCCAAGATGGAACTGCAAACAATTATCTATGTAAATATATGGGTTAATGTATATGTATGTGTGTGTGTGATATAGAAATACACACATACATATATAAACCTGCAAGACATTGTAAAATATTGTCGCATGACATCTTAAGTAGAAATGAGGAGTAGGGACTTTTATTCCATCTTTTTTTTATGCTTAGATTTGAAAGTTTGCTTTCCTTTTTCCCTCCTGAATTATGTTGCATATATCATTACTTTATAAGTTATTTTTTCAGGTGAACTCAAATGATAAATTCTTCTGATTTTGTAAATGTCTGCCATTATTAATAGAAATAAAATTGCTTATAAGAGCTCTCATTAATTTGTGTTTGATACCAGTTACCCTGTGAATCACAAACTGTATTGTCTCAAGAAATAGAAGAAAGCATAATTTTTTGAGAAATTGAATAATTTTCACCTAGTTTGGTGATTTTTTTTTTATACTTTGCCTTTAGAAAAAGAATCACTGAAGGTTATTTTTCTTCTCTAATTGAAGCCTAATATCTGCAATAGCTATTTTAAATGGAAGCCTGAATTTGATACAAGCTTCTCAGTTTATATAGAGTACTATAAGTTTATTGTAAGTGAGCTCAAATTGCTATAGAATCTAGTAATAAAGTATCAGGGCTTCTTCTGCCCTTGGAAATGAGTTTTCTATTTGGCATGATCTTCCATAGGGTTGGTAGTGGAAATACAGTAGAGTCCTGATTGCTGAAATATTTTCTAACAGTTTACCATTATGTTTCCCCTTTTCAATGATTCTCAACTGAATCGTAATAATCCATAAGCCTGATTATAAACAGCATCTCCCAAGCCTATTCAGAAAATTGAATCACCCTGGTACTTCAATATGTATTTTTTACTAGGTTTATCAGGATGAAACACTCCACCCCAGCAACTTTCCAGTAAGCAGTCATTTTTATGAACCAAAATGATTGGGTGAACTTTTCATGACTATTAGCCTTGTCAGGATCCTATCTTTTGCTATAAACATAAGAGGAACAAAGGTCTGAGCCATTTCATAGAGTTTGGTGCATTGGATGTGAAAGCTTGGGACAGAATGGAGAAAAGGTATATGGCCTTAAAGGAAAAGCTTCTAGAAGTAGTCCCCTGTCTCCTCAAGCAAAGTTCTAAAAACAAGATTATAGTAAATTTAGTTCCTAATGACTTCCAGCTCCCCCAAGAAAATGAAAGCTCGCAACTGTGTAGTGGTCAAAAGGTCAGGAGTGCAGACACAGAGTGGCTGAACTAAAATTCATGCCACAGACAAAGAGCAAAGATCTTACCTTGGATTTTGCATACAGAAGAGCCACTTACATAGGGGAAACAGTTCTGAGATATGATATGTCTATGCAGTCTTTTAAGGATTTTTTTTTCATGAAATTGTGATGAAGAGGTGTATGTAATGAACTCATCGTGAAGGTATATGCACGTAACTGGATGTGTAAGGTGAACTACAATATCCAAATTTTTATTTTTATATAAAATATATATATGAAAATAAAAAGATGTAATACTTTTTACTCTCATTAGGAATATTCAAAGATTAAACTCTTGGAGACAGGGTCTTATTTAAAATTATGTTAAAATGTCAAAGATTTTGGTGGCATTACTTTTTGTTAATAATAACTGCTTTGATCAGTTGTAATCATAAACTAGATAGTCATTATATGGTTTTGTTGACTTTATTCCCAGTGATTATAAAGGTTGAATTCAATTGTCTGTCTTTGGAAAACAGTTTGTTGCTGTCTCAAAAGATGCCAGAAGCCCCTACTATTGATTTGATTTATAAAAAGGTAAAATGAGATTTCAGTACCTGAGATCCTGAACTTGACTGTTGTCACTAATACCACTGGTTTCAGTGGCTTATGTCTCCTGTGCACCCCAGCTTCTACTGTAAGTAGTGCAAAGTTCAGGCATACTTGCAGCCTACAGTTGGCATCTATATTATCCTTGTTGGTAGCCTTGTAAGAAGGACTTGAGGACTCTGTTCTGCCCAGTTTCAGTCATATGATGTCACCTCAATTGGACTAAGATAGATGGATATGTCTGGACTATGCATCAAGTGCCAAAGCCCATTCACACACCAGGTAAGTGTGCCCTCAAGTGAGCTCTTAAACTGTTGAGTATATCTGGGGTCTGATGTGTATCTCTAGGGGAACACCCTGTCCTGTTCCAAGCCAAGCCAGGGCTCCTTCAGGCAAGCAGTGTGTCCAGTAACCACACAACAACTGGCCTTGATGGCATCACTGAGGGCTCTCTTACAAAACAGAGTGCATGCCACCACTGGAGCTTCTCACGCTCGCAAAATTAAGCAGAATCAGGATCTGGTACTAATCAGAAACTGAACTGTTTTTCTTTTTAAATTTGCTGCTATCTGCAATAGTTTAGCTTATAGGCACCTGTTAAGGAAAAAAATTCTGATCATTAAATTAAAACTAGGCAAATAAGAGCACAGAATATAATATGCCCTTTAAAATGGAACTGCCAACACATAGTGAATAGTATTATCAAAATATGTTATCCTAATTTAACTACAAGATCAGAACATCCTTTCAGTCACATAGTTTTTCTTCTGTAATTCTTTTGAACTTCCTTCTATACAATTTTTCTTACTGCCAGCATATCTTTGTTTCCCCTTTCCATTTCCTTTCCAAAACATTTATATTAAATTTAACATTGTTGCATTGATTTTACAGCGTTAATCTCAGTATATATGCTGATGGCTTCAAAAAGAACCAGATTGAGCCCTGCTTCTTGTAAGCTAGCGTTCTATGCCCTGATATAGCAGTTGCTAAGTATGCCCAGCACTTTTCATACCTAGGTAGCCCCAGAGACTAGTGGGATAAAATATGTGTAAGCTTGCAAAATTTTAATTTCAGGACATCTGATTGAAAATTCTGTGTATATCTTATTATTAGAATTTTTATCAGATGTATGCAAACCTAATCACCTTGCTTTTTGTAGGGAATTAAAATATGCTTACATACATGAGTATTTACATGCACATTGGTAAGATCAGGTGATTATAACTATACATAGGTTCTGCAGCTGAACCATAGAAAACAATTTTATGTACTAAATATTCCACTTACTATGAGTAAACCCTTTGATTTTTTTAATTTGCATAGAGCTTTTTGTTTGTTCATTTGTTCTCTTTCTTTTGTTTATAAATCCTGTAGGTTTTTCATTGTATATAGGAGTATTAATATGGAAAGAAAGATTATTTCTAAACACTTTTTTTTGCTTACATTTCTAATGCACTAGATATCAACATATAATTTAACTGCTGTTTATTTCTGTCTTTATGCAACAACATTCTTGATAATGTCAGAATTTGTCCAGCTCTGTGAGGAATATTAATTTAAGTGTACAGGATAGTTTTTCCACACTGGCTTTTAAAATACATTTCTCTCTTTAATGTAGAAATAAATAGATCATGATTCTCTAAATGGATCTTTCATACAAGGTTAAAATAAGGCTTTTTAAAGCAGAAGTGATGAAATCTTAGAATGGCAGAAATAGCATAATAATGGATCTCTCTTACTGTAAGAACTCTGACAAAAATTCTGGCCTTGTAGAAATCAGCTGAAGTCATGATTTGCTACAATTAATCCAGTATTTTACTTACTGCATAAACCCACAAAAAGGAGTATTCATACCGAGATTTTATTTCCATATGTAACTTTTGTATAGACAAGAACAGAGCAAGGAAGAAGCTGTTTGAATCACAAGTAAAATATGTGGCCTGTTGTGCATTTAAAAGATACATGGATATTTGTATATATAGGTTGCATTATTTTATTAATAGCCTGAGCATGAGGAAGAACTGCAGCTGAACTCAGTATTCTCCCCCCTTTATTGTAGACTGAATTTGGTGCATGTGAAAAACATGGCAATAACTTCAAATCTAGTCTTTGACACACCTTATGCTGCCCAATGGAATGTGCCCCAAACTTGACTAGGCATGACTAGCTTTTCAAAGTGACAGAACAGGTCAGTTTCCAGATCAGTAAGTTATCATACAGTCTGTTTATGGCCACATTCTCTTCAAACTGATCACACGAAGGACCTTATTCAAGATTTAATGGTATGAAGCAACTATAAAAATTCACTGCACTCTAGTATATATGAGTTAGTTAGATTTAAACTTTTAGTGTGTGCAGCTCAGTCTTATAAACTGCTGTTCATTCCAGTTGTCCTACTGAAACTTTGATGAAACAATTAGCATAAGGTAATTTTTTGCAGGGTTTCACCCTGAACTGAACAAAATATATAGTTTGAGGTGTGACATTATTTGGCAGATGTATACAGTATAGAGCAAAATGCAAAAGGTGTGTAAAAATTAACAAAATTACGTTTCAGCCTGAAAAGCAGAAGCAAAAAGTCCTTATCTAAAATATTGCTTTGAGTGCATGCATGTAAGTTGTCTGCCAGTGCTGTGACATTGAAAATATTACATTATGGTAACAAATTTAGAGCACATAAATGGATTATCTACTCAGCACATTAAAACTCTGATCCTGCAAACACATTCACATTCGTTTGAAATAAAGCTTATACATGCATAATTTTAAGCATATTTTAAGAATACAAGTACATTCTTTCAGAACAGTGGGACTGCTAATAGGCTTAAACCATGTTTGAGCATGGACAGTCTAGAAGCTCAAGTTAAGTCTTCCCTAAACAGATATTTTATTTTATTTTTAAGATTTTGCCAATGCAGAAGTGTGTTTATGTACTGAAAGTATTGATATGTGGAACAGATTTGGCTTTCTTCTGTTTCTTATTTTATTAGAGCATTGTTCACTACTACATGAACTATTTTTGTGACCTTGTCCTTTCACATTGTTTTAAATTGTATAGTCATAGTTTCCCTCAACATAGCTAACAGCTTTTCAATTTTAGTCCAAACTTCTGTTTGGTCACTCTTCTTCATTTAATCTTGAAATATGTAAGGAAGCCTCTCATGTAATGGGAAAACTTGCATAAAAATGTATAAAGGTTTTCTTGAGCATGTTTTCACATTTAATAAAACTGCAGTTTTCATTTTTAATTTGAAATGGTCACTTTCTACCCACTATTTAATTTCTATGTGCATAAGAAATTAAGAAAACAAATTACCTTTTTTTTCCATTTGATTTCAGCATCGTAAGTACTTGCTGAAAGACATGGGTTTTGAGAAATCAGATCAAACCAAGATTTACTACATATCTTCTATGAATAATAAAAGTGGACTTTATGTTGAAAGCTCCTTCCACATCCCCAAAATTGGATTTCCTAACATCTGATATGTATGACTTCATAAGAGCTCAATTCACAAAAAGTCAAGTTTCATTTGTGTACTCTGTGTTTTCATTGTATCTAATGGATGATTCAGCATGCCCCTCAGCTGTGTAAGTTTCTGTGTTTGTATCTCTCAGAAAAGTAATTGAGTTGTCAAGCAAGTTTGTTCACAGAGCCTGATAATTAAGTACTGGATAATATATCTGCGAAGTGTACCCAACTGTTCATTCAGTAACAAGGTATTCTTACACTATCTCATTATTCTCTTAAGAACCTCTACAATATTGCAATTAGGTCTAGGGAGACCCATAAGGTTTTACAATGACAAAACAAGAGGCTTAATTTTACTAACAGAAAATTCTGGTAGTTTAGCACTAGTTTTCATAGGGAATCATCTGAAACTGTGCTTTTTGAAAGGCTGCACATTTTCTCAATGTGTACTACTGTACTGGGTCTGGCAGGGATGGAGTTAACTTTCTTCATAGCAGCCCATATGGTGCTGGTATGGGTTTGTGACTAAAACAGTGTTGATAACACAGCAATGTTTTGGCTATTGCTGAACAGTCCTTGCACAGCATCAAGGCTTTCTCTTCTTCCGACTCTGCCCCCCAGTGAGTAGTCTGGGAGCAGGCAAAGAAGTTGGGAGGTGACACAGCCAGGACAACTGATATGAATTGGCCAAAGGGATATTCCATGCCATGTAATGTCATGATCAGCAATAAAACATGAAGATAGAGGAAGAAGGGAGGGTTGTTTTTTTGTCTTCCAAGGTGGCCGTTGCTCAGAGACTGGCTGGGTATTGGTCTGTTTGTGGAAGGTGATGAGTGATTGCCTTTGCATCACTTGTTTTTTTCCTCTTTCCTTTATTTATTAAACTGTCTTTATCTCAGCTCATGAGTTTTCTCCCTTTTGTTCTTCCTATTCTCTCCCCCATCCTACTGGTGGGTTTGGGGAGAGTCAGCAAGGGGCTGTGTGGGTGCTTAGCTGCTAGCCAGGGTCAATCCACCACAACCTGAAAATAGACCATACAATTTAAACATTTGGTCTGTTACAGAGATATATACAGTTCCTCAGAATAGGAGAGAATTATAACAATAACCATGACCAAAACTATGTTTGTCCCTATAGAGTGAAATCATCGGTAATCACTTTTGATATGAAGAATTATTGCTATGGAATCCTGCTCCAATCAGTGAGGAGCCAAATTATCAACTGGATGAACTAAATATTTGCAGGCTTTATTTCTGTTGTTTAATCTTCATGTTTTCTTCTCTCTCATTTGGATTTTCCCATTAATTACACCAGGACAAACGTATGGAAAGTTCTTCACATCTGTAAATAGAGTCCTACTGCCGATAGTTTATTTCATTAGAGACATTGTGCATAACGGCAAATAAGGAGTGGCTGTGCAAGATCCTGGAAGCCCTCAGGGTTAGATATTAGGAAAGTTAGTATCACACAGGCTTATGCATTAGTCAAGATGATTTCTAACAATGACATAAAATGACTTGAAACAAGAGCTGATATTTGCCATGCAGAATGGAAGAAAATAAAATCCACATAAAGCGTATTTAATTGAATTAGAAATTTACTAAAGATAGAATTTACCAGGAGAATTTGAAAAATATTTTATCAAATATAAGCTTGCTAGCAGCAGACAGCAACAAAACTGAGAGCTATGATTCAGTAGTTCCTCTATTTTTTAATGTGGAGGTGCAGCCTGCAGTGTGAATCCCAGCTGAGAGACTGCATGAGGGTTAGGTTTCTTGATCTTGACAGAAGTTTATGGACAAGGGGATGCAGTATCCACAGACCACACCTTTTGTTACAGATGAGCAAAGTACAAGCAGTACCTTTCAGCAGATGTCAAAGTCATCTCTAACAAGAACACATAGAATGTTGAAAAGTTCAGCAAAAAGAAAAAGCAGAGTTTGTTAAATTGTTGTCTAGAAAAATTAAATTCAAAAGTGGTTGTAAGCTGTTCCCAAATGTATTCTCATTTTTCTAATTAACTCCTAGTTTTTATTTGATTTACAATTTACACTGTTAAAGAAGAGTAATACAAATTCCTAAACAAGGCCTGAAATACAGTCTTGAAGAGTGGCATGAGCAAAGTGGAAGATGGAGCTTTCTATTATTTGAGAATCAAGTAACATTTTATTTTCAGGACAAAAAGAATACTTACAAGAAACTTTCTTAGCCTTGCAGTGGCTATTTGAGAAGTATAAATCAATATGCTGTATATGTTTAAAGACCAAATTTGAGGGATTTTTTGTGGCAAGTATCTCCACAAAAATATTGCAATGCATCTGTTTTGTGCATGTTTGTCTAAAACCACAAAACCAAAACAGCTTTTTATGGATTGCCATGCATGCGTTTGTCAAACACTCATTTCTGGTGGGGAGAGAAAGATTTGATAGATGGTGGGTTACCATGTTTATCTGAATTACTTAAAGCATCGGTAAACTATTTTCAACTTTGTTCACACTACACAAGATACTATATGTAGAGATTTACTTTTTACTTTACTGCTGGCATTATAACCTGTGATCCATGCATATTTTAGAAATTCTTGTAGGTTTTGTGTAAGAAACCTTGTCACCATTGCTGTAAATACTGTAAATTCTTGTTTTGAATCAAGAGGCTTAATTGTATTATATACTACAATAGTACTTGTTCTGTCCTCAAAACTTGCTGTTCACATATAGTTAAAGCCTTGATAAGCACACTTAGTGGTTTCATAATTTATTTCAAACAGCAAATATATAAGCCATTTACAGGAATATTAAATCAAATGTAACATAAGAAAATTCAACCCAGTTCATATCCTTTTTGAGAACTTGGGATTAGATTTTAGCAGACAATAGGCAGCTGCAGTTTAGCACATTTCATGATTCAGTGCAATGTGTGCAGTGTATGCTTTCAAGCTTCAGCTGCCTATGGAAAGCCTGAGTAATCAGGCTATGCAGGGTACTACACAACAAGGAAAGTCTTTCTTCCTACTGTCTCCTGCCCAAGGCAAACTACAGAACTTCAGCAGACTGTCTCAGAGAAATTTTGCAACCTACAGGCTTCCTTGCACTAAGTAAGCATAGACATACTAGCTTTTCCTCTGTCATCTCTTTTTTGCACTTCTATGTTGGTGCCAGAACAGAAACTCTGGGGTATGTAGGAGGTAAGGAAGCAATTTCTCCATATTGTGCCCTTGTCTCCAGCTACCACAGACTTTATGTGAGTCAGTCTTAATGAGAAATACATTATTTATCTGTTTACTCAGAAAGAAAAGAACTCCAACTATGAATTCATTTATACTGCTATTTTATGATATACAACAAAGACCTGAAAATATATACAAGTTCTTTGCTTGTTTCTGACATCAGAAATTCAAATCCCATCTAGACTGAAAGACTAAATGATGACTGGAAAAGAGTGAAAAAGCTAACAACACAACCTGTGAAAGTTAAAAGGGATTCTTACTTGGATCATTTGAAGTTCTATGTTTTATTTGTTTTTGTTGATAAATGATTAGGTTAACCTTTTGAATAAAGACAGTCTTTGTTAGTGACTTTGCACCTTCACCCTTTCACATAAAACTTTGGTAACTTACAATAAATATTCCTCACACCTCCAAGACAAACTGTAGGTAAATTCCTTGTATTGCTAATGTCAAAAAAAATGTTCTTACAGATTACTTGAGTCCTTTATGGAGAACAATGGGGCAAACAGGGAGACCAACAGGGTGGTGAGACACTGGACCAGGTTGCCCACAGCAGTTGTGGCTGCCCCCTCCCTGGCAGTGTTCAAGGCCAGGTTGGACGGGGCTTTGAGCAACCTGGTCTAGTGGAAGGTGTCTCTGCCCATGGCAGGAAGGTTGGAACTAGATGATCTCTAAGGTCCCTTCTAACCCAAACCATTCTGTGGTTCTATGATTCTGTGATAATCCCAAATAAAGAGAAGTATTTGCAGGTCACGTTTAAACAATTACGTAGGTGTATTTTAGACAAAGAATGACTTTCACCATCGTAAGTGAAACTAATGTACAAATCCAGTCTTTAAAATAAATAAAACCTCAGTAATATTCCAAATCAGCAGGAATTAAATTTGTCAATATAAATATTAATGTATAAAAATATATAGAAATTTTGATGCTGCCTCTGACCTTAAGCAATAATATTGATAATATTGAGGGAGTCTCACAAACTTTGTGTATTTCAGAACAGTTGTTACCTCAGTGAGTGCTTCATTATTGACAGGTACAGCAAAGAGCCAATCCATGCCATACCAAAAGAGTTCAAAAGTATGGCAATACAAAATTCCCACAACATCATAAATATGCCAACATGGGTGTCTTGTGTTATGATGAGTAATCATTCCAACTGCAAACTTCTCCAGACCATGTTTGTAACTTTTAAAAACAGACTCTTAAAACATTTCAGAAGCGCAGTAGTCTGTGTTGATGAGAGAGCCAACAAGCTGCTTGACAATGATCATATTCCAAATGACTTATCAACACTATGCCACCTGCAATCCCTGGAAGGAATTGTACCATCTTTATTTGAAGCCCTTTGTGTCAGAAAATAGACCTTCCAGTGAAGGCTTCCCTTTTCTAATCATTCTTTTTGAAATGTACAGCTATTTTTCACAGCTATTAAAGCACTGAGAGTTTTGTTGTACTAAAATGCAATTCTGATGTTGCATTTGTATATTCACAGAGCATCCCTGCAGAAAGTGCTTCTGAAGTCCAGTATAGCACAACTCTTGGGAATCTCTGGTGTTCAAAGAAACCTCCTTGTCTAAGGACCAAACAAGGGAAATAAGGTCATAAAATCAAGCTTCATTGGTTTATCTTTAAAACATTCCTGGCAAGACTGAGGAGTTGCAAAGACATGAATCATATAGGACATTAACCACATTTTGGAGCCTCAGACTTTAATGCTATCACAGACTCTTTTGTAATGGTAGTATTATACCACTAGATCATATTTGTTTGTATTCCAAACTGTGTCCTGATTGAACCTACCCTAACTTTAGCTGTCTAAAAATTAGCTGCCTAGGTTTCCTCAGTAAGTCACTGGAAGGACAGAAAAAGAAATGCCTCCAGAAGACTGCATTATGGTATCAATTGCCCTCTCCGTTGATGAATCCTGAATGCTTTTAAGGGCCTAAAATTAGGTGGAATGAATTCAAGGGTTTATGTTTAGCCTCATATTCCTGTATACAAAAGTCTATTTATTTGATCCTCATATGGGCTCAAATGGACAAGAATAATGCAATTATTAAGAATTTGAATCTGTGTGACTTCCAGATAATTTTCTGAATCCTTCAATCTCAAACATGAAATTCCTGCCCCCATAGTTTGCTGTTCTCTCCTCCTTTACTTCCTTTTTTTCATAAACAGGTGCAAATTCAATTGACTTGTTTGAACATTTCTTGAGAGTTTACCCCTGCCTTGAAATTCTGACCTTTATTTGTTAAATGATCAGTCTTTGACTGCACAGGTTCATTCACTTAAAGCAACACATGAAGAAACCATTGCATAGAGGAATCAACACCAGCAATAGCATATGCTTCTTTTAAATGAAATATATTACTGTATATTCTTTCTAGGGGTGGGTAAATATACCTTTTCTAAGAGCTTTAAATAATAAATATAGAAGCTCACAATTTAGGATTGTGAGAATGAAGGCAGTAATGTTAGTTTATGGTTTTTGTAAGCTTCTTGTAAATATATATATCTGATTTCACATCCTGGTTTGGAGATGAGGAAAGTGCCTAGTTTTAGATAGACCAGTTCTTTGTAGACAGCATTATTGTCTGGATTATCAAAGCCCATTTATAGCCGGTTCCACCTCAGGTTTGCACCATACACCTACCTTGTTCTAGTTTGACTTGCTATTTTTCTTCGTTAACTTTTGGTACAAAATCATAACAATGATTGTACCAGTTCTTGTTGCGAGCTGAGGAACAGCTGAGGTTGAAAAATATGAATGTTGTAACTTATACCTTTTCACCTTCTTGAAGTGTCCACATTCTCTTGGCTGGTCCTGAGACAAGGTGGCTGCTTCCAAAGTTACTATATTACTTTCTCACAAAAAGTAGGTGTAATTTTCTTTTGTGAGTCTAATAGCAGAAATATTGATATGTTTGCTTTATTTTCTGAGTTGTGAATCATTCAGTGTTGAAAATGATATGCATCTTTTGTAACTATTAATAAAAAAAAATGAGAAATGTTTTTTATGATATGCGAGTACAATCCCTGCTCTACTGTTCAGTGTTTTAAGTGCTGAACTTAACCAATATATTATGTTTAGGAATTATCCTAGCATCATCCTTGCATGAAAAAGGTTATGAATTTCCTGTTACTATTTCTGGGTTCTCAGTGAATTCTGGGACAAAGGTGAAACTGTTGCAATGGGGAAAAATTACTGTGCTAGCAACTTACTGACTACTTTTCAGATGCATAAAAAAATTCTGTCTATCATCTGATAGCCTTCCAGTTTTTTTGGTAGATCACTGTGGCGGCTTGACCTTGGCTAAATGCCACGTACCCACCAAGTCACTCTATCACTTCCCCCCCCCCTTCCCCTTTTTTTCTCAACAGGGCAAAGAGGGGAAAGAAAATAAGATATTCCGTAAGCTTTCTTCACTCCTCCAGATGTTCAGTGACTTGGCTCCCATCTGTCAAGATGGATGTTCAGGACAGGAGCAGTATGTTTGACTGTTGGACTCCAGCACCGGCTAGGTTTGGGTCATCATTGCACGTATCTGGTTCACTCTTCGTCGTTCCTACTTCCTCCATCACTTCCTGCAACATACAACTCACCCCACAGATTATTTCCCCCCCAAGGTTAAATCTCCTTGAGGCACACACTGAGTAGCCCCATCCTCCCGCATTACCCACCAAGTACATCCAGGTCCCTGAGCAAAAACAATCCCACGAGTGGGCTTGCCTTTTCCCAAGGGAGGAGCAATCCACACTGCCTTCCCCAGCCATTTCCCTGTGTGTACTACAGGGACCTTATCTCCTCCCACAGTATGAAGGGGTTTTGTTTGGGCAGGACCAGGACGGTTAACAGATCCTCTGGTGTTAATTAGCCAAGTGGCTTCTGCTAAATTTATATCCCAGTGTTTCCATCCCCCATTGTCCAATGCTCTCAACATAGTCTTCAACAGTCCATTGTATCTTTCAATCTTTCCAGATGCTTGTGGGTAATAAGGGATGTGATACACCCACTCAATGCCATGTTTCTTTGCCCAGGAGTTTATAAGATTATTTCAAAAATGGGTCCCATTATCTGATTCAATTCTTTCAGGAGTACCATGTTGCCATAAAATTTGCCTTTCAAGACCTAAGATGGTATTTCGGGCAGTGGCATGATTTACAGGGTACGTTTCGATCCAACCAGTAGTTGCTTCCACCATGGTGAGTATGTAGCGCTTGCCTTGGCGTGTTCGTGGCAATGGTCCAATATAGTCAGTTTGCCAGGCCTCACCATATCGAAAACTCAGCCATCGCCCTCTGTTCCAGGGGGACTTTACTCGTGTGGCTCGCTTGATGGCAGCACATGTTTCACATTCATGAGTGACCTGTGAGATGGCCTCCATGGTCAGGTCCACCCCTAGATCACGAGCCCATCTGTACGTTGCATCTCTCCCGAGATGCCCGGATGTTTCATGGGCCCATCGAGCTACAAATAGCTCACCCTTGCGCTCCCAGTCCAGGTCCAGCCGAGCCACTTCAATTTTGGCAGCCTTGACTACTCGCTCATTGTTTCGATGTTCTTCAGTGGCACAGCTTTTGGGCACGTGGGCATCTACATGACGTACCTTTAGAGCCACATTTTCCACTCGGGCAGCGATGTCCTGCCACAATGCAGCAGCCCAGATGGGTTTACCTCTGCGCTGCCAATTGGTCTTCTTCCATTCCTGTAGCCACCCGCACAGGGCGTTAGCCACCATCCAGGAGTCAGTGTAGAGATACAGTACTGGCCACTTTTCTCGTTCAGCAATCTTTAGGGCTAGTTGGATCGCTTTTCCTTCTGCAAACTGACTTAACTCGCCCTCTCCTTCAGTGGCCTCAATGACTTGTCTTGTGGGACTCCACACAGCAGCTTTCCACTACCGATGGTTTCCTACCACATGACAGGATCCATCAGTAAACAGAGCATAACGCCTTCCATCTTCTGGTAACTCGTTATATGGCGGTGCCTCTTGGGCACGACCCACCTCCTCAGGGAATGCTCCAAAATCTCTATCTTCTGTCCAGTCCATGATCTCTGCCAGGATCCCTGGACGGTTGGGTTTTCCCAGTGGAGCTCGTTGCGTGATTAACGCTACCCATTTACTCCAGGTAGCACTGGTTGCATGGTGCGTAGAAGGGATGTTTCCTTTGAACATCCAATGTAATACAGGCAATCGCGGTGCCAAGAGGAGCTGTGCTTCTGTACCAACAACTTCGGAAGCGGCTCGAATCCCCTCATATGCTGCTAGTATCTCCTTTTCAGTCGGAGTGTAGTGGGCTTCTGATCCTTGATATTCCTGGGTCCAAAATCCTAATGGTCGACCCCAAGTTTCACCTGGTATCTTCTGCCAGAGGCTCCATGTGAGGCCATGCTCCCCAGTTGCTGTGTAGAGTACATTTTGCACAGCTGGTCCTGTCCGAACAGGCCCAAGAGCTACCGCCCGAGCTATCTCCTGTTTGATGTGCTCAAAGGCTTGTTGTTGCTCAAGACCCCACTCAAAATGGTTCTTGTTTCGGGTTAATGATAGAGAGGGCTCACCATCTGACTGTAACCTGGAATATGCATCCTCCAAAATCCCACAAGTCCTAAGAAAGCTTGTGTTTCCTTCTTGTTGGTCGGTGGAGACATAGCTGCTATCTTGCTGACAACATCCACAGGCCCATGACGGCGTCAATCTTGCCATTTTATTCCCAAGAACTGAATCTCTTGTGCTGGTCCCTTGACCTTGCTTTTTTTTATGGCAAACCCAGCTCTCAGAAGAATCTCAATTACTCTTTGTCCTTTCTTGAACACTTCTTCTGCCTCGTTGCCCCACACAATGATGTCATCGATGTACTGTAGATGTTCAGGGGCATCACCCTTTTCCAGTGCAGTTTGAATTAGTCCATGACAAATAGTGGGGCTGTGCTTCCACCCCTGGGGCAGTCGATTCCAGGTATACTGGACACTCCTCCACGTGAAAGCAAACTGTGGCCTGCACTCTTCTGCCAAAGGAATTGAAAAGAATGCATTGGCAATGTCGATTGTGGCGTACCACTTGGCTGCCTTTGACTCCCGTTCATATTGGAGCTCTAACATATCTGGTACAGCAGCACTCAGTGGTGGCGTCACTTCGTTCAGGCCACGATAGTCTACTGTTAACCTCCACCTTCCGTCAGACTTTCGCACCAGCCATATTGGCCTATTGAAAGGCGAATGTGTCTTACTGATGACACCTTGGGTCTCCAGTTGACGGATCAGTTCATGGATGGGAGCCAGAGAGTCTCGGTTTGTGCGATACTGCCGTCGGTGCACGGTCCTCGTAGCAATTGGCACCTGTTGTTTTTCAACTCGCAACAGTCCTACAACAAAAGGATCTTCTGAGAGGCCAGGCAGATTAGACAACTGTTTGACCTTCTCTGTGTTCACACTGGCCACACCAAAAGCCCATCGGTATCCTTTTGGGTCTTTGAAATACCCCCTCTTGAGGTAGTCAATGACCAAGATACAAGGGGCTTCTGGGCCAGTTACAATGGGATGTTTTTCCCACTTGTCCCCGGTCAAGCTAACCTCGGCCTCCAGTACTGACAGTTCTTGACATCCGCCTGTCACTCCTGAGATCCAGATAGGTTCTGCCCCTCTATAACTTGATGGCATTAATGTACACTGTGCCCCGGTGTCGATTAAAGCCTGGTACTTCTGTGGATTTGATGTGCCAGGCCATCGAATCCACACTGTCCAATACACCCGATCATCCCTTTCCTCCTCCTGGCTGGAGGCAGGGGCCCTGTATTCCCATTCTTGGTCAGAGTATTCACTGTCTGACCCTTGCCGTGCCAGGCCGGAGATTCCTTCATCAGGGCCAAGGGAGGTGATCTCAGTCTTCCTGTATCTGGGAGATCGCTGATTACTTTCTTGTGGTTTTACACCAGCTACATTAACAACCTTCTTGGATGTCTTCTTCTTGGCAGGGGTCTTTCCTCGCAGTTCATGTACACGAGCTTCCAACTTGAAGGTGGGTTGACCATCCCACTTCCTCATGTCCTCCCCCTGGTCATGCAGGAAGAACCAAAATTCGCCACGTATCATGCGCCTGGGGTTCCCTTTCCCTCTGACTGGGGTGGAAGAGAACTGATTTCTTGGGGTGCTCCTGACATCCAGGGCGCTCGCCCGTAGAGATGAGGAGGTACCAAGACTCTCTTCAAAGGTCTGAAGCCAGGAAGAGACTGCCTCCACAGTTGGCGTACATCTTAGTCCTTCTCCCACATCCATTTCTGGATAGTACATCGCGGCCAAGCTGGCAGAATACGAGGATGGTGCACCTTTAATCACCTTCCTCCACATGGCCCGTGTGCACAGGACATCCTCTGGATTTTTAGGGGCTTCATCATTATCTGGATCACTACAGATGACTTCCAGCACTGCTAATTCTCTCAGGTACTGGACACCTTCATCCGCAGTAGCCCACTTCCCTGGGGAGTTGTCCGTAAGATCTTCCTTGAAAGGATATCTTGCTCTAACACTTGAAAGGAGCCGTCTCCACAGACTGCAAATTCCTGTTTCTTTTCCAATTCCCCTTTCAATTCCTCGATCTCTAGCAAGGGAACCCAGCTGTTGGGCTTCCTTACCTTCCAGCTGCTGAGCATCAGCCCCATTATCCCAGCAACGAGGCAGCCAGGCAGCAATCCGCTCACCTGGCTGGCGGCTATAGTCTTTCCGCAGATCTCGCAGTTCTGATGACGTCAGGGACCGGGTAGTTTCCGCCTCCTGTTTGAGTTCTGTTATTCCCTCTTCCAATCACTTTGCTGAAAGCCCCGCTTCTTCCTCTTCTTTCTCCTCCCTTATTAATCGAGGGTATTGGCCTGTTGTTCACCTTGTCCACTGTTTCTTTTTTACTGCTGGGGCAATCTCTGATGTTGTTGTTGTTGTTTGAGTCCCCATCTCCACCACAGTCCTTTGAGAGCACTGAACTGCAGCTCAATAAGCATAGGCCAGGCCCCAGTACAGCGCTAGGAGTTCCTGATTTTCACTGGGATAGGCAAGGCACCCTTCTATCAGGTGTTGTGTCAATTTTGCGGGGTTGCTTGCCTGTTCAGGGGTAAGATCCCAGGCTACAGGAGGTGATAACCGTCCTAGGAATCTGCCCAAATCCTTCCACTCCCCCTGCTACCCAGGGACAGGCCGCCTCAGGGCACATTTTAGTATTGACTCACCCAAAATTTTCCTTCTCTTACCCCAAAAACCTACCGAGCTCCACACAGCCCACAATAGGCGAATAGCATTAATGAACAGTATCAAAGAGCTAACATAAGGGTGAATAAGTACCTCGGGAGCCTGCAGAATAAAACCACTCATGATGTTCCCAATTTCTTCCAGCATGTTCCCGAGCTTAGCAAAATAAAGATAAGCAGCGCAATCAACAAACCCGTGACCAGCACAAGAGCTTGTTGCTTAATAACTGCTATAGCTATAGCACAATTAATATAAAACTGCCGTTGTCTTGCCCCACATTGGGCGCCGAAAAAGACTGTGGTGGTTTGACCTTGGCTAAATGCCAGGTACCCACCAAGTCACTCTATCACTTCCCCCCACTTCCCTTTTTTGTTTTTTCCACAGGGCAAATAGGGGAAAGAAAATAAGATAGGAAAAAAACCAACCCTTGTGGGTAAAACAAAAGCAGTTTTAATATAAGCAAAGCAAAGCAAAGGTCCGTGCACGGAAGTAAAAAAAAGAAAACAGATTTATTCTCTACTTCCCATGAACAGGCGATGTCGGGCCTTCTCAGGAAGCAGAGCTCCAATACGCGTAGTGGTTGCCTCGGAGGACCAAGGGTGACCCCACCCCCTTCCTCCTTTTTCCCAGCTTTATACTTGAGCAGACGTCATATGGTCTGGAATATCCCTTTGGTCAGTTCGGGTCAGCTGTCCTGGTTGTGTCCCCTCCCAAGGTCTTGCCCACCCCGTCCCACTGGGGGGGAAAATGTGCTGTGTAAGCACTACTCAGCCAGCAGCCACAACACCAGTGTGCTATCAACACCCAATGTAAAACACAGCACCATGAGGGCTGCTATAGGGGAAAACCAATTCCGGCTCAGCCAGACCCAGTACATCTGGACACGCTTGAGTAATTCAATGTCCTTTTTGTAGTGAGGGACCCAAAACTGAACACAATAATCGAGGTGCAGCCTTAACAGTGCCAAGTACAGGGGTAAGATCCCTTCCCTGTCCCTGCTGGCCACGCTATTTCTGATACAAGCCAGGATGCCATTGGCCTTCTTGGTCAGCTGAGCACACTGCTGGCTCATGGTCAGCCGGCTGTCAGTCAACACCCCCAGGTCCCTCTCTGACTGGCAGCTCTCCAGCCACTCCTCCCCAAGCCTGTAGCGCTGCTGGGGTTTGTTGTGGCCGAAGTGCAGAACCCGGCATTTGGCCTTATTGAGCATGCTTTTGTTTGAAGCATAGAACGGAGTTTGAAATTCATACCAGGGCTGGTAAGAGTACAGTCATATCCATCTGGAATTCCTCCTCAACTAAGAGGCCCTGTTGAGAAGCATGTCTAATCAATCCAGATGCACTGCCATGTGACACAGTTGTATGCCTTTCAAAACCTCAAAGGCACCTCTGCACAGCTCTGTACTGTACATGTGGTTGTATCAGTTTGCTAGGTGTTTTATGGAGATGCTCACTGTTACATATTATATATTCAGTTACCAAGATTATTTGTCTACATCTATAAATATATTGCCCAATAAATATTAATTTAAGTTTGAAAAGAGCTAAAAAACTGATTACGTCTGAAAACATAAGCATTTGGAAACAAAGATAAAAGTATTAATCTCCATTTAATGTAACTTTTATAAAAGGCATCTAAGTGTTGATAAAAGTTACCAAAATTTTATTCTGCATTTATATTACTAAGATGCGAGAATACTGAACTTTTGACCAAACTACTGGAAATACATATTTTCCTTACAACCTGAACACTAATCTTTCATTTTTGCTCAAGAAATGAGATTGTTGCCCACAAGCCAAACTAGACTGCTTACCTTTCCTAGGATGACAACTTGTTTGTATGTGATAGACACCATCCTTATTCTGTACAAACACTGAGTATCTGCTTCAGTATTAAAACTGGCTCCTGTACAAATTACATGTTCATTAGAAGAATTTATCACCTTCATTACCTGTCAATACAAAATTTGTCATGAAACAGACAAATCTATTTTTCAGAACTTGTGTTAAACCAGACATTTTTCAAAGAAGATCCTATGTTAAAAAAACAGCTCAGAGCAAGAATTATTCCCTTTTAAATCAATTCGAAAGAGATTTTGTTGCGGGAGGATATTGGACCTGCACAACTCTATGAGAGTTATATCAAGCAAAGCCATTTATTTTTCCAATAGTACACACTTATGCTCTCGCCAAAGCTCTTACTTCATAAATAGCAAATCAGCAATTAGACAGCTATCAGCCTTTTCTCCTATCAGCATAAGACCACTCTAACACGCGCTGTGCAGACCAATCAACTTCTTGTTCACGTGCTGCTCACGCGGCAGTAACTTCTCACAGTTCAGTACTTTTCACAGTTCAGTGTTGCAGCTGTCCTTTGTTTTCCTCTGCCACCTTGGCACTACTCAGCAGTTTCTTATCTTTCTCCCAAGGCCTGTTTTTCATCAAAGCCTGGCTGTTTCTCAGAGGCTGTGCAAGGCTCTCAGGCCAATGCCTCCCACAAGTTTTTACAACAGAATTTGCCATGATGTCCTGATCCGATATCGGGGAGGGTTCTTAAACGATCCCAAGAGCGAGTTTAAGACACAAACGAGGTCAGATGCCGTACAACTTTGTAAACTTTATTGTACACACAACTGGTAATAGCAATAGGACAGAGAGAAAAGAAAGGAAAAAAAAGTCAGAATCCCTAAGCAAGCAAACGATAGAGATGCAGCGAGACTAATTACCACCACCACGAATCCAGCGATGTCCTGTTGGCTCGGTCTCGGTGCAGGTGATGGTGCTCCAAGCTCCATGCTCCGCCAAAGTCTCAGCTCCAAGGAAGGATGAGATGACAAGAGCGAATAGCGCTCACGAAAGAGGAGTACACAGTCCTTTTATTGTCCCAGTTGCCACAATCTCTCCGAAGAATCCACCCATTTCCACAGAGCTCATTGTAATACGTGCCGCCCCGTGGTCCCGTGCCAGCCTGCACGTCTTCCTCACCCCGATTTAACTTCAGGCAGATATTTTGGTCCTGTTGGGAACAATTTGTCTCCTTCAGAGCGTACTCCTCCATGGCGACAGGATGCCGAGGCCAGGAAATGGTGGTGGTGCGACAGCAATGTTTGAGAAAGATAACACAGTCCCTTTCACATGATTAGCTAGAGAAAAACTTCTATGCATTATCAAAATACTAATTCAATTGAGAGGAATGAGTGTCCCATCCCAATTTCTCGGGACGATGACTCAGATTCGCCGATTCCCAGGTCAAGATTAAGGTGAAATGACACCAAGTATTCTTCAATTCACAAAACTGATTTTTTATTCGCTCACAACAGATAATTGACACGAAACTTTGTCAGTAATCTTTATAACCTCTGCAACAGGCATTAAACTTACACCGACTAGTGGCAGATCTTATAACATGCCCCAATAAGCCTTAAACATGCCCCACCCGACAAGCCTTGCCTTATACGCGGGCATACAGAATAAGAATGGGAGAGAAAAGAGAGAGAGAGAAAGACAAAAAGGAAGATTTCACCAGTCCTGGTTCCATCATTAGTCCAGCCAGGCTAGGGGTCCAGTTCTGGAGGAGCGCAGCCATGCGGGGCTTTGACTTGTGTTCTTTTATAATTCCTTGCCCCTCCTCCAGGTGGGCACTTGGACTCGTTAGGCTAATTAGGAATCATGCACAGATTATGTTTCTAGAAATCTTCTTGCTTTTGGTACATGTGAAGTTTGTACCTTCAGATTCTTCTGGAAATGAGTTGGTGGGTTTGAGAGTCTTTTGGGAGTTACTCCCCCCTCCCTGCAGGTGTGACTATTGTTTGACCTTTCCTTTTTGCACATGTGTCGTGAAAATGGCTTCTCTATTGGTTCTTCACAGAGTCACTCAAGATAGGGAAGTTCAGCCTCCGAGAAGTGTGGTCCCACCTCTGCAGGACCCCCTCCTCTTGCGGTGCCTCCCTGTCATTACCTGCACAGCCCTGGCGTTTCCATAGAAACCATTTCCTTTGACAAAGTTCTTTACTGGATGGTTGAGACATTAACTATGGTTTCATCAGACCCTCACAATGAGTAACTCTGAATACCTCTGGACAAAGTAGACTCTCAGTGGTGGGTTGGTTTTTTTTGTCTTGGAAGGTTAAAATATGCATTAAGCTTAATGGAGTTTACTATTAAGTAATTTTGTTAAGGTTCAAGATGGCAAAATGTAATAAAAACTACACTGTGGCAAAAAAAAATTTTTTTTAGAGTGTAAGCAAAGCACCACCTTTAGGAGATCACCCCTGAAAATATGTACTAAAAGATTTCAGAGAACCTGCTGATATTTTTCACCATTTAACAGCTATCCTATAGCTCAACTTTTTGCTTGGTATCCACCTTCCAACATACCCAGAAAGAATGTGTTCTGATAATTACACCCCACAGACATACCTGACTACACCAGTTTAAATTTCAGAGAGTCTACTACATAGTAAACAGCAAAGTAATCTAGGGAGCTGCAATCAAGCAGAAAAATTACTCAAAGAACAGCCTGGAAACTGATTACAGAACACAAAAGCTTTTCAGCCTCTAGTCAAGTTACCCTTCCCCCCCTTTTTTTAAAAAAAAAAAAAAGAAGAGCTCATATGAACGATGTCACTGGTATTACATGAAAAGTAAGTATTAATTTGGATTAGAAAGCTAATAATCAAGATAATTTTACTCATCTCATTATATTTCCTTAGAGGTATTTTAATACAGCTTCTATCCTTTTCCACATGAAGAAAGAGGTTACAGTATGAAAAGTATATTCATAGTTTCTACAGTCCTGTAATAAAGTCCTGTGGTGGTTTAGTCCCTGCCGGGGTCTGAGACCACGCGGCCGCTGTCCCTCCCCCACAAAGAGAGTGAAATACAAAGCCCTGGGGCTGAGATAAGGAGAGGTTTAATACAACAGTGCGACAGCAACAAAACAAACAACAACAATAACAATAATAATAACAGTAATAACAATGAACAGAGCAAGGTATGTACCGATACAGCAGTGAGAGGCCCGGCTGTACAACCCCACGCGCTCACCAATTCTTCCCGTGCTATGGCGCCAGGATGTGACGTCAGCATGGTATATGAATAACCCGGCTAGAGCTTCCCCCCACTGCTGGGGAAACTTGACCCTATCCTGGCTAAACCAGGACAAGTCCTTAGTTTAGCAGGTGGTTTTACATCTTTTGATGACAAAGGACTTCAACAACCTCCCTCTCTGGTAAAAAAGCAAAGTGTGGAAGCTTCTGTCCAGATGAGTTTATTTACATGTTCATACCCTTTCTCCTATAGCTATAACCTCCTTGACACACTCAAGTATTGCATTGTTTATTATACCTTTCTCTGACGGATGTTATCATCCATTATATCACCCATTTCTGGAATGAAACAATACAGAGATTTTGTGAAGAACTAAGGTGTAAAATGGTTTCATTTGCCTTTAATAGCTCAGTTGAAGAGAGACAGGTTAGACAAGACTCCTATCAGCAGCTGAGCCAGGAATTCAGTATCTTCTTGTTACAGCTGTGCTGGCTGAAGAAAGAAATTTACAGACAGATCTTGTATTACAAGTTTCCATTGAACTGGCATTGTTTTAGCAATATTAATGATATGCACCACAGACTTCCTTTGCCTTCATTAGTTATCACTGTCTCAGTCACTTGTGTGGTACTGCATTTTACCATATTTGAGAACTTGCACCGCATGTAGTCAAAATGCAACATCAAGAGAACATTTTGCAGTCATCTTAGAATGATTAACACTCCTACTGCATCAAAAGATCATCATGGAGATCCATATGGCAGCAAAGATGCAAAGGTTATTGATGTGGTAGAAACCACAGAAAGACCTAAGAATGGTCATGTAGGAATTAGGGCTTCTCCCAAAAAAAGGTGGCAGGACTAATAGCCCAGCTGAAGTGCATCTACACCAATGCACACAGCATGGGCAAAAAACAGCTGGAAGCTGATACAGAGAAATGATTACTTGTTTTAAGACTTATTTACTTATTTACTTATAGAAAACTGCTTAGCAACTTATTTCCTTACTTATAGCAAGTTATAGTATTACTTAAAGTATTTTTGAATATTGCTAAGAATCCTGTTTGCCCAGACTGTTCTGTGGAATTTTATCAAGGACTACTGTGTCCATCAAAACAAAGCAGTTTACTGTGAAAATCTACCAAGAACTGCAGTGTTCAGCGAAATATCGTGTTTTTGTCCTTGAGGAACAGATGTGCTCTAACTAGTTGGGTCTTGGTAATGAGTAAAGATAGCCATATATGGATTGCAGAAGTTTCATTGGTTCTCTTAAATAAGATAGGATGAGTAAACCGGCTGAAAAATATTTTTTGTTGTTCAAGAAATTGGCTAAGAGAATCTGCACATGCTCCAAGGGAAAAACAAGGTGAGAAAGACTACGAGCCTTCCTCCCGAAGATCCCCGAAGATGCCCACCAGGAGGCAATGCGCAGGTGCAAAGAGAACATAAACTGTTGACATCAGCCTTTTGAACTAACCCAGCCTTACTCATGCATATGTATGTTTGTGTTATGTAATCCAATGAATATGTATATCCACACTCTATAAGTTTTTGGTAAGATGTGCGGTGGGTGTGCAAGCTTTGTGGAGAAATCCCCTTGCACCCCGGCACCGGAGTAAACATACCTGCTTTATAACTCTATTCGAGTTGTAGAGTCTGTTTTTCCGCAAATCAAAGCCATTGTGCAGCTGGAAAACTTACGATATAGTTGCAATCACGAAAACATGGTGGGATGACTCACACAACTGGAGTGCTGCAATGGATGGCTGTAAACTCTTCTGAAGGGATAGGCAAGGAAGGAGGGGCTGTGGGTTAGCCCTGTATATTAGTGAAGTGCTGAGGCTTGGACAACTGGCCCAAGCCAGAGTTGACCTATAGATGAATCCTGTACATTTTATAACTGATAACCATTGTGCTAATAGGTATTATACTAAGTTACAGCAAACCAACTATTCTGATGTAAAAGGTGGGAATACTGAAGCCTGAGCAACAGGCCCTGAACCAAAACTGCTAACCCAGTATGTAGTCATTAGTGAAATATACATAGAAGATGTAGCTTAAACATCATAAAACATGTCTATCTTGAATGTGTCCTTATCTTTCTTTGTGTGGGGGCAAGATAACAGGGCCACAGAGACAGTTGTCTGGCCTTGTGACCTAATGTGTGACCTTGTGCATAATCCAATTAGATAAGCAGGGAAACTCCCTTAGCTTCTCCCTTGAACCCTGGCCAGGCTCTGGGGGAACCTAATGTGAGATTGAAACCAGATATTTCCGCTTAAAACAAAGGTGCCAGCTATTCTGGCTTACTGATTTTTGGTATATAAGGCTGGACCCGCTCACAGCGACTTTGGAAGCCTCACCTACGGGTGGACGCACCGCGTAGGATTTCCCACTTGCCGGGACAGGCTCTCCAAATCCTCGCTGTAACCGGGGCTCCCCAGCCACTGCGGGTCTGGATGATGGTAACGTATGCAAGTGGTGATGGATCTTTCTTAATCACTATTCTCTCTCTCAGGTAGTAATGATTTGATGCATTACCCTGTATTTTCCTATTTGTTTAAGTGCACTGTTCTGTCTTTTCTTACTGTATGTTTTCTGTATTATTCTGTTATATTATTTAGTTATTTCTAGTAAAATACGCCTGCTCTTTTCACTCTGGTGTCTGAGTTTAATTGATATCCCTAATCAGCAAAACATAAATTGGTGTCAGAAGTGCGATCTGACAAAAATGCCATTATTTAAAGTAACCATTGGATGGTTTAAATTGTATGAAAAGGTACCTATTGAAAAAGGAAAAGAAACTACAAAATCCAGTAAACAAGGATGGATTTTGTTAACTGCATATAGAAAGCAGCATCAGAGTAAAGAGAGGCTGTTGTTAGAGCGCTCCCAGATGGAGCGACAGATATGAGATTTGCAGAGTCAAATAGCGATGTTGCAATGCCAGAATAAGTTGCTTGCTGATAAGCTGGATACTTATCAGACAGTGGTGGAGAAAGCTGCGGTGCGAGTAGCACAATATAAGTATAGAAGAAGGAGAGGGCGAGTGAATTGTAAGAAAGTGCATGCGGTGATTGCAGAAGCGGGTGTGCAGTGGGATCCCGGTAAAGATCCTAATAGTGGGCAAGCTGTGAGGAAGGATATGATAGAGGATTATACACAGTATGAAGTAAATGATATAATTGAAGGATTTAAGCAGAGACCGGGGGAATCCTTGCTCTCTTGCATGGTGTGTTTGCAGGATCAGGGAGTGGCAGGGGTAACCCTAGACGGAGGAGATTTTAAAAGATTTTTGATTTTAAGTTCAGATTCTTTTGTGCAGGATGCATTTCAAAACAACACTGAGGATATTAATTTGCTAGCACTGGCTGCTCTGGGATGTAATACCAAATATCCTACAGAGAATGATTGGCTGGCATCTGACTGTCGGTGGTATACTTTGCGAGATTGTATACAGTGAATGAAAGAGGTTTGGGCACCGTCCTCTGACTTGTACCCTTTGTGGGAGGCAAGTGAGGTGAATCAATATTATAATCAGCACATATGAATTAATGGCCAAGCTCCAGGGCAGTGGGTGCAGAAGGACCGATGGCCCCATGCAGAGCTTTAATTTTTTTTGGTTGGTTGGTTGGTTTTGTTTTAGAACAACCGGTCCCCACAAACTGTAAATGCCCTCATTGACACTGGAGCAGAGGCCTCCTTAATATATGGGAACCCCAGGAAATTTAAAGGACAACCTGTAATTATTACACGTTTGGGAGGAAAATAAATTAATGCTGTACAAACACAAATAGAAATGAAAATAGGAAACCTCCCAAAACGATTATATTCAGTCATGATTGTCCCCATTCCTGAATATATAAAAGGTATAGACATTCTAAAAAGACTAACTTTAAATCTTTCTGATGGTCAGTATCAATTTGGAGTTAAACCCTGTATTAGTGCCAGACCTGTTACCATTGGCAAAGTAAAAATGCCTCCTGAGCAGATCCTGGCTGCAACTAAGTTAGTTACAATGAGGCAATATAGAATTCTGGGAGGACATGAAGAGATATCACAGACAATTAGAGATTTATTAGATGTAGAAGTTTTGAGGTGGCAGTCCGGTGTGGCCTGTCAAGAAACGTGATGGCTCCTAGAGAATGACAGTGGATTTTAGAGAAGTAAACAAACATACTGCACCGCTTGCAGGAGCTGTGCCAGACACTGTCACTTTAATAGAAGAAATTCAGAAACATCCAGGAACTCGGTAGGCTGTAATAGATTTAGCTAGTGCATTTTTTACTATCCCAATTGCAGAAGAGCATTGGGACCAATTGGCTTTCACAAGGGTGGTTGCACAGCCCCACTATCTGTCATAGAATTGTAGCTGAACACTTAAATGTAATACAGCTGCCTCCTCACACACAATTAAGCCACTATAGAGATGATATTTTGATTCAAGGAAATGATGAGGAAGAAATACAACAAGTTCTTGAATTAGTGGTAGATCATATGAAACAGAAGGGTTGGGAAATTAACTCTGCAAAAATCCAAGGACCGTCTGAGACAGTGAAGTTTCTGGGAATTCAGTGGCATTGCGGGCATCAAGCCAGCTCCACATGGCCCTGACCACCCCAGAAATCCATCTTATTTTCCAGGACAACCTGTCTTAGTCGAACTCCCCATGGTGGGAGCAGAACCATTGGTATTGGATACCCCAATAAACAAGTATACCTGGAAAGCCAAAGATGCTCATGGAAAGGAGCACAAAATTAATACAAGGTGGATTATCCCATCTTTCTAATTATAACCCACTTCCGGTTCTCAAAATGAACCGAGAAGCTTTTCTTTCCTTTTTCTTGCAGGTAAAACCCCCCGGAGAAAGATATCCTGAGTCACAACGGGGGAACCTTATGTAAATTTAAATTTTTGTATAGTTTTTATGTTCATTGTCTTATTAATATTTCTAGGCTGTATTGTCTATCATTGCAAAAATTGCTTTGGGTGACTGTTCCCCTCTCCCTTGGTTCTGGGGGAAGCTCCAGCTTTCTAAGTGTTAACCAAGAATGGGAGGAAAATGAATTTGTGGTTTTAGGTCATTCTGTTGCCAGTATTATGAGCAAACAATAGACACCAAATCAGGGGAAGGTCCCTTTGCTAATGGGGCCTGGGCTTTAAAAGGTCATTACTGGGCCCATGAAGGCGAGATGGAGGTATCAAGGCCTAAACCACACATGCACTCTGGGCTGGGGGCGTGGAAATCCATTTTCCTTCTGTGCAGGCAGACTCCCAACTCCAGCGAGCCAGACCACCATCTTCAGCTCCACAATTGACAACAAAACCCAGAATATTTTCCCTTGTGATATGTATGTGTTGGTCTTTTTAAGTGTCCATGTAAACCATCTTGTAATTGTACTTGTTCATGTAGACAACCACCTTCTCCCCCCAATCCCCAAGGACTGGCAGCACATCCTTAGGCCCGGCCTGGGACACATTTTGGTTAAATATGTTTGGTTAAAATATTGTTAATTGACATTGTTATTGTTACTGTTACCTTTATTATATGTTTGGTTAGGATGTTGTTAACCATTGTCAGTGTTAATATTGGTTTATTTGTTATTTGTAGTGTTATTGCTCATTTACCTTTGTTTAAATCTGGGATAGAAGTTTCTAGGCCCAGACGACGCATACGGTTTAGGGTAAGGGGGCGTGGAAAGCGATTTTCCTGCTACGTATGCTGACCCCAACTTCGGCAGACCAGGGCAACAGACCACATGGACTGCCAGGGCCGCAAACACTCAGTGGTACATTGCCAGAACCGCAGAAAAATAATGGATCACATGTTAGTGGTGATTCCAATTCACTTTATAGCCTTAACTTTGTTAACTATTATCTTAATTGCTCTTCTAATATGTCTTTTTTGTCCTTGTAAATGTCCACCATGTAAACTGCCGTCATGTTCTTCTACTGATTCCTCACAACCTTAAAATCGGTTTGTAGAATGTTTTGGTTTTGTAGAGTTAGTTAATTTTAAGCATGACATGTTTGTTAGAGATGTTGTTAGCTATATGCTTGTTAACTGAAGATATTCATATTTGTTAAAGATACTGTTAGTTACGTGTTTATTAATGGAAAATTTATATATCTCTTAAAGTTGTTATTAGTTATATGTTAGCCAGAAATATCGTTAGTTATCATGTTGTGCACTATTTCTGTCCTTTCTTTCTCTCTCTCTTTATATCTCTATCCTTCGCGCCACCACGAGGATAACAATTAGTGAGTATTTTGACTGTCTAGAGCTTGAGGAAAGGGTCAAGTGTTTATGGGCAAGAATCAGGGGAAGAGCCAACAGAACAGATATCATAGTGGGAGTCTGTTAGACCACCCAATCCGGATGAAGAGGCAGATGACATATTCTGTAAGCAGCTGGGAGAAGTCACACGATTGCTAGCCCTTGTTCTCATGGAGGACTTCAACTTACCAGATGTCTGCTGAAAATACAATACAGTGGAGAGGAAACAGCCTAGGAGGTTCCTAGAGTGTGTGGAAGAGAACTTCCTGACACAGTCAGTGAGTGAGCCAACTAGGGAAGGTGCCACACTGGACCAGTTGTTTGCAAACAGAAAAGGACTTGTGCGTGCTGTGATGGCTGGAGGCCATCTTGGGCACATTGATCATGAAATAATAGAGACTTGGATTTTCGGAGCAGTAAGGAGGGGGGTCAGCAGAACTGCCACCTTGGACTTCTGGAGGGCAGGCTTTGGCCAGTTTAGGGCCCTGGAAATCTTAAAGGTGCAGGAGCAGACCATCCCCATGTGCCAAAAGATGAGCTGGTGGGGAAGAAGACCAGCCTGGCTGAACAGAGAGCTTTGGCTGGAACTCAGAGAAAAAAAGGAGAGTTCATGACCTTTGGAAGAAGGGGCAGGCAACTCATGAGGACTACAAGGATGTCATGAGGTTATGCAGGGAGAAAACTAGAAGGGCCAAAGCCCAACTAGAACTTAATCTGGCTACTGCCATAAAGGACAATAAAAAATATTTCTATAAATACATTCACAACAAAAGGAGGGCTAAGGAGAATCTCCATCCTTTATAGGATGCAGGGGGAAACAGTCACAAAGGATGAGGAAAACGCTGAGGTACTTAATGCCTTTTTTGCCTCAGTCTTTAATAGTAGGACCAGATGTTCTAGAGGTACCCAGCCCCCTGAGCTGGAAGACAGGGATGGGGAGCAGAATGAAGCCCCCATAATCCAAGGGGAAATGGTTAGTGACCTGCTACACCACTTAGACATACACAAGTCTATGGGGCTGGATGGGATCCATCCAAGGGTACTGTGGGAGCTCACCAAGCCACTTTCCATCATTTATCAGCAGTCCTGGCTAACCGGGGAGGTCCCAGTTGTCTGGAGGTTAGCACATGTGACACCCATCTACAAGAAGGGACGGAAAGAGGATCCAGGGAACTACAGGCCTGTCAGTCTGACCTCGGTGCTGGGGAAGGTTATGGAGCAGCTCATCCTGAGTGCTATTGCACTGCATGTACAAGACAACCAGGCAATCAGGCCCAGTCAGCATGGGTTTATGAAAGGCAGGTCCTACTTGACTAACCTCATCTCCTATGACAAGATAACCTGCTTAGTGGATGAGGCAAAAGCTGTGGATGTTGTCTACCTGGACTTCAGTAAAGACTTTGACACCATTTCCCACAGCATTCTCCTGGAGAAACTGGCTGCTCATGGCTTGGATAGGTGTACTCTTGGCTGGGTAAGAAACTGTCTGGATGGCCGGGCCCAAAGAGTGGTGGTGAATGGAGTTAAATCCAGTTGGTGGCCAGTCACAAGTGGTGTTCCCCAGGGCTCAGTATTGGGGCCAGTTCTATTTAATATCTTTATCAGTGATCTGGACAAGAGGATCAAGTGCCCCCTCATTAAGTTTGCAGATGACACCAAGTTGGGTGGGAGTGTTGATCTGCTTACGGGTAGAAAGGCTCTACAGAGGGATTTGGGATTGTTTAGTCTGGAGAAAAGGAGTCTGAGGGGAGACCTTATTGCTCTCTACAACTACTTGAAAGGAGATTGTAGGGAGGTGGGTTGTTGGTCTGTTCTCTCACATAACAAGTGATAGGACAAGAGGAAACAGCCTCAAGTTGCGCCAGGGGGGTTTAGACTGCATATTAGGATAAATTTCTTCACTGAAAGGGTTGTCAAGCACTGGAACAGACTGCCCAGAGCAGTGGTTGAGTCACCATCCCTGGGGGTATTTAAAAGACATGTAGATGTGCTTAGGGACATGGTCTAGTGGTGCACTTTTATGAGAGATGACTTGTAACTCCCCAAAACAGGGCCTGAGAGAAACAGGCCTGTGAGAAAAACAGACTGAGAGATCAGGTATGGGGGGGAGCAGAGGCCCTCCGAGCTGAGGAATGTCTCAAACACTCACAAGTAACGAAACTATAGTCACAGGGTGGATAGTGTGGAGTTTGGAGCTGATAAGGCTGCCTGGATAGCACAGGATGGGCTGGAGGAGGGAGCCCTGTGGAGACAGGATGGTTCTGCTCTGGTGCACCTGGTCAAATTTCAAGGGCCGTCTGTCCGTTGAATGACCTTTGCTTCATTATCCACGAAATGCATATTAAAGTTAACACCCCTGAATATGCTAATAAAGATTAACAAGATCATGCTAATTACATCATCCCATGAAACACCTTACTCCTCCCCATACATGTGATACATAGATAGGTATGTTGTCCTAGGGGAGGGACCCAAGGAAAGTGTGTATAAATTGGGGGGGGGGGGGGGGGGGGCAAGGAGTGAGATATAAAAAGAAAAAAGAAGACATGAAGAAGTGAAGAAGACAGATGCATCCCTGACGAACTTGGATGGGACCAATGCAGGAACCTGGACCGGTGATCTCTATTTCTCTATTCTCTCTCTCTCTCTCTTCTTTTCTTTTTCCTCTTTTCCCTCACTACCATTAAGTAATGCAAGGCATACTATATCACTTGCCATAACTTGTTATATACTTAGCCAATTATTGCATATCCAATTAGTACATTGTGGGACACTTGTCTCACCGTTGTCCTCTCCGTTGGGGATTTACAAATCTAAGTCACTTGTCTCCCTCGTCTGAGTGAGACATGACAACTTGGCAGTGTTAGGTTAACAGCTGGACTCGATGATCTTAAGGGTCTTTTCCAACCTAAATGATTCTATGATTCTATGAAAAGGGGTAGTCCTGCCAGGAAGCACATATTCCCACTGTCTTTTGTGCTGACACTACCAAACTCAGCTACAAAGGAGAAACTGAGCAATTCTGTAATCCATCTGAAAAATGAACTCTATAGAAGCACCCTTTGCCAGAAGCACATTAGATTCAATTAAGTCTAAAGGTGCAATTCCACAGCAAGAAAAATGTATATCACATCTGACTGAAGCCAAATCCAGCTCAATACCCTCTTTATAACTGGAGGTTTTGAACTCAGCCGGCATCCAGATGCCACATGGCCGGCCGTTCACCTCCCCCTCCCCCCTCTGGTGAAATAGGGGAGGGACAAAAAGAAGAGAATTCATAGGTTGAATAAAAAGAAAGAATTTACTAAATATAGCAAGAGAACAACAGTAACAATAGTGAGTCCAAAAAGAAAACGGGTAGAGAGCCTGCCCACCTAAATCCCTGGGCATGACATCACATGGTATGAAATACTCCAATGAAAATTAACTCCATCCTGGTTGAAACCAGGACAATAACAGTAATAAAAAATATATGCTGATGATTTTATACTGTTCCTTTTATGCTTGTCTGTCTTTCCCAGGCTATTCACTCTTCCAGCCTTCAGCAGTCTGTGGCTTAGGCACTTCCTGAGCAAGTGGATGCAGCTTAAAACAATTAAGTATATCTCCATCACATCCTCCATCCCTTCCACCCTCAGGTCCTTCCTCTGCCTTCGCATTGGTACTAGCACTTTTGCATCAAGCAATGAGCTGGCTCATGGAGCAAAATTTAAAATTCCTCTGTTGTGAAAAAAATCACTAACTTTCAGATGTCCAACTCCTTGGATTGATTCCCTGCAGAATGACATAAATGTCAATGGTGGCAAAAAGGGAAGAGGGGCCAAAGACTGCAGTTTCATCTCAGCTGTAATGGGAACCACACACATGTATACCTCTTAGGGGAGATTTAGTGATCATTTACTTAAATAGTATGTGCAATTCTCTTCATAACCTTCCAGCATTTTCATCACTTAGTCATCAACATTAAGGATAAGTTCTACAGAAATGTTAGAAGAGGAAGGTTGCTGGTCTGAAATACAGATTTCCTTGAAGTTTAAATCAAGTTAACCAGGTGACTGAGGAAATGCTTCCTCAGGGAGTAGTATAAATTCTAGACTTGACTTAATCCAATGATTTTGCCAAAAATCAGAGCTCTTCCAGTAAGACACAGGACAGACTGGTTAAGAGTGGTAAGGTTAAGTTTTGAATTCCTGCACCACAACGATGCTCAGGAGAGAAAAATAGAACAACAATTATAACCAACATTAAAATATAACATTTTTCTGATTCACTTCAAGGTATTTCCTACTACCAGAAGACATGCCAAAATCAATACAGTGTTGAAAGTATAACTTTCCTAATTCACATTCAATATTCTTTGGTAGGAAGGCTTCAAGTATGAGGAACAAGAAAATTTGCCCTTTTATCTTTGCCAAAACTAATTCAGCTTTAAAGAAAGAGTTGTGAGAATATTTCTTATAGAGGGGTGGCCTCTGTGAGAAGAGTTCAGGGGCTGCCCCATGCCAAACACTGCTGGTTCCAGCCAGCTCTGCAATGGATCCACTGCAGACCACAGCTGAGCAAATAAGCAAAGCTAGGTGGCACCACTGTGAAAACATATTTAAGAAAGGGAAAAACACAGTACCAGTACAGCAGTGTGGAGAGTGAGGGGAAAAAAGTACAAGAAACAATCCTACAAACAATAAGGTCAAAGAAGGAGGGGGGAGGAGCAGGTATCCACACTGCAACCCATGGAAGAGACTACTCTGGAGCAGGTGGATATTCCCTGAAAGAACTGCAGAGTGTGGAAAGTCCACACAGGAATAGATTCTCCTGACAGGACCCACAGCCCATGGAAAGGATCCATGCCAGAGCAGGAGAAAAGTGCAAGGAGGAATGCGGGAGATATACACATGCAGATGATCACACAGCAATTAAGCAATGCCTACTTTAATATGGTGGACAAGCCTTTTATAATGCAGGTGAGAATCACAAGATACAATCACATGGCATAATTCTTTCTGATTGGACAGTTAGCTTTGCACATGCTCCTTAAGCTCTCTTCTGATTGGATGAGAACTGCCACATTGACATTGTACAAACTTCTCTGCCCAGACCAACACCCTGAAGTTGTTTATCTTCCTGGGTACTTTGTCATTCTTTCAGGGTCATCTCCTCATCACATCCTCACTGAAGCTGAGGCTTTGCCAGTCTTGCTCATATGCAGGATTGCTCACATGCTGATTTCCTAGCAGGAAATCCTTTAGAATCCCCACAGAGGAAGGAGCAGCAGAGAGCAACTGCTATGAACTGACTGCAACCCTCCCCATTCCCCATCCCTCCTGCACTGCTGGGGATGGAGGAGAAGGTAGAGGGAAGGTGTTTTATTTTTTCTGTTTCTCATCATCCAATTCCTTTTTAATTGCCAAGAAATTAATTTTCCCCAAGTTGAGTCTGTTTTGTGATCCTCCCTATCTTTATCTCAACCTACAAGCTTTTCACCCTATTTTCTCCCCTTGTCCTGTTGAGGAGGGGGAATGAGAGAGCAGCTAGGGGGAGTGAGAGAGAAGATAGGTGGGCCTGCCAAGGTCAACCCACAACACCTAAATTACAATACAAAGGGAAGAGAACAAAATATTTGCTCACAACAAGTAATTGTGCATCCTATCTCTTGGATAAGGAATTGGCTGGATGGTCACATGCAGAGAGCAGTGGTCAACAGCTCAATGTCTGGATGGAGATCAGTGATGAGTGGTGTCCCTCAGGTGTCCGTATTGGGACCAGTACTGCAGAATTGTTTCATATCTTCATCAATGACATAGAGAGTGGGATCGAGTGCACCCTCAGCAAATTTGCAGATGACACCAAGCTGAGTGGTGCAATTGACACGCTGGAGGGAAGGGATACCATCCAGAGGGACCTGGACAGGCTTGAGAGGCAGGGCCATGCAAACCTCATGAAGTTCAACAAGGTCAAGTGCAAGGTCCTGCACATAGGTCGGGGCAATCCCAAGCACAAATACAGACTGGGCAATGAGTGGATTGAGAGCAGCTCTGCGGAGAAGGACTTGGGAGTAGCAGTGGATGAAAAACTGAATATGAGCCAACAATGTGCACTCGCAGACCAGAAAGCCAACCATATCCTGAGCTGCATCAAGAGAAGTGTGGCCAGCAGGTCGAGGGAGAGGAGTCTCCCCCTCTACTCTGCTCTCGTGAGATCCCACCTGGAGTACTGTGTCCAGCTTTGGGGTCCCCAACATAAGAAGGACATGGACCTGCTCGAGCAGGTCCAGAGGAGGCCACGAAGATGATCAGGGGGCTGGAACACCTCCCTTATGAGTACAGGTTGAGAGAATTTGGGTTGTTCAGCCTAGAGAACAGAAGGCTCTGGGGAGACCTTATAGCAGCCTTCCAGTACTTAAAGGGGGCCTACAGGAAAGATGAGGAAGGAATTTTTATCAGGGAGTGCAGTGATAGGATGATGGGTAACAGTTTTAAACTGAAAGAGGGTAGATTTAGATTAGGTGCAAGGAAGAAATTCTTTCCTGTGAGGGTGGTGAGACATTGGAACAGGTTGCCCAGAGAAGTTGTGGATGCCCCCTCCATGGAAGAGTTCAAGGCCAGGTTGGATAGGGTTTTGAGCAACCTGGTCTAGTGGAAGAAATCCCTGCCCATGGCAGGGGGGTTGGAACTAGATGATCTTTAAGGTCCTTTCCAACCCAAACCATTCTATGATTCTATGATATTAATCAGGAAAAAACATTTGTCAAAGCTGTAAATTGGGCTAGTGAGCTTCCCTTCAAAAGTTTCTCCTGTGACAACAAAAGCCACACATTTTGATAGTTGGGCCTAGAAACTAAACCTGACAGTTATAATCTATCTTCAACTAAATTGCGAGGGGAAAAAAATGAAGAGTCTAGCAGCACAGAAAATAGATTCCCATGGGGAGCCACTTGTTGAGATACTTGTATGAAGCCTCAGTCTTACAAAAGCAGAATATAAACTACCACGAAGATGGTTTCTGAACATTTTGTTTGCATACAAATCCTATGTTTTTCAAAGGGAATTTTATATTTAGACAGATATTTTAAGTGTTGAAACTTATCTCATATTCTGCTCCCAATCTCAACATTGAATTGTTTGGAAAAAACTTTTGCCCGGGGTACTTGTAGCTTATGGATGAAAACACCAGAAAGAAAAGGGTTATCTGGTAAAAGGAGACCATTAACTTTCTGAAAGGTTGGTGAAACAAACAGGAATCCTCCATGCTCTTTGTTACTGAGAAAGTTTTCACTAAAAGTAGTGTTGCAAACAGGGTTTACCAAGTATATGAATGACAAAAACTTGCTAAATTCTATTCCTCCTGTTGTTTAGTTAGAACCTGAAGTTAATACTGCAAGCATTTTCAAAAATACATTAGAAATCTACAAATAATGCAATAAAAATTACATAAACTTCCAGGTTTACAGATCATCAAGAGATATTATAAAGTTAGACATTAAAATTATGTACCTTTTGTTGCATCCTTATAGATGCCAATAAATAATTGGAGTATTATTTCATTAATAAAAGTGTCTTCATCTGGCAAACACAGCAGTGGAATGATAATTTTTGCCTGACCCAAACTATGTAGTCCATTTGTTGAGAAGTACTAGCGCTTTTCTGAAGAATCTTTAATTAGAGATAAGAAACCACAGCGTTACTGTTTTACAATCACAAGAAAGACCGATTTAGTGGAAAAGGAAGGGCACTACAACATATTAACTTGACATTTACAGGGAAGTTTTCATTTAGAATAAAAGTTAATGGATTAGGACCTTCTTCTGCATAACGCAAGGTGACCTGCTGGCAAGATGGATGTTCTTCCACTGGAGTATCTAAAGAAAATAACACATGATTTAGTTCAGCATGTCATCCAACTACCTAAAACAAAATTACAGATCATAGCATATGAAAGACTGTCCCACCTTTCTGTCTTAAGAGGGTGGTAAGTATTCTCAAAATTACAATAGCTACAGATCAACAAATTAACAGCTTACCCCAAGACTGAAAGATCATATAAAAATAAACCAGTAACTTGTAAAAAAAGTGTAAAGTAGGGTTACCATTCATTTGCTAATTAGTGATAAATTCCTTATGCTGTCTCCTCATCCATATACTAGTACTGTAACAGTAACAACAAGCACAAGCACTACTAAATTCCATTTAAGTATCATTTTTCTAACATAGATATTAAGCTTTTCAATAATTAATATACAGTTATTAAACAATCCAATGTGCAGCACAGATGACAAGTTAAAATTGCATTAAAATACACATTATATACACAGATGTTAATGTTTAGAAATATTGCATCAGGTGATGCAATACTAACAATTTTACCTTTTGCTTTTTTACCTGCTGCAAGCCAAAGCAGTGGCAGTTTATCACCATCAGGAACAATACTGATCTCTTTACTAACAGTTTTCAACACCACATAGTGCTCTTATGTGGAGCACTAAAACATCGTCCCCACACTCAACTTCACTCCTTCATTCCCAACTCTTCTGCCTCCTCCTTCCCTCCGCACAGCACAGGGGGAAAGTGGGCTGTGGTCAGTTCATAACACTTTTTCTCTGCTGCTCCTTCCTCATACTCTTCCCCTGGTCCAGCATGGCATCCCTCCCACAGGATACAGTCCTTCACAAACTGTTCCAACAAGGGTTCTTTTCCACAGGATACAGTCCTTCAGGAACAGACTGCTCCCATGAGGGTCCTCCATGGGCCACAGGTCCTGCCAGAAAATCTGCTCCTGCATGGGCTCCTCTCCATGGGCTTCAGTTCCTGCCAAGAACCTGCTCCAGTGAGGGCTCCAGCTTCCTTCAGGGCACATCCACCTGCTGCAGCATGGGGTCTTCCAAGGACTGAAGTGTGGATATCTGCTCTGACGTGGTCCTCTATGGGCTGCAGGGGGACAACCTTCATCACCATGGTCCTCTCCACAGGCTGCAGGGGAATCTCTGCTCTGGTGCCTGGAGAACCTTCTCCTTTTCTGATTTTGGTGTCTACAGGGTTGCTTTCTCCCACATTTTTTCTCACTCCTCTTTCTCACAACTGCTGCACAGTGGTTTTTTGCCCTTCCGTAAATATGTTTTCAGAGGTGCCACCAGCATTGCTGATGGGCTCAGCTTTGGCCAGTGCTGGGTCCATTTTGGAGCCAGCTGGACCTGGCTCTGTCCAATATGGGGGCAGCTCCTGGTGTCTTCTCACAGAGGCCACCCCTGCAGCCCCCCCATTACCAAAATCATACCACATAAACCCAATACATTTCATTAATATCTGGAATTCATTTGCCTTCACTTTTCAAACAATTTTACCATTTTGATCATCTGCAATGGCGGACTTACAGAATAGACAACTGTGGGACTCAAATCTTCATCCCTTTAACAGGGAAGTTGGCTACTGAGTTCTATCTTTATGATTTTGCAAGGGGACCTTTTCATTTATCTTATGACTGCCTAATTTCTTTTTTGAAGAGTCCTTGATAAGCTTTTCTGGAAATACGGATTCATTAACAACATCAGCATTATCCCTACCATTGCTGACTCCTTTATAGAATAATAAATGTGTGAGGCATGATTTTCTCCAGTATAAATCTTAACATTTTCTTCCCATTAATCTCAACTGAACCTCAGGTCTACTGACTCTATTAAAGTTCCTACAAAAGAAAAGAACATTTACAAAAGTCAAATACATCTGCAAAACTTATTGGAGTACTTGTTCAAATGAACTCACACTTAATAGCATCCATTCTTCAAGAATTAAGGCCAATTTAAATGTCACACATGAGTAACTTCAGATTTTTCTTATGTGAATAACTATAATCTGGTCTTGTCTGTTAGCTTTACTAATTTGCTATTAAAACTCTTGAACTTTGTTAGAACTTGAGACAGTGCTTCAGAGCTGCATTTACAAACAAATACTCCAGCCCAGGAATGTCTCCAAACCCTTCTAACAGTTTGCTGTTCTAGCCCTTCTTTGAACTTCACTTTTCCTGCCAAGTACAGCTATAATTCAACACCATGAGTATGATCTTTTATAAAAAGCTACCCACACAGCTTAATATTTGCACCTGTTAGAAGCAATAAGTGGGTTTTGCTGCACCCTATAATGTAGCCCTCTAGTGCAGTAAATAACTTCTTGTAGGAGCAACCTAGTTTAATCCAATAGGCAAACTATAGCAAGCCAGTGGGGAGAAAAAAAAAAAGCTTCTACTATAAACACATTAATAATGATGAGGATACCTTTACAGAAGCAGTTACTCAAAGGCTGTGCAGAAAAAAACTTCTATGCAATACCATTTTAAAAATTCACATACACCCCAAATGAAATATGGTTTCCTTTAAAGTATGGTCAACACAAGATGTAATCCAAGGACCTCATAGATACCCCCCCACACACACCAAAAAATAAAAATCAGGTTTTGGTTCATGTTCCAACAGCTTTCAAGCAAAAGTCACTAAGGTCCCATATGGGAGACCTCGGCTGGTCCGAGGGATCAGAATGTAAGTTTGATATTGACCATTTTGCACAATTCGGTGTTTGTCGTGTCCGTCTCAACAGCGACAAATGGTGACCCCGACGTGATCCCAACACCAAGGAAATAAATAATTGTGGCGGGAAGAGCCGCGGAGATGGAGCCCAGTCAAGCGTAGCGGCGGGGAGAGCTGCATAGTCCAGACAACCTTTTGAAATTTGACACCATGCAGGTGAGCAGCTGGGAACAAAACGATGGGTGCTAGCCTCACTAAGGAGGAGGGTATGATTATAACAATGTGGAGGTTTATGCTTCAGAGCAGGGGAGTCAAATTGGATGATGTAGTGCTCCGAAAAATGTTGCTGTGGAGCAAAAAACAAGGATATGAAGCTAGCACTGCCACTGCATTTAGTGTGAGTAAATGGGAAGAATTGGGACAGAAATTGTTTGAGAGTGCTTCTCAGGGTAATAAGACTGCGACGGACCTCCTTACAACCTGGAGGTTGTTAAAAAGAGACTTTAAAGGACTTTAAGGTGGGGAAAGAAAGCTCAGGGGAAACTCCCTATAATCCAGGGGTGACCACGGTCCAGGTTTCGGCAGCAGGAGGTCAGGATGTGGACCTAGCGGGGGGAGCCCGTCCTAAATGTAGACCGCGGTTGAGGGCGAGGGGATTGTATGAGGACTCTGATGAGGAAGAACAAGATGAGTTGACTCCTCTACAAAGGATGAAAGCCCCTCAGGCAGCCCCCCCCCCCTTGCCTCCTGTCGTGGAACCCTCTGCTCCACCCCTCAGTCAGAACACGCCACCTTCTGCTAATGAGGAAACAGAAAAAACTCCTGTGGCATCTACCAAACCCCCTTTGTACCCCCCACTGCCCAGAGACAAGGAAGATGCTTTGAGTGAGGCTGCTTCTGAGGAGCTAGAGAAACTGAAAAGACAGAACAGGGAGGAGCATATCGGGAATTCAGAAGGGGGGCAAATATGTCGACTGCCAATCCCGAGTGCTTGGGAATTCCCTCCTGCTCACCTGACAGTAAAGCCGATAGATGCAATAGGTTTTTGGCAAAGACTGAAAGAGCAAGCAGTGATGAATGGTGACTGGGACTTATCAGAAGCTATTTCTGCACCGGTGGGTACTGGCATGTCGAGTCCTGTAGCAAGTGCAATGGCCTTTCCTGTTATTCGTGGTGACGCAGCTGCGGGCTTTCCAGACGAACATTGGCCATATGCTTGGAAAGTTATACAGGACTTGCAACATACGATTGCCCAGTATGGCCCAAATGCGCCTGCTACAATGCAATTGTTGCGTCTCATTACCATGGAAGAGATTATACCATTTGATGTACAACAATTGGCTCAAATAATGTTTCAACCAGTTCAATTGTCAGTATTTAATGATATTTAGAGCCAGAAAGCTAGTCAAGTGGGATTGAGCAATCTGCAGCGCTCACAAGATGATCCCCAATTTGGACAAGGGGCGGATGTGTTAACGGGAACCGGAGCATTTGCTAATCCACAGTTACAAGCTAGACTACATCTGCTGGTATTGGAACAGGCCAAGCAGATCGGCCTTCAAGCGCTGATGCGAACAGTTGAATTAGCAGAACTTAGGCCAAGGTATACATCTATACAACAAGGGCCAAAAGAACCATTTCTGCCATTTGTGGAGAAATTACAAGCAGCTGTAGAGAAACAGGTCTATGATTCCAACTTAAGAATGACATTAACAACACAGCTAGGGATAATGCTAATGAAGACTGTAGAAAGATAATTGATGCATTGCCAGGGGATCCAACCCTGGAAGCCATGGTTACTGCTTGTGCTAAGTTTGGGTCAATGGAACATAAGATGGCAGCCTTAGCCAGTGCTATGGCAGCTGTCCAAGTAAAAGAACAAAAATGTTATCACTGCGGTCACACAGGACATTTTAAAGCCAATTGTCCTGAGAAGAAAGGGATAAAAGCACCTAGTCCCGTAGTAATACCTTGTCACCGATGCGGAAAAGTGGGACATTTTGTGAAAGAGTGTAAATCTAAATACCATATTAATGGACAACTATTGTCGGGAAACGGGAAGTTGAGCACGAAGGGACGCGCGCCGACACAAGTATTCCCTTCAATGCCCCAGAAATTTCCATCAAACCTATCCTCTGTGAACGACTCACAGGACAAACCAGTGGGGCAGCAGGAATGGATGTATCCACCGCCAAGCAAGTAACTATATCATCGCATTCTGTGCAAAAGGTGCCCCTTGCGGCGCATGGACCAATTGGCAGAGGTCTGAGTGCATTGTTAATAGGATGTTCAAGTGCTACCTCACAAGGTATCAATGTACATGTTGGTGTTATTGATCCTGATTATACTGGACAAATAAGTGCCATGGTTTCTACTCCAACACCACCCTTGACAATTCCAAAAGGTACTCGTATTGCTCAACTTGTCCCTTTTAAGAGTTGTGTTCCCAGGTCACATCCAACAGAGCGTGGAGATGGTGGATTTGGATCTACTGGCGTCCCTCAAGTCATGTGGACACAAAACATCTCAGACAAACGGCCTCAAATGACTTGCATCCTTGCGATGGATGGCGCCACCTCCTCACAGGTGAAGGTATCTGTGCTATTAGACACAGGGGCTGATGTTACCATAGTCTCCCAACTCCATTGGCCTCAGAGTTGGCCCGTTGTTACGATGGACACCGGGGTATTGGGGCTGGGAGGCGTGACCCAAAGCTTAATAGCAGCTAAACCTGTAACAATTTGGAATCCTGAAGGACAGGTTGCCACAGTGCGACCATATGTTACTGCTGCTCCTCTGAATTTATGGGGAAGAGATGTCCTGGGAGCATGGGGTGTGAGGATTACAACGGATTTTTAAGAGGGGCCACTGTGCTTGAGGGCGTACAACAACCTACCCTGACTTTAACATGGCTGACTGATACACCTATTTGGGTAAATCAGTGGCCCCTCAACCCAGAGAAGTTAAACGCCCTCCAGGACTTGGTAAAAGAACAACTACAGGCTGGTCATATTGAACCCTCTCACAGTCCCTGGAATACACCTGTGTTTGTAATAAAAAAGAAATCAGGAAAATGGCGATTGTTACATGATTTACGACAAATCAATGCCATTATGGCTAGTATGGGCACATTGCAACAAGGACTGCCGTCACCTGCTATGATCCCAGCAGGGTGGAATATCTTAATTGTGGATCTGAAAGACTGTTTTTTTACCATTCCATTAGCAGAACAAGACAAAAACAAATTTGCCTTTTCAGTTCCTGTCATCAACCACGCAGAGCCCATGAAACGCTATCAGTGGAAAGTGTTACCACAAGGCATGAAAAATTCTCCCACAATTTGTCAATGGTTTGTAGCTCAAGCGCTCTCAGGCCTGCGAGAACGATACCCTGACTCTTATTGTTATCACTATATGGATGATATTCTTTTTGCAGTATCTGACCCGACCCAGTTGGATGACATGGAACGATCAGCATTATGTCATCTTAAACAATATGGGTTGGTTGTGGCTCCAGAAAAGGTTCAACATACAAGTCCTTGGTTATACCTAGATACAAAAATATTGGATCAGACTGTGGTTCCACAGTCAGTAACACTGAATAGGGAAGTAAAAAATCTCAATGACATCCAAAAGCTATTGGGAGCAATTAATTGGGTTAGGCCCTATTTAGGATTGACATCTTCTCGATTGAGCCCCCTAACGGAATTATTGAAAGGGGATTCTGATATTTGTGCCCCGAGACGGTTAACCAAGGAAGCACATCAGGTACTCGATGAGGTAGAAAAAGCAATACAGAACAAATATGTTTATCGCCTGGAACTAACAGAAGTTGTGCAAGTTTTTGTTTTAACAGATCACACGATTCCGTATGCATTACTTTGTCAATGGAATGAAACCTGGGCGGATCCTTTATATGTGCTGGAAAGGACGTTTTTACCCTATCGATTCAAAAAGACAGCACCTGGTATTTTTGAATTGGTGGCTCACTTGATAATTAAAACACGGACCCGTTGCCTTGAACTTGTGGGACGGGATCCAGCAACCATTGTTATTCCAATTCAAGCTGAATATTTTGAGTGGCTCCTAGCAAATAACATGGTACTGCAATCCGCATTGGCAGACTTTCAAGGACAAATAAAATATCACCTCCCCAGCCACCCAGTGTTGAAACTGGTGTGCGAAATTTCGATTGGGAACAAATGGCTACATTCCATGAAGCCAGTGGAGGGGTTAACTGTGTTTACAGATGGATCAGGAAAAACAGGAAAAGCATCTGTAAGGTGGTTTGTGAATGTTGAGTGGCATAATATCGTCAAAGAACAGCAAGGGTCGCCGCAGATTGTGGAACTTAGAGCGGTAACCGAGTCCTTCCACAGGTTTACAGAACCTTTTAATTTGGTTACAGATTCTGCTTATGTTGCAGGATTGGTTCAGCAGTTAGAAAAAGCAATCATCAAACAGGTGGACAATGAAAAATTGTTTAACTTGTTACGATTCTTGTGGGAACTGATCCAAAAACATGAGAACCCCTATTATGTGTTGCACATTCGTAGTCACAGTACCCTACCAGGATTTTTAGCAGAAGGCAATGCACGGGCTGACAGGCTTGTGTCTGTAGCCGTGGTGCCAAATACTCTGCAACAAGCCCAATCATCACATCAATTTTTTCATCAAGGTTCCAGAGCATTACAGACAGTTTCATCTTACAGCTACAGAGGCAAGAGTCATTGTAGCATCATGTCCTGATTGTCGGGGACAGCAAGTGCCATATTCTTATGGGGTGAACCCCAGGGGCTTACAGGCGTTGAAAATCTGGCAAACAGACATTACACACATTGCAGAATTTGGAAGGTTGAAGTATGTACATGTTTCCATTGATACTTTTTCACATGCAATCTTTGCCTCCGCACATGCAGGGGAAAAAGCCAGAGATGCCATTCGACACTGGCAAAAGGTGTTTTCTGTTTTGGGTGTCCCTGAAACAGTAAAAACTGACAACGGCTCTGCATGTGTTTCCAGACCGGTTTGGGAATTTCTACATGGATGGGGGAATCAACATATTACTGGCATCCCACATTCCCCTACAGGACAGGCAATTGTTGAACGTGCCCATGGTACCGTAAAACGCCTGCTTCAAAAACAAAAAGGGGGAATGGAAGGGGAGCCCCCAGAGGCCCGGTTGGCAAAGGCCATTTATGTACTAAACTTTTTAACCATGCCCGAGTAAGGGTTGGTCCCTCCCATTGGGAGACATTTTGCCTCTTTTTCTTCAACTCAGGAGGTACGGGGAACTGCCTTGGTGCGTGTTAAGGATTTACAGACGGGGCAATGGTCTCAGCCTTGTAACCTAATCACCTGGGGCAGGGGTTATGCTTGTGTTTCCACAGAACATGGGCCGCATTGGTACCCTGCCCGTTGTATTCGGCCTGTTATGGATGGTTCACGCAAGTGAAGAATGGATAGTCCGCCAACCGAAGCAGAACGTATGGGTGATTTTGGCGAATGTGACACATTAAGAAACTTTATGTCTTTCTTTCGCTAACCCTGAAAATCCTTTTTCTACCTGTTTGGTCAGGTTGCCTCTAGACACTTGGCCAAATCCATTCCCTAATTTTAATCTTTGCAAAAACTCACAATCCTGTGTTGATAGTTGGGACCCTGTATATGCACACTTGCCTCAGATAACGCAAGAGCCTCAAGAGTTAGAGTTGCTAGGGTCAGTTAGAATGGATGCCTGTGCGATGTTTAACTATACCTACAACACTACTCAAAACGGTCAGAATGTAAATGCTACTTTGCCTATATATAGAAATGCCACAGCCTGGTGTAATTACACTTCCCCCAATATATCACGTTCCTTTTCTGTTCCAGTTGCCTTGCCCGTAGGGATGTTTTTAATTTGTGGGGATAGAGCATGGGGGGGGGGGGATTCCATCTTCCATCGAAACTTAATGGTGGGCCATGTAGCCTTGGGCGGCTTATATTACTAACACCCAGCCTTACTATGATTCACAATAAAAAACGAACTAAAAGATACATCCATCAATTTAAGGAGGACTGTAAGGACACAGTCACCTTTTGGGGACCTGGAGAAATTATAGCTGCCTCAGCATTGGCACCTGGGGTCGCTGCTACAGCGGCTTTGAAAAAGCTGACGAACTTGGGATGTTGGTTAAGTAAGCAAACCAATGCTACATCAAATGCATTGAGTGGTTTGTTGACTGATGTTGATAGTGTTAGGCATGCTACATTACAAAATAGAGCCACAATAGATTTTTCCTTGTTAGCCCAAGGACATTGTTGTGAAGACTTTGACGGAATCTGTTGTATGAATTTGTCAGATCACTCGGAATCAAGTATCCAGCTTCTGAAAGGAGTGAAGAAGTTACAGGCTAATGATGGATGGGATTGGTTGAATAACTTGTTTAAAGGATGGGGACTATCAGAGTGGTTGTTATCTTTGATATAAACTGGGTTGTTGCTTTTGTTCGTCATTGTAGTTGTGTTATTAATGTTGCCATGTCTTGTGTCTCTGTTGCAAAGGGCCCTGCAGCGGACGGCACAGGCCATTTTTGTAGCACAAATACAAAAAGGGGGAATTATGGGAGACCTCGGCTGGTCCGAGGGATCAGAATGTAAGTTTGATATTGACCTTGAGCAGATAACCGTGTACCCTTAAGAGGCTTGAAAGTCCCGAGAAGAGCTGAGTAAACAAGAGTAAGGAACTACCAGACCGGAACTGCCTGACCGCAAGGAAAGGAAGGTTATCGAGGTTGCAACAGAGAAGAGGTCATCCAATCATGAACTGTTAGTCTCTAATTAAACCAATCATATATGGACACATACTCTTAATAAAGTTATAAAAAGGCTTGTTAGAAGAATAAAGTAGCCATTTTGCACAATTCGGTGTTTGTCGTGTCCATCTCAACAGCAACAGTCCTATAAATAGCAAGCAAAGTTATTTCAAGAGATAATTCACACACCTACACACACTTCTTAATTCATGCCATATGCATCTTTGTCAAGTCAGAGTTTACTGGACTTCAGCCCTGTGATGGACTCTTTGCTCCAGATGAAAGTTTTGTTCCATCTGCAACTTCACCATTTAGCAAAATATCATCTGAAATCAAACTCTTCTCTGTTCTTTGGGGCACAGCCCTAGGATAGGTTGAAAAAATAACACTGACTTCATATTATTGTACTGTCCTAATAGCTGAAAGGGATAAAAATATCAACCCCCCCCACTGGCTTTTACTGACCTTGTAACACTATATGAAAGTGACTCAGTAGTCTCAGCTACCAAAATAAAATATCGCTCTTATATCTTCCTGAAATATATAGGAAATCTGTTTACTGGAACCAAGCATAAATATACAGCTTGACTCCAGCCAGTCTCCAGTCATGCAGAAAATTCCCGTACTTGCAGAGAAAACTGCCATGTTAACTGCCAAAGTTAACTGTACTAGGTCTGGCTGGGATTGATTTAGCTTTCTCCATAGCAGCCTATATGGTGCTGCGCTTTGCATTTGTGGCTAAAACAGTGTTGATAACACACCGGTGTTTTGGCTGTTGCTGAACAGTGCTTGCACAGCATCAAAGCTTCCCTTCCCCACTCCATAAAGGCCAGTAGGCTGGGGATGGGCAAGAGGCTGGGAGGAGACACAGACAGGACAGCAGACCTGAATTGACTAAAGGGATATTCCAGACCATATGCACCATGCTCAGCAACAAAAGTTCAAGGAAAGAGGGAGGGCATTTGTAGTTATGGCATTTGTTTTCCCAAGCAACCGTTATGCATGCTGAGGGCCTGCTTTCCAGGAACTGGCTAGACATCTGCCTGATGATGGTAAATAGTTAATGAATTTCTCTTTTTACTTTGCTTGTGCACAGCTT